>NC_092372.1:432500-1032500 GCF_030028105.1 Mobula birostris | reverse complement strand
GTGGCAAAGTTGTTTCCCATGATGGGGGAGTCTAGTACGAGAGGGCATGACTTAAGGATTGAAGGGCGCCCTTTGAGAACAGAAATGCAAAGAAATTTTTTTAGTCAGAGGGTGGTGAATCTATGGAATTTGTTGCCACGGGCAGTAGTGCAGGCCAAGTCGTTGGGTGTATTTAAGGCAGAGATTGATGGGTATCTGGGTAACCAGGGCATCAAAGGTTATGGTGAGAAAGCGGGGGAGTAGGACTAAATAGGAGAATGGATCAGCTGATGATAAAATGGCGGAGCAGACTCGATGGGCCGAATGGCCTACTTCTGCTCCTTTGTTTTGTGGACTTATGGTATAGGATACAGGGAGTAAATAAGGTGCTTGAGGAGTATAAGAAGTGCAAGAAAATACTTAAGAAAGAAATTAGGAGGGCGAAAAGAAGACATGAAGTTGCCTTGGCAGTCAAAGTGAAGGATAATCCAAAGAGCTTTTACAGGTATATTAAGAGCAAAAGGCTGTAAGGGATAAATTTGGTCCTCTTGAAGATCAGAGTGTTTGGCTATGTGAGGAACCAAAGGAAATGGGGGAAATCCTAAATAGGTTTTTTGCATCTGTATTTACAAAGGAAATTGGCATGAAATCTATGGAGTTAAGGGAAACAAGTAGTGAGATCATGGAAACTGTACAGATTGAAAAGGAGGAGGTGCTTGCTGTCTTGAGCAAAATTAAAGTGGATAAATCCCCGGGACCTGACAGGGTGTTCCCTCGGACCTTGAAGGAGACTAGTGTTGAAATTGCAGGGGCCCTGGCAGAAATATTTAAAATGTCGATGTCTACAGGTGTAGTGCCGGAGGATTGGAGAGTGGCTCATGTTGTTCCGTTGTTTAAAAAAGGATCGGAAAGTAATCAGGGAAATTATAGGCAAGTAAGTTTAACGTCGGTAGTAGGTAAGTTATTGGAGGGAGTACTAAGAGACAGAACCTACAAGCATTTGGATAGACAGGGACTTATTAGGGCGAGTCAACATGGCTTTGTGCGTGGTAGGTCATGTTTGACTAATCTCTTGGAGTTTTTCGATGAGGTTACCAGGAAAGTGGATGAAGGGAAGGCAGTGGATATTGTCTACATGGTCTTCAGTAAGGCCTTTGACAAGGTCCCGCATAGGAGGTTAGTTAGGAAAATTCAATCGCTCGGTATACATGGAGAAGTGGTAAATTGGATTAGACATTGGCTCAATGGTAGAAGCCAAAGAGTGGTAGTAGAGAATTGCTTCTCCGAGTGGAGGCCTGTGACTAGTGGTGTGACACAGGGATCAGTGCTGGGTCCATTGTTATTTGTCATCTATATCAATGATCTGGATGATAATGTGGTAAATTGGATCAGCAAGTTTGCTGATGATACAAAGATTGGAGGTGTAGTAGACAGTGAGGAAGGTTTTCAGAGCCTGCAGAGGGACTTCGACGAGCTGGAAAAATGGGCTGAAAAATGGCAGATGGAGTTTAATACAGACAAGTGTGAGGTATTGCACATTGGAAGGACAAACCAAGGAAGAACATACAGGGTTAATGGTAAGGCACTGAGGAGTGCAGTAGAACAGAGGGATCTGGGAATACAGATACAAAATTCCTTAAAAGTGGCGTCACAGGTAGATAGGATCGTAAAGAGAGATTTTGGTACATTGGCCTTTATTAATCAAAGTATTGAGTACAAGAGCTGGAATGTTATGATGAGGTTGTATAAGGCATTGGTGAGGCCGAATCTGGAGTATTGTGTTCAGTTTTGGTCACCAAAGTACAGGAAGGATATAAATAAGGTTGAAAGAGTGCAGAGAAGGTTTACAAGGATGTTGCCAGGACTTGAGAAACTCAGTTACAGAGAAAGGTTGAATTGGTTAAGAATTTATTCCCTGGAGCGTAGAAGAATGAGGGGAGATTTGACAGAGGTATATAAAATTATGATGGGTATAGATAGAGTGAATGGAAGCAGGCTTTTTCCACGGAGGCAAGGGGAGAAAAAAACCAGAGGACATGGGTTAAGGGTGAGGGGGCAAAGTTTAAAGGGAATATTAGCGGGGGCTTCTTCACACAGAGAGTGGTGGGAGTATGGAATGAGCTGCCAGACGAGGTGGTAAATGCGGGTTCTTTGTTAACATTTAAGAATAAATTGGACAGATACATGGATGGGAGGTGTATGGAAGGATATGGTCCGTGTGCAGGTCAGTGGGACTAGGCTGAAAATGGTTTGGCACAGCCAAGAAGGGCCAAAAGGCCTGTTTCTGTGCTGTAGGTTTTCTATGGTTTCTATATTGATGTAGAAAACTACATCAGAAGAATTGCGGACGACTCCTAAACTGGAGGCATTGTTCCAGCCAGGAACTCTATCCCAGCTAGCAGCTTGATGTTGACTGGCTAGGAAATGGGCTGAAAAATGGCAGATGGCATTTAATACAGACAAGTCTGAGATGGTCTGCGTTGTGAGGAAAGATACAACAGTTTTCGACGAACATAGAACATAGAATAGTACAGCACAGTACAGGCCCTTCGGCCCACAATGTTGTGCCGACCCTCAAACCCTGCCTCCCATATAAGCCCCCACCTTAGATTCCTCCATATACCTGTCTAGTAGTCTCTTAAACTTCACTAGTGTATCTGCCTCCACCACTGACTCAGGCAGTGCATTCCACGCACCAACCACTCTCTGAGTAAAAAACCTTCCTCTAATATCCCCCTTGAACTTCCCACCCCTTACCTTAAAGCCATATCCTCTTGTATTGAGCAGTGGTGCCCTGGGGAAGAGGCGCTGGCTATCCACTCTATCTATTCCTCTTATTATCTTGTACACCCCTATCATGTCTCCTCTCATCCTCCTCTCCAAAGAGTAAAGCCCTAGCTCCCTTAATCTCTGATCATAATGTATACTTTCTAAACCAGGCAGCATTCTGGTAAATCTCCTCTGTACCCTTTCCAATGCTTCCACATCCTTCCTATGGTGAGGCGACCAGAACTGGAGACAATACTCCAAGTGTGGCCTAACCAGAGTTTTATAGAGCTGCATCATTACATCGCGACTCTTAAACTCTATCCCTTGACTTATGAAAACTAACACCCCATAAGCTTTCTTAACTACCCTATCCACCTGTGAGGCAACTTTCAGGGATCTGTGGACATGTACCCCGAGATCCCTCTGCTCCTCCAGACTACCAAGTATCCTGCCAATTACATTGTACTCTGCCTTGGAGTTTGTCCTTCCAAAGTGTACCACCTCACACTTCTCCGGGTTGAACTCCTTCTGCCACTTCTCAGCCCACTTCTGCATCCTATCAATGTTTCTCTGCAATCTTTGACAATCCTGTACACTATCTACAACACCACCAACCTTTGTGTCATCTGCAAACTTGCCAACCCACCCTTCTACCCCCACATCCAGGTCGTTAATAAAAATCACGAAAAGTAGAGGTCCCAGAACAGATCCTTGTGGGACACCACTAGTCACAATCCTCCAATCTGAATGTACTCTCTCCATCACCACCCTTGCCTTCTGCAGGCAAGCCAATTCTGAATCCACCTGGCCAAACTTCCCTGGATCCCATACCTTCTAACTTTCTGAATAAGCCTACCGTGTCGAACTTTGTTGAATATGTGGATTTTATTGTGTAGTGTTTAAAAAGAGACCTGGCGATACAGATCGATATTTCCAGGAAATCGGCGTCACGGGCAGATTGGCTCGATTGAGCTCTGATCACAATGGCCTTCACAATCAGATCACTGAGTACACGAGTTGGGACGTTATGTTGAAGCTGTACAGCATGTTGCTGAGGCCGTAGATAGCATATCATGGGCTCTTCTGGCCACCTACTTACAGTTATGAGATATCAACAAGCTTCAGAATGTCCAGTGACAATTTGAAAGGAAAAGTTCGGGAAATGAACAGGGTAAATCTTCCCCATCCGGGGTCTACACTATAGACACTATAGAGAGGGTGCGTGGACACTAGAGAGCAAGTGCAGAGGAGATTTACAAGGATGTTGCCTGTATTAGAGGGCGTACCTTAGGAGAACAGCTTGAGTGTACTTGGGCTTTTCTCCTTGTAGTGATGGAGGATGAGAGGTGACCTGACAGGGATGTATAAGATGAACAGAGTGATTGATCGCGTGAATAGTCAGAGTTTTTTTTCCTGGGGCCGAAATGGCTGACACAAGGGGACATAGCTTTATGGTGCTTGGAAATAGGTACAGAGGGGATGCAAGTGGTAGGTTTTTCACACAGAGAGCGATGTGTGCCGGCGGCGGTGGTGGAAGCGGATACAACAGGGTCTTTTAAGAGTCTTTTAGACAGGTACATGGAGCTTCGCAAAACAGAGGGCTATGCGCTCGGGGAAGACCATAAGACCATAAGATAAAGAGCAGAAGTCGGCCATTCGGCCCATCGAGTCTGCTCCACCATTTTATCATGAGCTGAACCATTCTCCCATTTAGTCCCACTCCCACGCCTTCTCACCATAACCTTTGATGCCCTGGCTACTCAGATACCTATCAATCTCTGCCTTAAATACAACCAATGACTTGGCCTCCACTGCTACCTATGGCAACAAATTCCATAGATTCACCTCCCTCTGGCTAACAAAATTTCTTCGCATCTCTGTTCTGAATGGCGCCCTTCAATCCTTAAGTCATGCCCTCTCGTACTAGACTCCCCCATCATGGGAAACAACTTTGCCACATCCACTCTCTCCATGTCTTTCAACATTCCAAATGTTTCTATGAGGTCCCCCCTCATTCTTCTAAACTCCAAGGAATACGGTCTAAGAGCGGACAAACGTTCCTCATATGTTCTCATTCCCAGAATCATTCTAGTGAATCTTCTCTGAACCCTCTCCAACGTCAGCACATCCTTTCTTAAATAAGGAGCTGAAAATTGCCCACAGAACTCCAAGTGAGGTCTTACCAGTGCCTTATTGAGCCGCTACATCATATCCCTGCTCCTATACTCTATTCCTTTGGAAATGAATGCCAACATTGCATTCGCCTTCTTTACCACTGACTCAACCTGGAGGTTAACCTTAAGTGTATTCTGCATGAGGACTACCAAGTCCCGTTGCATCTCTGAACTTTGAATTCTTTCCCCATTTAAATAATAGACTGCGCGTTTATTTCTTCTGCCAAAGTGCATAACCATACACTTCCCAACATTATATTTCATTTGCCACTTCTTTGCCCATTCTTCCAATCTATTCAAGTCTCTCTGTAGTCTCTCTGTTTCCTCAGCACTACCGGCCCCTCTACCCATCTTTGTATCATCAGCAAGCATAGCCACAAAGCCATCTATTCCATAATCCAAATCGTTGATGTACAATGTAAAAAGAAGCGGTCCCAACACGGACCTCTGTGGAACACCACTGGTAACTGGCAGCCAACCAGAATAGGATCCCTTTATTCCCATTCTGTTTCCTGCCAATAAACCAACGCCCTATCTACATATGTAACTTTCCTATAATTCCATGGGATCTTATCTTGTTAAACAGCCTCATGTGTGGCACCTTGTCAAAGGCCTTCTGAAAATCCAAATATACAACATCCACTGCATCTCCCTTGTCTAGCCTACTTCTAATTTCCTGAAAAATTGTAATAGGTTTGTCAGGCAGGATTTTTCTTTAAGGAAACCATGCTGAGTTCTGCCTATCTTGTCATATGCCTCCAGGTACTCTGTAACCTCATCCTTGACAATCGACTCCAACAACTTCCCAACCACCGATGTCAAGCTAACAGGTCTATAATTTCCTTTTTGCTTCCTTGCCCCTTCTTAAATAGCGGAGTGACATTTGCAATCTTCCAGTCCTCTGGAACCATGCCAGAATCTATCGACTTTTGAAAGATCATCACTAATGCCTCCGTAATCTCCACAGCTACTTCCTTCAGAACACGAGGGTGCATTCCATCTGGTCCAGGAGATTTATCTACCCATAGCCTATTCAGCTTCCTGAGTACTTTCTGTGTCGTAATTGTGACTGCGCACACTTCTCTTCCCTGCCACCCTTGAGTGTCCGGTATACTGATGATGTCTTCCTCACTGAAGACTGATGTAAAATACTCGTTCAGTTCCTCTGCCATCTCCGTATCTCCCATTACAATTTCTCTAACATCATTTTCTATCGATCCTATATCTACTCTCACTTGGCTTTTACTCTTTATATAATTGAAAAAGATTTTAGTATCCTCTTTGATATTTTTTGCTAGCTTCCTTTCAGAGTTCATCTTTTCCCTCTTAATGAACTTCTTAGTTTCCTTTTATAAGCTTTTAAAAACTTCCCAATACTCTGTGTTGGCACTAATTTTTGCTTCCTTGTATGCCCTCTCCTTTGCTTTCACTTTGGTTTCGACTCCTTGTCATGGTCCCTTCTGGCAATCCCCCACCTTGCCATTTGCCTCAAGAATTAGGCCTTAATCAGGTCATTTAGATTCCAATGATTCCCAGGTTCCACTAGCTACAAGCATCTGCTTCCCATCAGAAACGGCAGGATAAAAACCCTGTGACCACAGCAAGAAGCCGCCAGTTCGTTGGTGGACTCGTGTGAGAGTAAACGTTGTTTCCTATTCCTGAGAACTGTTAGTTCTGAGCTTCGCATCATCTCCTGGATATCGGCTCCCCGTTCGCGGTGGTGCTACGCCTAACGACTCTGCCTCAGCATCTGTGTCCTGCACCTGGGTTCGTCCCCAGCCACGTCCTTGCAACAGAACGAACTGGCCAAGCATGAACCCAGCGGACACAGACCCCGTACAACAGGCCCTGGCCAGCCAGGGCTACCTATTGGGCGCCCACGACAACCTACTTCGGGAGATCACAGAAAACCTTCGGAAACTGTCCACGAATGTACAGAAGGTCAGTGAACAAGCGGGCCGGCTCTCCGCTTCCTTTCCTCCGTTCCCTCCAAGAAGCCGGGCTACCAAAAGCGCACCGCTCGGGATGGCTTCACTCCTGGAATCGGCAACAGCACCCCCTCGAAAGCCGTATGTGTCCGAAACCTACGCCGGGGACCTAGGTAGGTGCCGGGCTTTCCTGTTACAATGCTCCCTAGTCTTTGAGCTGCAGCCGCGTACCTACACTTCTGATAAATCAAAGGTTGCGTACATCATGGGGCTGCTACGAGGGGATGTCTTGGCTTGGACAACCGCGATGTGGGACAACCCACCAAGATTTGTTCCTCCAACTCCTCCTTTGTCGCTGAAATGAGGAAAGTATTCGAGCAATCCATTCGCGGTAAGGACGCCACGAAACGGTTGCTTACTCTTCGTCAAGCTTCGCGAAGTGTGGTCAAGTATGCCACTGAGTTCCGGACCTTAGCCGCAGACTCCGGGTGGAATAACGAGGCCCTACGTGAGGTGTTCCGACAGGGCCTCTCGGACAAGATAAAGGATGAGTTGGCCGCGAGGGACGACACAGACGGTCTGGACTCGTTGATATCTCTATCCACTAGATTAGATTATCGACTTCAGGAACGTCTGAGAGAAAAGCCCAGTCGCTCCGCTCCTCGGGTCAGCCCACGTCCCATCTTACCATCTTCTATCAGCACTAACCTCTCTTCCCCCTGTTCCTCGCAGAGATCCCGCTCCTACTGTCCTGGTGAATCAAATGACCCTCCCTTCAGCAACCCAGGCTCAGATGCAGATCCCGGCAGCCATGAATTACCAACAACAGTCGCTGTCCCTATCCGCTTTGGTGGATTCCGGTGCTGAGGGCAGTCTGCTGGACGAAGAGATAGCCACCCAGGCCGGAATACCTCGTGAGCCGCTCACCACCCCCCTGGAGGCCCGGGCCCTGGACTGAAAACTGCTGGCTCGGGTGACCCGCTGTACGCCGCCCCTGACCTTGATCCTATCCGGCAACCATCGGGAGGAGGTAAGATTCAGCCTCATTCATTCACCTCAAGCCACGGTGGTTCTAGGTATCCATGGCTGACCCAACACAATCCCTACATCGACTGGTCTACCGGGAGGATAGCAAAATGGAGCCCGTCTTGCCATGCCAACTGTCTGCGGTCGGCCCCATCTCCTAGAGAAGCTACCGCGACCCCGCCTGTCCCGGAATCCCGCGACTTGTCCCGAGTCCCCACAGAGTACCATGACCTGGGACAAGTATTCAGTAAACAACGTGCCCTTTCCCTGTCTCCGCACCGCCCATATGATTGTGCCATCGACCTTTTCCCCGGGCCCCGCTACCCACCAGTCGCCTTTTTAACCGATCCCGACCGGAGAGGGAGGTAATGGAGAAATACATTAACGAGTCCCTCGCGTCGGGCATTATCTTCAGGCCTTCATCCTCCACGGTAGGCGCCGGTTTCTTTTTTGTAGAAAAGAAGGACGGGACGCTTCGCCCTTGTATCGACTACCGAGGCTTAAATAACATAACAGTTAAGAACAAGAACCCTCTACCACTCATTAGTTCGGCTTTTGAGCCACTGCATGGAGCCACTATCTTTTCAAAGTTGGACCTTCGTAACGCCCACCATTTAGTCGGGATAAGGGAGGGCAACGAATGCAAGACGGCCTTCAATACACCTCTGGGTCACTTTGAATATTTGGTCATGCCGTTTGGCCTCTCTAATGTTCCCGCCGTTTTCCAAACCCTGATCAATGACGTACGGAGGGACTTCATCAATCGATTCCTATTAGTTTACCTTGACGACATCCTGATATTTTCTAGCAGCCCCCAAGAACACGTACACCATGTCCGTCAAGTCATCCAGAGACTGTGGGAAAACCAGTTATTTGCTAAGGCGGAGAAATGCGAGTTCCACGTTCCATCGGTCAGCTTCCTAAGCTATGTCATTGAACGGGCAGGTGAGAGCAGACCCTGAGAAGATCCGGGCAGGGGAAGAATGGCCTAGACCCACGACACGTCAACAACTTCAACGGTTCCTGTGGTCTGCAAACTTCTATTGTAGATTCATCAGACACTACAGTTGAGTGGCGGTACCCCTTACCCGGCTTACCTCGCCTACCACATCGTTTTGCTGGGACTCCGAAGCGGACTCGGCCTTCACCGACCTGAAGAGGGGTTTCACCACCGCTCCCATTGTGGTCCATCCAGACCCATCACGCCAATTCCTCGTTGAGGTGGACGCCTCTCACTCCGGGGTAGGAGCGGTCCTATCCCAACGATCAAGTTCGGACGAAAAGCTTCACCACTGCGCCTTCTACTCGCCGACTGTCGCCCGCCGAGCGGAATTACGACGTGGGGAATCGGGAGCTGCTGGCGGTCAAACTGGCACTGGAAGAATGGAGGGACTGGTTGGCGGGGGCAGAACACCCGTTTGTAGTATGGATTGATCATAAGAACCTGAGGTATATTCAGACCGCCAAACGATTGAACTCCCACCAGGCACGTTGTGCATTGTTTTTTGATATGAGATTCATATCCTCTTTGCTCATCACCTGCCCAGCTCCATTCCTCCCCCTCCTGTCTTCTCCTATCATTTTGGATCTTCCCCTCCCCCTCCCACTTTCAAATCTCTTACTAGCTCTTCCTTCAGTTAGTCCTGACGAAGAGTCTCGGCCTGAAACGTCGACTGTACCTCTTCCCAGAGATGCTGCCTGGTCTGCTGCGTTCACCAGCAAATTTGATGTGTGTTGCTCCCAACATTCTGCGTGGTTTCCACCCTCACTTGGGAGATCGAGGCTAAAGTAAAGGAAGCCCAGCGGGACGATCCGGACACGGGCAATGGACCCGGCGATCGCCTGTACGTGCCCGATTCCGTCAGGTCCCAGTTTCTCCAACGGGGGCATACATGCCGGTTCGCCTGCTACCGCGGGAGTGATCGGACCCTGGCTCTCCTGAGGAAACACTTTTGATGGCCGTCCATGGAGGGGGACACCCGTTCTTATGTCTCAGCTTGTTCCATTTGTGCCCGGGGAAAGGTCTCCAATCGACCACCTCCGGGGCTACTTCGTCCTCTACCTGTCCCTGGTCGTCTCTGGTCACACATCGCCTTAGACTTCGTCACAGGTCTACGCCCTTCCCGTGGAAATACCACTGTCTTCACCGTGGTAGGCCGATTCTCCAAGGCGGTGCATTTTATGGCCCTCCCTAAACCTCCTTCCTCTCAAAAAACCGCAGGTCTTCCGCCTCCACGGAATCCCCGCGGACATCGTCTCCGATCGAGGTCCCCAGTTTGTCTCGCAAGTATGGAAGGCTTTCTGTCAAGCCTTGGGCGCATCGCTCAGCCTGTCTTCTGACTTCCACCCCCAGACGAACGGGCAAACCAAGACCTGGAGGCGACGCTACGTTGTGTAACGGCAAACAACCCGTAGACTTGGAGCGACCACCTGCCATGGGTTGAATACGCCCACAACTCTCTGGTGAGCTCGGCCATTGGGAGGTCTCCGTTCGAGTGCTCCCTTGGGTACCAACCCCATCTGTTCCCCGCGCAAGAAGAGGAGATTGCAGTACCGTCAGGTCAGGACCATATTAATTGGTGCCTTAAGATTTGGGAGGAGACGCGCACGGTCCTACTCAAATCAACAAATCGAAATAAGAAGACGGCTGACGGACACCGCATCCCGGCGTCGGAGTACTAACCTGGGCAGATGGTGTGGCTGGCCTCCAAGGACATCCCGCTCAAGAACGAACATAGAAAACTCGCCCCTCGCTGCCTGGGACCATTCAAGTTTGAAAAGGTAATCAATCCCACAGTGGCCCGCCTAAAGCTGCCTAGATCCATGCGCATCCACCCAACCTTTCATGTGTCTCAGTTAAAGCCAGTTTCCATCAGCCCTCTGTGCCCCCAGCCGAGAATCTCCTACCTGCCCGTATCATCAACAACCATACGGCATACACCGTCCGACGAATACTAGGTGTGCGCCGTCGGGGTAGGGGTTTCAATACCTGGTGGACTGGGAAGGGTACGGTCCAGAAGAGCGTTCCTGGGTCCCCGGCTCCTTCATCCTAGACCCTTCCCTCATCCAGGATTTTTATCGGGACCAGACGGACAGGCCGGGAGGATCGCCTGGAGGCTCCCATTGGGGGGCGGGGGGGATACTGTCATTGACCCTTCTGGCAATCCCCGACCTTGCCATTTGCCTCAAGAACTGGGCCTCAGTCACCTCATTTAGTTTCCAATCATTCCCAGATTCCACTAACTACACGCACCTGTTTACTATCAGAAATGGCAGGATAAAAACCCTGTGACCACAGCAAGAAGCCTCGAGTTCGTTGGTGGACTCTTGTGAGAGTAAACCTTGTTTCCTATTCCTGAGAACTATTAGTTCTAAGCTTCGCATCGTCTCCTGAATATCGGCTTCCCGTTCGCGGAGGTGCTACGCCTAACGACTCTGCCTCAGCATCTGTGTCCTGCACTTGGGTTTGTCCCCAGCCACGCCCTTGCAACACCTCTCTTGTTAGACACGGTAGCATCCTTTTTCCATTCGAAGATTTCTTCTTTTTTGTCTTGCACCTTCGTCACTTCTTGCATAAACTCCAGCCACTGCTGCTCTGCCGTCCTTCCTGCTAGTGTCCCTTTCCAGTCAACTTTGGTCAGTTCCTCTCTCATGCCACTGTAATTTCCTTTCCTCCACTGAAATACCGACACATCAGATTTCGGCTTCTCTTTTTCAAATGTCACAGTGAACTCAATCATGTTATGATCACTGCCTCCTAAGGGTTCTTTCACCTCAATCTCTCTAATTACCTCCGGTTTATTACACAATACCCAATCCAGTACAGCCGATCCCCTAGTGGGCTCAACAACAAGCTGTTCTAAAAAGCCACCTCGCAGACATTCTACAAATTCTTTCTTGAGATCCAGTGCCGACCTGATTTTCGCAATCCACTCGCATGTTAAAATCCCCCACAATTATCATAACACTGCCCTTCTGAGAAGTCTTTTCTATTTCCTGTTGTAATTTGTAGTCCACATCCCTGCAGCTGTTTGGAGGCCTGTATATAACTGCCATCAGGGTCCTTTTACCTCTACGATTTCTTAGCACAGCCCATAAAGATCCTGCACCTCCCGATCCTATGTCACCTCTTTCTAATGATTTGATATCATTTCTTACTAATAAAGCCGCACCTCCCCCTCTGCCTACCTTCCTATCCTTCCGATACACCGTGTATCCTTGGACGTTCAGCTCCCAGAGACATGCATCCTTTAGCTACGTCTCAGTAATTGCCACAATATCATACCAGCCAATCTGTAGCTGTACGACAAGATCATCCACCTAATTCCTTATGCTGCGTGCATTTAAGTATAACACCTTAAGACCAGTATTTTGTACTTCTTACTTTGATTGCACTGCAACTCATCCCAATGGCTGCAAATTTGCCCCATCACCTGCCTGTCTTTCCTGACATCTTTACTGCTCACTATCTTAGATTTATTTCTGTTTTCCCCTTCCTCCGCTCTATCATTCCGGTTCCCATCCCCCTGCCAAATTAGTTTAAACCTTCCCTAACAGCTCTATTAAACCTTCCCACCAGGATATTGGTCCCCTTCGGGTTCAGGTGTAACCCGTCCATTTTAAACAGGTCATACTTCCCCCAGAAGAGATCCCAATTATCCAAGAATCTGAAGCCCTGCCCCCTGCACCACTCTCTCAGCCACGCATTCATCTGCCTGATCCTACTATTCTTGCCCTTGCTAGCACATGGCACAGATAGCAATCCCAAGATTACTACCCTGGAGGTCCTGCTTCTCAGTTTCCTTCCTAACTCCCGGAAATCTCTCTTCAGGACCGCCTCCCTTCTCCTATCTATGTCATTGGTACCCACAAGTAGCAAGACAACTGGCTGCTCGCCCTCTCCCTTCAGAATATTCTGGACCCGATCCAAGTGCAGGGAATTTCTAGAGTAGGTTACATATTTGGCACAGCATTGTGGACCGAAGGGCCTGTAATATGCTGTAGATTTCTATGTTCTATACTCTATCCTTTGAGTGAATCTACAATTAGAGTTCATAGGCTTGGGGAGAAATTTGAACAATGCAAGCAGTGTATGCAGTGAAGTTTTTTTTTAGATTATGAGAACACTCAGTCCTCTTTTATTGTCATTTAGAAATGAATACATGCATTAAGAAATGATACAATGTTTCTCCGCAGTGATATCACAGATAACAAGACAGACCAAAGACTAACACTGACAAAACCACATAATTATAACATATAGTTACAGCAGTGCACAGCAATACCATAATTTGATAAAGAACAGACCATAGGTACAGTAACAAAAGTTCTCAAATTCCCGAGTCGATCGACTCCCGAGTCCCCGATAGCAGGCGACAAAAGGGATAAACTCCCTGCCATAAACCTCCAGGCACCGTCAACTTGCCGATACCTCGGAAGCAGCCGACACTGAGTCCATCCGTCCGAAAACTCCGAGCTTCCGAGCAGCCTCTCCGATACAGCCTCCCGAGCGCCATCCTCTGCCGGGCGCCTTCCACCTCTCCCCGGCCGCTGAAACACGCAAAGCCGATAATTTCGGGACCTTCAGCTCCGGAGATTCTGGTCACCACACATGCAAAGCACTCATTTCAGAAGTTTTCCAGATGTTCCGCTGTGTTCTCACGTCTGTCTCCATCAAATCAGGATTGTGCACGGTCTCCTACTTGACAAAGAACAGATATTCGTCATGAAGTGGCCGCGCGCGCTGTCGTCGCGCCGCCATCTTCTCCCCCTCCCTGGAGGAAGTTAGTCACTCAGAGGGTCGAGCGAGTGTGGAAGGAAATGTAAGCGTAACTTGTAGATGCGGATTCAATTGTATCATTTCCCTGAAGGTTGTGTAGGTACGTGGGTGAGAGTGGGACAAAGGATGCAATTATATGGGGATCACAGAGGGCTGACCGAGATAAACGGAAGAGCCCATTTCTCTGTAGTGATAATCTGTGACTTCATGAGTATCTCTGTCTTATTTCCCCATTCAGTGTCTTTTTTTTTCACATCGTCACCAATTTAAGTATGTGCAGAACAGAGGGTGTGCTCAAGATCACCTTTCAAGGTCATTTCCTTCTGCTTTTGCAGTAGAAACTACTCTGTGCCTGTTGTGGAATTCGTCCCGATGAGTGGCCCGCGACTTATTGGAAAAACAAAGTCTTACCTTTCTGCATCCAGTGTGGAATTTGTAGCAATGTGCAGCTCTCGGTTGACTGGAGAGAGTCTCACGTCTGCATCTATCGTGGAACTGGTATCGATGCGCAATGCGCGGAACTGTTATCATCACTGTGGGCTGACTCACCACTCTGTATCCATTGTGGAACTTGTACTGATGCGTGGCCCTCGGCTTCTTTGGGGTTCTTTCAGCGCTGATAACACGCCTTTCCACTTTCACACTTTGAATACGATTTGTGCGGCTGACTGTGTTAGTCTCACTGTGTGATTCACCTTGTAAATTGATTTCTATCAGTAACTCGGAAACAGTTGTCATTGCGACAGCAATTCATTTCAATTCCTACACCGCCATTACATTGTCCACTGCGCCAGTAATCAATCCATTCTCTTCATTTATTAATATGCTTTCTGCGATTTTGTGTTGCTACCAAGGCTTTGTTTATGATCTGTCTCCCATTGCTCTTCCGATGGCAATGATTAACTTCTCTTTTATAGGATTGCAGCCTTTCAAGTAGCGAATGGGAAGAGGTAGAGAAGAACAGTGATGGACGGAATTATATTTCTCGGCAAAGCAGGTTTCTGACTCACACGGGGACACTGAGATGGTGAGTTCCCCTGCAACTGTGGTTATTGGTTCAGACGCTGAAAGTGCTGCCTGGGCGAGCACTGTACACGGTACACACTGCAGGATGAAATGTGATGAAGCGGGCTCCTTTGCTGGATGGCATTAACATTGCTATTGACTTGTTGAAGATTTAAGTGTGGAATGTTTCATCATACTCCTGTTCTGTGTCACCTGTGGGCAAAAAGTCGGATATTTTAGAAGAGTCTCAGAGCAAGTTTCCAACGTGAATGGATGCACCCTGTTACAAGGCAGTTTGAAATTCATTTTGCCAATCTACCTGGATTCACTGAGCTCCATTCTTATAGACCGGCCGCAGAATAATCTGGATGGGAACACCGGGGAATTTTTACACGTTCATTCGCTAATGTAAAAAGAGGCTAATGTGTAAAGGGTGAATACGAAGCGATAGTGTTCCACAGTGCAGTACTGGAATCTATATTTGAAATGAGGGAGGACGTGTAGGTGCAGGTAGGGCACTGGTAAAGCCTGCAGTGATAACTGCCAGGAAGGAGATTAGTAGGGAGGGATAGTGATACCTGCAGAAACCGCAGAAGGGGCTGGGGGCTGTGTAGGGAATTGTATCGTCGTACGATTCCTGTTGAAGACGGAGGCAGTTACGGAAGAGGAATGCTGGAGGTGTGTTAGGTAACAACATGAAGATCTTTCTTTTCTCTCCAGTTGTAGGAAGGCTGTGGAAATCACAGAAAGGGTGCAGAGGAGATTAACAAGGATGTTGCCTGGATTGGGGAGCATGCCTTATGAGCATAGGTTGAGTGAACTCGGCCTTTTTAACTTGGAGCGACGAAGGATGAGAGGTGACCTGATAGAGGTGTATAATGATGAGAGGCATTGATCGTGTGGATAGTCAGACCCTTTTTTCCAGGGCTGAAATGGCTAGCACGAGTAGACACAGTTATACTGTGCTTGGAAGTAGGTTGAGAGGAGATGTCAGAGGTAAGTATTTTACGCAGAGAGTGGTGAGTGTATGGAATGGGTTGCCGGCGGCGGTGGTGAACACGATAGGGTCTTTTAAGAGAATCCTGGGCAGGTACATGGAGCTTAGAAAAATAGAGGGCTGTCGGTAACTCTAGGTAATTTCTCAGGTAAGGACATGTCCGTCACAGATTTCTGGACCGAAGGGCCTGTATTGTGCTGTGGGTTTCCTATGTTTGTATGTGGCGCAAATGGCCGCAAAACGATCAAAAGTGAAAGCGACAGTAAATTCCACGGAACAATCAACGGAAACGTGACACAGGACAAAGTGGACAATGCAGCACGGAGCTTTGTCCAGGACACTGTAAAGTTCGTATGCTTGACCCATCTGGTAGAACAGGATTGCCATAATCACGACCCTTAAATCCACCACAGCCATCGCCACCAGGTAGCGCGTGACACATTTGGAAAGACTGCAGTTTCCTCGGCAGAGAATGGTGATTGCCACAAGATTAACTGCAGTGAAACAAAAAAAAAGAACAAAAACGGGAATAACAATTGAAAAATCACCGAGCATTTTGCGTAGAAATACAAGCATCTTTTGTTCGCCTGAAATAAAATCCATCTTTTACATCTAGTGGACTTTATCACGGGAGTAAGGATATACCTGAGTTTATATGGTTGATGTGAACATCTGAGCACAGCATGAAGCGCTATAAAATCGCATATGGTTACAGTATCCCTTCACGTTCACGAATGCCGCTGCTATGATCGAGCACAAAAATGGATGATGATGGTGATGATAATTATGATGATGACGAAGATTATAATTATAATTATTGTGATTATTATTACTCCTGTTTTGTATCACGTTGTATTGTCTCTTGCACATTGACTTTTTTTTTGCTGTCTTGTTCAGTGATTATATTGTATTTCTTGTATTAACCGTGCAAGCCAACAAGAAAACGAATATCACGTTTGTATATGTCGACATGTACTGTATGTACTTGGATAATTTTTTTGAACTTTAAACCTTCAACGTTGTACACTGCCTTCTGTTTACAATTTTACCTCCTCTGCATAGAAAAAAGAAGACATATGAACATTTTTTTGCGATTCATATGTTGTTAATGTCGCTAAATCACCTTGAATTTCCTGTTGAATGCCATTGTATCTCAACAATCTACTCCCAACTTAACCTTTCTGTCTGCAACTCTTATAATTTTTTTTTATCGTCACCCAGTGCGGCATCTATTAGAGCGCACCACTTACTGGCCAAAGACTCCATATGGAAGTGCATAATTTCAAATGTGTTCGTTATTTCTGCTTGTATTTTAACTGATTTTGTATATGCGGCATTCCCTTCAATTTGTATCGTCGATTTCTTTCTATATTATGGCACTTCTTCTACTTCTCAGGAGGCGAGAATCTAAAGCATCATTCAAAACTGACATAGAAACAGAAAATAGGTGCAGGAGTAGGCCATTCGGCCCTTCGAGCCTGCACCGCCATTCTGTATGATCACGGCTGATCATCCAACTCAGAACCCTGTACCTGCCTTCCCTCCATACCCCCTGATCCCTTTAGCCACAAAGGCCATATCTAACTCCCTCTTAAATATAGCCGATGAACTGGCCTCAACTGTTTCCTGTGGCAGAGAATTCCACAGATTCAGCACTCTCTGTGTGAAGAAGTTTTTCCTCATCTCGGTCCTAAAAGGCTTCCCCTTATCCTCAAACTGTGACCTCTCGTTCTGGACTTCCCGCAACATCAGGAACAATCTTCCCGCATCTAGCCTGTCCAATCCCTTTTGGATTTTATATGTTTCCATAAGATCCCCCCTCAATCTTCTAAATTCCAACGAGTATAAGCCTAGTCGATCCAGTCTTTCATCATATGAAAGTCCTGCCATCTCAGGAATCAATCTGGTGAACCTTCTTTGTACTCCCTCTATGGTAAAAATGTCTTTCCTCAGATTAGGGGACCAAAACTGCACACAATACTCCAGATGTGGTCTCACCAAGACCTTGTACAACTGCAGCAATACCACCCTGCTCCTGTACTCGAAACCTCTTGCTATGAATGCCAGCATACCATTCGCCTTTTTCACTGCCTGCTGTATCTGCATGCCCACTTTCAATGACTGGTGTATAATGACACCCAGGTATCGTTGCACCTCCCCTTTTCCTAATCGGCCACCATTCAGATAATAATCTGTTTTCCTGTTTTTGCCACCAAAGTGGTTAACCTCACATTTATCCACATTAAATTGCATCTGCCATGAATTTGCCCACTCACCCAACCTATCCAAGTCACCCTGCATCCTCTTAGCATCCTCCTCACAGCTAACACTGCCGCCCAGCTTCATGTCATCCGCAAACTTGGAGATGCTGCATTTAATTCCCTCATCTAAGTCATTAATATTTATTGTAAACAACTGGGGTTCCAGCACTGAGCCTTGTGGTACCCCACGAGTCACTGCCTGCCATTCTGAAAAGGTCCCGTTTATTCCCACTCTTTGCTTCCTATCTGCCAACCAATTCTCTATCCACATCAATACCTTACCCCCAATACCGTGTGCTTTAAGTTTGCACACTAATCTCCTGTGTGGGACCTTGTCAGAAGCCTTTTGAAAATCCAAATATACCACATCCACTGGTTCTCCCCTATCCAATCTACCAGTTACATCCTCAAAAAATTCTATGAGATTCGTCAGACATGATTTTCCTTTCACAAATCCATGCTGACTTTGTCCGATGATTTCACCACTTTCCAAATGTGCTGTTATCACATCTTTGATAACTGACTTTAGCATTTTCCCCACCTCCGACGTCAGGCTAAGCTGTCTATAATTCCCCGGTTTCTCTCTCCCTCCTTTTTCAAAAAGCGGGGTTACATCAGCCACCCTCCAATCCTCAGTAACTAATCCAGAATCTAAATAGTTTTGAAAAATTATCACTAATGCATCCACTATTTCTTGGGCTGCTTCCTTAAGCACTCTGGGATGCAGACCATCTGGCCCTGGGGATTTATCTGCCTTTAATCCCTTCAATTTACCTAACACCACTTCCCTTCTAACATGTATTTCCCTCAGTTCCTCCATCTCACTGGACCCTCGGTCCCCTACTATTGTTTCCTCCAGATTGCTCAAGCTGAAGTGTGAAAATCTATTGATGGTCTGTATGTTAAATAGGCTCATTCGATTCAGTCCACAATATTAATAAGATAATAAGGAATTTCACACAGCGAGCGCTCTGAGCCATCAACACATTCTGGACAAATTATACCTCCATTACACAACTCTGTCCTGCTTGTTCTTCCTTTAAAGAATTGCAACAGATTTGTCAAGCATGAATTTCCCTTGAGGATACATAGAACATGCATAAAATAATACAGGACAGTACAGGCCCTTCGGCCCACAATGTAGTGCCGACCATTAATCCCTGCCTCCCATATAACCCCCACATTAAATTCCTCCATATACCTGTCCAGTTGTCGCTAAAACTTCAGGAGTGTATCTGCCTCCACCACTGACTCAGGCAGTGCATTCCACGCACCAACCACTCTCTGAGTAAAAAACCTTCCTCCAATATCCCCCTTGAACATCCCACCCCTTACCTTAAAGCCATGTCCTCTTGTATTGAGCAGTGGTGCCCTGGGGAAGAGGCGCTGGGTATCCACTCTATCTATTCCTCTTATTATCTTGTATACCTCTATCATGTCTCCTCCGATCCTCCATCGCCAAACTTCCCTGGATCCCATGCCTTCTGACTTTCTGAATAAGCCTACCGTGTAGAAAGTTGTCAAAGCCCTTACTAAAATCCATGTGGATCACATCCGCTGCACTACCCTCATCTATATGCCTGGTTACCTCCTCAAAGAACTCTATCAGGCTTGTTGGACACGATCTGCCCTTCACAAAGCCATGATGACTGTCCCTGATCAGACCATGATTCTCTAAATGTCCATAGATCCTATCTCTAAGAACCTATTCCAACAGCTTTCCCACCACAGACGTAAGGCTCACTGGTCTATAATTGCCCGGACTATCCCTACTACCTTTTTTGAACAAGGGGACAACATTCGCCTCCCTCCAATCGTCCGGTACCATTCCCGTGGACAACGAGGACATAAAGATCCAAGCCAGAGGCTCAGCAATCTCTTCTCTCGCCTTGTGGAGCAGCCTGGGAAATATTCCGTCAGGCCCCAGGGACTTAACCGTCCGAATGTATTTTAACAACTCCAACACCTCCTCTCCCTTAATATCAACATGCTCCAGAACATCAACCTCACTCATATTGTCCTCACAGTCATCCGGTTCCCTCTCGGTGCTGAATACCGAAGAGAAGTATTCATTGAGGACCTCGCTCACTTCCACAGCCTCCAGGAACATCTTCCCACCTTTATCTCTAATCGGTCCTACCTTCACTCCTGTCATCCTTTTGTTCTTCACATAGTTGAAGAATGCTTTGAGGTTTTCCTTTACCCTACTCGCCAAGGCCTTCTCATGCCCCCTTCTTGCTCTCAGCCGCTTCTTAAGCTACTTTCTTGCTTCCCTATATTCCTCAATAGACCCATCTGATCCTTGCTTCCTAAACCTCATGTATGCTGCCTTCTTCCACCTGACTAGATTGTCCACCTCACTTGTCACCCATGGTTCCTTCACCCTACCATTCTTTATCTTCCTCACCGTGATAAATTTATCCCTAACATCCTGCAAGAGATCTCTAAACATCGACCACATGTCCATAGTACATTTCCCTGCAAAAACATCATCCCAATTCACACCCGCAAGTTCCAACCTTATAGCCTCATAATTTTCCCTTCTCCAATTAAAAATGTTCCTGTCCTCTCTGATTCTATCCTTTTCCATGTGGTCACTGTCCCCCAGATGCCCACTCACTGAGAGATCTGTGACCTGACCCGGTTCGTTACCTAATACTAGATCTAGTATGGCATTCCTCCTAGTCGGCCTGTCCACATACTGTGACAGGAATCCGTCCTGGACACACTTAACAAACTCTGCCCCATCTAAACCCTTGGAACTAATCAGGTGTCAAACAATATTAGGGAAGTTAAAGTCACTCATGATAACAACCCTGTTAATTTTTGCACCTTTCCAAAATCTGCTCCTCTGTATCTCTGCTGCTACCCGGGGGCCTATAGAGTACCCCCAGTAGAGTAATTGCTGCCTTCGTGATAAACTCTCCGTCTGTTTCACAAGTCGACCTTCACGCGTTTGAGCAGCCATGTCTCGTTCAAACTGCCGAAGAAAGGTAGGGAGAACTGCTGGGATCTCGATCCATTCTCTCTGTAACCCTACTGGTTATGCCTTCCGACATCGAAAACGGCCCATCTATTCCGTCTCTCTGCCCTTAACCTGCTGATTTATTTTGAGTCCATAAAAGTGCATTACCCGCAATCCAATGTGCTTAGCAGATTTTTTTCACATTCAACCCACACCACATTTATCAGTTCCCAAATTTCCATCTGTTTATCCATTTCCGAACCCACGCTGACTCTGCCAATGCTGTTGTTGCTGTCCATCCAGCACCGTGGGTGGGGATGTTGCGTCTGGGTCTGTGTGTCTGCCTAAAGGACCCGGTGTACAGAATACAATGGAAAGATTGACTGTTTGTGGTTCAGTGTGTGTACCTGCATCCAGGGCTTAGTGTGGGACTGAATGTCTCTGCTGTCTGAGAAGCTGGAACTAAAGAGCGGCTGGTCTCTTTGTGCTCTGAACCTTGCCCCTGGACAGGAGGGAATATCGGATTTGAATGAAGCCTTTCCCTGTGGGTAGGAGAGGAAACAGGGTCAGTGAAAGACAGGGAAACGTCAGACGGCTGTGTGAAACGGCCGGTGTAGCCAGTGCTAGTATTCGTCTCTCGCTCTCTCTCTCTGCCGCTCGCTGTCTCTGTCTCTCTATCTCTCGTTTGCTCTCTCTGTCTTCGTCTCTCTTTCTCAAACACACACACACATCTAACGTTGTCCTTCACTTCCAGCCATCCTATATTTATTAATATTCCAAGTTAGAGAAGATTGTTTTATCACTTAACCGGTCTGCCATTCCATTGCAGACTGAAACATTTAATCTCAATTTTCGTTTGAACTCTGGCAGATTTGAGATGTTCATCAAATTCTATGACATCAGCAACATCAGAAACTACTGGAGGAACTCAGGGGGGATTTTCAGCACATTTTGTGTGTTGCCAGCGTCTGCAAATTTTTACTGTCTGTACACCAGCAACGGGTTTTATACCGTTGCTAACACGTCTTTCCTCTGACCATTGTATTTCTGTTCGTATCTGTGTTTCCGTGTTGTGCCCGTGTGTCTCCGTGTGAGTTTGTGTCTGTGTGCGAGTGTGTTTGCGTCTGTGTATGTGTGTGTGTGGGTGTGGGTGTATGTATGTCTGTCTGTGTATGTGTGTGTGTGTGTGTTTGTGTGTGTGTGTGTGTGTGTGGATGTGTGTGTGTCTGTGTATGTGTGTGTATGAGTATGTGTGTGTGTTTGTGTGTGTGTATGTGTGTGTGTGTGTGTGGATGTGCGTGTGTGTGTGTGTGTTTGTGTGAGTGTGTGTGTGGATGTGTGTGTGTCTCTGTGTGTGGTTGTGTGTGTGTGTGTGTGTGGATGTGTGTGTGTGTTTATGTGAGTGTGAGTGTGTGTGTATGTGTGTGTGTGTGTGTGTGTGCCTGTCTCTGTGTGTGGTTGTGTGTGTGTGTGTTTATGTGAGTGTGTGTGTGTATGTGTGTGTGTGTGTGCGCGTGTGTGTAAGTGTGTGTTTGTGTGAGTGTGTGTGTGTGTGTGTGTGTGTGTGTGTGTGTGGCCGTGAAGGAGCTGAAGCACTGAAGGACGGTTCATAATGTGAAACCGCAGGGCAGATGTTGGGTGTCGGTCAAACGGTGTTGGCGATCTCCGTTTACAGATATATAGTTAGCCAACAAAAACCTGAAATCTGTAAATGTGGCTGGTGCGTGACAAAGCTCATTGGAACTGTATGTCTGGGTCTTGGGCTCAGTATGGGAATGAACGTTTCCGCTGTCTGAGTCTACGATAGCGTTCGGTATCTCTGTGCTCTGTAACAAACCCTGTATGTGAGAGAAGCGGCTATTCTGTCCCTTGGGCCTCACAGGAGGGATTATCGGAGTTGAAGGATGTCTTTGCCTGTGCGTAGGAGGAGGACACTGGGTCAGCGAGGGAGAGATAAATGTCAGACGGATGTGTGAAACCAGTGCCAGTGCCAATCTGTCTGTCTGTCTCTCTGCCTGACTCTCTCTCTCTCTAATTCACTCACACACACACGTATCTAAAATTGTACCTTCTGCTTGTCATTCACTTTCAGCCATACTGCATCTGTTCATCTCCCAACTGAGAGGACTGTTCGTATTATTTAAGCGGTCTGCCCATTTCTTTGCACATGAAACATTTTTCGTTCAATTTTCGTTTGGCTTCTGTCTGATTTTAGACGCTCATAGTAGACTATTACATCAGTAGCATCACAAAATGCTGGAGGAGTTCAGTAAATGTGGCTGCTCTGTGACAAACAGTCTTTGTGTGTGTGTGTGTGTGTGTGTGTGTGTGTGTCTGTGTATCTGTTTATCCACGTGTTTTTGCGTAGATATATCTGTGTGTGTGTTTCTGTGCCTGTGTATGTGTGCGTTGGGGGGTGGGGTGGGGAGGTGGGAGCAATAGGAAATTGAAGTTCTAAATGGGAAACCGCTGAGCAGAAGTTTGGGTTCGATCGTTCTCCAAAACAAACCGTGACATCTGTAAATGCAGCTACTCCATGACAAAGCTCAGTCTTTGTCATTAGAACTTAGGCATTATTCCACCAGACCAGTCGTTGCTGAAGTAATGCTCAGGAATTTTGATATGTTTGTCTTGAATCGGCCGAATACTTACATCACAGACAATGGTGTTGAACTAAAGTGTTTGTTCAAGTAACTGTAAATAAGAAAGTTAGTCAGGGGTGTATCCGTATCTCTGGAGACTGATGCAATGTATAAAACAGGGCCGTTTAGAATGCATCAGCTCAGAGTTTCTGCCAGAGCTGTGAATTCGGGAGTAATGTAAGTCACAGTTTCTCATTGAAATGGTGTATACTGTCATCTTCCGAATCGAAGAAGTTTACTATCCTTTAATTTCAGTCTTTGGAATTCCCGGTAAGCCACAGAGTCAGCTGCCGTTGGTCAGAACTGAACTTCAATTCCAATGTTCTTATTATTTCTGTAGCTCTCAGGGGCACTTCGAGAACAATTCTGAGAAGAGACACTTTAACTGTTTTTCCACATATTCTGTTTTGCCTCGATGAGTGTTTCCAGCATTCCATGTTTCTGTTCCGTCTTTCGGTGATCTGTCGCTGACAGGGAGCACCATGGAAGCTGATGATTGTCTAATGAGACGGCGAAGGCGTCGGTAGAAAATATTCCATGCGCTTTTGTTTCCGACGACGGTGTTACCCAGTTATAGCTTTTCGCTCTGACTTTATATTCCAGTAATCAGTAAGAAATCGGGATTCAGATCATATTGACTTTAGTTCACCGTGCAAACTCATTTTTCTACGCCGCGTGTGCACGCCATCTCTACCTTTCCCCAGCTAAATGCAACAGTAAAGTGGAAATATTACAGGACCCCCTCAAACCGTTGCATTGGCTTTTGCTCAGGAATGTCTCAACTTGCAGTTCCCTCTCTCTCTTCCAGCGAACTTGGTGGCGATTGTGATCCTGTCCCGGGGAAAGTGCGGTCTCTCCAAATGTGTCACTCGCTACCTGGTGGGAATGGCCGCGGCCGATCTCCTCGTAGTTATTTGGGATCCGCTGCTGAGGTGGACTGCTTGATATTATTTTTACCGATCATTCCTGTTCATCACTCCCGTCCGGTTGATTTTCGCGAGCACTGCGGCCTCAGTCCGGCTGACTGTCGCTCTCACTGTCGATCGATTTGTAGCTATTTGCTGTGAGAAGCTGAAAACAAAATATTGCACCGAGAGGACGACGGCTGTGGTTTTCGGGACAGTGAGTGTGCTGGCCTGTTTGGAGACCGTCCCCTGGGGCTTTGTATACGAGCCTTCTGTAATAATTGATCGTGTTCCCTGGGATTGTGATTACACACCGAGCTACAAAAACTCTCCATCGTGGGCGGTATTTTCTATATTTCAACGCATTTTAACCCCTTGTGTTCCATTCTTTCTCATTTTGCTGTTCAATATGCAGACTGTCGGCCGGATTCTAGTGGCCAGTCGAGCCCGCAAGAGGCTCCGGGAACAAAAGAGTGGAGAGAATGACAAGGACCGGGAGATGGAGAGCCGACGCAAATCCATCGTTTTGCTGTTCAGCATAACCGGTAGTTTCATATTGTTGTGGGTAACGCAGGTGGGATTTTACATTTATAAACGGATTTCAATGAGCTTTGATTATTCTCTCAGGGATTCCCGTTCCATCATAATAAAGACAGCAGGAATGCTGCAGGTTCTTAGCTCCTGCACCAACACGTGTATTTACGCCATAACGCAGAACAAATTCCGAGAGGCACTCAAAAATGCTGTGAAATATCCACTGAATCGGATTTTGAAATCCATGAAACGTGAGAAATAAATGTTGTAAAGTATTACAATTCAGCTACCTGTATGCTCCTATCGTGTACACCCAGTTTTCCGATCCCCACTTGTGGGCAAATGGAAACAATGTGATGACCACAGTTACAAAAGTAACGCGCGACATTCTGGAGATCCTCAAAACGGGAAAGAACACACGGACAATATCAGAGTGCCATTGAAATGACTCGGCCCGAAACATATTTCCATGGTTCAAGGTTGTCTTCTGAGTTCCTCCAGCGTTTTCTGTATGTCGCTGGACAGTTACCAAACGGCTGCTTACAGCTTATACCGACAGCATCACTGGCCTCAACATCCCAGCGAAATACCCTTTGCACCTCACCTCCATCCCCGATTAAATCGAGCTAGATGCGAACTTGTAACCCGTGCTTTCTGGTTCTGTTAAAACAGCCTTATATCGGAGTATGATTTCGGCTGCATCAACCACTCCTGCTCCCGTATTGCCCATCTTTCCGTTCACCCTTTTCTTCCTTTTCTCTATCTGTAGCTCTCTTTCTGACTGCAACTTGTACTGGCAATAACTGAATTGCAAGGGAGGAAGAGAGAGAGACACAGGGGGTAGAGAGAGAGATAGAGTGAGGGAGGCTTGGTGGGAGAGGGCTCGAGGGAGAAAGACCAAGAGCGCGAGTGAAAGAGTCCGAGAGGAAGAGGAAGACAGAGAGAGAGAGAGAGAGAGAGAGAGAGAGAGAGGAAAAGAGAGAATATGGAAGAGAAAGAGAGAAAAATAGATTAATGTTGTGAACCCAAGAACAAGAGACGCTGTGAATTATCAAAATAAGATTAGCATATTGTGTGATTCTACTCTGTAGCAACATGACATTCGGCTGTGGCGGCAAGGAGCCGACTCTGAACAAAGATCAAGCGAATAATCGATGAAAACAAGAGTCTAATGGATTGCAAATGAGAAACCAAAACATGATAATCCATGGAACAATTGCTCAGTTAATTTTGAATTCACACAAACCGGTTGTTGAAGAGTTACTCAAATCAAACAGGAACAGATTATTGGTTGTATAGTTAGAATGCTGACGAGATAAGAGACGTTTGTCTTCAGATATATCCGTTCGAGATAACGCTTAATTGAAAAATCCTTCTTTAAGCCCTTCAGTCATTTATAGCAGTGTGGAAGCTCAGAGGGATCGTGATATGCAAGTCCATAGATCCCTCAAATTTTCCTAACAAGTTAATAGGTTGGTTAGGAAGGTTATTGGCTTAAGAAGTAGGAACTCTGGGTTAGTGATCTCGGGATTACCTCCGGAGTCACAGGCTCGAGAGGTCAGAGATGCTAAAAGCGTATGTGCATGTGTGCTTAACAATCTGTACAGGAGGAAGGGCAACATCTACCAGATAATTGGGCTATCTTCCAGGACTGGTGGGACTTGTGTAAGGATTATGGGTTTTATACTTTTAAAAGGGAGCAGGTATGATATTGTGGCCATCACTGAGACGTGGCTAAAGGATGCATGTCTCTGGGAGCTGAACGTCCAAGGATACACGCTGTATCGGAAGGATAGGAAGGTGGGCAGAGGGGGAGGCGTGGCTTTATTGGTAAGAAATGATATTAAATCATTAGAAAGAGGTGATATAGGATCGGAAGGTGCAGAACCTTTATGGGTTGAGCTAAGAAATTGCAGGGGTAAAAGGACCCTGATGGCAGTTATTTATAGGCCTCCAAACAGCGGCAGGGATGTGGACTACAAATTACAACAGGAAATAGAAAAGGCTTGTCAGAAGGGCAGTGTTATGATAATTGTGGGGGATTTTAACCTGCGAGTGGATTGGGAAAATCAGGTCGGCACTGGATCGCAAGAGAGAGAATTTGTAGAATGTCTGCGAGATGGCTTTTTAGAACAGCTTGTTGTTGAGCCCACTAGGGGATCGGCTGCACTGGATTGGGTGTTGTGTAATGAACCGGAGGTGATTAGAGAGATTGAGGTGAAGGAACCCTTAGGAGGCAGTGATCATAACATGATTGAGTTCACTGTGACATTTGAAAAAGAGAAGCCGAAATCTGATGTGTTGGTATTTCAGTGGAGTAAAGGAAATTATAGTGCATTAGAGAGGAACTGGCCAAAGTTGACTGGAAAGAGACACTGGCGGGAAAGACGGCAGAGCAGCAGTGGTTGGAGTTTATGTGAGAAGTGAGGAAGGTGCAAGACAGGTATATTCCAAAAAAGAAGAAATTTTCGAATGGAAAAAGGATGCAACCGTGGCTGACAAGAGAAGTCAAAGCCAAAGTTAAAGCAAAGGAGAGGGCATACAAGGAAGCAAAAATTAGTGGGAAGACAGAGGATTGGGAAGTTTTTAAAACCTTTCAAAACGACACTAAGAAGGTCATTAAGTGGGAAAAGATTAACTATGAAAGGAAGCTAGCAAATAATATCAAAGAGGATACTAAAAGCTTTTTCTAGTATATAAAGAGTAAAAGACAAGTGAGAGTAGATACAGGACTGATAGAAAATGATGCTGGAGAAATTGTATTGGGAGATAAGGAGATGGCAGAGGGACTGAACGAGTACATTGCATCAATCTTCACTGAGGAAGACATCAGCAGTATACCGGACACTCAAGGGTGGCAGGGAAGAGAAGTGTGCACAGTCACAATTACAACAGAGAAAGTACTCAGGAAGCTGAATAGTCAAAAGGTAGATAAATCTCCCGGACCAGATGGAATGCACCCTCGTGTTCTGAAGGAAGTAGCTGTGGAGATTGCGGAGGCATTAGCGATGATCTTTCAAAAGTCGATAGATTCTGGCATGGTTCCAGAGGACTGGAACATTGCAAATGTCACTCTGCTATTTAAGAAGGGGGCAAGGAAGCAAAAAGGCAATTATAGACCTATTAGCTTGACATCGGTGGTTGGGAAGTTGTTGGAGTCGATTGACAAGGATGAGGTTACAGAGTACCTGGAGGCATATGATAAGATAGGCAGAACTCAGCATGGATTCCTTAAAGGAAAATCCTGCCTGACAAACATATTACAATTTATTGAGGAAATTACCAGTAGGCTAGACAAGGGAGATGCAGTGGATGTTGTATATTTGGATTTTCAGAAGGCCTTTGACAAGGTGCCACACATGAGGCTACTTAACAAGGTAAGAGCCCATGGAATTACGGGAAAGTTACATATGTGGATAGAGCATTGGCTGATTGACAGGAAACAGAGAGTTGGAATAAAGGGATCCTGTTCTGGTTGGCTGCTGGTTACTAGTGGTGTTCCACAGGGGTCCGTGTTGGGGCCGCTTCTTTTTACATTGTACATCAACGATTTGTATTATGGAATAGATGGCTTTGTGGCTAAGTTTGCTGACGACACAAAGATAGGTGGAGGGGCCGGCAGTGCTGAGGAAACGGAGAGCCTGCAGAGAGACTTGGATAGATTGGGAGAATGGGCAAAGAAGTGGCAAATGAAGTACAGTGTTGGGAAGTGTATGGTTATGCACTTTGGCAGAAGAAATAAACGGGCAGACTATTATTTAAATGGGGAAAGAATTCAAAGTTCTGAGATGCAACGGGACTTGGGAGTCCTTGTTCAGGATACCCTTAAGGTTAACCTCCAGATTGAATCGGTAGTGAAGAAGGCGAAGGCAATGTCAGCATTCATTTCTAGAGGAATAGAGTATAGGAGCAGGGATGTGATGTTGAGGCTCTATAAGGCGCTGGTGAGACCTCACTTATAGTACTGTGGGCAGTTTCGGTCTCCTTATTTAAGAAAGGATGTGCTGACATTGGAGAGGGTACAGAGAAGATTCACTAGAATGATTCCGGGAATGAGAGGGTTAACATATGAGGAACGTTTGTCCACTCTTGGACTGTATTCCTTGGAGTTTCGAAGAATGAGGGGAGACCTCATAGAAACATTTCGAATGTTGAAAGGCATGGACAGAGTGGATGTGGCAAAGTTGTTTCCCATGACGGGGGAGTCTAGTACGACAGGGCATGACTTAAGGATTGAAGGGCGCCCATTCAGAACAGAAATGCGAGAAATTTTTTTTTAGTCAGAGGGTGGTGAATCTATGGAATTTGTCGCCACGGGCAGCAGTGGACCAAGGGAGTGGGACTAAATGGAAGAATGGATCAGCTCATGATAAAAGTTCAGTATGGAAACAGACTATTTGGCCCATCTAGTCAATGCTGAGAAAACATATAACTGTCTAATGCAAGTACCTGCACCGGGACCATCACCCTCCATACCCCTACCATCCAGGCTCCTCTCCAAACTTCTTTTAAATGGTGAAACTGAGCTCATATTCACTACTTGTGCTGGCATCTCATCCCACACTCTCACGACCATTTTAGGAAAGAGCTTTTCCAAGTGTTCCCCTTGAATTTTCACCTTCCCCATTTACCCATGACCTCTGGATATCGTCCCACACAACCTCAGTGGAAAAAGCTGCTTGCATTTACCCTATGTATACCCTCATAGTTTTGTATACTTCTTTCAAATCCTCAAAGCAATGTGTAATTTCCTTGTTTATGTTTAGAGGCTTTTTTAGATGTATAAGATGATGAGGGGCATTGATCGTGTGGATAGCCAGAGTTTTATCCCAGGGCTGAAATGGCTAACATGAGGGGGCATAGTTTTTTGGTGCTTAGAAATAAATACCGAGGGGATGTCAGGGGTAAGTTTTTTACACAGAGAGTGGTGGGTACGTGGAATGCACTGCTGGCTATTTATGTGAGTGTTTCAGTTACTGTGGGGCCAGGGACCCATGCAGCTCAGTGGGAATGGGGTATAATACCAATGGAGAGAGTCAAACTGAGCCAGGTCACAGATTGGAGGTGGCAGAAATGCCACATTCTTATAGAGACGGAAAGAGCATTAGAGAATTTGATGGTCACTCCAGATACCAGCACTGTGCCCAGTTAGAAGATGATTTCTCTCTCCAACTTGTGTTGAACCTCACTGTAACAGTGTGATGTCAGATCACACCTTGATAACTCAAGTGGTCTCATCTGAAATGTTGAAATTGATGGATTTTGTAAATCTTTTTACAGGTTACAAATGACAAGGAATTTGTCTATGGGAATGTTGAACACAACACGCCAGTTTTGCTGTCTCTGTGCAGATGTTTAAGAAGTGGAGCAAAGGATTCACTCGATCATCCTTCCTGGTCAGACTCTGGGGAGGGATTCACTCAATCATCTGACCGACTGGCACACCCGTCATTTTACACAGGGGGGAGCCCATTCATCTGCTCAGCATGTAGGAATGGATTCAGTCCATCATTTCAACTGAAGGTACATCAGCAAGTTCACACTGGGCAAGGCCATTCACCTGTTCTGTGTGTGAGAAGGGATTCAGTCGGTCTTCCCACCTGTGGACACACCAGTCAGTTCACACTGGGCAGAGGCTGGTCATCTGCTGAATTTGTGGGGAAGGATTCCCTCGGTCATCTGACCGAATGGCTCACTAGCGAGTTCACACTGGGGAGCAGCTGTTCACCTGCTCAGGTTGTGGGAAAGGATTCAGTTGCTCACCTAACCTGAAGGTGCATCAGCGAGTTCACACTGGAGAGTGGCCGTTCACCTGCACAGTCTGTGGGAAAGGATTCACTTTGTCATCCGACCTACTGAGACACCAGTCAGTTCACACTGGGGGAAGTCCGTTCACCTGCTCAGAATGTGGGAAAGGATTCACTCAGTCATTCCACCTACAAGCACGCCAGTCTGTTCACACTGGGGAGAGGCAGTTCACTTGCTCAATTTGTGGGAAAGGATTCACTTGGTCATCTCATCTACAGAGACACCAGCAAGTCCACATTGGGTAGAGCCCGATCTCCTGCTCAGACTTTGGGAAAAGATTCTCTCAGCCAAATCAACCAAGTGTGCATCCCTGAGTTCACACTGGGGAGAGGCCTTTCACCTGCTGTGAATGTGTGAAGCAATTCACTCAGTCATCTAACCTTATGTAAGTCTCGCTTCGGCGAGCAGCTTAATACAGAGGGTGACAGCTCCCCAGCCTGGCCAAACTTAAGAAATATCGTTTGGGTGGATGCTGCACGATGTGTCCATTGCAGAGAGGCCATTACATTAGCAGTGAATCTTTACAGCACGTTACACTGGTGACACACTACTAGGTTCACACTGGGGAGAAAGTTTCAATAAACTGCATACTAGATATTTGTCCATCACTGTTGCTGAATGCAATTTCGAGAGTGACTGCCGGTGCTGAACTCTGCAATTATTGCTGCTGCTCTCCACACCCAGTTCTGCACCCTGGTCACTGGGCATGGGACGAGTTTCTTCTGCTGCATATTCACCTTTAATGGGACTGGAGTTTAATATTCTGGATCTGAGACCAATAAATCAGTTCTGTTTTAAACCCTGTCTCCAGTACATAGTGAATTTATAACACACCTAGTGTACAGTAGAGAGTCAACTCAGGCCGGCTGGACCCTGCCAGTGATTCAGTTCCACGACAGTCCTTTTAAATCCTCCCCTGTTGTTCCCCTCTCGCTGTCCCTGTGGGGATGGGTTCCAAACAGTCACCACTCTGTGGGTGAAGAAGTTTTCCTTGAATTTTCTGCAGACTGAAGAAGTCGAGCTGACTGCACTTCAGTCTGAGATGGTCTTCGCCCCTCTAATCTCTGGGCTGAGGAAGAATGACATTGTTAGTTAACCTCCTTATTCATAACTCATTTCCACATTATGGATCATTTACCCTGCTTCTAAAGGGTTGTTGAATACACCACTGTCCTCTGGTCTGTATTTCTTGTCATGATTGCATATGCACACATGGAGTGCTGAACTGATCATTTTTGATGAAAATATATACTTAAAAGTTTTATCTGGCTTGTGTGATTTTTTTAATGTGTGTTATTCCTCTTCCTCCGTCTGTCCAAGGTGGTGTTTGAGTGTAAATAGTCTTTTCAAAAGCTGTCATTTCAGTTCTTATTTATCTTTGTAAATTTTACTGATTGAAATAGGACCAAGCTATTTTCATTAAAAAAAAGTCAATATTGGTATTGATGGAAGTGTTTATTGCCTTTGTTGTATTTGTTAACTATTGAGCTCTGTTTAACAGGGTTTTTTTTAAGCCCTGATCTAAATTTTGTCAAAGGTTTTCCCTATCTCGGACTACTTTCTATATTCTTTGCTCCTTGATGCTCCAGATACGTGGGTATCAAGAGTTCCGATGAAGGGTCAAGGCCTGAAATGTTGATTCCCATCCATAGATGCTGCCTGACATGCTGAGCACCTCCAGCTCTTTGTGTGTAGTTCTCTGGATTTCTAGCATCTGCAGGTCCTCTTCATAGAGGTGTATAAGATGATGAGATGTATTGATCGTGTGGACAGACAGAGGCTTTTTCCCAGAGCTGAAACGGCTAACACGAGAGGGCACAGTGTTAAGGTACGTGGAAGTAGGTACACAGGAGATATCGGGGGTAAGTTTTTTTACGCAGAGAGTAGTGAATGCGTGGAATGGGTTGCCAGCGGCGGTGGTTGAGACAGAAACGATAGGGTCTTTGAAGTGTCTCCTGGACAGGTACATAGAGCTTAAAAAGATCGAGGACTATGGGTAAGTCTAGGTAGTTCCATGGTAAGGACATGTTCGGCACAGCTTTGTGGACCAAAGGGCCTGTATCGTGTTACAGGTTTTCTATGTTTCTAAGGTGCTGCACGCGAGGCTGCTTAACAAAATCACAGCTCATGGAATTACAGGAAAGATACTTGTATGGATCGAAGATTGGCAGACTGACAAGGGAGAAAGAGTCAGAATAATTTGGGCAATTCTGTTTTGCTGATGGTAACTAATGGTTTTCCGTAGGTGTCAGTATTGAGACCGTATCTTTTCATGTTAAATCTGAATGATATGGATGACGGAATTGATACCTTGGTGGCGAACTTTGCAGTTGATACAAAGATAGGTACGGGACAGGTAGTTTACAGCAAAGCGGCAGTCTGCAGAAGGACTTCAATAGGTTTACAGAACAGGCTAGGAAGTCGCTGATAAAAAACAATGTATGCAAGTGTATGGTCATGTACAACTGGCAGAAGGAATAAGGGTGTAGAAAAAAAATAAATGGGAGAAACTTGAAAAATCAGAGGTGTATATGTCATGGTCCGGATCGGGGTCCCTTTAAATTTACCTTGTTTATGTTACGATCCGGACCGTTGATTCCCTGTTTTCCCGTGTCCCTCGACTTTGGTGATTAGAGGCAATTAACACTTAGCTGAACCGGTAGTTTATAGTCCCCGGCTTTCAGCTGTTCGGGGCAGGAGCGTCTGCAAAGCCAACTAAGGTACGGTGTGCTGATGTTATCTGGCCGGAGGAAGCCTAGTTCCTTCCGAAGCGAGTGCCGGTAATTCGCCTTTTCCTCACCGGAGCAAACCTGTCCAGTTATCTCGTCAAAGCGAGCCTGCAAAGTTTCCTCACCGAGGTGGGTCCGTCAGTTAACCCGATGGAGGGAATCAAGAACGCTGTCTACTGTTTCCGGGTCGAGTCGAGAGCTCACCACTACCCGGAGGCTCCAAGTCAAGTTCTGGCCCTGGCGGCGGTCTAGCATCAAGTTAAGTCCTGGACGTGGCGGTCTGTGATTCCTGTCCTACCTCCTTGTCTGAATCCCTTCTCTGCCCCTCTCGCCTCTAGCCCTCGTCTGCAGCCCCCGCCTGCACTTTGGTCTAGTTCCATCACCGGAGCTAGATAGGTACTGTCTGGTGTTCATTTGTGTTGGGTTGGTCTTGTCTTGTCCTCGCCTCCGTGGGGTAGGTCAGGCTGTCTTGCGTTGCCCTGTGGAGGGTCAGGAGTCCTGGCCCTATGTCCTGTATCCAAGGAGGTGTCTTGACTCTGTTCTGTGTATGTGTCCATGGTTCCATGTACCTGCTCTCCTGAGACTGATGCTCTGTGTTCCCATGTTCCTCCTCTCCCTAGCCCATGTTGTGTCCTTGCCTGGTTCTGGGGTCTGAGCCTGAGGCAAGACCAAGGTACTGGGTCCTTACCCAGTCTCTGGCTCAGTCCATACCCTAGCCTCTTCATGTCTCCTCTAGTTCTGGGAGCCGATTCTGAGTCCAAGCCCAGACCCTTGGTCCCAGCCTAGTTGTAGTCCTGAGTCCTTGTCCAGATTGCTATTTCCTCCTTGTGCCTTGCTCTCCTGGTATCGAACAATAAACTAAATCTAAGTAACCTCACAAGCTGTGTCTTGCATTTGGGTCCACCCTTGCTCCCAAAACCCTCGCCACTGACAGTATAGGTAATTGGGAGTCCTTGAGCAGGAGTCCCTAAAGGTTTGCTTGCTGATTGAGTTTATTAAGGATAACAACTGTAATGTTAGCATATAAGAGCAAGGATGTGATACTGTAGCTTTATAAAGCATTAGTCAGATTGCTCTTGGTGTATTGTGAGCAGTTTCCGACCTCCTATCTGAGAAAAGATATGCTCGTATTGGAGTGGGTCTGGAGAAGGTTCATGAGAATGATTCCAGGAATGAAAGGGTTAACGTATGAGCGTTAGATGGCTTTGACCCTGTACTCGCTGGTCTAGAAGAATTGGAGGGGATCTCATTGAAACCAATAAATATTGAAAGCCCTTGACAGAGTGGCTATGAAGAAGATGCACCCTACACTGAGTCTGGAACCAGAGACCATGGCCTAACTATATAGGGCATTGACTGAGAGCAGAGATGAGGAGGCATTTCTTTACCAGGGAGTAGTAGATCTTTGGAATTCATTGCCATGGACGGTGTAGAGGCCAAGTCATTGAGTGTATTTGAAATGGATGTTCAAAGATTATGGGGAAAGGGCAGGAGAATGGGGTTGAGAGAGAGAATCAATTGGACATGAAGGAATGGCGGAGCAGCCTCTGTCTCTTAGCTCATGGCCTGAAGAAGAGGCTAGTGAGGTTGCATTAGGGTTAGGGTATTGTGAGGGTATCCGCACCTCGATTACTGTATTTGGTTTTGGTCGCTCTGTTACAGGAGAGAGGATGTCAAGCTGGAATGAGTGCAGAGGAGATTTACGAGAATGGTGCTGGTACTCGAGGGACTGAGTTCTGGAGAGGTTGGGCAGGTGAGGACTTCACACCTTGAAGTGCAGGAGATTGAGGCTGACCTTATGCAGGTGTTCCAAACCATGAGTGTACAGAAATAGGAAATGTGTGCAGTCCTTTTCTCCACTTTTGTGGAATCGACAAGCAGAGGGCACCAGTTTAAGGTGAGAGAGGAGTGATTTAATATATATTTGGATTTTCAGAAGGCTTGACAAGGTCCCACACAGGAGATTAGTGTGCAAACTTAAAGCACATGGTATTGGGGGTAAGGTATTGGTGTGGGTGGAGAGTTGGTTAGCAGACAGGAAGCAAAGAGTGGGAATAAACGGGACCTTTTCAGAATGGCAGGCGGTGACTAGTGGGGTACCGCAAGGCTCAGTGCTGGGACCCCAGTTGTTTACAATATATATTAATGACTTGGATGAGGGAATTAAATGCAGCATCTCCAAGTTTGCGGATGACACGAAGCTGGGTGGCGGTGTTAGCTGTGAGGAGGATGCTCAGAGGATGCAGGGTGACTAGGATAGGTTGGGTGAGTGGGCAAATTCATGGCAGATGCAATTTAATGTGGATAAATGTGAAGTTATCCACTGGTGGCAAAAATAGAAAAACAGATTATTATCTGAATGGTGGCTGATTAGGAAAAGGGGAGGTGCAACGAGACCTGGGTGTCATTATACACCAGTCATTGAAAGTGGGCATGCAGGTACAGCAGGTGGTGAAAAAGGCGAATGGCATGCTGGTATTTATGGTGAAAGGATTCGAGTACAGGAGCAGGGAGGTACTACTGCAGTTGTACAAGGCCTTGGTGAGACCACACCTGGAGTATTGTGTGCAGTTTTGGTCCCCTAATCTGAGGAAAGACATCCTTGCCATAAAGGGAGTACAAAGAAGGTTCACCAGATTGATTCCTGATATGGCAGGACTTTCATATGAAGAAAGACTGGATGAACTAGGCTTGTACTCGTTGGAATTTAGAAGATTGAGGGGGGGATCTGATTGAAACGTATAAGATCCTAAAGGGATTGGACAGGCTAGATGCAGGAAGATTGTTCCCGATGTTGGGGAAGTCCAGAACGAGGGGTCACAGTTTGAGGATCGAGGGGAAGCCTTTTAGGACTGAGATTAGGAAAAACTTCTTCACACAGAGTGGTGAATCTGTGGAATTCTCTGCCACAGGAAACAGTTGAGGCCAGTTCATTGGCTATATTTAAGAGAGTTAGATATGGCCCTTGTGGCTACAGGGGTCAGGGGGTATGGAGGGAAGGCTGGGGCGGTGTTCTGAGTTGGATGATCAGCCATGATCATAATAAATGGCGGTGCAGGCTCGAAGGGCCGAATGGCCTACTCCTGCACTTATTTTCTATGTTTCGAATAGGGATCCCAGGGGAAAATTATTAATCTACACTCCCTTCCGGTTCATTGTTTAACTAACTCGATGAGTGCACTCTCAGGTTGGAGGAGCAACACCTCATATTACCTCCGGGTAGCTTACAACCCGAGGGCATGAACATCGAGATCTTTAACTTCTACCTGCACCTTTTCATCAACGCGCACACTCGTCTCTGCCACTCTGCCTCCTCACTTCTCTCTTCTCCACTGCAGATCGTCTCCTGGTTCTTTCTTTTTTTCCGGTTGTCCGCTCTCCTATCCCATCAGATTCCTTCTTTTCCGCCCTTTGCATTTTCCACCTACCACCTCACAGCGTCTCTCATCTCCCACCTCCCCCACCCACTCACCACTCACCTTCACTCTTATCTGGCTTCACCGATCATCTACCAGCTTGGACTCTTTCCAATCCCCGCACCATCTTTTCTGGCTTCTCCCCACTTCCAGTCCCGATGAAGTGTCTCGGCAGGAAATCTTTGCTTTATCCCCCTCTATAGAAGTTATCTGACCTCCTGACTTCCTCCGACGGTTTGTGTGTGTTACTCTGCATCTCCAACATCTGCAGAATCTCACCGGGACAGAGTGCAGAATGTAGAGACTACATCAGGTCTCACTAATGTCGAGGAGGCCGCAGCTGGAAAACGGGAAACAGTAGATGACCCCAACAGGCACGATGTTGAAAAGTTGCCTCGTGGAAGGACTGTTTGTGAACTCTGACTAGTGGTGAGGAGAGTGGTTTGGGGCCGGGCTGGAACTACATCCACTTGCAGAGTTGGCTTCCAGCCCTCTACACTCCTCCTTATCACTATAAAGCGCTCCCTTTTGTGGACAAGACTGCCACTTGGTGGTGATTTGCCACAATAACATGACCCACGATTTGTGCACTCCATTGTCACCAGGTGGCGTTCTGTCGCAGTAATGCTGAGAGACAGAAATGTGACGCTGCAGCCTGCTGAAATGTTTATTCGAGATTCATAGAAACATAGAAAACTACAGCACAAGACAGACCCTTCAGCCCACAAAGTTGTGCCGAACATGTCCTTAACTTAGAAATTACTAGGCTTACCCATAGCCCTCTATTTTTCTAAGCTCCATGTACCTATCCAAAAGTCTCTTAAAAGACCCTACCATATCCACCTCCACCACCGATGCCGGCAGCCCATTCCACGCACTCACCACCCTCTGAGTAAAAAAAAAACTTATCTCTGACCTCCTCCCCAGCAGCTTAAACCTGTGTCCGCTTGTGGCAACCATGTCAGCCCTGGGAAAAGGCCTCTGACATTCCACACGATCAATGCATCTCATCATCTTATACACCTCTATCAGGTCGCTCCAAGGAGAAGGGGCCGAGTTCACTCAAGCTATTCTCATAAGGCATATTCCCCAATCCAGGCAACATCCTTGTAAACCTCCTCTGCACCCTTTCTATAGTTTCTACATTCTACTGTACTTAGGCAACCAGAACTGAGCACAGTACTCCAAGTGGGGTCTGCCCAGGGTCCTATATAGCTGCAACATTACAGTACTACTCAGCTCTCAAACTCAAGATTTGGGGTTGTTTAACTCTATTTCCAGCAGTGAGGGGAGGGAACGTTGACTCAGACCATGCGAGGCCTGCGTCAGGTATTTTCATGCTTTACAAGGCGCAGATTGGAAGTCTGTGTGGGGCGCCACTCCTCGCACAGACACCACAGCAAATGTAGAAACATAGAAAATAGGTGCAGAAGTAGACCATTCAGCCCTTCGAGCCACCACCGCCATTCAGTACAATCATGGCTGATCATCCAACTCAGAACCATGTACCAGCCTTCCCTCCATACCCCCTGATCCCTTTAGCCACAAGGGCCATAGCTAACTCCCTCTTAAATATAGCCAATGAACTGGCCTCAACTGTTTCCTGTGGCAGAGAATTCCACAGATTCACCACTCTTTCTGTGAAGAAGTTTTTCCTAATCTCGGTCCCAAAAGGATTCCCCTTAATCCTCAAACTGTGTCCCCTCATTCTGGACTTCCCCAACATCAGAAACAATCATCCTGCATCTAGTCTGTCCAATCCCTTTAGGATTTTATACGTTTCAATAAGATCCTCCCTCAATCTTCTAAATTCCAATGAGTATAAGCCTAGTTGATCCAGTCTTTCATCGTATGAAAGTCCTGCCATTCCAGGAATCAATCTGGTGAACTTTCTTTGTACTCCCTCTATAGCAAGGATGTCTTTCCTCAGATTAGGGGACCAAAACTGCACACAATACTCCAGGTGTGGTCTCACCAAGGCCTTGTACAACTGCAGTAGTACCTCCCTGCTCCTGTACTTGAATCCTCTTGCTATAAATGCCAGCATACCATTTGCCTTTTTCACCGCCTGCTGTACCTGCATGCCCACTTTCAATGACTAGTGTATAATGACACTCGGGTCTCATTGCACCTCCCCTTTTCCTAATCGGCCACCATTCAGATAATAATCTGTTTTCCAGTTTTTGCCACCAAAGTGGATAACCTCACATTTATCCACATTAAATTGCATCTGGCATGAATTTTCCCACTCACCTAACCTATCCAAGTCACCCTGCATCCTCTTAGCATCCTCCTCACAGCTAACACTGCCGCCCACCTTCGTGTCATCCGCAAACTTGGAGATGCTGCATTTAATTCCTTCATCTAAGTCATTAATATATATTGTAAACAACTGGGGTCCCAGCACTGAGCCTTGCGGTACCCCACTAGTCACCGCCTGCCATTCTGAAAAGGTCCCATTTATTCCATAGAACAATAGAACCATAGAAACTACAGCACAGAAACAGGCCCTTTGGCCCTTCTTGGCTGTGCCGAACCATTTTCTGCCTAGTCCCACTGACCTGCACACGGACCATATCCCTCCATACACCTCCCATCCATGTATCTGTCCAATTTATTCTTAAATGTTACAAAAGAACCCGCATTTACAACCTTGTCTGGCAGCTCATTCCATACTCCCACTGCTCTCTGTGTGAAGAAGCCCCCCCTAATGTTCCCTTTAAACTTTCCCCCCTCACCCTTAACCCATGTCCTCTGGTTTTTTTTCTCCCCTTACCTCAGTGGAAAAAGCCTGCTTGCATTCACTCTATCTGTACCCATCATAATTTTATATACCTCTATCAAATCTCCCCTCATTCTTCTACGCTCCAGGGAATAAAGTCCTAACCTATTCAACCTTTCCCTGCAACTGAGTTTCTCAAGTCCTGGCAACATCCTTGTAAACCTTCTCTGCACTCTTTCAACCTTATTTATATCCTTCCTGTAATTTGGTGACCAAAACTGAACACAATACTCCAGATTCGGCCTCACCAATGCCTTATACAACCTCATCATAACATTCCAGCTCTTATACTCAATACTTTGATTAATAAAGGCCAACGTACCAAAAGCTCTCTTTATGACCCTATCTACCTGTGACGACACTTTTAGGGAATTTTGTATCTGTATTCCCAGATCCCTCTGTTCCACTGCGCTCCTCAGTGCCTTACCATTAAAGCTGTATGTTCTACGTTGGTTTGTCCTTCCAACGTGCAATACCTCACACTTGTCAGTATTAAACTCTATCTGCCATTTTTCAACCCATTTTTCCAGCTGGTCCAAGTCCCTCTGCAGGCTCTGAAAACCTTCCTCACTGTCCACTACACCTCCAATCTTTGTATCATCAGCAAACTTGCTGATCCAATTTACCACATTATCATCCAGATCATTGATATAGATGACAAATAACAATGGACCCAGAACTGATCCCTGTGGCACACCACTAGTCACAGGCCTCCACTCGGAGAAGCAATTCTCTACCACCACTCTCTGGCTTCTTCCATCGAGCCAATGTCTAATCCAATTTACCACCTCTCCATGTATACCTAGCGACTGAATTTTCCTAACTAACCTCCCTTGCGGGACCTTGTCAAAGGCCTTACTGAAGTCCATGAAGACAATATCCACTGCCTTCCCTTCATCCACTTTCCAGGTAACCTCCTCGAAAAACTCCAACAGATTGGTCAAACATGACCAACCACGCACAAAGCCATGTTGACTCTCCCTAATAAGTCCCTGTCTATCCAAATGCTTGTAGATTCTGTCTCTTAGTACTCTCTCCAATAACTTACCTACTACTGATGTTAAACTCACTGGCCTATAATTTCCCTGATTACTTTTCGATCCTTTTTTAAACAATGGAACAACATGAGCCACTCTTGAATTCTCCGGCACTTCACCTGTAGACAGAAACATTTTAAATATTTCTGCCAGGGCCCCCGCAATTTCAACACTAGTCTCCTTCAAGGTCCGAGGGAACACTCTGTCAGGTCCCGGGGATTTAACCACTTTAATTTTCCTCAAGACAGCAAGCACCTCCTCCTTTTCAATCTGTACAGTTTCCATGGTCTCACTACTTGATTCCCTCAATTCCATAGATTTCATGCCAGCTTCCTTAGTAAATACAGACGCAAAAAACCTATTTAAGATCTCCCACATTTCCTTTGGTTCCGCACAAAGCCGACCACTCGGATCTTCAAGAGGACTAATTTTATCCCTTACAATCCGTTTGCTCTTAATATACTTGTAAAAGCTCTTTGGATTATCCTTCACTTTGACTGCCAAGGCAACCTCATGTCGTCTTTTTGCCTTCCTGATTTCTTTCTTAAGTATTTCCTTGCACTTCTTATACTCCTCAAGCACCTGATTTACCCCCTGTTTCCTATGCATTTCATACAACTCCCTCTTCTTCTTTATCAGAGTTGCAATATCCCTTGAGAACCAAGGTTCCTTATTCCTATTCAATTTGTCTTTAATCCTGACAGGAACATACAAACTCTGCACTCTCAAAATTTCCCCTTTGAAGGCTTCCCACCTACCAATCACATCTTTGCCAGAGAACAACCTGTCCCAATCCACGCTTTTTAGATCCTTTCTCATTTCTTCAAATTTGGCCTCCTTTCAGTTCAGAACCTCAACCCTAGGACCAGATCTACCCTTGTCCATGGTCAAATTGAAAATAATGGTGTTATGATCACTGGAACCAAAGTGCTCCCCTACACAGACTTCTGTCACTTGCCCTAATTTGTTTCCTAACAGGAGATCCAATATTGCATCCCCTCTAGTTGGTCCCTCTATATACTGATTTAGAAAACTTTCCTGAACACATTTTACAAACTCTAAACCACCTAGACCCCTAACAGTATGGGAGTCCCAATCAATGTATGGAAAATTAAAATCCCCTACCACCACAACATTATGTTTCCTGCAGTTGCCTGCTATCTCTCTGCAGATTTGCTCTTACAAGTCTCGTTGACTATTGGGTGTTCTGTAATACAATCCCACTAATGTGGCCATACCTTTCCTGTTTCTCTGCTCCACCCACAAGGACTCAGTAGACAAGCCCTCTAATCTGTCCTGCCTGAGCACTGCTGTAATATTTTCCCTAACAAGCAATGCCATTCCCCGACTTTTCATTCCTCTGCCTTGATTACATCTGAAACATCGGAACCCTGGAATATTAAGCTGCCAGTCCTGCCCCTCCTGTAGCCAAGTTTCACTAATTGCTACAACATCATAATTCCACGTGTCAATCCACGCCCTCAACTCATCCGCCTTCCCTGCAATACGCCTAGCATTGAAATATATTCAGCTCAGAAGATTTTTACACCACTCACAACCTTTCTATCAGCGAATTTGGTTAAACTTTCAACATCATTTATTTTCACCCCAGCCACACTGTCAGCTCTGGCACTCTGGTTCCCATCCCCCTGCAAGTCTAGTTTAAGGCCCCCCCAATAGCACTAACAAACCTCCCTGAAAGGATATTGGTCCCCCTGTGGTTCAAGTGTAACCCGTCTCTCTTGTACAGGTCCCACCTTCCCCAGAAGAGGTCCCAATGATCCTGAAATCTGAAACCCTGCCCCCTACACCAGTTCCTCAGCCACTTGTTCCTCCTCCAGAGCATCCTATTCCTACCCTCACTGGCACCTGGCACAGGTAGCAATCCTGAGATTACCACCCTTGAGGTCCTGCTTTTCAACTTCCTACCAAGCTCTCTATACTCACTGGCCACTCTTTGCTTTCTGTCTGCCAACCAATTCTCTATCCACAACAATACCTTACCCCCAATACCGTGTGCTTTAAGTTTGCACACTAATCTCCTGTGTGGGACCTTGTCAAAAGCCTTTTGAAAATCCAAATATACCACATCCACTGGTTCTCCCCTACCCACTCTACTAGTTACATCCTCAAAAAATTCTATGAGATTCATTAGACATGATTTTCCTTTCACAAATCCATGCTGACTTTGTCCGATGATTTCACCGCTTTCCAAATGTGCTGTTGTCACATCTTTGATAACTGACTCTAGCGTTTTCCCCACCACCAAAGTTAGGCTAACCAGTCTATAATTCCCCAGTTTCTCTCTCCCTCCTTTTTTAAAAAGCGGGGTTACATTAGCCACCCTCCAATCCTCAGGAACTAGTCCAGAATCTAAAGAGTTTTGAAAAATTATCACTAATGCCTCCACTATTTCTTGGGCTACTTCCTTAAGCACTCTGGGATGCAGACCATCTGGCCCTGGGGATTTATCTGCCTTTAATTCCTTCAATTTACCTAACACCACTTCCCTACTAACATGTATTTCCCTCAGTTCCTCCATCTCACTGGACCCTCCGCCCCTACTATTTCTGGAAGATTATTTATGTCCTCCTTAGTGAAGACAGAACCAAAGTAGTTATTCAATTGGTCTGCCATGCCCATGCTCCCCATAATCAATTCACCTGTTTCTGTCTGTAGGGGACCTACATTTGTCTTAACCAACCTTTTTCTTTTCACATATCTATAAAAGCTTTTACAGTCAGTTTTTATGTTCCTTGCCAGTTTTCTCTCATAATCTTTTTTCCCTTTCCTAATTAAGCCCTTTGTCCTCCTCTGCTGGACTCTGAATTTCTCCCAGTGCTCAGGTGAGCCACTTTTTCTGGCTAATTTGTATGCTTCTTCTTTGGAATTGATACTATCTCTAATTTCCTTTGTCAGCCACGGGTGCACTACCTTCCCTGATTTATTCTTATGCCAAACTAGGATGAACAATTGTTGTAGTTCATCCATGCAATCTTTAAATGCTTGCCATTGCATATCCACCGTCAACACTTTCAGTGTTATTTGCCAGTCTATCTTAGCTAATTCACGTCTCATACTTTCAAAGTTACCCTTCTTTAAGATCAGAACCTTTGTTTCTGAATTAACTGTCATTCTCCATCTTAATGAAGAATTCCACCATATTATAGTCACTCTTACCCAAGGGGCCTCTTACGACAAGATTGCTAATTAACTCTTCCTCATTGCTCAATACCCAGTCCAGAATAGCCTGCTCTCTGGTTGGTTCTTCGATATTTTGGTTCAAAAAACCATCCCACATACATTCCAAGATATCCTCTTCCTCAGCACCCTTACCAATTTGGTTCACCCAATCTACATGTAGATTGAAGTCACCCATTATAACTGCTGTTTCTTTATTGCACGCATTTCTAATTTCCTGTTTAATACCATCCCCAACCTCACCACTACTGTTAGGTGGCTTGTACACAACTCCCACCAGCGTTTTCTGCCCCTTAGTGTTATGCAGCTCTACCCATATCGATTCCACATCCTCCCGGGTAATGTACTTCCTTTGTATTGCGTTAATCTCCTCTCTATCCAGCAATGCTACCCCACCTCCCTTTCTTTCATGTCTATCCCTCCTGAATATTGAATATCCCTGAATGTTGAGCTCCCATCCGTGGTCACCCTGGAACCATGTCTCTGTGATCCCAACTATATCATATTCATTAATAACAGTCTGCACTTTCAATTCATCCACCTTGTTACAAATGCTCCTTGCATTGACATACAAAGCCTTCAGGTGCACTTTTACAACACTCTTAGCCCTTATACAATTATGTTGAAAAGTGGCCTTTTTTGATTTTTGCCCTGGATTTGCCGGCCTGCCACTTTTACTTTTCACCTTACTACTTTTTGCTTCGACCCTCATTTTACACCCCTCTGTCTCTCTGCACTTGTTCCCCTCCCCCCTGTTGTGAAGTAGCCTCCTCTCTCCTGGTCTCTTTAATTTGATTCCCACCCCCTAACCATTCTAGTTTAAAGTCACCTCAGAAGCCCTTGCAAATCTCCCTGCCAGGATATTGGTCCCCGTAGGATTCAAGTGTAACCCATCCTTTTTGTACAGGTCGTACCTGCGCCAAAAGAGGTCCCAATGATCCAAAACCTTGAATCCCTGCCCCTTGCTCCAATCCCTCAGCCACGCATTTATCCTCCACCTTATTTCATTCCTACTCTCACTGTCGCGTGGCACAGGCAGTAATCCCGAAATTACTACCTTTGTGGTCCTTTTTCTCAACTTCCTTCCAAACTCCCTATATTCTCCTTTCAGGACCTAACGATTGAACCTTCCTAACTAACCTTCCGTATGGAACCTTGTCAAAGGCCTTACTGAAGTCCATATAGACAACATCCACCGTTTTACCCCCGTCAATTTTCTTAGTAACCTCATCAAAAAAATTCAATAAGATTTGTCAAAAATGACCTTCCACGCACAAATCCATGTTGACTGTTCCTAATCAGACCCTGTCTATCCAGATAATTATATATACCATCTCTAAGAATACTTTCCATCAATTTACCCACAACTGACAGGCCGATAATTGCTAGGTTTACTCTTAGAACCCTTTTTAAACAATGGAACCACATGAGCAATATGCCAACCCTCTGGCACCATTCCCGTTTTTAATGATATTTGAAATATTTCTGTCAGAGCCCCTGCTATTTCTACACTAACTTCCCTCAAAGTCCTAGGGAATATTTCGTCCGGATCCGGAGACTTATCCACTTTTATATTCCTTAAAAGTATCAGTACTTCCTCTTCTTTAATTGTCATACTTTCCATAACTACCCTACTTGTTTCCTTTACCTTACACAATTCAATATCCTTCTCCTTAGTGAATACCAAAGAAAAGAAATTGTTCAAAATCTCCCCCATCTCTTTTGGCTCCACACATAGCCATCCACTCTGATTCTCCAAGGGACCAATTTTATCCCTCACTATCCTTTTGCCACTAAGATAACTGTAGAAACCCTTTGGATTTATTTTCACCTTACTTGCCAAAGCAGCCTCGTATCTTCTTTTAGCTTTTCTAATTTCTTTCTTAAGATTCTTTCTACATTCTTTATATTCCTTGAGTACCTCGTTAACTCCAAGCTGCCTATATTTATTGAAGATCCCTCTCTTTTTCTGAACCAAGTTTCTAATATCTCTTGAAAACCATGGCTCTCTCAAACTTTTAACCTTTCCTTTCAGCTTAACAGGAACATAAAGATTCTGAACCCTTGAAATTTCACCTTTAAATGACCTCCATTTCTCTTTTACATCCTTCCCATTAAACAAAGTTTCCCAATCCACTCCTCCTAAATCCCTTCGCATCTCCTCAAAGTTAGCATTTCTCCAATCAAAAATCTCAATCCTAGGCCCAGTCCTATCCTTCTCCATAATTACACTGAAACTAATTGTATTGTAATCACTGGACCCGAAGTGCTCCCCAACAAATATGTCCGTCACCTGACCTATCTTATTCCCTAACAGGAGGTCCAACACTGCCCTTCTCTAGTTGGTACCTCTATGCATTGCTTCAAAAAACTACCCTGCACACATTTTACAAGCTCCAAGCCATCCAGCCCTTTCACAAAATCACAAACCCGAGGGAATCTGCAGATGCGGGAAATCCAAAGCAACACTCACAGAATGCTGAAGGTACCTAGCAGATCAGGTAGCATCTATCGAAAAGAGTCGACGTTTCCAGTTGAGATCGTTCTTCAGGACTGAGAAGGAAGGACTGAGAAAATCTGAATAAAAATGGGGCGGTAAGGAAAGGGCTCGGTCGAAGATGATAGTTGAAGCCACATAGGTGGGAAATCTCAAGAGCAGGGGAAAAAAATTCTAATAGGAGAGGAGATTAGACAATAGGAGGAAGGGGTGGAGGAGTGGACCCAGGGAGAAGTGAAAAGCAGGTGAGAGGAATGAAAGGTCAGAGGAAGTAAATTGTAATTGCTGCCTCAGCTGTCTGGACAACGGAGAGAGTTCAGCCTTGTCGCTCTTTCACTGTGACACCCCCGAACACACCCACCCACATCAAATCCATCCAAACGAACTTTAATGACCTTTAACGCAAATATAATATCGACAGTAATCAGCTGTCTGAATGAATAACTGACTTTAAAGAGGAAGCATATTGTCACGGCGTTGAGTTTAGCAGGTATAAAGACTGCAGGGACGAGAGGTTTTCTAGCAATACACATCAAAGTTGCTGGTGAACGCAGCAGGCCAGGCAGCATCTGTAGGAAGATACCTCTGGGAGGGTACCTCTTCCTAGAGATGCTGCCTGACCTGCTGCGTTCACCAGCAACTTTGATGTGTGGTGCTTGAATTTCCAGCATCTGCAGAATTCCTCGTGTTTATGAGAGGTTTTCTGTTGACTAATAAACTGTGTGTGGACCCCGCTGGCAATTCTGCTGTTGTCACCCAAGTGGAGACAAACACCCCGCTGTCCACTCCACCAACAACACGGTACAGCCGGACACATAACAGGGAACTTGACATCTCACAACACTGGATTCAGTGATGAAACCCGTCATTAATGTTGTTGTCCCACTGAAATCATAAGAAACGTCCATTCAGGTGTTTTTAAATACAAGCGCGCACCCACGCGCCTGACGTCACACATGTTTTCCCCTCGCGCGTAAGTGACGTCACACACGCGCTGCTGCGCTCGCGCTGAAATAGTTTAACGGCTGAGCTACCGACCACGAGACCCCTCCACCCACCACCTCCGCTACGCTATAGTCATTGGCCAGAGGCGATGTCAATCACTGTTTACGCCCAATAGCGTAGACGGACCAGCCGAGAGGGCGTTACTCCCGTTGACATCTACCGCTGCCGGACTGCACTCCCCGTCGAAGCGGAACAACACCAAACTAAATATATCCCGCTTTCTGATTTATTTCCATTTCCCTCCGAGGGAAACTAGGGTCGTTTGTGAAGCGTCTCCTGCGACCGGAGACTGATGTATCACCGAGAAGTAGGGGGAGACCACTCGGCCCGTCTGCCTGATGCCGGCTCCCCGGAGAGGGAGGGACCCCAGAAGAGGAATGATGGAGAGAAGTGGTTAATTTTACTGAAAGGATGAAGACAGTGAGAGAGGGGGCGGACAGGATGTTTGTCCCCGTGGGGACAGGAGGGGCTCATCTGTGGAAATGCCTGAGCCCACGGTGGTGGCGAGCAGAGGGATTCACCACATTGGGGGCCAAACACTGGCAGACTGTTGCCCTGCAAGCGGGGCCAATGGTCCGGGAAAAGTGACAATTATTTGTGTTTTGTTGAGATTGTACCGGGAATATGGTGTAAAATCCCGCTCCCCACACTAACACGAGTTATACAGACCAAAGAACAAACTGCCGGAGGAACTCAGTGGGTCGGGCAGCATCTGTGGAGGAAAATGGACCGTCAACATTTCGGGCCGAGACCCTCCCTCTGACTGAGAGTGGACGGGAAATAGAGAAAAGAGGTGAGTGGTGGGGATGGGGCAAGAGCTGGGGTTTGAGGAGTGGATCCAGGGGAGGTGGGAAGGTGGAAATAGTGACGGGTGTGGGAGGTGAGTGGTTGGGGCAACACGGGGTTGCAGAAGATGGAAATTAATTCCATGATCGAGGAAATGAGATCGGGCAGAAACAGGTGTCTGAGATGGGAGATCAGTAAATGTGAAATAATGTGGGAAATGCGGCCAATGGGTCGGACAGCGTGTGAGGGGCGAAGAACAGTCAACGGGTCACGTGGGAGACCCCCACCGTCCCGTGATCCTGTTTACCGCAGATCGGCAGCACCTGCGGGTTTGTCTCCGAGGCCCCGCCCCCGCTCTGATGACGCAACAAGCACATTGCGCATGCTCACGTTCCCGGAGTGAGCTGTGATTTTGTTTCCCGTCTTCGTTGCAGCGGCCGATCGTCTGCGGGATCCAGATCGAGTGAGGGTCCTTGCCCCCTCGGGCGGGGAGCCGGGGGACGAATCATTCTCTGCGGAGAGAGACCGACAAGATCCATGCGGTGAGTATTGAGTCCGGTCCCGAGAGATGTTGGGCAGTCAATCCCGTTAACTTCCCCGAACTCGCGGTCTCACCTCACTTCCTGGACAAAACCTGCCGAGGTGTGAGACCTTCACACCGGACCTTGAGATACTTTCCATGTGTGTTGATATAAGTTGGTTAGGGGAGAAGGGTAAATGCCAAATTTCCTGTTATTCTATCTTTGTCATTTTAGAATCATTTATATAGTAGTATGTACTATTAATTCGGAATCTGTGTATTGCTGGAGGACCATAAGTGACTGTCCTTGATCCCTTCTCCCATCGGGTTCCATCTGCTCATTCCCACCTTCCTCGTTCAACCTCAGTTCTGCCTGTATCCCACCACCTCAATGATATATATCAACCATCTTGTTCAATCTCTGTCCAGCATGTATCTCACCAATGACTATATATCAACAATCTCTCTTTTAAAAGACGAAGGGTGTCGGCCCGAATCGTCGACTGTAACTCTTCGTAGAGATGCTGCCTGGCCTGCTGCGTTCACCAGCAACTTTTATGTGTGTTGCTCGAAATTCCGGCATCTGCAGATTTCCTCGTCTTTGTGCTTTTAAATCTCTCTTTTACCGTTGTCTTCACTGTGAAGTTATTTCTGAAATCAGTGTTTGGTTACCTGGAGCTACCAGAGGATTTACTTAATGCAGAATGATGAACGATAAAGGCAGTCACCACAGTTTTAGTTTCATAGTTACCAAATGGCTGCTGTGTTAATCTTTGTCAACAGGAGACTCTCCACATTTGAAGTTGAGTCTGTTATTTCCTGTTTTGATCATTTTTGGAGAGTCAATATCCCTGTTGCCAGGAACAGACCATAGGATCTGAAGGGAGTGGAGCACATTTTTATTGCTCCCTGGTCACTTCCCCTCATTTAGTGGCCTTGGGAGCAGATGTAACACACTGATAGTGGGGTGGGGGAGGATGTTGTGAACATTGACGGTATTGACTGTATTAACCCTGTGTTGGAATGAAGAGAAAACTAATGAACGTGGGCATTATATTTGTGCAACTTTGTTCAGGCCGTCACAAACATCTTGTAATCAGTCAATAGTTCATAATTTGAAGTAAAAAGAGAAAATGTTGGAAACGTTCAGCAGATCGGGCAACATCACTTCTGATACGGATCTTCCACAGTTTCTCCTTCCACAGGTCCAATCTGATGTCCTGAGTTTCCAGCACTTAATTTCAATTTGAAATGAAAAGGCTACAGGAAATGTGACAGTCAATTGTGCTGGTCAAAATCTCATTTAACAAGAAGATAATGATAAAATGTGTTCAGTTTAGCTGCTGGAGACAATGTGAAATGTATCTCTGCCTGCTGGTGACTCACACCCAGGTCTTCCAGCCCAATATCTGGCCCAGTCAGAGGATTATCAGGTTCCCATTCTGACATAGGTTGATGCAGGAGTGTTATTTTCTGAACTCTGGATGGCTGAGACACTGCAGCATGTTACTGGCAGCAAGGGAGTCCTGGGAAAATTGGTGCTTGGCCTATTATCCTGGGATATAGACTCTGGGCATATGGAACTGTCAGTACTTGGAATTTGGCCCAGGTCAGTACTTCTGTAGATGGAGCTGAATGTTCCTCCTTCCACAATGAATCAGAAATCTCAGGTTGCTGGATGGTGGTTGTGGGGAAATTCCTGATGTGGGGACGATGTGCGAGGATTCTGAGGTCGGTAAGGGGAACGTTCAGCTGTGTGACCCTATCACAGATTTTGACCAAGGTAAAATGGATTTGGGGATCAAGCTGCTTGGGTTTATGAAGTGTTGAGCGAGTATTTCTGGTCTGGGATCAGATGATTGTTTCTGGATTACCTTTGGAAGCAATGACTGCTAATCTGAGGAGAGAATGAGATCCCACTCCATCCTTCACAGGGAGAAGTTGTGATTAAATGTTAGGAACAGTAGATTTAGACCCAGGGGTTCTGTGTTCAAACCACATTTGGAAATTTCCCCTCACTGTCACAGTCAATGGTTCTGGGCCTGTGCACAATGGATTTCAGAGGGACAGTGGCATGGGTGGAGGAACGCATGGTTAACTAAACCTACCGAATGCTGAAAAGCCTGGATATGGTGGACATGGAGAGGATGTTTCCATTAGGTGGAGAGTCTGGGTTCTGACAGCACAGTCTCAGACAAAAGAAGCTTCCCTTTAAAATTGAGATGAGGAGAATATCTTAAATAAAGGGTGGCTGATCTGTGGAATTTGTTGCCACAGAGTGTGGTTGAGACTGCCATTTGGGTATATTTATGACAGAGGTTAATATATTCATGATTGCTAAGTAGCTTCAGGGTTACAGGAGGAAAGCAGGAATATGGTGTTGGAATAAATCTCAGCCATGGTTGAGTGGTGGGACAGACTCGATGGACCGAATCACCTAATTATGCTCCTGTGTCTTATGTCCCACCGTGAGTGTATGATGACTCCTTCTTATCCCATATCAGATTTTGTGACGTGTCAGGGACAATTACAGATTTGTTCACTGCGATCATTACATTTGTCTTCAACGTTTAAATTTCAGTGTTTTGTTTTTTGGAACATTGAGCAGAAATGGTCTCCTTTGTATTGTTAACGTCCATCATCATCTCTCTGGTTAAAGTTAGACCTGTGGTGAGATTTATTGGAAGAAAATCCCACAACTGAAAGTGAATCACAATTAAAGATGAAGGAACAGCGATAAGTGAACCAGCCCGAGGACTGAGAGCACCAACTAGAGAGAACCCATCTGACTCGGAGGTTCCAGTGATTCAGTCAGGAGAAAGATTGGTAAGTATCATTTACTCAAACACTGGTCCTTTAGATATTACATACCTGCACAAAGGAAGGTAGGAAATAGTTGGGGTGAGACTGAATGTGACCAGAAGTATCAGTGATGCCTCTGTCAGACCAGTTACAATCACTCCAGATCTGCTAATGTGCTGTCAGTATCCCAGCTCTTTAAAGTCACTCACGTTCCCTCAGTGTTGGCTCATTTCAAGGTCTTGCATCTTGTGAAGTAGCTTTTGGTCACCTCTCAGTGGGGAGGTGGAAAGAAAGGGGAGATTTTATACTTAATATCTTTCAAAAAAATAATTATTTGAACTTACTTGCTGCAAACTTGCTTGCACTTATCTCCTTGGAGCGACGGAGGATGAGAGGTGACCTGATAGAGATGTTTAAGATGATGAGAGGCATTGATTGTGTGGCTAGCCAGAGGTTTTTCTCCAGGGCTGAAATGACTGACATGAGGGGGCACAGTTTTAAGGTGCTTGGAAGTAGGTAGAGAGGGGATGTCAGGGGAGTTTTTCACACAGAGTGGTGGGTGTCAAAGGCATTGCTGGTGATGGTGGTGGAGGCAGATACAATAGGGTCTTTAAAGAGACTCTTAGATGGGTACATGGAGCTTAGAAAAATAGTGTTATGCAGTTGGGTAATTCTAGACAGTTTCTAGAGTAGGTTACAAGTTTGACAGAACATTGAGAGCCGAAGGGCCTGTAATGTACTGTAGATTTCTATGTTCCATGTTCAAACTTACTACCTATACCCTGTATATTCTCAACTAGGTCATTGATATAGATGACAAGTAATAATAGGTGTAACCATGGGGAACATCACTAGGCACTGGCCTTGATTCCAAGAAACAGCCTCTCAGCATCACCCTCTGCTTCCTGCCATTCAGTTGTTCCCAGACTCTGCGGCTCTGTCACAAACACAATGTTAACAGGAAGATTAGTCAGTAATTAACGTGAAAAGAGAATTGTTGCTTCCTGAAAGGTCACGTATCCTGTCTGATTCAAAGGACCAACTCCTCCCTTGTGTACGATTTAATTTGTCCTGGGACCCATCCTCCTGGGTCACGCTGCCTCCAATAACCCACATCCCCAACCTCCCTCCACCCCACCAATGGCCCCACACCGCACATGTAGAGTGATCCACCTCACCCACATCCTCCCTCCCAGCCTGGGGAACCACAACTAATTGATCCCACGGTCTTGGCTGGGGCACGGAACTAAAACCAGAGCTGCAAGACGAGACAGCCTGGACTCTCCAGCCGTCCGGCTCAGTCCCAGCCCACTTCCACTGCAAATAACGCTCGATTTATGCAAACCCGGGATAAGCCCCTTCCTCACCGTCGCCTAAACAGGAAAACTATCAACATCAGCTGGAGTTGGAACGGTGCTGCACTTTGCAGGAGGTCCCTGTGGCCCCTCCGGAGTTCGGATGGACAACACAGAGGGTTCAGCTGACCTGTCCTTCCAATATGACACCCCTGAATTCCACATCAACTCCATCCAACTATATCTGGGCGAACTTCACTGACTAACAAATATAGTTCCTCTCAGCGATCAGCCGTTTGAATGATACACTGACTTAGAGGAAGGGGTATATGTGGTCCACATTGTCAGAGTGTTTAGTTTACCAGGAGACAAAGACTGCAGTGACATGAAGTCTTCTGTTAACTGATACAAATCTGTGTTTTCACTGCTGGCAATTCCGGTTTACATCAGTAAAACCCTCCTTATGAAAACAGTAAACAACTAGATACTACACTGCAACACACATCAGAGTTGCTGGTGAACGCAGCAGGCCAGGCAGCATCTCTAGGAAGAGGTACAGTCGACGTTTCGGGCTGAGACCCTTCGTCAGGTCTAAATGAAGGAAGAGCTAGTAAGAGATTTGAAAGTGGGAGGGGGACGGGGAGATCCAAAATGATAGGAGAAGACAGAAGGGGCAGGGATGGAGCCAAGAGCTGGACAGGCGATTGGCAAAGGGGTATGAGAGGATCATGGGACAGGAGGCCCAGGGAGAAGGAAAAGGGGGGGGGACCCAGAGGATGGGCAAGGGGTATAGTCAGAGGGACAGAGGAAGAAAAAGGAGAGAGAAAGAATGTGTGTATATAAATAAATAATGGATAGGGTACAAGGGGGAGGTGAGGCATAAGTGGAAATTAGAGAAGTCAATGTTCATGCCATCATGTTGGAGGCTACCCAGACAGAATATAAGGTGTTGTTCCTCCAACCTGAGCGTGGCTTCATCTTTACAGTAGAGGAGGCCATGGATAGACATATCAGAATGGGAATGGGATGTGGAATTAAAATATGTGGCCACTGGGAGATCCTGCTTTCTCTGGCGGACAGAGCGTAGGTGTTCAGCAAAACGATCTCCCAATCTGTGTTGGGTCTCGCCAATATATAGAAGGCCACACCCAGGATCTCTCAGTGGCCACACATTTTAATTCCACATCCCATTCCCATTCTGATATGTCTATCCACGGCCTCCTCTACTGTAAAGATGAAACCACACTCAGGTAGGAGGAACAACACTTTATATTCCGTCTGGGTAGCCTCCAACCTGATGGCATGAACACTGACTTCTCTAACTTTCCCTAATGCCCCACCTCCCCCTCGTACCCCATCCATATTTATTTATATACACACATTCGTTCTCTCTCTCTCCTTTTTCTACCTCTGTCCCTCTGACTATACCCCTTGCCCATCTTCTGGGTTCCCCCCCCCGCCCTTTTCCTTATCCCTGGGCCTCCTGTCCCATGATCCTCTCATACCCCTTTGCCAATCACCTGTCCAGCTCTTGTCTCCATCCCTGCCCCTCCTGTCGTCTTCTATCATTTTGGATCTCCCCCTCCCACTCCCACTTTCAAATCTCTTACTAGCTCTTCCTTCAGTTATTCCTGACGAAGGGTCTCGGCCCGAAATGTCAACTGTACCTCTTCCTAGAGATGCTGCCTGGCCTGCTGCGTTCACCAGCAACTTTGATGTGTGTTGCTTGAATTTCCAGCATCTGCAGAATTCCTTGTGTTTAAGATACTACACTGATTGACCCACCCCAGACCAGATCACCCTGGAAAGTCCTCCCAAGAAACATGAGGTGTTTTGTGACCCAACTCAAGAAAAAGGCCACACCGCCCACTCCATCAACAATATGGCAAAGCTGGGCACATAGCAGGGGACTTTACCTCATAGAATACTGGATTCAGTGATGACATCTGTTATGTTTCCTTCATTGTCCCCCTGAAATCATTAAAAACTTCCAGTTAACAGCTTTTGAAAACAAGTTCTCACCCACACGTGACGTCACTCTGCGCCCCCTCATGCCTGATGTCATGTGTCGGTTTCCCCACACCGTGATCTGACGTCACTCTGCGCCCCCACATGCTTGATGTCACATGTGGGTTCCCCACACCGGGATCTGACGTCACGTGTGCAGTTCCTTGCGTCACACTGGCGCTGGGACGGTTGAACTTTACCGACTGAGGTAACAATTACCTGAACACAGTCAACAGAGGAGTTACTCTCTTCCCATTGGTGAGAATCTATGTCAATCACTGCTTACACCCAATAGCAGAGATGGGCCAGCCGAGAGGGTGTTACCCCCACTGATCCCATCTCCTGCTCCCAATCCCAATCTCCCCGTCAAAGCAGAACAAATCTCAAAGTAAAAGTCCAGCTTTTTGGATTATTTCCATTTCCCTCCACAGCAAGTTGGAGGAGTTTGAGAAGTGACTTCTGTGGCTGGAGTATAATGTATTGCTGACAGGTCGGAGGAGACCGCTCGGCCCATTGGCTTGATGCAGGCTCCTCACACAATGAGAGATCTGGCAGAAGGATGAGGGTGAGGGATTTTACTGAGGGGATAAAGATGGTGTGAGAGGAAGTGGACAGGATGAAGTCTGAGAGGATGTTTGTCCCGCTGGGGGATCAAGGAGCAAGATGGAAGGAGCCCATTAACAGTGGGTAAGGGACATTGGGGGCTCGTCTGTGGAAATGTCTGAGCACGCGGTGGCAGTGAGCAGAGATATTCACCACTTTAGGGGGTAAACACTGGCAGACTTTTGACCAGCAAGTTGGGCCAATGGTCTGGGCAAAGTGGATTGGAGTGTTGTTGGGGGGCAAGAATGGACTGGTGTTGGGTCTTATTGAATGACAGGATGGACTGAATGGCCTGTTCCTGTTCCAGTTGTCCGTGTGTTTAAAAAGAAAGAATAACCAGACCCTTCTTGGGCCTGCAGGATGCCCCAGTGGGTGTTGTAGGGACCGGTGCTTGGAGCCCAGTTGTTCCCAAACTGTGTCAACAATTTGTCTGAGGGACCAAATTCAACATTTCCAAGTCTGCTCTTGAAAAAAAATGTATATTTACACATTGTTAATGACACAAAATGTATATTTATGATTAATGACACAACATATATATTTCTATATTGTTAATGACATAAAACTTGTGTTTCTATATTGATAATGACACAGAATAGTATAGATTATGTTCCGTGTGTTATCTGAATGTTCTTGCCTGTGATGTTGCTGCAAGTCGGTGTTTCTCTGTACCTGTACCTTCCCGTACTTGTCCACTTGTGAATAAATTCAACAGGACTTGAGAAAACTCTGAGGTTTGATTAGTGATGATCACCTTGGCATCTCAGTAGGTCAGTTATAGAGATAATACAGTGTTAAGTACAAGACCCTTAACAGTGTGGATGAGCAGAGGGATCTTGGAGTCCCAAGTTCATCACACCCTCAAAGTGGCTACACAGGTTGACAGGGGGTGAGGGAGGCAAATGGCATGCTGGCCTTTATTAGTTAAGACATTGCATTCAAAATTCAGGAAGTTATGTTGCAGCTTCATAAAACTTGAGTTAGGCTGCATTTGGAGTTTTTCATACAGTTCTGGTTGCCTCGTTCCAGGAAGGATGTCAATAGCCCTGGCAAGGGTGCAGAAGAGGTTTACCAGGATACTGCCTGGATTAGAGGGCGTGAGCTATGACGGGAGGTTCGCCAAACTTGTGTTGTTTTCTCCAGAGCAGCGCAGGCTGGGGTGATACCGTGGAGGTTCATAAGGTTACGAGATGCATAGATAGAGTAGACAGAGAATAACTTTTTACCTGGGCTAGAAATGTCTAAATCCAAGACCTGACCTGAATACCTCCTTGTGCAATTGGATCCTGGATTTCCTCACTTGTAGACCCCACTCAGTTCAGATTGGCAAAAACATCTCCACAATCTCCATCACCACAGGGATGTGTAGTTAGCCCCCTGCTCTATTTGCTTTACACCTGTGACTGTGTGGCTAAGTACAGCTCCTCCACCAAATATAAGTTTGCTGATGATACCTCTGTTGTGGACTCTTTCAAAAGGGGTGGGAATCAGCATACAGGAGGGAGACTGAAAACTTGGCTTAGTGGTGTAATAACAACAACCTCTCACTCAATGTCAATAAGACCAAAAAACTGATTGTAGAATTCAGGAGAGGGAATCCAGAGATCCCTGAGCCGGTGATCATCACAGGATCAGAGTTGGAGCGGGTCAGTAACTTTAAATTCTTGGGTGTCACTCTAAGGTCCTGTCCTGGACCAATCATATGAATATAATTGCGAAGAAAACACGACTGCGGCTGTACTTCCTCAGGAGTCTGTGGAGATTTGGTATGTCATCAAAAACGTTGGCAATCCTCAGTAGATGTGTGGTGGAAATGCTGCTGACTGGCTGCATTATGGACTGGTCAGGGATCACTAGTGCCTTTGAGCAGAAAATCCTGCAAAAGGTAGTGAATTTGGCCCAGTGTGTCACGGGTAAAGCTCTCTCAACCATTGAGTACATCTACATGAAATGTTGCCTTAGAAAGACATCAAAGATCCTCACCACCCAGGCCATGCATTTTTCTCGCTGCTGCCATCAGGTGGAAGTACAGATGCCTTAAGACGCACCCCACCAGGTCACTATCCTACAAACATTTAGATGTGAATGTACAAGGCTTGACCAGTAAGTTCACAGATGACACAAAATTAGCAGATGGTGTTCATGGTGAAGATTATTGTAGCTTATAGGGGATCGAAATGGGCAGAGGAGTGGTAAATAGATTGCAAAACCAACACGAGCAGCAACGGTTTCATGCAGAGGTTGGTGACTATGTGGATGGAACAGCCAGAGGAAGTGGATGAGGCAGGCACAATGGTATAATTCCAGAAGCAGTTTCGATGTGTAGATGGAGTGAAGAGGCTGGGGGGGAAATGGGCCCATCACAGGAAATTTGGACCATCTCGGTGAACACTGTTACCAGCATTGTCTCAATGGGCTGAAGGGTCTGTATCTGTGCTCTGTTGCTCTGTGACTCTCAGTAGATGCACTGGACAGACATACAGACATGCTGTGGGAGTTGATGTTAACAGGGAATGTTTGGTCCTAAGCCAACTGCTGCTCTGATACAGGGGATGAAGATACTGTCATACTTGCAAATTTATCGTTCTCCCTCTGACTCGCTGTCTGCTTGTGTGTAATTCAGGGCATCACTAGCAGGTGGAGCTTTCCTGCACTCGGACCAAGGTGTAAACAAGATGACGATAATCAACAATTGTCAGTCAGAATCAGAATGGCTACAGATACGTTCACTGAGACCTTCATAATTAAACTTCTGTCGTATTGGTAAACAATAGTTCAGATGAAGAAACTTACGCAGGCACTAATTGGGCCCAGAAAAGTGTCATCAAACAGGGTCATTGATCCCACTGGTCAAGCAGCCTTGATTGATAGATCAATCCAACAGTTCCAGCAGAAGACCTGACACTCTGCTCACCGTGCAGTGCAAAGCTTCACCTGAGTGAAAGGAGCAAGAGACAATAGACAATAAGTGGAGGAGTAGGCCATTCAGCCCCTCGAGCCAGCACTGCCACTCACTGTGATCATGGCTGATCATCCACAATCAGTATCCAGTTCCTGCCTTATCCCCATAAACTTTGATTCCGCTATCTTTAAGAGCTCTATCCAGCTCTTTCTTGAAAGCATCCAGAGACTTGGCCTCCACAGCCTTCGGGGACAGAGCATTCCATATATCCACCACTCTCTGGGTGAAAAGGTTTTTCCTCAACTCCGTTCTAAATGGCCTACGCCTTATTCTTAAACTGTGGCCTCTGGTTCTGGACTCGCCCATCAGCGGAAACATGCTTCCTGCCTCCAGCGTGTCCAACCCTTTAATAATCTTGTATGTTTCAATAAGATCCCCTCTTAGCCTTCTAAATTCCAGAGTATACAAGCTCAGTCGCTCCAATCTTTCAACATATGACAGTCCCGCCATCCTGGGAATTAACCTTGTGCACCTCCTCAATAGCAAGAATATCCTTCCTCAAGTTTGGAGACCAAAACTGCACACAATACTCCAGGTGTGGTCTCACCAGGGCCCTGTACAACTGCAGAAGGACCTCTTTGCTCTTACACTCAATTCCCCTAGTTATGAAGGCCAGCATTCCATTAGCTTTCTTCACTGCCTGCTGTATTTGCATGCTTGCTTTCAGTGACTGATGTCCAAGAACACCTAGATCTCGTTGTACTTCCCCTTTTCCTAACTTGACTCCATTTAGATAATAATCTGCCTTCCTGTTGTTAGCACCAAAGTGGATAACCTCACATTTATCCACTTTAAACTGCATCTGCCATGCATCTGCCCACTCATCCAGCCTGTCCAAGTCACCCTGCATTCTCATAACATCCTCCTCACATTTCACACTGCCACTCAGCTTTGTGTCATTGGCAAATTTACTAATGTTACTTTTAATTCCCTCATCTAAATCATTAATATATATTGTAAACAGCTGCGGTCCCAGCACTGAACCCTGCGGTACCCCACTGGTCACTGCCTGCCGTTCCGAAAGCGACCCGTTAATCGCTACTCTTTATTTTCTGTCAGCCAGCCCATTTTCAATCCATGTCAATACTCTGCTCCCAATACCATGTGCCCTAATTTTGCCCACTAATCTGCTATGTGGGACTTTATCAAAGGCTTTCTGAAAGTCCAGGTACACTACATCCACTGGCTTTTCCTTGTCCATTTTCATAGTTACATCCTCAAAAAATTCCAGAAGATTCGTCAAGCACAATTTCCCCTTCATAAATCCATGCTGACTCGGACTGATCCTGTTACTGCTATCCAGATGTGTTGTAATTTCATCTTTTATAATTGACTCCAGCATCTTTCCCACCACCGACGTCAGGCTAACCAGTCTACAATTCCCTGTTTTCTCTCTTCCTCCCTTCTTGAAGAGAGGGACAACATTAGTCACCCTCCAATCCACAGGAACTGGTCCTGAATCTATAGAGCATAGGAAAATGATTACCAATGCATCCACGATTTCTAAAGCCACCTCCTTAAGTACCCTGGGATGCAGACCATCAGGTCCCAGGGACTTATCAGCCTTAAGACCCAACAGTCTATCCAACACTATTTCCTGCCTAATATAAATTTCCTTCAGTTCATCCATTACCCTAGGTCCTTTGGCCACTATTATATCTGGGAGATAGTGAGATAGTTTGTGTCTTCCCTAGTGAAGACAGATCCAAAGTACCTGTTCAACTCGTCTGCCATTTCCTTGTTCTCCATAATAAATTGACCCATTTCTGTCTTCAAGGGCCCAATTTTGGTCTTAACAGAGATCCTGAATCAGGTGGTTGTGAGTGAAACACAGACAGGAATGTGTTGGCAATCTTGTGGGTTATGTGAATGTCAAGGTTCAGGGTCTGTTTCAGCTCTAGACAGGCCCCGATTTGTAAGACATCTCCAAATTTCATTTATAAAGTTCAGAACCAGATGATGGGAAAACTTCCAGGATTTCAGAGATTAGTGTGATAACACAGCTTTCAGGTTTTGGAGGGCTACCATCAACTCCCCCCTGGTTTTCTCAGCTGCTGCGCAAAGGAGATGAAGGGAGTTTCCAAAATCTGTTTTCTGTAGCCGAGTCGAGAACATTGTTGGTGTTGGGAATAGCTGAGGATCAGGAGACTGCTCATTTTAGATAAATTTGTGGGCTGCTTAGGTGTTTCAAAACCCCAAAGAATGTAAGGTCTGTGGACAAAAAGTGCTCATGCATTTCTGAAAAGATGTTGAAGGAGCTTCAATGCTGATAAGGCACAGGAAATATTAAATAGCCGGAGACAAACATGGGATCAAAGAGGGCTATTGGAACAATGTAATGTCATTGGTGAGTAGGATTAAATCGAATCCCATGGCATTTCAAGAGGGGAAATAAAGCAGTAACATGCAAAATGATGGGGGAACTCAGCAGGTTAGGCAGCAACTATGGAGGGAAATGAATAATCTAAGTCTGAGCCAAGACTCTGAATCAGAAAATGAGCTCATCCAATCCAATCTCTTGTCTTTGAAATATTCAATCTGCAATCTCTCCAGTACTAATAGATCCTTCCTTAGTATTGGTACCAGAACTGCACACGCTATTCCAACTGGTCCAAGCAGTAGTTTATAACCCTGTCACAAGATCTCTCCTCGCCTGTATTCTGTGCTGCAGCTAATGATGGCAAACATACTAACTGTTGAATCCACACATTGTCTACCTGTAATCTATGGCGTATTAATGTTCAAAGTTCACTGCAAATTTATTATCAAGGTACATGTATGTCACCGTATACAACACAAGTTCATGTCCTTGTGGGAGAAACAGCCAACTGGATATGGAACTGGCGAGGTGGAAGGAATCAGAGGGTTAATCATAGAGTGCTATTCAGTTTGGAGGCTTGTGACCAGTGGTGTCGATGGGTTCTAGGTCCACTGTGCCCTTTCTATTAAAGATTTAGTAGATAAAGTTGTTAATGTTGTTTGTAAGTTTGCAGGTGACACCAAAATTGGTGGTACAATGGACAATGAAGGGGGTTATGTCAGTTCACAAACGTGGAAAGTGCACCGAGGCATGGGTTCACTTTGTAAAGTGAAAACATGGCAGGAGTTGCATAGTCAATAAAAGGGCTCTGGAAAGTATTGTCGAACAGGGGGATCCAAGGGTACGAACGCACGATTCCCTGGAACTGTTTATACCCTTAAGTAGGGTAAAGGAGAGATGTCATTAAGAAGGAAAGGGTACAGAAGAGATTCATTCAGGGGACTGGACAGTGTGCATGACAAGGCAGTGGTCAGTCTGTGATTCAAGGGACCAGACTGTGTGTGTCTCAATGCAATGGTCAGTCTGTGACCCAGAGGACAGGACATTGTGACACAGCGGATGGAGAGTATGTGATCAAGGGGATCGGATAGTGTGTAATCCAGTGGCTGACCTGTGTGTGATACAGGCAACTGGACAGTTTGTGACCCAGGGAGATTCTTGCTTGTGACACCAGTGATATTTCCTGGTGTCAACTGATACTGTTCCATTAAGATTCCCTGGTTACCAGTGCGTTCAACTACTGCGTAGCCGGTGAGCAGTATTACTGTGTCAATCCTGTTCTTTTTCTGGGAGTGGATGTGTCCAGTCACCGGCTTATCAGGATGGTCACCGTGCATTCACCAGCACAGTCCCACTCCAAATCTGGTCAGCCAGAGTCTCGGCTCCATTGTACACACCCAGACTGAATCTGTTCTGCTCAGCTCGAAATCACTCTCGTTTAACCTGCAATTCATCACTAACTTCAGGTGGGAAATTAAATCCGGTATGGAAAGTACTCAAGAAGTTTTTACCAGGCAACTCACCGAGGGAAGATAATCGGGACACGGGAACTGAGGCACCAAACCAGGGACAGATTGAGAGCGATGTCCCAATAGAGTGCAGTCTGGTCATGGAGGAGGGAGAGCAAAGTGAACCCAGAGACCGTGGCATTGGAGACACTGATCAGAACCCTGGAAGGGGCGCAAGTGAGGCAACTGCCTGTGAACTCAGCAGCTCATTAAACACGGAGTTGTCAAGTCCCCAACAAGTGGCTGGTGAGTGAAATATGAGTGCGATGTGGTCACAGAATGCGGCAGGGTGGAGGGTAAATGTGAGGCCTTGTTGGAGGGTTGGTCAGGGGAGAAGGGGAATGTGTGGGTGTGGTACATGTGGTTAGTGGGGCACCGGTTACCCCAGTACGGGAAATGTGCTACCTGCTCCGAGGATTTACAGGGTAGATATTGGAGGAAATACAGCTGTCCAGATAAGAGAGTATTTCTGGGGTATGAATTAAGGGAAATATATTCGCCAGATGGTTTGTATTAAATGTGGTCCTTCTGGTAACGTAATACCCAGAGCAATGCTGGGTAGGTTTTAAGGCCAGTGTTGGCGATTAAGAATAATCCCATTTTAATGGCTGAAGGCAGGTGAACACTGTGGTTCAAGTCTTGATTGGTTTTTTGAGTTGGGTGAGAGTGGTGGAGATGAGGGATATTTGCGTTTGTGTCCAGATTGTCTTTCTGTATTCACAGTCCCGGAGTTTACAATCTCCGAACTCCTGGCACAGTGGGACGAATATCGACTGTACCAACTGACAAAGTTCTACAGGGACAGACTCAAACAAACAATTGAAGAAAAGGTTGAAAGACTCGGTTGGATGTTGACAAAGGAGGGACATTTCAGTAGAGAAGAAAATGAGGTGAGTGTATTTAGTGTATTGTCACCAAACTGCTGGTGTCAGGCTACGTCCACACTACGCCCAATAATTTTGAAAATGCCGGTTTTGAGTAAAAACGACAGGCGTCCACACTAAGCGTTTTTCAAAATATCTCCGTCCACATTAGGCGGATATTTGGGCGAATCTTCTCCTACTGGCCATGCGCAGGACACACAGAAAACAAGTGAAGAGGAATCGGTATACTTAGTGCGCGTTTGTCCAGTTACAGAGTAGAAAAATTTAAAAGGAGTTGCTCTTGGCTCTCGCGCAGGAGGACTTAAAACTTAAAAAAAACAAAAAACGAATACTGGAGCGTATGGAGGCAACCGACAGCGAGTTCACGGACAGTATGACCCAGCTGATGACGAACATTGAAAAACTGACTAACTCTGTTGCATTAATAAAGCACCTTGTTAAATGTATAAAACGTCTGCATCAGCGTTATCTTGTATTTCCAAACAATGTTACATTAGGCTGTTACACATCTATTGTCAGAGAAGTACTTGCATAAATAGGTGAACCACCTTCATACAAGCAAGGACAGAAAATAGGGCGAAGTGAGTATACTTATTTATTCAGTAAGCTATGGGTCAAAGTATTTGGTGAGTACATTTCTAACCCTTCTAGCTTCAGTCTGGTCCATCTGTTCTGAAATTGTTAGGTGGTGGCGTTCAAGAAAACAACGAACATCTGTTCCGGCATGTCATGACAGCGTTTTTAAATAGTCAAAAAAAGCTCACTTTACAATTTAACTCTCACGCCGTTCACACCGACTGCATGTTATAACAGCTTGCGCAGTACCAAGCAGAAGCAGAAAAAAGCATTGTTGTTGTGGTGTTGTCATGACGATGTTTTTAAATTTCTCCGTTTACCCCGTACACACTACGCCGGATACTTAGCGTTTTCAGGTTTATTCACTCTGGAGAGTGTTTTCAAAAATCTCCATTTTTGGGGGCTGAAAACGCCGGCTCAGTGTGGACGGGAGGGCAAAACGAAGAGAAAAAGCTTCGTTTTCAAAATTATCCGGCGTAGTGTGGATGTACCCTCAGAGGGAATAGTGATCAATATTCATCTCCTGCATGTTCTAGGAGCTCTACATGACAATGGAGACTTTGATCTCTGATTGTCTCCAGCAGATCTGGTTTCAGCTGTTAAGGTGGGGAGCACTGGGAACTGCAGGTTTAGTGTCATCTTTCCCTCTCACCTGCTGTATTTATCAATGTGATATAACAACAGTGTCTGCATATCTAGACTGTTGAACAGGCATTCAGTATAAATTTAATTTTGCATCTTCTCAGGACTGTTGGTCAAATTCACCTGAGCTCATTAATCCAGGATGAATATCAAACTGTCAGATTGTAAATTGGGCCAACTGCCTTCACTGTGGTACTTGAGGGAAAGAAACCTGCTAACCACAGCTGGTCTGGCCTCCATCTGAGTTCCCGAACAATGAATGACTGACTTGTCATAGTCATAGAAATGTACAGCACAGAAACAGGCCCTTTGGCCCATCTATTCCATGCCAGAAGACTTAAACTGCCTATTCCCATTGACCTGCACTGGGCCATGGCGCTCTATACCCTTATCATTCATATATCTATCCAGACTTCTCTTAACCGCTTGTACCACTTGCGCTGCTAGCGCGTTCCACACTCTCACCACCCTCGGAGTGAAGAAGTTTCCCCTCTTGGGCCTCTTGAACTTCTCACCTTTCATCCTTTACTCAAGACATTTTCTGTAGTACTTCTTTATGTCAGTGCAAAATGCCTGCCTGCTGCATTTACCCTATCTATACCCCTCATAATTTTTGATAGAATCTCTCCTCAATCTTCTGCATTCCAAGGTATAAAGTCCTAACCTATTCAATCTTTTGTTATAACTCAGTTACTCCAGTCCCGGTAACATCCTTATAAATTTTCTCTCTACATTTTCAACATTCTTTACATCTGCCCTATAAGTAGGTGACCGGACCTGCACACAATACTCAAAATTAGGCCTCACCAATGTCTTATACACGCTGAACATCATATCCCATCTTCTGTACTCAATATTTTCATATGCAAAGGCTATTGTGCCAAATACTTCCTTTCCGATCTATCTACCTTTGCTGCCACTTTTAGTGAATTATTGACCTGTATTCCAGATCACTTTGTTGTACCACACTCCTCAGTGCCCTGTCGGTCACTGTATAAGATAGACTCTGCTTTGTCATTCCAAAGTGCAAAACGTCGCACTTGTCTGCATTAAATTGCATCGGTCATTTTCAGCCCATTTCTCGGCTGGTTTAGATACCACTGCAAGCGTTGGTAGTCTTCCTCACTCTCTACTACACGTCCCCACTCTTGGTGTCATTTGCAAATTTGCTGATCCAGTTAACTGCATTTTCACATCCAGATTGTTGAGAGACATGACAAACAACAACGGACCCAACACAGATCCCTGTGGAACAGCAGGAGTTAAAAACTCCCAGTCAGAGATGCAGCAGTCTATAACCACTCTGTCTTTTTCCATAAAGCCAATGTCCAAGCGCAGTGAATTGAACTGAACTGACTTTATTGCTTACATCCTTCACATACATGAGCAGCAAAAATCTTTACATTACGTCTCTGTCTAAATGTGCAATCTGGAATTTATAGTAATTTGTCATTATTAGTATGTACAACACGACACTTAATATAACATAGAAATACAATGTATCAGCATGAATTAATCAGTCAGATGGCCCGATGGAGGTAGCTATTCCATTGATCCTGGCTGTTATGCTGCAGTACCATTTCTCGGATGGTAGAGGCTGGAACAGTTTGTGGTTGGGGTGTCTAGGGTCCCCAATGGTCCTTTCGGCCTTTTCTTGCACACTTGTCTTTGTAAACACACAGTGGCTGTGAATCTGGACTGATGAACAAGCATTCAGTTTAAAATTAATATCGCACCTTATCCGGACGGTTGATCAAATTCACCTGAGCTCATTAATACTGAGCTGTCAGATTAATCACTGAGGGAGGGAAAGCTGCTAATCACACTTGTTCTGGTCTCAAATGGTTCCATTTATTATCAGAGAATGTACACAACCTGAAACACTTGGTCTTTGCAGATATCCGCAAAGAACAGATGGACCCCAAAGGAATGAACGACAAAAACATTTAGAATCACAAAGCCCCCTCTCCCCCTCCAACAGGAGCAGCAGTGAAGCATCATCCTCCGCCCTCCCCGACCTATTTCAGCACAAAGATCTATCAATGCCCACCACCCAACAAGCTATAGCAAAGCACCCAAATAGAGACGATGATCTGCCGTAAATAAAAACTATTGTTTACCCGACAGTTCGAAATGCCACGTTCTGTCTGTCTCTCACTAACAACAGGCAGAGAGATGTCACCCTTTTCACAGTGAAAGGGGAGACGAACAGTCACAGTTACAATATTAGTCTGCTGCGTCACTTTTTTTACGACTTGAGAATTAGCAGCAAACTCTGCTCAACGTTGAGAGAAAGAGCGGGCCGAAGCAGTCACTCGACTACAGAGACTTCTGTCCACACATCCTGATGTTCCTCCTCTTGCAACACATCAGTCGGCAACAGCGGCACGGAATCGCTTGTCCACGCACCTGGAGAATGTCGGAATATGGCCGATCGGATAGTGAGCTCCCAGGAATGGAAACACGTCGGCGTGAAAACTCATGGGTGAGATCAGGGACCTCGATGGACCCAGCCACTTTGAGAAGGGAAAATCAGCCATTAAAGGGAGGGGTTTAAGCAGATGCCACAGGTGAGCTCGAAGTGGCAGCTATTTGGCACCATCTTAACTCTACTCAAGTTCCATATGAATTCCCAACCAAATGCGTGGCTGACCTTTCATAGTCATAGAAAAGTACAGCACGGAAACAGACCCTTCTGCCCATCTAGTCCATGCAGAACCATTTAAACCCTACTCCCATCAACCTGCACCAGGACCATCTCCCTCTATACCACTGCCGCTCAGGCTATCTACCCATAGTTATTTTAATTGTTGAAATTGAGCATGCTTTTGCCACTAGCGCTGGTAGCTCATTTCACACTCTCTGGTTTCCCATCATGTTCTATGTTCCCCATGGCCTTTTGTAGTACCACCCAAACTTAGTGGGAAAAGCATGCTTGCAATTAACTTGTCTCCATTAACTTTCACCTCCATGAAATCTCCCCTCAATACTCTAAATTCCAAGGAATAAAGTTACATCCTATTCAATCTTTCCTTATAACTCAGGTCCTCCAGTTCTGGCAACATCCTTGTAAATTTTCTCCGTACTCTTTCAATCTTATTTATATATTTCCCGTAAATAGGTGACCAGAGCTTCACACAGTACTTCAGATTAGGTCTCAGTGATGTCTTTCCCAAATTCAATGTAGCATCCCATCTTCTCTGCTCAATATTTTCTTTTATGAAGGCTAATATGCCAAAAACTTTCTTTATGACCCTATTTAGATGTGCTGCCACTTCCTTCAACTGCACACCTCAGTGTCTTACCATTCACTGTGTAAGACCTACCCTGGTTGATCTTACCAAAGTGTAAAATCTTACACTTGTCTGCATTGTTTCATTTGCCATTTTTCAGCCCATTTTTATAGTTGGTCCAGATCTCGCTGCAAGCTCTGATAGTCTTCCTCACTCCACTACACCCCCAACATTGGTGTCTTCTGTAATTTTGCTGATCCAGTTAACCACATTATCATCCAAAATCGTGGATGTTGATGATAAACAATAATGGACCCAGCACAGGGTCCAGTAGTCACAGGCCTCCAGTCCAAGATGCAACAACCTACTTCCATTCCTTGGCTTCTCCCACAAAGTCCATGTCTAATCTAATTTGCTACCTCATCTTGAAGGCCAAGTGACTGAACTTCTTGATCAATCTCCTATGTGGAACCTTGTCAAATGTTGTGCTAAAGTCCATGTAGGCAACATCCACTTCCTTGCCTTCATCCACATTCCTGGTAACATTCTCAAAAATAAACTCTATAAGATGCTTCAACACAACCTGACCTGCGCAAGGCCCATGAGCTCTGAAATCACTAGGTTGCCGTAATAGTGTAGAAAATGGACAAAACAGAAACAAAAACAATGTCTGTTGAGGAGCTGGATATCTAATTAACATGAGATGGGGACATGCTGTTTGGGGTCACTGTCTATGGTCCTCACAAACAGTGATGGTAATGTCCTAGATCTGACCTATCCATCCATGAGTAATATTTGAAAATTAAGTTCATTACACCCTTGAGTGACTCTGTTCTCATTGTGTTTCATTGGTGCTATATGTAATTAATCAGACAGGCTTTATCCAAAGGCCTCTGCTCAGACAAGAGGAGTGTAATCTGTAAATATGTATGTTCATCAATAAATCCATCATCTATGCAGTAGCTTTCAAATTTACTGCTGTGGAATTTAAACCTTAAAATCCTTTTCACAGATGTAACTCTTCAGACCTGGTGGCAGTGAAACTGAGGGATTCTTTGCTAGTGCAGTGGACCGTCAGGGAATTATGCTGATTTATTCCATAATTATAGTTCATTATTCCTGTTATGGGAAATATTTCCATTTCCCTCCTGGTAACCATTCTTTAAGATGTATCATTGAAGCCTCAGGACATCAGTACATTTATTTCTCAGGGCAATGCCCTGGGCCCATCCATCTTCAGTCGCATCCTCGATGACCTTCATCATGGATGTAACAATCTCAATCATGAGACAGCAGCATCGATGGTCCATAGTGTTCTGTTGTCTTTACATATTAATCATAAGAAAATAAAACAAAGAAGCATAAACGGGCCTTTTGGCCTAACAATTGTGCTCCGCCTTTAGTTGTGATTTATGATCACTCTCAACCGTATTCTCCTGCCTTCTCTCTGTAAATCTTGCCGAACTGACATATCAAGAACCTATGAACCTCTGCTTTAAGTCTACTCAATGACTTGGTCTCCAGAGCAGTCTGCCAATGAATTCTGCAGATTCATTACACTCCAGCTAAATGAATTCCCCCTCATCTGTGAAGTAGATGTCACCCTGTTCTAACGCTGTGCTCTCTGGTTCGAGACTCCCCTGCTATAGGAAACATCCTCTCCACATCCATTCTAAGTATGCCTTTCAATATTGCATAGGTTTCGATGAGATTCCCCCCTCATCAACTCCAGCAAGTACAGGTGCAGAGTTACCTACCATTCCTCATACATTAACACTTTCCTTACTGTGATCCTTCTCTTTATTCTCCTCTGGACCTTGTCGAATGCCATCACATCTCTTCTCAGATCACGGACCAAAACTGCTCACAATATGCAAGTGCAGTCTGGCCAATGTCTTATAAAGTCTCAGTATTAGACCCTTGTTCTTGCAGTCTAATCCTCTTGAAATGAATGCTAACATTGCATTTGCCTTCCGACTCAACCTGCAAGGAATCCTGCACTAGGTCTCCCAAGATCCTTTGTAACTCTGATTTCTGAATTTTCTACCAGACAATAAAATAGTCAACATTTTCATTACTTCTACAAAAGAGCATGCCCATCTACTTTCCTATACTATATTCTGTCTGCTACTGCTTTGTCAATTTTTCCAGTCAGTCTATGTTCTTCTGATAACTCTCTGCTTCCTCAAGGCTTCTTGTTAGACCATAAGATATAGGAGCAGAAGTAGGCCATCCAGCCCACCGCGTCTGCTCTGCCATTCAATCATGGCTGATCCAATTCTTCCAGTCATCCCTTCTCCCCTGTCTTTTCCCCATACCCTTTTATGCCCTGGCTAATCAAGAACCTATCTATCTCTGCCTTAAATACACCCAATGACTTCTCCTCCACAGCTACTCGTGGCAACAAATTCCACAGATTTACCACTAAAGTAGTTTCCCTGCATCTCCGTTCTAAGTCCTTCAAACCTGAAGTCGTGCCCTCTTGTCCTAGACTCCCCTGCCATGGGAAAGAACTTTGCCATATCTAATCGGTTCAGGACTTTCAATATTTGGAATGTTTCTATGAGATCCCCCCCTCATTCTCCTGAACTCCAGGGAATACAGCCCAAGAGCTGCCAGACGTTCCTTATACGGTAACCCTTTCATTCCTGGAATCATTCTTGTGGATCTTCTCTGAACCCTCTCCAATGCTAGTATATCCTATCTAAAGTAAGGAGCCCAAAATGCACACAAAACTTCCAAGTGTGGTCTCATGAGTGCCTGAAAGAGCCTCAAAATCACATCTGCTCTTGCTAGCATGGTTCGTGAGGGTTTAAACTAATTTGCAAGGGGGATGGGACCCAGAACGATAGAGCAGTGAAAGAAGTGCATGGAGTAAAGCCAGATCTAATATATAGAGAGGCTTTGAGGAAAGAGAAGCAGAATAAATGGTGTAAGGACAGTAAGGTAGAAGGGCTGAAATGTGTGTACCTCAATGCAAGAAGCATCAGGAACAAAGGTGATGAACTGAAGCTTGGATACATACATGGAAATATGATGTAGTGACCATTACAGAGACTTGGCTGGCACCAGGGCAGGAATGGATTCTCAATATTCCTGGATTTCAGTGCTTTAAAAGGGATAGAGAGGCGGGAAAAGGGGAGGAGGGGTGGCATTACTGGTCAGGGATACTATTACAGCTACAGAAAAGTTGGGTAATGTAGGCAGGATCCTCTTTTGAGTCAGTATGGGTGGAAGTCAGGGACAGGAAGGGAGCAGTAACTCTGTTGGGGGTATTCTATAGGCCCCCTGGTAGCAGCAGAGATACAGAGGAGCAGATTGGGAGGCAGATTTTGGAAAGGTGCAAAAATAACAGGGTTGTTATCATGGGTGACTTTAACTTCCCTAGTATTGATTGGCACCTGATTAGTTCCAAGGGTTTAGATGGGGCAGAGTTTGTTAAGTGTGTCCAGGATGGATTCCTGTCTCAGTATGTGGACAGGCCGACTAGGAGGAATGCCATACTAGATCTAGTATGAGGTAATGAACCGGGTCAGGTCACAGATCTCTCAGTGGGTGAGCATTCGGGGGAACAGTGACCACAGCTCCCTAGCCTTTAGCATTTATCATGGAAAAGGATAGAATCAGAGAGGACAGGAAAATTTTTAATTGGGGAAGGGCAAATTATGAGGCTATAAGGCTAGAACTTGCGGATGTGAATTGGGATGATGTTTTTGCAGGGAAATGTACTATGGAATGTGGTCGATGTTTAGAGATCTCTTGCAAGATGTTAGAGATAAATTTGTCCCAGTGAGGAAGATAAAGACTGCTAGGGTGAAGGAACCATGGGTGACAAGTGAGGTGGAAAATCTAGTCAGGTGGAAGAAGGCAGCATACATGAAGTTTGAGAAACAAGGATCAGATGGATCTATTGAAGAATATAGGGAAGCAAGAAAGGAGCTTAAGAAGGGGCTGAGAAGAGCAAGAAGGGGGCATGAGAAGGCCTTGGTGAGTAGGGTAAAGGAAAACCCCAAGGCATTCTTCAATTATGTGAAGAAAGAAAGGATGACAGAAGTGAAGGTAGGACCGATTAGAGATAAAGGTGGGAAGATGTGCCTGGAGGCTGTGGAAGTGAGCGAGGTCCTCAATGAATACTTCTCTTCGGTATTCACCAATGAGAGGGAACTTGATGATAGTGAGGACAATATTAGTGAGGTTGATGTTCTAGAGCATGTTGATATTAAGGGAGAGGAGGTGTTGGAGTTGTTAAAATACATTATGACGGATAGGTCCCCGGGGCCGGACGGAATATTCCCCAGGCTGCTCCACGAGGCGAGGGAAGAGATTGCTGAGTCTTTGGCTAGGATCTTTATGTCCTCATTGTCCACGGGAATGGTACCAGAGGATTGGAGGGAGGCGAATGTTGTTCCCTCGTTCAATAAAGGTAGTAGGGATAGTCCGGGTAATTATAGACCAGTGAGCCTTATGTCTGTGGTGGGGAAGCTGTTGGAAAAGATTCTTAGAGATAGGATCTCTGGGCAGTTAGAGAATCATGGTCTGATCAGGGACAGTCAGCATGGCTTTGTGAAGGGCAGATCACGTCTAACAAGCCTGATAGACTTCTTTGAGGAGGTGACCAAGCATATACAGGAGGGTATTGCAGTGGATGTGATCTATATGGAATTTAGTAAGGCATTTGACAAGGTTCCACATGGCAGGCTTATTCAGAAAGTCAGAAGGCATGGGATCCAGGGAAGTTTGGCCAGGTGGATTCAGAATTTGCTTGCCTGCAGAAGGCAGAGGGTCATGGTGGAGGGAGTACATTCAGATTGGAGGATTGTGACTAATGGTATCCCACAAGGATCTGTTCTGGGACATCTACTTTTCGTGATTTTTATTAACGACCTGGATGTAGGGGTAGAAAGGTGGGATGGCAAGTTTGCAGACGACACAAAGGTTGGTGGTGTTGTAGATAGTGTAGAGGATTGTCAAAGATTGCAGAGAGACATTGATAGGATGCAGGAGTGGGCTGAGAAGTGGCAGATGGAGTTCAACCCGGAGAAGTGAGGTGGTACACTTTGGAAGGACAAACTCCAAGGCAGAGTACAAAGTAAATGGCAGGATACTTGGTAGTGTGGAGGAGCAGAGGGATCTGGGTGTACATGTCCACAGATCCCTGAAAGTTGCCTCAGAGATGGATAGGGTAGTTAAGAAAGCTTCTGGGGTGTTAGCTTTCATAAGTCGAGGGATAGAGTTTAAGAGTCGCGATGTAATGATGCAGCTCTATAAAACACTGGTTAGGCTACACTTGGAGTACTGTGTCCTGTTCTGGTCGCCTCACTATAGGAAGGATGTGAAAGAATTGGAAAGGGTACAGAGGAGATTTACCACGATGCTGCCTGGCTTAGAGAGTATGCATTATGATCAGAGATTAAGGGAGCTAGGGCTTTACTCTTTGGAGAGAAGGAGGATGAGAAGAGACATGATAGAGGTGTACAAGATAATAAGAGGAATAGATAGAGTGGATAGCCAGCGCCTCTTCCCCAGGGCACCACTGCTCAATACAAGAGGACATGGCTTTAAGTAAGGGGTGGGAAGTTCAAGGGGGATATTAGAGGAAGGTTTTTTTACTGAGAGAGTGGTTGGTGTGTGGAATGCACTGCCTGAGTCAGTGGTGGAGGCAGATACACTGGTGAAGTTTAAGGGACTACTAGACAGGTATATGGAGGAATTTAAGGTGTGGCATTATATGGGAGGCATGGTTTGAGGTTTGGCACAACATGTGGGCCGAAAGGCCTGTAATATGCTGTAATATTCTATGTTCTATGTTCTTATATTCTGTACCTCTAGAAATGAATGCCAACATTACATTCGCCTTCTTCACAACCGACTCAACCTGGAGGTTAACCTTTAGGGTATCTCGCAGAAGGACTCCCAAATCTGTTTACGTCTCTGCATTTTGAATTCTCTCCCCATCTAAATAATCGTCTGCCCGTTCATTTCTTCCACCAAAGTGCGTGACCATACACTTTGCAATGCTGTATTTCATTTTCCACTTCTTTGCCCATTCCCTTAAACTATCTAAGTCTCTTTGCAGGCTCTCTGTTTCCTCAACTCTACCCGCTCCTCCACCTATCTTTGTATCACTGGCAAATTTAGCCACAAATCCCTTAACAGAAACATAGAAAATACCGTAGTCCAAATCATTGACATACATATGTAAAAAGTAATGGTCCCAACACCTTCCCCTGTGGATCTCCACTGGTAACCGGCAACCAGCTAGAATTATTTCCCCTCTCTGTTTTCTACCGACCAGCCAATGTTCCACCCATGCTAGTAACTTCCCTGTAATTCCATAGGCTCTTATCTTGCTAAGCAGCCTCATGTGTGGCATCTTGTCAAAGGTGTTATCAGTTAGCTGTTCCTCCACATATCTTTATATTGACTGCAGACTTGGCCATAAAGCCATCAAATTCTGTCATCAAATCATGGAAAACACCACCAGTCACCAACATCCAACAGGAAAAGGACCTCTTTGTTCCCTCTCTTTGCTTCCTGACAGTCAGCCAAAAGGCTATCTAGAGAAAACGTGGATCCTCTATCCATGCTAGTATCTTTTCTGTCTTACCATGGGCTCTTATCTTGTTAAACTGTCTCATGTGCGGCACCAAGTCAAGAATCCACGTAGGTAGCATGCCCTGACTTTCCTTTGTCGATACTGCTTTTTATTTCCTGAAAGAATTCCAACAGATTTGTCAGACAATATTTCTCTTAATGGACATTGGCTCATTTTATCATGTGCCTGCAAACGAGGGGTCACAGTTTGAGGATAAAGGGGAAGCCTTTTAGGACCGAGATTAGGAAAAACTTCTTCACACAGAGAGGGGTGAATCTGTGGAATTCTTTGCCACAGGAAACAGTTGAGGCTAGTTCATTGGCTATATTTAAGAGGGAGTTAGGTAAGGCGCTTGTGGCTAAAGGGATCAGGGGGTATGGAGAGAAGGCAGGTATAGGGTTCTGAGTTGGATGATCAGCCATGATCACACTGAATGGCAGTGCAGGCTCGAAGGACCAAATGGCCTACTCCTACACCTATTTTCTATGTTTCTATGTTTCTAAATACCCCAACACCTCCCCAATAGTGGACTCCTAACATCTTCCAACCTTTGGTCAGGTTAACAGGCCTTTCTTCTACCTCACTCCTTTCTTGAAGAGACTGATGTGAGATTTAAAATTGTGCAGTCCTCCATAACCATTCCAAACTGTAGTGATTCTTGAACAATCATTACTCGTACTTCCACAATCTCTTAAGCTACCTCATTTGGAACCAAAGGGGTGTAGTCTATCTGGATCATGTGATTCATCTGTCTTCAGAGCTTTCAGCTTCCCCAGCACCTTCTACTTCATAATTGCAACTACATTCACTTCTGCCCCGCACATTCTCAAATTTCTGGCACATTTCTAGGTGTCGTCTACAGTGAAGACTGACGTAAAGTACTTGCTGTTATCTTCCGCTATTCCTTGTCTGCCTGTTACTACCACTCCACCATCATTTTCCTGCTTTCTGATATGCTCTGTTGCTTCTCTTTCATTCTTTATGTATCTGAAGAACCTTTTGGTAAGCTCCTTTATCTTGCTTACTTTCATATTTCACATTTTGTCTGCTTAAGACTTTTTAGCTAACTTCTGTTGGTTTGTAAAAGCTTCCCAGTCCTCTAGTTATCCACCATTTTTGCTATGTTTTATGCCCTCTTCTTGGCTTTTGTGCTGGCTTTCCTGAGTTCTTCATCAGCCATGTTGTTGATCCTCCCCTAAAAATAATTCTTCATCTTCAGGATTATCTATCCTGCACCCCTGAATTGCTCCCAGAGACTCCAGCTGTTTCTGCTCTGCATCATTGCTGCTAGTGTCCTTGTCCAATTTGTCTTTGGCCTGGTCATCTCTATTGTCATTGTAATTCCCTTTATTCGACTGTAATAATGATATATCTTACTTTACCTTCTTCCTCTCAAACTTCAGGGTGAGTTCTATCATATTATTATCACTGTTTCTTGATGTTCCTTTACCTTAAGCTCCCTCATCAAATCTTACTCAATACACAACACAGAATCCGGATCCACCTTTCCCATAGATGCTCAACCGCAAGTTGCTTTAGAAACCAACTAGTAGGCAATCTACAAATTCCTTTTCTTGCGATTCAGCACCATCCTTATTTTCCAAAAAGATACCTGCATATTGAAATCCCTAAAGAATATTTTAACATTGATCTTTCTGCATTTCTTTTCGATCTCCCATTGTAATTTGTAGCCCACGTCCTGGCTAATATTGTCTCCATCAGTGTCATTTTACATTTGCAGATTCTTAACTCAACCCACAAGGCTTTTACATTGTATAATTTAATGTCACCTCTTTCTAAGGATTTTTTTTAACCAACAGAGTCAACTCAGCCCCTCCGCCGATCTTTTTGATACAATGTGTATCCCTGGATATAAGCACTCAAGTATGATCTTCTTTCAGCCATCACTCCGTGATGACTGCCCTCCATTTTTTTTTTCGCTTTCTCGCTTATTCATGCACAGAACTTATTTATTTCATTTTCATTTTTAATATATTTTTATTGATATATAATCTTCTACAGCTATAAAATAGAAAAGTTCAACAAATTAGTGTGTGTGTGTGTGTATATATATATATAATTAAAGCTGAAGAAAAATAAACTTATATGCCAATGAAAAAGAAATTGTATAAGAGAAAGAAGGAAAAAAGAGAACCCCAACTAACTAAAAAAACCCCACTAACTACAAAAGAAAAAAAAAACATTCTGAACCAACTCCCGGAGCAATACGTCTTACAATCATCTATCTATATATATATATATATATATATATATATATATATATATATATATATATATATACACAAAGAAAAAACAACAAACGCCAAATCACATTTATATAACATAAAATTGGAAGGAAACCATATAAATTAAATTAAATTAAATGACAATATTTGGCAAAAGAGCCCCACCTTCTCTCAAAATTGAATCGGGGATCAAAAGTTCTACTTCTAATTTCTTCCAAGCTAAGGTATAACATTACTTGGGAAAACCATTGAATTAGTGTAGGGGCAGAAGTATCTTTCAATAAAATAGCCCTTTTTGCCAACAATGTAACGAATGCAATTGCATGTTGGTTTGAAAATGAAATGCCCTGAATATGATGCGGAACTATTCCAAATAGAACAGTCAATGTATTAGGTTGTAAATTAATTTTCAAAGCTTTAGAAATTGTGGAAAATAAAGATTTCCAAAAAGATTTCAATGAGGAACATGACTAGAACATATGTGACAAAGTAGCTACTTCATTTTTACACCTATCACAATAGTTGTCTATATTAGGAAATATTTTGGATAGCCTCTCCTTTGTCAAATAATAACGGTGAACAATTTTAAATTGAATTAAACATGATTGGCACATATTGAAGAAGAATTAACCATTTTCAGAACTCGCAACCAATCTTCATTAACAGAAGTCATATTAAGTTCTCTCTCCCAATCTTGTTTAATCTTTAGTGAGAGGTTATCTTTTTGTAGTCAAAATAAATTATAAATTCTACCAATGGAACCTCTCACTAAAGGATTCATATTCAAAACAGTATCCAACAAATCAGAATCTTGCATATATGGAAATGTAGAAACATATTTTTGTAAGAAATGTCTAACCTGAAAATATTGCACGAAATGTGTATGAGAGAGAGAATATTTGCTAATTAACTCTTCAAAAGTCATCAATCGACCATCACTAAATCTGCAAAAGAACAGATCCCCTTATTTCTCCATAAAAGGAAAATGGGATCAGTAATTGAAAGTTTAAATAGCAAATTTCGAAACACAGGTTTAGACAATTTAAGCAACACACATCAATGTTGCTGGTGAATGCAGCAGGCCACAATTTAAACAATTTAAAATGGGAATTTTAGCAAGTTGTAAAAGTAATGGAGCTCCTAATAATGAAGTTAAATAAAATTGTTCAATAGCTTTTAATTCCTAATCAATCCAGGCTGGTTTTTGGCTCTTATCAAGCCAATATAACCAAAAGCATAGTTGTCGAATATTAACAGCCCAATAATACAATCTAAAATTAGGTAGCGCAAGTCCACTATCTTTTTTGTAAATGAAACTTATTAACTCTTGGTTTTTTATTATTCCAAATAAAGGACGAAATAATAGAATCAATTTGATCAAAACATTTTTTAGTTAGAAAAATAGGTATATTTTGAAAAATATATAAAAATCTAGGTAAAATCATCATTTTCATGGCATGAATACGATCTATTAAAGAAAGTGTAAGATCTGTGATTACATCTAGAAAGTGATTACATCTAGAAAATAATTGTTTCATAGAGTCCAATAAAGGAACTACATTAGCTTTATAAAGATTTTTTTTGTAATGATAATACCCAAATATTTAAAGGAATTCACAATTCTAAATGGAATATCATTATATATATATAAAACAGGAACATTTAAAGGGAACAATTCACTTTTATTTAAATTAAGTTTATATCCTGAAAATTTTCCAAAATCATTTAATAATTCCAAAAGATTAGGAATAGATTCTTCAGGATTCGAAATATGAACCAAAAGATCATCTGCATAAAGAGAGATCTTATGTATGGTCCCATTTATAGAGATACAATGAATGTTTTTAGCTTCACGAATTATTATAGCCAAAGGCTCCAGTACGAGATTAAATAATAAAGGACTTAATGGACACCCTTGTCGAGTACCTCGTGAGAGTGAAAAAAAGGGAGTCCTGAGATTATTAGTAATAATGGTAGCGATAGGGTTCTTATATATCATTTGAATCCACTTATTAAAATTATTACCAAAGCCAAACTTCTCTAATACATTAAACAAATAAGTCCATTCAACTCTATCAAATGCCTTTTCTGCATCCAGCGAAATAACACATTGGGGTATTTTGGATAATAGTGAATATATAATATTCTCAATCTCCAAACATTAGAAAAAGAATAACGGCCTCTAATAAAGCCTGTTTGATCCCTAGAGATAATTTTAGATAAAATGTTTTCCAAACGATTAGCCATTAGCTTAGAAAGAATTTTAGCATCCACATTTAATAACAAAATAGGTCTATAAGATGAGCATTCAGTAGGATCTTCATCTTTTTTAAGGATTTAAGAAACAGAAGCTTCATAAAAAGAAGGTAAATTACCTTTCTCAAAAGATTTATAAAATATTTCCAAAAGTTATGGGGAAAGTAATTTTTCAAATTTTTTGTAAAATCCTACTGAATAACCTTCAAGTCCAGGAGCTTTACCTGATTGCATTGACCATATAGCTTTCTGAATTTCATGCTGAACAATTGGAGCATCAAGGGTCTGTTGATCTTCAACAGTAATTTGAGGAAATTTAATCTTATATAAAAAAAGCCTTCAGTTTGGAGGGATCTGCAGGAAACTGAGATTTATAAAAATCAGAATAAAAATCCTGAAAAATACTATTAATGTCTTCATAATTACTTACTATATCTCCATTGTCTTTACGAATCTTCAAAATTTGTCTTTTAGCTCTAGCAGCCCTTAATTGGGGAAGCTATCCCCAAAAATATAAAACTTTTTAATTTAAGCAAATATCCTTCAATAGGATAAGTTAATAATAAATTATATTGTGATTGTAATTCCACTCTTTTAAACAAATCAACATTTAGAAAGATTGCATTGATATTATCTAAATCTTTAATTTGTTTAGCAATTTTATCTAATTCTATTCTTGTCTGTTTCTTCAACTTAGCAAAATAAGAAATAATCTGACCATGTAAATAAGCTTTTAACGTATCCAAAATTATTAACTTTGAGACATTTTCTGTATTATTAAAGAGAAAAACCTCTTTTATCTGAGTTTCAATAAACTCAACAAAATCTGAACTTTGTAACAAATGTTCTGGAAAATGCCAAGGTGGTCTTGTAGAAACAACATCTTTCAAATCAAATATTAAATTTAAGAGAGCATGATCAGAAATAACAATTGCATCATATTCACATTTCTGAACATTAAATTAAAATCGAGGGTCGGCTATAAAATAGTCGATTCTTGAATATTTATTATGAACATATCAAAAAAAGGAATATTCTCTATCGCGAGGATGCGTATGTCTCCAGACTTCAATTAAACCATAATCAATTAAAAAGGAATTAATAAGTGATGCAGAGCGATTAGGAAGTTGACATCCAGATGATGATTTATCTCATAAAGGATTTAAGCAAGTATTCAAATCTCCACCCATTAATAACATATATTCATTTAAATCAGGTAATAGAGCAAAAACATCTTTAAAAAATGAAGCAAACACGAGGAGTTCTGCAAATGCTGGAAATTCAAGCAAAACACATCAAAGTTGCTGGTGAACGCAGCAGGCCAGGCAGCATCTCTAGGAAGAGGTACCGTCGACGTTTCGGGTCGAGACCCTTCGTCAGGACTAACTGAAGGCAGAGCCCAGCCTAGCTCTTCCTTCAGTTAGTCCTGACGAAGGGTCTCGACCCGAAACGTCGACGGTACCTCTTCCTAGAGATGCTGCCTGGCCTGCTGCGTTCACCAGCAACTTTGATGTGTGTTGCTTAAAAAATGAAGGATCATCAGCATTTGGTCCATATAGAACATAGAATAGTACAGCACAGTACAGGCCCTTCGGCCCACAATGTTGTGCCGACCCTCAGACCCTGCCTCCCATATAACTCCCCACCTTAAATTCCTCCATACACCTGTCTAGTAATCTCTTAAACTTCACTAGTGTATCTGCCTCCACCACTGACTCAGGCAGTGCATTCCACGCACCAACCACTCTCTGAGTAAAAAACCTTCCTCTAATATCCCCCTTGAACTTCCCACCACTTACCGTAAAGCCATGTCCTCTTGTATTGAGCAGTGGTGCCCTGGGGAAGAGGCCCTGGCTATCCACTCTATCTATTCCTCTTATTATCTTGTATACCTCTATCATGTCTCCTCTCATCCTCCTTCTCTCCAAAGAGTAAAGCCCTAGCTCCCTTAATCTCTGATCATAATGCATACTTTCTAAACCAGGCAGCATCCTGGTAAATCTCCTCTGTACCCTTTCCAATGCTTCCACATCCTTCCTATAGTGAGGTGACCAGAAATGGACACAGTACTCCAAGTGTGGCCTAACCAGAGTTTTATAGAGCTGCATCATTACATCGTGGCTCTTAAACTCTATCCCTCGACTTATGAAAGCTAACACCCCAGAAGCTGTCTTAACTACCCTATCCACCTGTGAGGCAACTTTCAGGGATCTGTAGACATGTAGCCCCAGATCCCTCTGCTCCTCCACACTACCAAGTATCCTGCCATTTACTTTGTACTCTGCCTTGGAGTTTGTCCTTCCAAAGTGTACCACCTCACACTTCTCCAGGTTGAACTCCATCTGCCACTTCTAAGCCCACTTCTGCATCCTATCAATGTCCCTCTGCAATCTTCGACAATCCTCTAAACTATCTTCAACACCACCAACCTTTGTGTCGTCTGCAAACTTGCCAACCCACCCTTCTACCCCCACATCCAGGTCGTTAATAAAAATCACAAGAAGTAGAGGTCCCAGAACAGATCCTTGTGGGACACCACTAGTCACAATCCTCCAATCTGAATGTACTCCCTCCACCACCACCCTCTGCCTTCTGCAGGCAAACCGATTCTGGATCCAGCTGGCCAAACTTCCCTGGATCCCATGGCTTCTGACTTTCTGAATAAGCCTACCGTGTGGAACCTTGTCAAATGCCTTAATTAAAATCCATATAGATCACATCCACTGCACTACCCTCATCTATATACCTGGTCACCTCCTCTAAGAACTCTATCAGGCTTGTTAGACACGATCTGCCCTTCACAAAGCCATGCTGACTGTCCCTGATCAGACCATGATTCTCTAAATGCCCATAGATCTTATCTCTAAGAATCTTTTCCAACAGCTTTCCCACCACAGATGTAAGGCTCACTGGTCTATAATTACCCGGACTATCCCTACTACCTTTTTTGAACAAGGGGACAACATTCGCCTTCCTCCAATCCTCCGGTACCATTTCCGTGGACAACGAGGACATAAAGATCCTAGCCAGAAGCTCAGCAATCTCTTCATATCCCGTCAGGCCCCAGAGACTTATCCGTCCTAATGTATTTTAACAACTCCAACACCTCCTCTCCCTTAATATCAACATGCTCCAGAACATCAACCTCACTCATACTGTCCTCACCATCATCAAGTTCCCTCTCATTGGTGAATACCGAAGGGAAGTATTCATTGAGGAACTTGCTTACTTCCACAGCCTCCAGGCACATCTTCCCACTTTTATCTCTAATCGGTTTTACCTTCACTCCTGTCATCCTTTTTTTCTTCACATAATTGAATGCCTTGGAGTTCTCCTTTACCCTACTTGCCAAGGCCTTCTCATGCCCCCTTCTTGCTCTTCTCAGCCCCTTCTTATGCTCCTTTCTTACTTCCCTATATTCCTCAATAGACCCATCTGATCCTTGCTCCCTAAACCTCATGTATGCTGCCTTCTTCCACCTGACTAGATTTTCCACCTCACTTGTCACCCATGGTTCCTTCACCCTACCATTCTTTATCTTCCTCACCGGGACAAATTTATCCCTAACATCCTGCAAGAGATCTCTAAACATTGACCACATGTCCATAGTACATTTCCCTGCAAAAACATCATCCCAATTCACACCCGCAAGTTCTAGCCTTATAGCCTCATAATTTGCCCTTCCCTAATTAAAAATTTTCCTGTCCTCTCTGATTCTCTCCTTTTCTATGATAATGATAATATTAACCAAAACTATTTTCTTATTGTAAATTGTTCCTTTAACAATCAAAAATCTACCATTATTATATCAGATATAATATCCTCCTGTTTAAAGGGAATATTAGAATCAATAAAAATGGAAACACCCCAATTTTACTTTGAGAGTTTGCGTGAATCTGAGGTTCCTTCCAAAATTTAAAAAAATTGATTTTTATCACATAACCTGACATGTGTCTCTTGTACAAAAATTATATCAGTTTGGAATCGGTTAATAGTTTTAAATGTTTTCTTATGCTTAATAGGATGATTCCAACCACGGACATTCCAACTTAGAACATTTAACTGTTTAAATAACATCATGAAACTTTAAATCTAAAGAAAACAATTAGATGCATATCAGGATAAGATAGTCGTGAATGGCGGTAATAAGCAACAAAAATAACAATTTGCGTACACTCTGGATTTCCATAATGGGAATAAAAAATAGAAATTAAAAACAAGGAAAAAACCCTCCCAACCTACAAAGCCCAGAAATAATTCGATATCTATCGACGCAAGTCCCAAAGAATGCATAAGAAGCAATTCTGAACTCCACCTGCCCAAATAAAAGGTACAGATGAAAAAAAGTAATCTGTCTCCCTCTCCCGAGTATACAACTCATTATAGTCAACATACAACCCATTAGAATTAGATTTAAAAAGACAGTTAACAGAAATGACCTTCAGTTTAGAAAGTAAGCTTCATAACATTAGATAAGTACAAAAACAAGAGGTCCAAAACAAATTCTTGAAATATTTGCTCAGAAGAAAAAAGTGGCCATCTTTAACTTATTACGCATATCTATAAAATGTGAAAAAACCCGAATAGTAAGTTAAAAGTTCTTAACAAAAACATACAAAGCAAAAAAAAATTAGTTCATAAATGTAGCAAATAGAAAGAAATTCCAAATGATTTGAAGTTTCTACAGTCTTTCAACAGATCCAATACGATATCTTCTAAAATTAAGACCATCCAAACCAGTGTATTTCAAAGATAAAGGTACATTTTAATACCAAGACTTTCTATACTCCTCAATTCTTCCGATCTCATCATTCCTTATATCATGAAATGATCAAACAATTGTAAATCTTTTAAACTTCAGGCTTCAGACTCATCAGGGAGAGAATTAATAAAACGCAATGCATTGGCTGGGTTCTCAAAAATATGAACTCCAGAGTCTTTAGCAAAGAGCCTTAATTTAGCTGGATATTGAAGAAAAGGAAACATCCGTCTTTGAAAAGCCATACGCATCACGGCAGCAAATCCAGAACTTTTCTGAACAATTTCACGCGGAAAATCTTGAAAGAAATGAATCTCAGAGCCTTGAAATTTAAACAGTCTTTGTTTTCTTGCCAGCTTAATAATATGGTTTTTGTCTCGGAAATGAAGAAAATGCACAATAACATACCTGTTTTTACCTTGACCTGAAGTTCCAACTCTATGAGCTATTTCAATGTCGGGCAACTGTGGAAAAGCCTCGGGAAATAGAGGTTGAAACATTTTAGCAAAATAGTCCAGTGAGTCAGCTGATTCTGATTTCTCTTTCAATCCAACAATTCGAATATTATTCTGACAAATTGTTGCTGAGCCTTTTCCGGACGAGAAGAAATATCGGCCGCATTGCGAGTTACCTCTTTAAGATCCAAGCTCAAAGAATCAATTTTTTCCTCCAAAGGGAGAAGGCTTTCTTTTAGTTGAGTTAATTCAGCGACAATAGAGCTCATTTGAGTCTCTAATCTATTAACCCAGGCTGGCTCCTCTGTAGTTTTGTCAGTTTTTTTAGGCTTACCATTACCTGTATCGGGATTTCTTTTAGTGCTTCTCAAGGTAGCCATAACTATAATTATCACTTTGCAAGATACGACTGAATAAAGTTAAAATTTCAAAGTTTAAGTCGGGAAAGGGAGAAATTAAAGGCAGACAGAAAGACACTGTGTCTTATTTGTCCACAGGCAGAAGGCGGAGTCCCTATTTATTTAGAGTTTCCTTCAGTTACTGTTTCCCTGTTGTAATGACTGAATCCAGCAATGATTAGGCAGTAGACAAGTAACTGCATATGTTCTGAAGATACTGGGACCATAAACAGATATTTTACTCCACATTCTGCACGTCTGTCTCTCTGTTCCACAATAAATTCATTTCTTCCTTTTTGTAGAAAGTCACTGAACTGACAGAGAAGGGAAACCGGACAGAGAGTTCTGCACTCTTCCTCAGTTTGGTCATGGGTAAAGGCTCCCGGGCCCGGAGGGCGATGTGGGAATCTTTTGTGACATGGAGGACTGAGTTACCGAAGCCGGACAAAATACTGAGGGAAATACAGGAGCTCGGTATGTGAAAGTCACGCACTGAATAGAATGGCACATTGAAATAAACAGTTTTAATTCTATTAGTTCTGTTTTCATGAGTGCTTTTTGATTTAAACGGGTCCTGATTCACAGGAATACATGAATATTGCCTGAGGGTTATTTGAGTTACCCACTCAACTGATAGGTGAGTGATGAAATGCACAGTTCAAAACTCATCTCAAATGTTACACTGTGACTTGGCAGAACCTGGGAGTCAAAATTCAACATAAATCAGTCGCTGATCTCTGGATTCAGGTTACAATTCAGATTACCTCACATTGCAGCCTGAATATTCTACAATGTATTTTTATTTTATTAATCCAACTGTTTGTTTGCCGACGCCTTTTGTTCACTTCGGGTCCTAATGTTGGGGCAATCTCCACACACCCCAGGCAGTCTCCTGATACAGTGCATCTTCCGGTCCAGGTGACTTTTCTATTTTCCGACATTTTTGATTCCAAAGCACCTTATCCTTCGTAATAGCAGCTACACTCATTTCTGCCCCCTGATATGCTTGACACTTTGTCATGCCGCTGATGTCTTCCACAATGTTTGTCCGCCATTGCCATTTCACCCATTACTGCGAGGGCTTTCAATAGATGCTGCCTGGCCTGCTGAGTTCCTCCAGCATTTTGTGTGTGTTGACTACACCTCCAGCATCATTTTCCAGCAGTCCAATATCCACCCTCTCCATCCTTTTATCTTTATATATCTGGGATGAAAAAACATAACTTTGCTATCCTCTCATGCTATTTGACAATATCCTTGCATTTCCTGCACATTCATGTGTACAGCAGCATGCAAAAGTTTGGACACCCCGGTCAAAATATCTGTTACTGTGAATAGTTAAGTGAGTAGAAGATGAACTGATCTCCAAAAGTCATAAAGTTAAAGATTAAACATTCTTTTCGACATTTTAAGCAAGATTAGTGTATTATTTTTGTTTTGTACAATTTTATAGTGAAAAAAAGGAAAGGAGCACCATGCAAAAGTTTGGGCACCTCAAGAGATTTGAGCTCTCAGATAACTTTTACCAAGGTCTCAGACCTTAATTAGCTTGTTAGGTCTATGGCCTGTTTACAGTCATCATTAGGAAAAGCCAGGTGATGCAAATTTCAAAGCTTTATAAATGCCCTGACTTTTCAAACCTTGTCCCAACAATCAGCAGCCATGGGCTCCTCTAAGCAGCTGCCTAGCACTCTGAAGATTAAAATAAATGACGTCCACAAAGCAGGAGAAGGCTATATGAAGATAGCAAAGCGTTTTTAGTTAGCTGTTTCTCAGTTCATAATGTAATTAACAAATGGCAGTGAACAGGAATGGTGGAGGTCAAGTTGAGGTCTGGAAGACCAAGAAAACTTTCTGAGAGAACTGCTCATAGGATTGCTAGAAAGGCAAATCAAAACCCCCGTTTGACCGCAAAAGACTTTCAGGAAGATTTAGCAGACTCTGGAGTGGTGGTGCACTGTTCAACTGTGCAGCGACATCTGCACAAATATGACCTTCATAGAAGAGGTATCACAACAAAACCTTTCCTGCGTCCTCACCACAAAATTCAGCGTCAGAAGTTTGCAAAGGAACATCAAAAAAAGCCTGATGCATTTTGGAAACAAGTCGTGTGAACTGATGAAGTTAAAATAGATCTTTTTGGCCGCAATGAGCAAAGGTAAGTTTGGAGAAAAAAGGGTGCAGAATTTCATGAAAAGAACACCTCTCCAACTGTTAAGCACAGGGTTGTATCGATCATGCTTTGGGCTTGTGTTGCAGCCAGTGGCACGGGGAACATTCTATTGTTAGAGGGAAGAATGAATTCAATTAAATACCAGCAAATTCTGGAAGTAAACATCAGACCATCTGTGAAAAAGCTGAAGATGAAAAGAGGATGGCTTCTACAACAGGATAATGATCCTAAACACACCTCAAAATCCACAATGAACTACCTCGAGGCGCCTCAAGGTTTTGCCATTGCCTTCACAGTCCGCCGACCTAAACATCATCGAAACTCTGTGGATAAACCTCAAAAGAGCAGTGCATGCAAGACAGCCCAAGAATCTCACAGAACCAGAAGCCTTTTGCAAGGAAGAATGAGCGAAAATCCCCCAAACAAGAATTGAAAGAGTCTTAGCTGGCTACAGAAGGCGTTTACAAGCTGTGATGCTTGCCAGAGGGGGTGTTACTAAGTACTGACCATGCAGGATGCCCGAACTTTTGCTTTGGGCCCTTTTCCGTTTTTGTTATTTTGAAACTGTAAAAGATGGAAATAAAATGCTGGTGGAACGCAGCAGGCCAGGCAGCATCTATAGGAAGAAGTACAGTCGACGTTTCGAGCCTTCATCAGGACTAACTGAAAGAAAAGATAGGAAGAGATTCGAGGGGGGGGGGGCGCGCGGGAGTTCCAAAATGATAGGAGAAGACAGGGGGGGGGGGGTGAAGCTAAGACCTGGAAAGTTGATTGGCAAAAGGGATACAAGGCTGGAGAAGGGAGAGGATCATGGGACGGGAGGCTGAGGGAGAAAGAAAGGGGGAGGGGAGCACCAGAGGAAGATGGAGAGCAGGCAAGGAGTTATTGTGAGAGGGAGAGAGAGAGAAAAAAATAATCTTGCTTAAGATATTAAGGAAATGTGCCATCTTTAATTTTATGCCTTTTGGAAATCAGGTCATCTTTTACTCACTTAGCTACTCACAGCAACAAAAATTTTGACCAGGGTTGCCCAAACTTTTGCATGCCACTGTATATCTATGAGCATCTATGAAACGCCTATTATAATTGTCTCAGTCAGTACATTTGAGGCACTCAGCACTCTGTGAAATAACTACACATATGCTCTGTAAGTGTACCCCATCGCAACTTAACCAAATGCCCTGTGGTACTAGGCACTTCATTTATGGGTAAAAAACAAATTATAGGCTGTCTACCCAAACTGTGCCCCTCTCAATCATGTACGCCCTTGTCGGATCTCTATTCTAACTTCAGAGTAGACAAACAAAGTTTATCAAACCTCTCCTTGTTGCACATGCTCTCTAATCCAGGCAACATCCTGGTGAACCCATTCTGAAAGAATGCTGTTAGAGTATGAAAGGTTTTAAAGAACAACTGATAATGGATTATGTAATTTTATATCTAGCCAGGAGGAAAAGCAGAAATCATTCATGTTGTGATATTGAGTATCAATAAAACATTTGATTCTGTCCCTCACTCATGGTTAGTAGAAGTTTCTACTATACAAGATGCACCCAATACTTGTGAAGTTTCTACAACATCTTATGGAGTATTGGCATACATAATCACCCTATTAACAACTACAAAGGAACAACCATGTTTATCAAAACAAACTGAGGCATTTTCCAGAGTGACTCGCTAAGCCCACTATTGCTCTCTATAGCTTTACACCCGCTCTCTAATTTACTGACTGGGACAGAAATCAGGTATCAAATCAGGAAAAATAACAAACAAATTATACCTTTACACACCTATACATGGATGATTTGAAGTTGTTTGCTCTTGCATTAGTAAAGCTAAAATAATTTATATATAATATTGATTGCATATGTATTTGTCCACTTCAAGTCAGCATTTAGTCAATGCCTTGAGTCTATGTGGATCAGCTTTGCACATCTGGACACTGCAATTTTTCCCCATTCTTTTTACAAAACTGCTCCAGCTCTGTCAGATTGCATGGGGATCATGAGTGAACAGTTCTTTTCAAGTCCAGCCACAAATTCTCTGTTGGATTGAGGTCTGGACTCTGACTCGGCCACTCCAGGGCATTAACTTTGTTGTTTGTACCTGTATGCCATTCCTGTGCAGCTTTAGCTTTATGGCTATGGTCATTGTCTTGCTGGAAAACAAATCTCATCCCAAGTCACAGTTCTCCAACATCAGGTCTTCCTCCAGGATTTCCCTGTATTTTGCTGCATTCATTTTACCTTCTACCTTCACAAGCTTTCCAGGGTTTGTTGCAGTGAAGCATCCCCACAGCTTGAAGCAGCCACCAACATGCTTCACGGTAGGGATGGTGTGTTTCTGAAGGTGTGTGGTGTTTTGCTAGCATTTGATTTAATGACCAGAAAGCTCAATGTTGATTTCATCAGACCGTAGAACCTTCTTCCAGCTGACTTCAGAGTCTCCACATGCCTCGTGGCAAACTCTATCTGAGATTTCATGTGAGATTTTTATTCAACAGTGTCTTTCTCTTTACTAATCTCCCATAAAGCTGCAACTCGGGAAGCACCCGGGCAACAGTTGTTGTATGCGCAGTCTCTCCCATCTCAGCCACTGAAGCTTGTAACTCCTCCAGAGTTGTCATAGGTTTCTCAATGGCGTCCCTCACTAGTTCCATTTCCTGATGAGTGACTTAACTGCACTCCAAGGGATATTCAGTGACTTGGGAGTGTTCTTGCATCCACTTCCTGACTAGTGATTTTCAAATACCTTTTTGCTGTGTTACTTGGAGTGTTCCTTTGTCTTCATAGTATAGTTTTTGCCACGATACTGACTGACCTGAAGTTGGACATTGCAGATACAGATGTATTTTTACTACAATCGATTGAAATGACTGTGTGTGTGCGTGAGCGCACACATACAAGTGGCAAACGTCATTCACAAAAATCTTGGTTTAGTATACAAACTGATAAAAGACACCCACCTTACTATAAAAATAATCCTGGTTCACTTGTACAGTCTTGTTGTCAAGCTGTGATCGATCCATTATAACTGTCCAGATCTAATTTTACAGGATAAGCAAGTAAAAGCAGCTTATTTAATAGATATAGCCATTCCAAATACACATAATTTTCAGAAATCAATTAATGACAAACACCAGATATATGCTGAATTAAAAGAGGAAATTGAAAGACCGTGGGACATGAACAAGGTATGCATTGTCCCATAGTAATAATGAGAACTGATACCATCCCAAAAGCACGACACGATAGTATTAAACAATTAGGTCCACACATAGAAATCTTCTTAAAACCACTATAGTATACATCATGAGAGTAGTCTGAAATTTATTATCAGTTGAGAACTGAGTGTGCCTGGCTATGCATTACAATGGGATAAGTGCAAACTAGCAAATAAAAGACAAAATGTTGTCAGTCATAACCAAGGTTCAATGAAAAGTTTTGCGCTGTCGTTTAAAAGTGACAACCGGCGTCTGCATCCCTTAAACAGTAGTTGTGAAAGTCTTTGTCACCCTATTCATATATATATATGTGCCTCAGACTTTTGCAGAGAACTGTAATTTTAGGTGTTGAATTCTACATTTTAGAAGCAGTTAAAAAAAACCTGACTTGCCTATGATCCTTTGGCCTTGTGCCTTATTGTCTGCCTGCACTGCATTTTTTGACAGCTGCGACACTGTTTCCCTGTACTATTGTGTTCTGTTTTCCCTTGTACGACCTCATTGCACTGATGTGATGAAATGATGTATTTAGATCACATGCAGAGAAGTTTTCCATTGTACCTTGGTACATGTGACAATAATAGACCAATTTACCGATTTATTTTTGTCAATAATATGGCGCCGCTTGGTTCCTTAAAATTGTTATAACCGTGGGTGGTAGTGGGGATAAGCTCCCATGACCCATTAAATGCTCCCAGTGGCATGCGACTCAAATAGCCTCTGATATCCAAGTCCAGCTCCTGACCTTCCTGTGCAGCTTAGTGACTAAGCCTGGCAGATGTGGGTGACTGGCACTTTTGAACCTGTTGCTTTGGGCAGATGTGGCTTGTCAGACATGGTTGGCAAATCATCCAGGAGAAAAAAAAACTCTGATCTCAAAACTCCACTGCCTTGCAACTCCACACCTCATAGGGAAGACTTATGGAGCAAACCCACAGGGCAACACCTGGTGCTGGAGATGGAGCACCTAAGGCAGACTTAGGTTGTGTTCAATAGACAATAGGTGCAGGAGTAGGCCATTTAGCCCTTCGAGCCAGCACCGCCATTCACTGTGATCATGGCTGATCATCCACAAACAGTACCCTTTTCCTGCCTTCTCCCCATGTCATAGAAACATGGAAACATAGAAAATAGGTGCAGGAGTAGGCCATTCGGCCCTTCGAGCCTGCACCGCCATTCAGTACGATCATGGCTGATCATCCAACTCAGAACCCTGTACCTGCCTTCCCTCCATACCCCCTGATCCTTTTAGTCACAAGGGCCATATCTAACTCCCTCTGAAATATAGCCAATGAACTGGCCTCAACTGTTTCCTGTGGCAGAGAATTCCACAGATTCACCACTCTCTGTGTGAAGAAGTTTTTTCCTAATCTCGGTCCTGAAAGGCTTCCCCTTTATCCTCAAACTGTGACCCCTCGTTCTGGACTTCCCCAACATCGGGAACAATCTTCCTGCATCTAGCCTGTCCAATCCCTTTAGGATTTTATACGTTTCAATAAGATCCCCCCCACAATCTTCTAAATTCCAACGAGTATAAGCATATTCGATCCAGTCTTTCATCATATGAAAGTTCTGCCATCCCAGGAATCAATCTGGTGAACGTTCTTTGTACTCCCTCTATGGCAAGGATGTCTTTCCTCAGATTAGGGGAGCAAAACTGCACACAATACACCAGGTCTGGTCTCACCTAGGCCTTGTACAACTGCAGTAGTACCTCCCTGCTCCTGTACTCAAATCCTCTTGCTATGAATGCCAGCATACCATTCGCCTTTTTCACCGCCAGCTGTACCTGCATGCCCACTTTCAATGACTGGTGTATAATGACACCCAGGTCTTGTTGCACCTCCCCTTTTCCTAATCGGCCACCATTCAGATAATAATCTGTTTTCCTGTTTTTGCCACCAAAGTGGATAACCTCACATTTATCCACATTAAATAGCATCTGCCATGAATTTGCCCACTCACCTAAGCTATCCAAGTCACCCTGCATCCTCTTAGCAACCTCCTCACAGCTAACACTGCCGCCCAGCTTCGTGTTATCCGCAGACTTGGAGATGCTGCATTTATTTCCCTCATCTAAGTCATTAATATATATTGTAAACAACTGGGGTCCCAACACTGAGCCTTGCGGTACCCCACTAGTCACCGCTTGCCATTCTGAAAAGGTCCCGTTTATTCCCACTCTTTGCTTCCTGTCTGCTAACCAATTCTCTATCCACATCAATACCTTACCCCCAATACCCTGTGCTTTAAGTTTGCACACTAATCTCCCGTGTGAGACCTTGTCAAAAGCCTTTTGAAAATCCAAATATACCACATCCACTAGTTCTCCCCTATCCACTCTACTAGTAACACCTTCAAAAAATTCTGAGATTTGTCAGACATAATTTTCCTTTCACAAATCCATGCTGACTTTGTCCGATGATTTCACCGCTTTCTAAATGTGCTGTTATCACATCTTTGATAACTGACTCCAGCATTTTCCCCACCACCGATGTTAGGCTAACCGGTCTATAATTCCCTGGTTTCTCTCTTCCTCCTTTTTTAAAAAGTGGGGTTACATTAGCCACCCTCCAATCCTCAGGAACTAGTCCAGGATCTAACGAGTTTTGAAAAATTATCACTAATGCATCCACTATTTCTTTCGCTACTTCCTTAAGCACTCTGGAATGCAGACCATCTGGCCCTGGGGATTTATCTGCCTTTAATCCCTTCAATTTAGCTAACACCACTTCCCTACTAACATGTATTTCCCTCAGTTCCTCCATCTCACTGGACCCTCTGTCCCCTACTATTTCCGGAAGATTATTTATGTCCTCCTTAGTGAAGACAGAACCAAAGTAGTTATTCAATTGGTCTGCCATGTCCTTGCTCCCCATAATCAATTCACCTTTTTCTGTCTGTAGGGGACCTACATTTGTCTTAACCAATCTTTTTCTTTTCACATATCTATAAAAGCTTTTGTAGTCAGTTTTTATGTTCCCTGCCAGTTTTCTCTCATAATCTTTTTTCCCTTTCCTAATTAAGCCTTTTGTCCTCCTCTGCTGAACTCTGAATTTCTCCCAGTCCTCAGGTGAGCCACTTTTTCTGGCAAATTTGTATGTTTCTTCTTTGGAATTGATACCATCCCTAATTTCCCTTGTCAGCCACGGGTGCACTACCTTCCCTGATTTATTCTTTTGCCAAACTGGGATGAACAATTGTTGTAGTTCATACATGTGATCTTTAAATGCTTGCCATTGCATATCCACCGTCAACCCTTTAAGTGTCATTTGTCAGTCTATCTTAGCTAATTCACGTCTCATACCTTCAAAGTTACCCTTCTTTAAGTTCAGAATCTTTGTTTCTGAATTAACTATGTCACTCTCCATCTTAATGAAGAATTCCACCATATTATGGTCACTCTTACCCAAGGGGCCTCTCACGACAAGATTGCTAATTAACCCTTCCTCATTGCTCAATACCCAGTCTAGAATACCCTGCTCTCTAGTTGGTTCTTTGACATGTTGGTTCAAAACAGCATCCCGCATACATTCCAAGAAATCCTCTTCCTCAGCACCCTTACCAATTTGGTTCACCCAATCTACATGTAGATTGAAGTCACCCATTATAACTGCCATTCCTTTATTGCATGCATTTCTAATTTCCTGTTTAATACCATCCCCAACCTCACTACTACTCTTAGGTGGCCTGTACACAACTCCCACCAGAATTTTCTGCCCCTTAGTGTTATGCAGCTCTACCCATATCAATTCTACATCCTCCCCGGCTAAAGTCCTTCCTTTCTATTGCTTTAATCTCCTCTCTAACCAGCATTGCTACCCCACCTCCTTTTCTTTCATGTCTATCCCTCCTGAATATTGAATATCCCTGATTGTTGAGCTCCCATCCTTGGTCACTCTGGAGCCATGTCTCTGTGATCCCAACTATATCATATTCATTAATAACAATCTGCACTTTTAATTCATCCACCTTGTTATGAATGCTCCTTGCATTGACACACAAAGCCTTCAGGCTCGCTTTTACAACACTCTTAGCCCTTATACAATTATGTTGAAAAGTGGCCCTTTCTGATTTTTGTCCTGGATTTGCTGGCCTGCCACTTTTACTTTTCACCTTACTACTTTTTGCTTCTACCCTCATTTTACACCCCTCTGTCTCTCTGCACTTGTTCCCATCCCCCTGTTGTGAACTAACCTCCTCTCTCCTAGTCTCTTTAATTTGATCCCACCCCCCAACCATTCTAGTTTAAAGTCACCTCAGTAGCCCTCACAAATCTCCCTGCCAGGATATTGGTCCCCCTAGGATTCAAGTGTAACCCGTCCTTTTTGTACAGGTCACACCTGCGCCAAAAGAGGTCCCAATAATCCAAAAGCTTGAATACCTGCCCCCTGCTCCAATCCCTCAGCCACGCATTTATACTCCACCTCACTGCATTCCGACTCTCACTGTCACATGGCACAGGCAGCAATCCCGAGATTACTACCTTTGCTGTCCTTTTTCTAACGGAGTCCTTTGACTCCACTGTCTTTAAGAGCTCCATCTAACTCTTTCTTGAAAGAATCCAGAGAATTGGACTCCACTGCCTTCTGAGGCAGAGCATTCCACAGAACCACAACCTTCTGTGTGAAAAAGTTTTTCCTCAACTCCATTCTAAATGGTCTGCCCCTTATTCTTAAACTGTGGCCGCTGGTTCTGGACTCCCCAACATCAGGAACCTGTTTCCTGCCTCTAGCATGTCCAATCCCTTAATTATCTTAGATGTTTCAATCAGATCCCCTCTCATCCTTCTAAATTCTAGTGTATACAAGCTCAGGCACTCCAATGTTTCAACATATGACAGTCCATAGAAACCATAGAAACTATACAAAAACTACAGCACAGAAACAGGCCTTTTGGCCCTTCTTGGCTGTACTGAACCATTTTCTGCCTAGTCCCACTGACCTGCACACAGTCCATATCCCTCCATACAACTTCCATCCATGTATCTGTCCAATTTATTCTTAAATGTTAAAAAAGAACCCGCATTTACCACCTCGTCTGGCAGCTCATTCCACACTCCCACCACTCTCTGTGTGAAGAAGTCCCCCCAATGTTCCCTTTAAACTTTCCCCCCCTCACCCTTAACCCATGTCCTCTGGTTTTTTTCTCCCCTTGCCTCAGTGGAAAAAAGCCTGCTTGCATTCACTCTACCTATACCCATCATAATTTTATATACCTTTATCAAATCTCCCCTCATTCTTCTACGCTCCAGGGAATAAAGTCTTAACCTGTTCAACCTTTCTCTGTATCTGAGTTTCTCAAGTCCCGGCAACATCCTTGTAAACCTTCTCTGCACTTTTTCAAACTTATTTATATCCTTCCTGTAATTTGGTGACCAAAACTGAACACAATTCTCCAGATTCGGCCTCACCAATGACTTATACAACCTCATCATAACATTCCAGCCCTTATACTCAATACTTTGATTAATAAAGGCCAATGTACCAAAAGCTCTCTTTACGACCCTATCTACCTGTGACGCCACTTCTAGGGAATTTTGTATCTGTATTCCCAGATTCCTCTGTTCTACTGCACTCCTCGGTGCCTTACCATTAACCCTGTATGTTCTACCTTGGTTTGTCCTTCCAATGTGGAATACCTCACACTTGTCTGTATTAAACTCCATCTGCCATTTTTCAGCCCATTTTTCCAGCCGGTCCAAGTCCCTCTGCAGGCTCTGAAAACCTTCCTCACTGTCTACTACACCTCCAATCTTTGTATCATCAGCAAATTTGCTGATCCAGTTTACCACATTATCATCCAGATCACTGATATAGATGACAAATAACAATGGACCCAGCACTGATCCCTGTGGCACACCACTAGTCACAGGCCTACACTTGGAGAAGCAATTCTCTACTACCACTCTTTGGCTTCTTCCATTGAGCCAATGTCTAATCCAGTTTACCATCTCTCCATGTATACCTAGCGACTGAATTTTCCTAACTAACGTCCTATGCGGGACCTTGTCAAAGGCCTTACTGAAGTCCATGAAGACAATATCCACTGCCTTCCCTTCATCCACTTTCCTGGTAACCTCCTCAAAAAACTCCAGTAGATTGGTCAAACAAGACCTACCATGCACAAAGCCATGTTGATTCTCCCTAATAAGTCCCTGCCTATCCAAATGCTTGTAGATTCTGTCTCTTAGTACTCCCTCCAATAACTTACCTACTACCGACATTAAATTTCCCGCATTACTTTTCGATCCTTTTTTAAACAACGGAACAACATGTGCTACTCTCCAATCCTCTGGCACCTCACCTGTAGGCAGCGACATTTTAAATATTTCTGCCAGGGCCCCTGCAATTTCAACACTAGTCTCCTTCAAGGTCTGAGGGAACACCCTGTCAGGTCCCGGGGATTTATCCACTTTAATTTTCTTCAAGACAGCAAGCACCTCCTCCTTTTCAATCTGTACGGTTTCCATGATCTCACTACTTGTTTCCCTTAATTCCATAGACTTCATGCCAGTTTCCTTAGTTAATACAGACGCAAAAAACCTATTTAAGATCTCCCCCATTTCCTTTGGTTCCGCACATAGCCGACCACTCTGATCTTCAAGAGGACCAATTTTATCCCTTACAATCCTTTTGCTCTTAATATACCTATAAAAGCTCTCTGGATTATCCTTCACTTTGACTGCCAAGGCAACCTCATGTCTTCTTTTAGCCCTCCTGATTTCTTTCTTAAGTATTTTCTTGCACTTCTTATTCTCCTCAAGCACCTTATTTACTCCCTGCTTCCTACACATGTCATACAACTCCCTCTTCTTCTTTATCAGAATTGCAATATCCCTTGAGAACCAAAGTTCCTTATTCCTATTCACTTTGCCTTTAATCCTGACAGGAACATACAAACTCTGCACTCTTAAAATTTCTCCTTTGAAGCTTCCCACCTACCGATCACATCTTTGCCAGAGAACAACCTGTCCCAATCCACGCTTTTTAGATCCTTTCTCATTTCTTCAAATTTGGTCTCGCTATCCTGGGAATTAACCTTGTGAACCTATGCTGCACTCTCTCAATAGCTAGAATGTCTTTCCTCAAATTTGGAGACCAAAACTGTACATAATACTCCAGGTGGGGTCTCACCAGGGCCCTGTATAACTGCAGAAGGACCTCTTTGCTCCTATACTCAACTCCCCCTTGTTATGAAGGCCAACATGCCATTAGCTTTCTTCACTGCCTGCTGTACCTGCATGCTTGCTTTCAGTGACTGATATACCAGAACACCTAGATCTCGTTGTGCTTCCCCTTTTCCGAACTTGACTCCATTTAGATAATAATCTGCCTTCCTGTTCTTAGCACCAAAGTGGATAACCTCACATTTATCCACATTAAACTGCATCTGCCATGCATCTGCCCACTCACCCAACCTGTCCAAGTCACCCTGCATTCTCATAACATCCTCCTCACATTTCACACTGCCACCCAGCTTTGTGTCATCAGCAAATTTGCTATTATTACTTTTAATCCCTTCATCTAAATCATTAATATATATTGTAAACAGCTGCGGTCCCAGCACTGACCCCTGCGGTACCCCACTGGTCACCGCCTACCATTCCGAAAGGGACCCGTTAATTGCTACTCTTTGTTTTCTGTCAGCCAGCCAATATTCAATCCATGTCAGTAATCTGCCCCCAATACCATTTGCCCTAATTTTGCCCACTAATTTCCTATGTGGGACTTTATCAAAGGCTTTCTGAAAGTCCAGGTACACTACATCCAGTGGTTCTCCCTTGTCCATTTTCATAGTTACATTCTCAAAAAATTCCAGAAGATTAGTCAAGCACAATTTCCCCTTCGTAAATCCATGCTGGCTCGGATTCTGGTGCCAAGCTGTATCAGACTCTGCTGTTCCTTTGGGTTCCTTCTGGTTACTAGTGGTGTTCCACAGGGGTCTCTGCTGGGGCTGCTTCTTTTTACATTGTACATCAACGATTTGGAGTATGCAATAGATGGCTTTGTGGCTAAGTTTGCTGACGATATGAAGATAGGTGGAGGGGCCGGTCGTGCTGAGGAAACGGAGAGTCTGCAGATAGACTTGGACAGATTGGAAGAATGGGCAAAGAAGTGGCAAATGAAATACAATGTTGGAAAGTGTATGGTTATGCACTTTGGCAGAAATAATAAATGGGCAGATTTTTAGTTAAATGGGGAAAGAATTCAAAGTTCGGAGATACAACGGGACTTGGGAGTCCTCGTACAGGATACCCTTAAGGTTAACCTCCAGGTTGAGTTGGTAGTGAAGAAGGCGAATGCAATGTTGGCATTCATTTCTAGAGTTATAGAGTATAGGAGCAGGGATGTGATGTTGAGGCTCTATAAGGTGCTGGTGAGACGTCACTTGGAGTACTATGGGCAGTTCTGGTCTCCGTATTTAAGAAAGGATGTGCTGACATTGGAGAGGGTACAGAGAAGATTCACTAGAATCATTCCGGTAATGAGAGTTTTAACATATGAGGAACGTTTGTCCGCTCTTGGACTGTATTCCTTGGAGTTTAGAAGAATGAGGGGAGACCTCATAGAAACATTTTGAATGTTGAAAGGCATGGACAAAGTGGATGTGGCAAAGTTGTTTCCCATGTTGGGGGAATCTAGTGCGAGAGGGCATGACTTACGGATTGAAGGGCGCCCATTCAGAACAGAAATGCGAAGAAATTTTTTTAGTCAGAGGGTGGTGAATCTATGGAATTTGTTGCCACAGGCAGCAGTGGAGGCCAAGTCATTGGGTGTATTTAAGGCAGAGATTGCTAGGTATCTGAGTAGCCAGGGCATCAAAGGTTATGGTGAGAAGGTGGGGGAGTGGAACTAAATGGGAGAATGGAGCAGCTCATGATAAAATGGCGGAGCAGACTAGATGGGCCGAATGTCCGACCCCTGCTCCTTTGTCTTATGGTCTTATGGTCTTGAAATGCATGGAGAGGGGGAGCTTGCTGTGTTGAAAACAGCTTGCTCTCCATATTGTAGTGTCCTGGGTTACGTATCTAGTCAGCTGGGATGCAACATCCGTGGCCAAACCGGACCAACAGAAACCTCATAAGACAAGGGCTCACATCCCAGTGCCAGACCGATCAGCAGCTGTTGCCAAGACTTTACCACCCTCTCTCAGAAACATGGTGCACAAGACTGATTCACTCGTGGTCTCTTCCATTCACAGAGATTCCTTTCCATCTTCCAGCACCTTCTCCATCACTGAAACTGAAAATTGTCCATTTTCTTTCTTGTTATTCTGATGGGATATCTATCTGAAACGTCTCTGTAATTCTCTCTACAGATGCTGCCCAACGAGTATTCCATAGGACCATAAGACCATAAGACAAAGGAGCAGAAGTTGGCCATTTGGCCCATCGAGTCTGCTCCGCCATTTTATCATGAGCTGATCCATTCTCCCATTTAGTCCCACTCCCTGCCTTCTCACCATCACCCTTGATGCCCTAGCTACTCAGATACCTATCAATCTCTGCCTTAAATACACCCAATGACTTGGCCTCCACTGCTGCCCGTGGCAACAAATTCCATAGGTTCACCACCGTCTGACTAAAAAAATTTCTTCGCATTTCTGTTCTGAATGGGCGCCCTTCAATCCTTCAGTCATGCCCTCTCATACTAGACTCACCCATCATGGGAAACAACTTTGCCACATCCACTCTGTCCATGCCTTTCAACATTCGAAATGTTTCTATGAGGTCTCCCCTCATTCTTCTAAACTCCAAGGAATACAGTCCTGGAGCGGACAAGCGTTCCTCATATGTTAACCCTCTCATTCCCGGAATCATTCTAGTGAATCTTCTCTGTACCCTCTCCAACATCAGCACATCCTTTCTTAAATAAGGAGACCAAAACTGCCCACAGTACTCCAAGTGAGGTCTCACCAGTGCCTCAACATCACATCCCTGCTCCTATACTCTATTCCTCTAGAAATGAATGCCAACATTGCATTCGCCTTCTTCACTACTGACTCAACCATGCATATTCCATGCATATTTACAACAGCATTGGACACCTGTGACTCCCCAGTGTACAGATTTGCTAAAATGCACACTGTCCTGCTCTCCATAATTCCACACCAGATCAACATTAACATCGTCTGTTATGATGCAAACAATGCTTTAAATATAGTGACATGTTGTTGTAATGGAAGTGTAGGCAGGATTACAATAGGATAGCAGGGGAATGCTCACTTTCACAAGTATCTAGTACCAGAATATGAGGATTGGATAATTTCTGACACATCCATCATTGTCAGTTCTGGTGTCTGTGAACAGAACTTTAGTTAATGTCCCAATATCCATGGAAGCATTGAATTAATTCATGCAATCTCAAACACTGAATGTTGAAATGCAGTGATGTTCTGGGAATGGAACTGGACTATCTGACGGTGGTGTCTGAAAAGAGGATGCTGTCCAAGTTGCATGCCATCGTGGACACTGTCTCCCATTCACTACATAATGTACTGGGTGGGCACAGGAGTACATTCAGCCAGAGACTCATTCCACTGAGATGCAACACAGAGCGTCATAGGAAGTCATTCCTGCCTGTGGCCATCAAACTTTACAACTCCTCCCTTGGAGGGTCAGACACCCTGAGCCAATAGGCTGGTCCTGGACTTATTTCCTGGCATAATTTACATATTACTATTAACTATTTATGGTTTTATTACTATTTAACTATTTATGGTGCAACTGTAACGAAAACCAATTTCCCCTGGGATCAATAATGTGTGACTATGACTAAGCTCTTTGTCAGTTGAGCCATTTAACATTTTGACCATGTTCTCTGTTCCCATGGAAGATGTTCAACAGAAACACAAGGAGACTCTGCGGGCACAAACTGAAACACTGAGAGTGAACACGGTCCTGATGAGGGAGAAGGTGAAGGTTTTCCAGCTGGCTGATCGATACGCTGAGCTCACGGTCATTTCTACTATTCGTGATCGGAGACTGGTGCAACATGAGCTGCTGGCAAGAGGCAGAGACCACGAGGAGTGGAGAAAACAACATCTCCACCGAGAGTTGGAAAAAATCCAGACTGATCAGTTATTCGAGAGCAGCTTTTCCCGGAGTAAATCCAAATCTGGGAGTTCGGCAGCAGTGACCGGAGTCCCGGGGATCGGGAAAACAACAATGGTGCAAGAGATTGTTTATAACTGGGCCACGGGGAAAATATACCAACAATTCCAGTTTGTCTTCAGTTTCAAGTTCTGGGATTTAAACTCCATTAACTGTAGAATAAACCTGAGGGAACTGATTCTGGATAAGTATCCTTACTTTTGGAATATCCTGAGAGAGGTCTGGAGGAATCCAGGGGGATTGCTGTTTATATTCGATGGTTTGGATGAATTCAAATATAAAATTGATTTTGCTGACAGTCGGAGAGATACAAAACCTCAGCACCAGTGTCCAGATCCCGAGTGGTGGTGTGAGGTGTCTGACATTGTGTACAGTTTAATCCAGCACAAGCTGCTCCCAGGGTGTTTGGTGCTAGTGACCACCTGCCCCACTGCGTTACATTTATTGGAAAAGGCGGAGATCAGTATCTCTGCTGAAATCCTGGGATTTGCTGGTGAGGAACGGAAGGAATATTTCCTCAGGCATTTTGAGGATAAGGCAGTAGCAGAAGCTGTTTTCCAACACGTGAAGGAGAATGAGATCCTGTACACCATGAGCTACAACCCCTCCTACTGCTGGATCCTCGCTCTGGCACTGGGTCCCTTCTTCACACGAAGAGTCAGGGACCCACAGCGAGTTCCCAAGACCATCACCCAACTACTATATTCCTATTATATTTACAACATCCTGAAAAACCATGGCCGTGAGATTGAGAACCCCTATGATGTGTTTCTCAGGGTTGGTCAGATGGCCTTCAGAGAAGTGGCCAAGAAGAAGATTGTGTTTACAGATGGAGATTTGATCAACTACAATCTGCAGCCTTCCCAGTTCCTGTCTGGGTTCCTGATGGAGCTTTTAGAGAGGGAGGATTCTGCCCGATGTGTGGTGTACACATTCCCACACCTTACCATCCAAGAGTTTGTAGCTGCAGTCGCACAATTCCTGAATCCACATCCTGGTAATATCCTGAAAGTCCTCACTGAAGCCCACAGCATGACAGATGGGCGATTTGAGGTATTTCTCCGTCTTGTTGCTGGACTCTCCTCCCCAATGACAGCTCGGGGCCTGGAGGAGCTTCTGGGTCCATTTCCTCATCAAACAACCTGCCAGGTGATTGACTGGGTGAAGGAGGAGATTAATCGCCAGAGTGGAAACACATGGAGAGAAACTGGTAAAAGGAGCCTCCTGAATACATTGCACTACCTGTTTGAGTCTCAGAATCGTGGACTGGCTCAGGCCGCACTGGGATCTGTGGAAACACTTTCATTCAGTGGAATGACACTGATGCCGATTGACTGCACGGTCCTGTCTCATGTCATCGGACTCTGTGATACAATAAAACACCTCGACCTGGAGAACTGCCACTTTCAGTGTGAAGGAATCCAACGGCTGGGACCCGGGCTGCACAAGTTCCAGGAGTTGAAGTAACTTGATTTATCTTGCACTCTAAACTGTGAAACTATTCCATTGTGTCGTTTCGATATAAAGGGATTTGGGTAAAACTAGTAAATCAATTGTGAAGTATTCTGACAAATGACCAGGGAATTGGTCAGTAATTCCTCAAGGAAGGGAGGGTTCTGTCGTTCTTTGTAAAGGGATGTTGGAGACTTCATCAGATGAATGAACAATGGATGATCTTGTGGTACAGCTACAGATTGGCAGGTATGATATTGTGGCCATCACTGAGACCTGGCTAAAGGATGCATGTCTCTGGGAGCTGAACGTCCAAGGATACACGGTGTATCAGAAGGATAGGAAGGTAGGCAGAGGGGGAGGTGTGGCTTTATTGGTAAGAAATGATATTAAATCATTAGAAAGAGGTGATATAGGATTGGAAGGTGCAGAATCTTTGTGGATTGAGCTAAGAAATAGCAGGGGTAAAAGGACCCTGATGGCAGTTATTTATAGGCCTCCATACAGCTGCAGAGATGTGGACTACAAATTACAACTGTAAATAGAAAAGGCTTGTCAGAAGGGCAGTGTTATGATAATTGTGGGGGATTTTAACATGCGAGTAGATTGGGAAAATCAGGTCAGCACTGGATCTCAAGAGAGAGAATTTGTAGAATGTCTGTGAGATGGCTTTTTAGAACAGCTTGTTGTTGAGCCCACTAGAGGATCGGCTGTACTGGATTGGGTATTGTGTAATAAACTAGAGGTGATTAGAGAGATTGAGGTGAAGGAACCCTTAGGAGGCAGTGATCATAACATGATTGAGTTCACTGTGAAATTAGAAAAAGAGAAGCTGAAATCTGATGTGTTGGTATTTCAGTGGAGTAAAGGAAATTACAGTGGCATGAGAGAGGAACTGGCCAAAGTTGACTGGAAAGGGACACTGGCGGGAAAGATGGCAGAGCAGCAGTGGCTGGAGTTTATGTGAGAAATGAGGAATGTGCAAGACAGGTAAATCCCAAAAAAGAAGAAATTTTCGAGTGGAAAAAGGATGCAACCATGGTTGACAAGAGAAGTCAAAGCCAAAGTTAAAGCAAAGGAGAGGGCATACACGGAAGCAAAAATTAGTGGGAAGACAGAGGATTGGGAAGTTTTTAAAACCTTACAAAAGGAAACCAAGAAGGTCATTAAGAGAGAAAAGATTAACTATGAAAGGAAGCTAGCAAATAATATCCAAGAGGATATGAAAAGCTTTTTCAAGTATATAAAGAGTAAAAGGTGAGAGTAGATATAGGACCGATAGAAAATGATGCTGGAGAAATTGTAATGGGAGATAAGGAGATGGCAGAGGAACTGAACAAGTATTTTGCATCAGTCTTCACTGAGGAAATCATCAGCAGTATACCGGACACTCAAGGGTGGCAGGGAAGAGAAGTGTGCGCAGTTACAATTACAACAGAGGAAGTACTCAGGAAGCTGAACAGGCTAAAGGTAGATAAATCTCCTGGACCAGATGGAATGCACCCTCATGCTCTGAAGGAAGTAGCTGTGGAGATTGTGCAGACATTAGCGATGATCCTTCAAAAGTCGATAGATTCTGGCATAGTTCCGGAAGACTGGAAGATTGCAAATGTCACTCCGCTATTTAAGACGGGGGCAAGGAAACAAAAAGGAAATTATAGACCTGTTAGCTTGACATCGGTGGTTGTGAAGTTGTTGGAGTCGATTGTCAAGGATGAGGTTACAGAGTACCTGGAGGCATATGACAGGATAGGCAGAACTCAGCATGGATTCCTAAAGGAAAATCCTGCCTGACAAACCTATTACAATTTTTTGAGGAAATTTCCAGTAGGCTAGACAAGGGAGATTCAGTGGATGTTGTACATTTGGATTTTCAGAAGGCCTTTGACAAGGTGCCACACATGAGGCTACTTAACAAGATAAGAGCCCATGGAATTACAGGACAGTTACATACGTGGATAGAGTGTTGGCTGATTGGCAGGAAACAGAGAGTGGGAGTAAGGGGATCCTATTCTGGTTGGCTGCTGGTTACCAGTGGTGTTCCACAGGGATCAGTGTTGGGGCCACTTCTTTTTACATTGTACATCAATGATTTGGATTATGGAATAGATGGCTTTGTGGCTAAGTTTGCTTACGATACGAAGATAGGTGTAGGGGCTGGTAGTGCTGAGGAAATGGAGAGTCTGCAGAGAGACTTGGATAGATTGGAAGAATGGGCAGAGAAGTGGCAAATGAAGTACAATTTTAGAAAGTGTATGGTTATGCACTTTGGAAGAAAAAATAAACGGGCAGACTATTATTTAAATGGGGAAAGAATTCAAAGTTCTGAAATGCAACGGGACTTGGGAGTCCTCGTACAGGATACCCTTAGAGTTAACCTCCAGGTTGAGTCAGTAGTGAAGAAGGCGAATGCAATGTTGGCATTCATTTCTAGAGGAATAGAATATAGGAGCAGCCATGTGATGTTGAGGCTCTATAAGGCACTGGTGAGACCTCACTTGGAGTACTGTGGGCAGTTTTGGTCTCCTTATCTAAGAAAGGATGTGCTGACGTTGGAGAGGGTACAGAGAAGATTCACTAGAATGATTCCGGGAATGAGAGGGTTAACGTATGAGGAACGTTTGTCCGCTCTTGGATTGTATTCTTTGGAGTTTAGAAGAATGAGGGGAAACCTCATAGAAACATTTCGAATGTTAAAAGGCATGGACAGAGTGGATGTGGCAAAGTTGTTTCCCATGATGGGGGAGTGTAGTACGAGAGGGCATGACTTAAGGATTGAAGGGCGCCCATTCAGAACAGGAATGCGAAGAAATTTTTTTAGCCAGAGGGTGGTGAATCTATGGAATTTGTTGCCACAGGCAGCAGTGGAGGCCAAGTCATTGTGTGTATTTAAGGCAGAGATTGCTAGGTATCTGAGTAGCCAGGGCATCAGATGTTATGGTGAGAAGGCAGGGAGTGGGACTAAATGGGAGAATGGATCAGTTCATGATAAAATGGCGAAGCAGACTCGATGGGCTGAATGGCTGACTTCTGCTCCTTTGTCTTATGGTGCTATGGTCATTGCTTTATTGGTAATAAATCACAGGAATGGCCGTGTTTCTCGCAGCCTGTGACAAAGTTCTTTCTCACTGTACTGTTACCCACACTGACACTGACTGCAGCAAGTGGGACAGAGAGTCACAATGCCCTCCCAGCGAAGGATACGAGACCGTCAGTGCACTGTCTCAGTGAGAGGCAGTGAAATACCATTGTGAGAATGTCCTCCCCTGCCCTTCCCCGTGTGTGACTTTGCTCACTGCCAGATACCCAGACACCATGAGCGAATCTCTTCTGGGCCTCTGTTCAGACCCACCCCTCCCATACAATCTATTTCTGCATCCTCTCATCTTGTAGGATTATCGTTTCCCCTCTGAATCCTCCCATGGGATCACTCAGCCCTATCCCTCTTCCTTTCTTCGGTTTCTCTCTTCACCATTCCCCTTCCTCCTGAGGGACCTCTGTTCCTTATTTCTTGTTTCTCCTGCAGGTTCTGTCTCTCTGTCCCTTTTGCTCGGCTGGGGTTCCTTCCACCATTTCCCATCGACACTTTCCCATTTACAAATCTTCCTCACTGTGGCACCTTCTCCCATCCTTCAACTCAGCTCCTTTTCTACCCATCGGGGATTGAGTCAGCATATGTGGAGTTTACAGGGTCACAGCGTGGCTGCTCCGAAATTATATTGTACTTGCCGGGGCCGGGGTTGAAGCGCTCGGCAGAGATGGTGCTCGGTGCACGCTGTTGGAGGGCTGGTCGGAGGTTCGAAGCTTTCGGACGGACTGGAGAGTCGGCTGTGGTTGGGTGCTTCCAGGGTGTTGCATCGGCCAGTTTGCGGCGCTGGAAGCTCATGGCAGGGAGAGTTTTTCGTCCTTCTACCATCTGCGTGTCATGGTCCGGATTGGGGTCCCTTTAAATTTAGCTTGTTTATGTTACGATCTGGACCGTTGATTCCCTGTTTTCCCTTGTTCCTCAACTTTAGTGATTAGACGCAATTAACACTCGGCTGAACTGGTACTTTATAATCTCTGGCTCTCAGCCGTTAGGTGCGGGAGCGTCTGCAAAGTCACGGCATGTCAATGTCATCTGGCCAGAGCAAGCCTTGTCTCTGCCCGAAGCAAGTGCCGGTAATTCGCCTTTTCTCACCGGAGCAACCCTGTCCAGTGTTACCTCGCTGAAGCAAGCCTACAAAGCTTCCTCATCAAGGTGGGTCCGTCAGTTAACCCGCCGGAGAGAATCAAGAGCCGCTGTCTACTGTTCCCGGGCTGAGTCGAGAACTTGGCACTACCTGGAGGTTCCAAGCACCACATCCTGGCTCCAGCGGCGTCCAAGTACCATGTCCATGTCCTGGCTCCGGCAGCATCCAAGTACCATGTCCACGTCCTGGCTCCGGCGGCATCCAAGTACCACGTCCAAGTCCTGGCCCTGGCGGCATCCAAGTACCACGTCCAAGTCCTGTCCCTGGCGGCATTCAAGTACCACGTCCAAGTGCTGGCCCTGGCGGCATTCAAGTACCACGTCCAAGTCCTGGCCCTGGCGGCGTACAAGTACCACGTCCAAGTCCTGGTCCTGGCGGCGTTCAAGTACCATGTCAAGTCCTGGCCCTGGCGGCTTCCCAGTTCCAAGTCTAGTCCTGGCCCTGGCGGTCTGTGATTCCTGTCCTACCCCCTTGTCTGAATCCCTTCTTTGCCCCTCGTGCCTCTAGCCCTCGTCTGCAGCCCCCGCCTGCACTTTGGTCTAGTTCCATCACTGGAGCTAGATAGGTACTGTCTGGTGTTCATTCGTGTTGGTCTTGTCTTGTCTTGTCCTCGCCTCCATGGGGTAAGTCTGGCCATCTTGCTGTTGCCCTGCGGGGAGTCATGTCTTGTCTTGTCCTGTCCTCACCTCCGTGGGGTAAGTCAGGCTGTCTTGCCATTGCCCCACGGGGAGTCAAGTCTTGTCTTGTCCTGTCCTCGCCTCCGTGGGGTAAGTCAGGCCGTCTTGCCGCTGCCCCGCGGGGAGTCGTGTCTTGTCCTGTCTTGTCCTCGCCTCCGTGGGGTAAGTCAGGCCGTCTTGCCATTGCCCCGCGGAGGGTCATGAGTCCCGGCCCTATGTCCTGTACCCAAGGAGGGATCCCGGCTCTCTGTTCTGTGTGCAAGTCCCGGCCCTATGTCCTGTACCCAAGGAGGGGTCCCGGCTCTGTGTTCTGTGTGCGAGTCCCGGCCCTATGTCCTGTACCCAAGGAGGGGTCCCGGCTCTGTGTTCTGTGTATGTGTCCATGGTTCCATGTACCTGCTCCCTGAGACTGAGGCTCTGCGTTCCCATGTTCCTCCTCTCCCTAGCCCATGTCATGTCCTTGCTTGGTTCTGGGGTCCGAGCCCGAGGCAAGACTCAGGTACTGGGTCCTTGCCCAGTCTCTGGCTCGGAGTCCATACCCTAGCCTCTTCATGTCTCCTCTAGTTCTGGGAGCCAATTCCGAGTCCTAGCCCAGACCCTTGGTCCCAGCCTAGTCGTAGTCCTGAGTCCTTATCCTGTTCGCTATTCCTGCTTCTGTCTTGCTCTCCTGGTATCGGGCAATGAACTAAACCTAAGTAACCTCACAAGATGTGTCTTGCATCTGGGGCCACCCTTGCTCCCAATGCCCCACCATTGTGACACTGCATGATATGATGGGACTTTTGAGAGACTGTGAGACCATGGAACAGGCCCATGGTCTGTTCTTTATCAAATTATGGTATTAGAACATAGAACATAGAACAGTACAGCACATTACAGGGCCTTTGGCCCACAATGTTGTGCCGACCCTCAAACCCTGCCTCCCATATAAACCCACACCTTAAATTCCTCCATATACCTGTCTAGTAGTCTCTTAAACTTCACTAGTGTATCTGCCTCCACCACTGACTCAGGCAGTGCATTCCACGCACCAGCCACTCTCTGAGTAAAAACACTTCCTCTAATATCCCCCTTGAACTTCCCACCCTTTACCTTAAAGCCATGTCCTCTTGTATTGAGCAGTGGTGCCCTGGGGAAGAGGCACTGGCTATCCACTCCATCTATTCCTCTTATTATCTTGTACACCTCTATCATGTCTCCTCTTATCCTCCTTCTCTCCAAAGAATAAAGCCCTAGCTCCCTTAACCTTTGATCATTGCTTTGCACTGTTGTAACTATATGTTCTAATTATGTGCTTTTTGTCAGTTTTTCAGTCTTGGTTTGTCTTGTGTTTCTGTGATATCATTCTGGAGGAACATGGTATTATTTCTTAATGCATGCATTACTAAATGACAATAAAAGAGGACTGCGTGTCCTCATAATCTAATCTATATTAAAAAAATTACCTCCATTCAGTGAATACCCTGGCGCTGGTTAGTGAGGGACATTGACAGTGATGGGAACTCCGATCTGTGATTTACTGAAGGGTTTAATATTTCCTGAATTACAAGAATGAGAGAAATTCCCTCAGACCCACAGTTTGAATCACTTGGTTCATCAATTTGTCTGTTTGTTTAGCCTTGGGGAGAATGAACTGGGAGATTCAGGAGTGAAACTGGTGCCTGCGGCTCTGAGGAACCCGGAGTGTAAATTACAGAAACTGGGGTAAGTACCAGACTGTGGGAGATTGTATTTACAGTCACTGGGTGTCTGACACTGAACATTAACGTCATCAGTGATTGTGTTACTTATAGACACTGGGGACTTGTACCGTATCCTGTCTCTCTGTGTCCTTCACCCTCACTCTTTCTCATCTCCAGGCTGAATGAGGTCGGTCTCACAGATTCTGGTGCCGAGGATCTCGTCTGCGCTCTCAGTACAAACCGATTACTGACGGAGCTGGACCTGAGTCGTAATGAACTGGGAGATTCAGGAGTGAAACTGGTGTCTGTGGCTCTGAGGAACCCGGAGTGTAAAATACAGAAACTGGGGTAAGTACCAGACGGTGGCAGATTGTGTTTACAGTCACTGGGTGTCTGACACTGAACATTAGAAACATAGAAAATAGGTGCAGAAGTAGGCCATTCAGCCCTTCGAGCCTGCACTGCCATTCAGTATGATCATGGCTGATCATCCAACTCAGAACCCTGTACCTGCCTTCCCTCCATACCCCCTGATCCCTTTAGCCACAAGGGCCATATCTAACTCCCTCTGAAATATAACCAATGAACTGGCCTCAACTGTTTCCTGTGGCAGAGAATTCCACAGATTCACCACTCTCTGTGTGAAGAAGTTTTTCCTAATTTGTCCTAAAAGGCTTCCTCTTTATCCTCAAACTGTGACCCCTCGTTCTGGACTTCCCCAACATCGGGAACAATCTTCCTGCATCTAGCCTGTCCAATCCCTTTAGGATTTTATACGTTTCAATCAGATCCCCCCTCAATCTTCTAAATTCCAGCGAGTATAAGCCTAGTTCATCCAGTCTTTCATCATATGAAAGTCCTGCCATCCCAGGAATCAATCTGGTGAACCTTCTTTGTACTCCCTCTATGGCAAGAATGTCTTTCCTCAGATTAGGGGACCAAAACTGCACACAATACACCAGGTGTGGTCTCACCAAGGCCTTGTACAACTGCAGTAGTACCTCCCTGCTCCTGTACTCGAATCCCCTTGCTATGAATGCCAGCATACCATTTGCCTTTTTCACTGCCTGCTGTACCTACATGCCCACTTTCAATGACTGGTGTATAATGACACCCAGGCCTCGTTGCACCTCCCCTTTTCCTAATCAGCCACCATTCAGATAATAATCTGCTTTCCCGTTTTTGCCACCAAAGTGGATAACCTCACATTTATCCACATTAAATTGCATCTGCCATGAATTTGCCCACTCACCTAACCTATCCAAGTCACCCTGCATCCTCTTAGCATCCTCCTCACAGCTAACACTGCCACCCAGCTTCGTGTCATCTGCAAACTTGGAGATGCTGCCCTCATCTAAGTCATTAATATATATTGTAAACAACTGGGGTCCCAGCACTGAGCCTTGCGGTACCCCACTAGTCACTGCCTGCCATTCTGAAAAGGTCCCGTTTATTCCCACTCTTTGCTTCCTGTCTGCCAACCAATTTTCTATCCACATCAATACCATACCCCCAATACTGCGTGCTTTAAGTTTGCACACTAATCTCCTGTGTGGGACCTTGTCAAAAGCCTTTTGAAAATCCAAATATACCACATCCACTGGTTCTCCCCTATCCACTCTAACCACTGGTTCTCCCCTATCCACTCTACTAGTTACATCTTCAAAAAATTCTATGAGATTCGTCAGACATGATTTTCCTTTCACAAATCCATGCTGACTTTGTCTGATGATTCCACCGCTTTCCAAATGTGCTGTTATCACATCTTTGATAACTGACTCTAGCATTTTCCCCACCACCGATGGTATCGTAACTGGTCTACAATTCCCTGGTTTCTCTCTCCCTCCTTTTTTAAAAAACGGGGTTACATTAGCCACCCTCCAATCCTCAGGAACTAGTCCAGAATCTAAAGAGTTTTGAAAAATTATCACTAATGCATCTACTATTTCTTGGGCTACTTCCCTAAGCACTGTGGGATGCAGACCATCTGGCCCTGGGGATTTACCTGCCTTTAATCCCTTCAATGTACCTAACACCACTTCCCAACTAACATTTATTTCCCTCAGTTCCTCCATCTCACTAGACTCTCTGTCCCCTACTATTTCTGGAAGATTATATGTGCTTAGTGAAGACAGAACCAAAGTAGTTATTCATTTGGTCTGCCATGTCATTGTTCCCCATTATCAATTCACCAGTTTCTGTCTGTAAGAGACCTATATTTATCTTAACCAATCTTTTTCATTTCATATATCTGTAAAAGCTTTTACAGTCAGTTTTTATGTTCCCTGACAGTTTTCTCTCATAATCTTTTTTTCCCTTTCCTAATTAAGCCCTTTGTCCTCCTCTGCTGGACTCTGAATTTCTCCCAGTCCTCAGGTGAGCCGCTCTTTCTGGCAAATTTGTATGTTTCTTCTTTGGAATTGATACTATCCCTAATTTCCCTTGTCAGCCACGGGTGCACTACCTTCCCTGATTTATTCTTTTGCCAAACTGGAATGAACAATTGTTGTAGTTCATCCATGCAACCTTTAAATGCTTGCCATTGCATATCCACTGTCAACCCTTTAAGTAACCTTTGCCAGTCTATTTTAGCTAATTCACGTCTCATACCCTCAAAGTTACACTTCTCTAAGTTCAGAACCTTTGTTTCTGAATTAACTATGTCACTCTCCATGTTAATGAAGAATTCCACCACATTATGGTCACTCTTACCCAGTGGGCCTCTCACGACAAGATTGCTAATTAATCCTTCCTCATTGCTCAATACCCAGTCTAGAATACCCTGCTCTCTAGTTGGTTCCTCGACATGTTGGTTCAAAACACCATCCCGCATATATTCCAAGAAATCCTCTTCCTCAGCACCCTTACCAGTTTGGTTCACCCAATCTATATGTAGATTGAAGTCACCCATTATAACTGCTGTTCCTTTATTGCACGCATTTCTAGTTTCATGGTTAATGCCATTCCCCAACCTCACTACTACTGTTAGGTGGCCTGTACACAACTCCCACCAGCGTTTTCTGCCCCTTAGTGTTATGCAGCTCCTTCCATATCGATTCCACATCCTCCCGGCTAATGTCCTTCCTTTCTATTGCATTAATCTCCTCTCTAACCAGCAATGCTACCCCACATCCTTTTCTTTCATGTCTATCCCTCCTGAATATTGAATATCCCTGAATGTTGAGCTCCCATCCTTGGTCACCCTGGAGCCATGTGTCTGTGATCCCAACTATATCATATTCATTAATAACAGTCTGCACTTTTAATTCATCCACCTTGTTACGAATGCTCCTTGCATTGACACACAGAGCCTTCAGGCTCGTTTTTACAATATTCTTAGCCCTTATACAATTATGTTGAAAAGTGGCGCTTTTTGATGCTTGCCCTGGATTTGCCAGCCTGCCACTTTTACTTTTCACCTTACTACTTTTTGCTTCTACCCTCATTTTACACCCCTCTGTCTCTCTGCACTTGTTCCCATCCCCCTGTTGTGAACTAACCTCCTCTCTCCTAGTCTCTTTCCCTCCCCCCAATCATTCTAGTTTAAGGTCACCTCATAGCCCTCGCAAATCTCCCTGCCAGGATATTCGTCCCCCTAGGATTCAAGTGTAACCCATCCTTTTTGTACAGGTCACACCTGCGCCAAAAGAGGTCCGAATGATCCAAGAACTTGAATCCCTGCCCCCTGCTCTAATCCCTCAGCCACACATTTATCCTCCACCTCATTGTATTCCTACTCTCACTGTCGCGTGGCACAGGCAGTAATCCCGAGATTACTACCTTTGCAGTCCTTTTTCTCAACTCCCTTCCTAACTCCCTATAGTCTCCTTTCAGGACCTCTTCCCTTTTCCTACCTATGTCATTGGTACCTATATGTACCACAACCTCTGGCTCCTCACCCTCCCACTTCAGGATATCTTGGATGTGATCAGAGATATCCCAGACCCTGACACCAGGGAGGCAAACTACCATCCAGGTCTCTGGACTGCGTCCACAGAATCGCGTATCTGACCCCCTTACTATCGAGTCCCTATTACTACTGCCCTCCTCTTCCTTTCCCTACCCTTCTGAGCTACAGGGCTGGACTTTGTGCCGGAGGCACGGCCACTGTCGCTTCCCCCAGGCAAGCTGTCCCCCCCGCAACAGTACTCAAACAGGAGTACCTATTGTCAAGGGGCACAGCCACTGGGGTACTCTCTATTACCTGACTCTTCTCCTTCCCCCTCCTAACCATGACCCACTTGTCTTCCTCCTGTTGTCCCGTTACCACCTGCCTGTAACTCCTCTCTATCAACTCCTTACTCTTCCTGACCAGACAAAAGTCATCGAGCTGCAGCTCCAGTTCCCTAACGCCGTGCCTTAGGAGCTGCATCTCGGCGCACCTGGCGCAGATGCGGACATCCGGGAGGCTGGGAGACTCCACAACCTCCCACATCCGGCACTGAGGACAACAATCTGCCCTCACACTCATACTGCCCCTCTCCTCAAATAACAATAAAAAATGAATACCAAACCTTCCTCGCCTCGCCCGGTTCTGCTTAATCCCGTTGAGCTGAAGCCCTTAAGCCTTCACTCTGCTCCCGGCTCACTCCGAAGCCCGCTGTATAAGGCTCTGTTCCTTTTAAATCTTCCGCGCTTCACTACCTGATGTCACACTTAATGTGATCAGTGATTGTGTTACTGATAGACTCTGCGGACTTGTACCGTCTCCTGTCTCTCTGTGTCCTTCACCCTCACTCTCTGTCATCTCCAGGCTGAGTGAGGTCGGTCTCACAGATTCTGGTGCTGAGGAACTCTTGTCCACCTCTCAGTACAAACAGATCACTGATGGAGCTGGATCTGAGTGTTAATGACCTGGGAGATTCAGGAGTGAAACTGGTGTCTGCGGCTCTGAGGAACCCAGAGTGTAAACTACAGAAACTGCAGTAAGTACCAGACTGTGGGAGATCGTACTTACAGTCACTGGGTGACTGACACTGAACATTAATGTGGTCAGTAATTGTGTTACTGATAAACACTGAGGATTTGTACCGTATCCTGTCTGTCCGTGTCCTTCACCCTCACTCTCTCTTGTCTCCAGGCTGGGCAGCGTTGGTCTCACAGATTCTGGTGCTGAGGATCTCGTCTCCACTCTCAGTACAAACCCATCACTGACAGAGCTGGAACTGGGATTCAATTCACTCACAGACCGATCAGTCCCTGCTCTGCGCCGCCTCATACAGACCCTCCCAAGTCTGGAGTGGATCGGGTGAGGGTTTGTGTTAATGTTCAATGTGATAAAATATCAGTGGATCTGCGGGTTTTCTGGTGATATTTGTCTGTGAGTGTTGAGTCCCCTGTTCCTGACACTGTTGTCTGATCTGTTTGCTTCATTGCCATCCTTCCATCTGTTTCAGGCTGGTGGCGAATCAGTTCAGTGAGTCGGGGATGAAGGAACTGAGATCTCTGCAGGAACTCAGACCCGGACTGACAGTGGATCTGTGAACATCCCCTGCCCGCGGGACAGGGACAATTTCCCCAATTCCCTGCTGTTCCCTCTAATGGCCACCCTCCCCTCTAATTCCCACCCTCCCCTTTAATTGCCGCACTGGAAGTTTAACTCCCAACAGTTCTAACGGAACGGGCTCCAGTCTCGTGCTTTGTGACATTGAGGCAGTCGCGTAGTGACTTATTTCCGTCTGTTGTCCAGCGGCGCAGTTTCCGCCCGATGTGCATGTTCGGGTCTCCGCCACCTGAGACCCCAGGGAATTACACAGACAGGAAGAGCCCGGGACTGGGGCTCAGTCTGGGACATCAGTGTCCTGGGGTGTGTTTATCCGGGGAGAGAATCCTTTTACTCACTTTGCTGAGGGCTGTGCATTCAGCAGCCTGGCCGATATAATGATGTTAAATTGACAAATACCTCGGATGTGACCTTAGATCTGCAGCGATCTCGGACACTGCCTTGAAGTGTGATTTTAATGATTATCAGTTCCCCGATGAAGAGCGACAGTATTATTCAATCTGTCACTGGCTTTCGCCAGGCAGTTAATTGTGAGTGGCTGTGAGTGAATCGGGAGCAGTTTATTTATTCCTGCACATTAGCAGCTCAAAAGTTGTTTAACTTATGTAAGGGGGTTTCGACTTTTATGTTACTGCGGAGGCTAATTAAAATGGCGCCTTTGTTATGTTAATCTGGGGAATGCGGCTTTGTTGTGTTAAATGTTGAGAAAGTTTGCGCTAGCAGCTTGTTTTTACTTTAGAGTGTGATAAGAGAGTGCTATTAACCAATTGGGATAGTTGTAATGGTTTTGGTGTATTTGAAGATACTGCATGCGCGGGGTTTTGGGTCAGAAGGTGGGAGAGCGAGACAGAGGATGGACGATGTGCTGTGATGTCCGCTAACGGGGTCGGACCCCGAGGAGGGCGTTCGGCTAGGAGACGGAGATGGACTCGTGTGGAGCGTCTGGTCGACCACCGTTGTTGGTCCCAGGTGGCCAGTCGAGGTGGTCCGAGGGGGTCGCAGGGTGAAGAAGAAGGTCCTTGAGCTCCAATGGTTTTTGTGCATGAAGAGATTGAACTTTGATAAGTGTGGCGCCTTTTATTTTCCTTTTATATTTTATTCTCCTTTAATTATATAGTTCCAGTAATATCTATAAACTGTAAATCATTTAATTGCATCTGGTGTATTGTCTGTTATTTGGGCGGGGTGGGGTACATCACACAGCATCCACACAAACGAATTACCCAGTTTGCCGGGGCCGAGACTGTTTCCCTAGACAACGGCGAGCCGAGCAACCCTGAGGGTGGCCGGGGGGCCTACATTTACATTTGTCATGATGAAATCAATAAACCGCTGTAACTTCCTGTCTTGGTGTCCGACTCGAGTTTCATTAGAGGAGAAACAGTGAGCAGGGGTTACTGCCCCCCGCACCCGGTGAACTGCAATAATGGATCAGAACTCCTCACACTGGCACAGCAGCGTCTCAGCTCCGGGCTGAGGGATGTCAGTCTGGTCCCCAGGATCTCCTCACTCCCCATCACCATCCCGGCTGATCACCGCTTCCTCACACGCCAGATACGCGCACTACCCTGATTCCCACCTTCCTGAGTGCTCTCCTTGCTCTAACAGACAAAAAATGACAATAGAGATTGGAAGCTCATATACTGTATAATATCAGAAGTGTGTCCACAAAGGTCGCGAACAAAAGAATGGAACAGAAGCAAACAATATGGGGTGTCAGACAGAGTGAAGCTCCGTCTGCATCATCCCTTCAATCTCACTCCAGGAGACTGAATTACAATATTCTTGTGTCAGACACAGAGTGAAACTCCCTCCACATCATCACATCACACACTCACAGGATCAGGCATTGAGTAAATCCTACACTGCAACAACTTACCTCACACTCCCTGAGTCAGACACAGAGAGAAACTCCCTCCACACAGTCCCATCACACACACCCAGCTCAGACACAGCGTGAATCTCCATCAGCACCGTCCCATCTCAGAATCCCTGGATTAGATACAAAATGAATCTCCCTCCACACAGTATCATCACACACTCACAGGATCAGGTATTGAGTAAATCTGCCACCACAACACCTTACCTCACATAGTCATAGTCATACTTTATTGATCTCAGGGGAAATTGGTTTTTGTTACAGTTACACCATAAATAATAAATAGTAATAGAACCATAAATAGTTAAATAGTAATATGTAAATTATGCCAGTAAATTATGAAATAAGTCTAGGACCAGCCTATTGGCTCAGGGTGTCTGACCCTCCAAGGGAGGAGTTGTAAAGTTTGATGGCCACAGGCAGGAATGACTTCCTATGACGCTCTGTGCTGCATCTCAGTGGAATGAGTCTCTGGCTGAATGTACTCCTGTGCCCACCCAGTACATTATGTAGTGGATGGGAGACATTGACCAAGATGACATGAAACTTAGACAGCATCCTCTTTTTAGACACCACCGTGAGAGAGTCCAGTTCCATCCCCACAACATCACTAGCCTTACGAATGAGTTTGTTGATTCTGCTGGTGTCACACTGTCACACTCCTTGGATCAGACACAGAGTGAAACTCCCTCCGCACAGTTCCATCACACACACCCCAGCTCAGACACAGCGTGAAACTCCATCAGCACCATTCCATCTCAGAATCCCTGGATAAGATACAAAATGAATCTCCCTCCACACAGTCCCATCACGTACTCACAGGATCAGACAGAGAGAATTCCCTCCACACCATTCCATGATACACTCCCAGGGTCAGACACAGCGAGGAGCTGTTCTGATTTAGCCGGGAAGAATCCGAGGAAAACTACTGCATAAAGTTTCGTGAGATACTTGGAGGTGGTTCGAAAAGACTCTTGGACATCTGAGTGAGAAGCTGGGTTAGTGTGGAAGCTTCGTTTGGTGTTTTTCTGCCAGTTTGGACTGGGTTCGTTGGCGGCTGCCAACTGCGTAACTCCCAGTTGCGGCCGGTGGCAACTCGCCAGGAAGCCAGTTCGCTCCAAAAACCGGAGACAAACGCCGTTGTTCCCCCACTAACATCGGGGTAACGTCCTTCCACCCTTATCGTCGTGATTCTCACTCGGTGTAGGAGCCGAAGCATCTGTTGAGAGGTCTCGACCTCTCACGGCCTGGGAGTTCTGCAGGACCGGTGGAACCTTTCCTGGCGTTGGAATTTCTGGCGCCGAGCCGGCAAGGTACTGTCGAGAACAAACTTTTCCGGCCTGTTACTCAACTCGCTCCAGGACTTCTAACCGGCACCGCTGTAAAATTCTCGATTCGGAAATAGCATCAGCATGCCGGACCGGTCTCCGGGGAGTTGCAGGCCTTCGGGGAGCTATGCAAAGGCGGCTGCCTCCCCAGCCTCGGACAACGCCCCGTTTCGGTCGGTGAAGGTGGAACGCGATATTTTGCGTCCTGGAATAACTCTGGAGAAGTGTGCGGAAGCCATGGAGGACCTGGTGGGGAAAGGTGGTATTTTGGCAACAGAGAAAGAGTTCAGGAAGGCAGAGTTAGTGCACCGGGCTCTAAGCAGGGGGATCACGGTAGAAAACATCTTTTTACAGATGGAGCTGATGACAGCTCCCACGCAACGCATCGTCCTCGGTCACGTTAAACCTTTCATTCCCAACGAGGACCTGCTTCCCCCTCTAGCCCGTTTGGGACAAGTAAGGTCGGAGATAACTGCTATCCGACACAAATTTAAGAGACGCACCTTCCATACCGTAATCTCTTTCCGGCGTCAGGTATTCATGCAGCTGGAAAGGGAGGACGACGTTGAGGGCCAGTTTACTGTGGCACGGGGGGCGGGATGGATTATCGGGTGCATTGGAGCTACGAGCGCCCACGGTGCCATGCGTGCAAAGAGGTGGGGCATTTTCGGAAGTACTGTCCCAACACCCGAAACCCTAGGGAGCCCACATCGGGCACCAGTGCCCCAGCTACATCTGCCCCGATCCTATTCCTGCGCGTGCACCTGGTCCTGAGCCTGAGCCTGACCCTGTCCTTGGTCCTGCACCTGCCCATGATCCTGCCCAGATCCCCCACCCTGCCCCTACCTCTGTCCCTACTCCTACGGTTATTTCGGTCCCTGCTCCTGCCCCTGTGGTTCAGGTGGGGGAATGGGGTGGAGCCTGTGCGGAGCAAGAAAGCGAGAAAGAACTCCAAACACCGTAAGAATTTGGCCCCTGAGACCGTAGAGCTCACGCCCATTTGCCCTAAAGTGGAGCGAGAGGCTCGGGGAGGTGCGCAGGTCGACGGGGCGATGGAAGCGGAGAGTACCGCCCCATCGGTGCATCCTGCACCTGTATGCTCCTCCGGCGTGAAGCGAAGAAGGTAATGTTCCCCCAAGATGGCAGGGAATGTAGATGCGGGGGCGTCCCAGGAAGGGGTGGGAATCTGGGTGGAGGTTGGTTCAAAACCTCAGTCCTGAAGACAAAGGAGCAGAAATCAGCCATTCGGCCCATCGAGTCTGTTCCGCCATTTTATCATGAGCTCATCCATTCTCCCATTTAGTCCCACTCCCCCACCTTCTCACCATAACCTTTGATGCCCTGGCTACTCAGATACCTATCAATCTCTGCCTTAAATACACCCAATGACTTGGCCTCCATTGCCGCCCGTGGCAACAAATTCCATAGATTCACGACCCTCTGGCTAAAAAAAAAAATTCTTCGCATTTCTGTTCTGAATGGGCGCCCTTCAATCCTTAAGTCATGCCCTCTCGTACTGGACTCCCCCATCATGGGAAACAACTTTGCCACATCCACTCTGTCCATGCCTTTCAACATTCGAAATGTTTCTATGAGGTCTCCCCTCATCCTTCGAAACTCCAAGGAATACAGTCCAAGAGCGGACAAACGTTCCTCATATGTTAAAACTCTCATTACCAGAATCATTCTAGTGAATCTTCTCTGTACCCTCTCCAACGTCAGCACATCCTTTCTTAAATAAGGAGACCAAAACTGCCCACAGTACTCCAAATGAGCTCTCACCAGCGCCTTATAGAGCCTCAACATCACATCCCTGCTCCTATACTCTATTCCTCTAGAAATGAATGCTAACATTGCATTCACCTTCTTCACCACCGACTCAACCTGGAGGATAACCTTAAGTGTATTCTGTACGAGGACTCCCAAGTCTCGTTGCATCTCAAAACTTTGAATTCTCTCCCCATTTAAATAATAGTCTGCCCGTTTATTTCTTCTGTCAAAGTGCATAACCATACACTTTCCAACATTGTATTTCATTTGCCACTTCTTTGCCCATTCTTCCAATCTATCCAAGTCTCTCTGCAGACTCTCTGTTTCCTCAGCACTACCGGCCCTTCCACCTATCTTCGTACCGTCAGCAAACTTAGCCACAAAGCCATCTATTCCATAATCCAAATCGTTGATGTAGAATGTAAAAGCAAGCAGCCCCAACACGGACCCCTGTGGAACACCACTGGTAACCGGCAGCCAACCAGAATAGGATCCCTTTATTCCCAGTCTCTGTTTCCTGCCAATCAGCCAACGCTCTATCCACGTATGTAACTTTCCCGTAATTCCATGGGCTCTTATCTTGTGAAGTAGCCTCATGTGTGGCACCTTGTCAAAGGCCTTCTGAAAATCCAATTATACAACATCCACTGCATCTCCCTTGTTTAGTCTACTGGTAATTTCCTCAAAAAATTGTAATAGGTTTGTCAGGCAGGATTTTCCTTTAAGGAATCCATGCTGAGTTCTGCCTATCTTGTCATATGCCTCCAGGTACTCTGTAACCTCATCCTTGACAATCGACTCTAACTTCCCAACCACCGATGTCAATCTAACAGGTCTATAATTTCCTTTTTGCTTCCTTTCCCCCTTCTTAAATAGCAGAGTGACATTTGCAACCTTCCAGTCCTCCGGAACCATGCCAGAATTTATCAACTTTTGAAAGATCATTGCTAATGTATGCACAATCTCCACAGCTACTTCCTTCAGAACACGTGGGTGCATTCCATCTGGTCCGGGAGATTTATCTACCTTTAGACTATTCAGCTTCCTGAGTACTTTCTCTGTCATAATTGTGACTGCGCACACTTCTCTTCCCTGCCACCCTTGAGTGTCCGGTATAGTGCTGATGTCTTCTTCAGTGAAGTCTGATGCAAAATACTCGTTCAGTTGCTCCACCATCTCCTTATCTCCCATTAAAATTTCTCCAGCATCATTTTCTATCGGTCCTATATCTACTCTCATCGGTCTTTTACTCTTTATATACTTGAAAAAGCTTTCAGTATCCTCTTTGATATTATTTGATAGCTTCCTTTCATAGTTAATCTTTTCCCTCTTAATGACCTTCTTAGTTTCCTTTTGTAAGCTTTTATAAACATCCCGATCCTTTGCCTTCCCACTAATTTTTGCTTCCTTGTATGCCCTCTCCTTTGCTTCAACTTACGCTTTGGCTTCTCTTGTCAACCACGGTTGCATCCGTTTTCCATCCGAAAATTTCTACTTTTTTGGAATATACCTGTCTTGCACCTTCCTCACTTCTTGCATAAACTCCAGCCACTGCTGCTCTGCCGTCCTTCCCGACAGTGTCTCTTTCCAGTCAGCTTTGGCCAGTTCCTTTCTCATGCCACGATAATTTCCTTTACTCCACTGAAATACTGACACATCAGATTTCGGCTTCTCCTTTTCAAAATTCATAGTGAACTCAATCATGTTATGATCACTGCCTCCTAAGGGTTCCTTCTCCTCAATCTCTCTAATCACCTCCAGTTCATTACACAATACCCAATCCAGTACAGCTGATCCCCTAGTGGGCTCAACAACAAGCCGTTCTAAAAAGCCATCTCGCAGACATTCTACAAATTCTCTCTCTTGAGATCCAGTGCTGACCTGATTTTCCCAATCCACTCGCATGTTAAAATCCCCGACTGCCCTTCTGACAAGCCTTTTCTATTTCCTGTTGTAATTTGTAGTCCACATCACTGCAGCTGTTTGGAAGCCTATAAATCAGCTGCAGTCCCCAGATGTATCCACCAGTCCTGTGGTGGATGGTGTGGTTGTGCAGAAAGCTAGTACTAGCCCTGTTTGCACAACTAAGACAGACCTGGAGCCCTCCACCCAGGGGTCAGTAGTAAGCGCCTCCCTAGAGGCAAGTGTATTGCATAATATGAGAAGGGAGGAGACCAAGCTCTCTCACTCTCAGCATCGGCCTGTCGGTGAATTCCGTGGGCCAGAGGTGCTGGGGTTCCCTTCGTGCCTGTCTGCTACCCCTCTGCATGCCAACCCCATCGGCTGGTGGCCTGCAGGGAGTCCCTGGGGATCCCTCCATTGTTGTAACTGTGGATGGGACTGATGCGACGGTGGAGTGGGCAGGTGTGAGTGGGGTGCCCGCTTCCATTGGAACACACGAGGAGGAAGATGGGGGATCTATTTGCAGTGAAGGGGTGGAGGGAGACTCCTTTGATAGAGAGACATCGGACATCCTCACCCCTCCTGAGAAATCCCCATTAATACCTGTGGAGGAAAGTAGAGAGTGCATTCTCAACTCTGAGGGTGCAAAGCATCGGCCTAAACTAGCCTCGTTTCGCTGGTCTAGCATGCCGAGGCTAGTGAAGTCCCTGCGAGTCATCCTCGGACGGAAGGGGAAGGGGAAGAGGTATGCTGTGGTGGGAATGACAGGCGGCAGCTGAAATCTTCTCTGGATGGCCTGGTAAGGGAAATCAGAGCGAGAAGCAGCATCGCTCCTTCAGGAGATGGTGGGTCACAGGGTAGCGATGGTACCACTCAGGCCCGGAAAGCAAAAACTATTCTTAGTTTTCTTCGCGATAGTGTGGTTGAGGGCGCCGCCGCTCTCAGCGGGAAGGGTACCGATGCCGAGGCCTGGTGTACTCCGGACATGAGACTTACAATAGCGAGCCTAAATGTAAATGGTAGCAGGGGTTCTCTCCGCAGATATAACAATCTCTCAGTCCTCAGGGATGGGAGATATGCGGTGAGTTTCCTGCAGGAAACCCATACCATCCCGGGGTACGAGTCCGCTTGGCTCCTGGAGTGGCAGGGCGGGGTCTACATGAGCCACCTCAGCTCCAACTCCAGCGGGGTGGCGATCCTGTTGGCCCCGACCTTCCAGCCAGAAATCGAAAGAGTCCAAGATGTTGTGCCCGGCCGTCTGCTCCACCTGGATGTGCGCCTGGATGATGTACCTCTGCATTTTATCAATGTGTATGCTCCGAGGCGCGGTGTGATGCAGACGCGTCTATACTGTCAGCTGTCCACTCTGCTGAATTCCATCGATCGTGGGGACTGCGTCATCCTCGGGGGAGACTTCAACTGTACCCTCAAGGTGGAGCACCGCTCGGGCCTCCAACGCGACCCAGCATCGGCAAAAGTCGGCTCCTTTGACTTGGTGGACAGCTGGCGGAATCTTCACCCCGACTCTAGCGCCTTCTCGAGAAGATCTAGAGAGGGAGGTTCCCGGATAGACCGCCTGTACATCTCTGGGGCTTACGTCTCCCGCGTGTCGGCGTCCTCCATGCAGCCAGTGTCGTGCTCGGATCATCACCGTGTGTGGGTGGAATTTACTCCTCAGCACCCCCGGGTTGGATCCGGGTATTGGCAGTACCTCTTCCCCAGGGCACCACTGCTCAATACAAGAGGACATGGCTTCAAAGTAAGCTGTGGGAAGTTCAAGAGGGATATTAGAGGAAGGTTTTTTACTCAGAGAGTGGTTGGTGCGTGGAATGCACTGCCTGAGTCAGTGGTGGAGGCAGATACACTAGTAAAGTTTAAGAGACTACTAGACAGGTATATGGAGGAATTTAAGGTAGGGGCTTATATGGGAGGCAGGGTTTGAGGGTCGGTACAACATTGTGGGCCGAAGGGCCTGTACTGTGCTGTACTACTCTATGTTCTATAACAACCGGATGCTGGATGACAGCCGTTTCCGGGATTCGTTCCGAGCATTCAGGGTCACGTGGAGGGAGAGACGGAGAGAGTTCTGCTCCTTACGGCTGTGGTGGGATGTGGGCTTTTCCGGTTTTTATGTCGGGAGTACAGTAGGGGGTCGACAAAGAGGCGGGGCTCTGAGATTGAGCGGCTAGAGAGAGGGTTGCTTGACCTGCAGTCCCGGCTTGGTCCGACCGCTGGAGACCAACAGCTGTGGCAGGAATACCAGGAGAAGAAGGACTCACTAAGGAATCTGCAGCTCCAGCAGTTGTGAGGTCACGGTTCCAAATGCTGCAGGATTTTGACCGTGGCTCACCCTTCTTCTACCCGTTGGAGAAGTGGCGGAGGGTTCAAAAGCAGCTAGTGGAGTTGCTGGCCGCTGATAGCTCCTCCATCACGGACCCCGACGGAATTAACAAAGAAGTCCGTTCATTCTATCGGTCCTTAATCTTGCCGGATCCGTCAAATACAGAGGCGTGCAATGAGGTCTGGAGTCATTTGCCTTAGGTAACCCCAGAGGACGCAATGCATTTGGACGCTTCCCTGACTCGCGAGGAGCTGTCTACTGCCCTTCGGCAACTCCGGAGGGGTAAGTCCCCTGGCTTAGATGGACCGAGTGTAGAGTTTTATTAGGGTTTTTGGGATGTCCTTGGGGATGATTACAGCCTTGTCCTAGGGGAGAGCCTAGCCACCGGGGAAATGCCCCTCTCATGGCGGAGAGCTGTGTGGTCCTACTGCCCAAGGGAGACTCGCCTGCTAAAGAACTGGCGGCCGGTCTCCCTCTTGTGCGCGGGCTACAAGATCTTCGCCCGGGCAATGGCCAACCGTCTTGGTTCAGTACTGAGACAGGTGATCCATCCTGACCAATCTTACACAGTCCCGGGCCGCTCCATCCAGGACAATGTCGACCTAGTGCGGGTCTTGATTCACCTGCAACAGGAGACTGTGTCCCAGGCAACGTTTCTTTCTCTTGATCAGGAGAAGGCGCTTGACAGGGTAGACCACAGTTTCCTGGTGGGCACTCTACAGGCTTTTGGGCTCGGACCACACTTTGTGGCCCGAGTTCGCCTCCTATACTCTGCCGCAGAGTGCCCTATTAAGATTAACGGATCACTGACAGCACCCATTCCCTTCAGAAGAGGCGTACGTCAGGGGTGCCCCATGTCTGGTCAATTGTATGCCATCTGTGTCGAGCCATCCCCGAGCCTTCTTCGGCGAAGGCTGACAGGTCTGGTTCTGCGTGAACCGGATATGGAGGTCGTCCTCTCGGCGTACGCCGATGATGTACTCCTCATGATGACAGATTCCAGTGACCCGCGGAGGATGCGCCAGTGCGAAGATGTTTTTTCGGCGGCATCCTCCGCTAGGATCAACAGGGCGAAATGTTCCGGACTCTTAGTAGGCCAGTGGCAGGTGGACTTCCCGCCGGAGGGGTTGAGAGCTTTTGAGTGGAGCACTAGTCGTCTTCTTTTTCTGGGAGTCTACCTGAGTCCTTCTGGGGAGACCTGGCTGGCGAACTGGCAGGACCAGGAGACAAAATTCATGGCCCGGCTGGGGCGCTGGTCAGGCCTTCTCAGGGTGCTTTCCTATCGAGGCAGGGTGGTGGTCATAAACCAGCTGGTGGCCTCCATGTTGTGGTACCGGATGGTCACCTTGTCCCCCTTGCCCCTTTGGTTGCGAGAATGCAGAGAAAGTTAGTGGACTTTTTCTGGGGTAACAGGAAACACTGGGTCTCCGCAGCGGTCTTTCGTCTCCCAGTGGGAGAGGGCGGACAGTCGCTGGTGTGTGTACGCACACGACTGGCGGCTCTCCGCCTCAGGACCCTGCAGAAATTCCTGTACGCCGAGCACCCTCCCAGGTGGCACGTGTTGTCAATATTCTTTCTCCGGAGAGGCTGCTGTCTTCACGAAGAGATGCGGCTACCACCGGCGGGTGTCAGCCGTGCTGCTTTGCGGAGTCTGCCCGGCTTCTATCAGGACCTTCTGAGAGTCTGGAACATGGTCGCCTCAGGCTGGGAATCCCCTCCTCTGGCAGAGGGCGGAGTCCTGGCCTACCCTTGCCCTGCCTCAACGGATGTCGGTGCGGCTCGGGTGTGTGGAACGACTCAGTCTGAGCTGCTCGTCGGGCCCAGGCCCTGCAGCCTTACCCGGGAGCCGAGTCCACACAACTTGAGCCGTCTCTCCTCGACACCCACAATCTCATTCAGGGATACAAGTTGGAGGTATCTGTATGGGCTGCTGCTCCACACCCTCTACTTCCTTGCCCTTGTTCACCGTCCCGACACGCCATGGCGGTCGGTCTTTCCACCTGGAGGTGAGGGGGGTCCCGAATGTAACTCCCTTTACAAGGGTGTTCTTCCCATGCACCTTGGGGATCTCGGCTGGAGGGTGCTGCATAGAGCGGTGCCCTGCAATAAGTTCTTTAGTTTCTACACGGATCTCCCAGCCGCATGCCACTTCTACGGGCTGGAGGAGACCGTGTACCATATGTACATGGAGTGTGTGAGGCTGCAACCCCTTTTTGCGTATTTGCGTGAGCGGCTTCTCGCCTTCTGGTTGCATTTTAGCCCCACCCTATTTATATATGGTCATCCAGTACGGAGGGGGGCACAGAGGGATGAGGATGTCCTTGTCAACTTGCTCCTTTGGCTGGCGAAAACAGCCATCCGTGGCTCCTGGAAACGGGTGGCGGGAGGATCTCCCCAGGCAGACTGCCTGGCAATGTTTAAGGGGTATGTTCGTGCCCGGGTAAATATTGAAAAGGAACACGCGCAGTCCACGCCGACTATAGAGGCGTACCGGGACCGTTGGGCTCCGCGGGGGGTAATTGCCATCATTAATGGAGATGGTAATATTTTAGTTTAATGTGCATTGTCTATTTGTAGTGAAGCAATTGTGTTAGTCACTGTTTTATATATATTGTGTAGCACCGATATTTGTAATAAAGTATTTTGTTAAAAAAAAGGTTCACACATTGGGAAAACCTTATTCCGGGCCGTACCATGACCAAAGTCCTGTGTCAGACACAGAGTGACGCTCCCTCCACACTGTTATATCGCATAGTCACAGCGTCAGACACTGAGAGAATTTCCCACCGCACCGTCCATCATACGCTCCCCGGATCAGACACAGGGTGAAGCTTCCTCCATGTCTTCCCGTCAATCCCTCCTTTGGTCAGACACCGATCAAAACACTCTCCACAAAGAGCCATCAATCATTCCCGGTGTCAGAAACAGAGTGAAGCTTCTGGTGCAACACATACTCCCTGGGTTAAAATACAGGGGGGGGGGGAGCCCCTCCCTAAAATACAGAGTGATGCTCCCTCTGCATCATCACATTACACAAACCCGGGGACAGAAATAGTGAAATTTCCTCTCCACTAACCGCTCAGACACAGAGAGAAACTCCCTCGACACCGACCCATCAAATAGTCCCCGGGTCAGAAACAGAGAGCAGTTATCACCACACCATCCCATCCAACACCCCGGGATCAAGCACTGAGAGAAACTCCCTCCGCACCATCGCATCACAGACTCCCAGGTCAGAAACAAGAGTGAAGCTCCCTGGATGCAGTCCCTTTACACGCTCCCCGGATCAGGCACAGTGTAAATCTCCCTCCACACTGTCGGATCACTCACTCACAGGGTCAGACACAGAGCGAAGCTCCCTCTACAGTGTCCCATCACACAGTACCCGGATCTGAAATATAATGTAGCTTCCTCCACACCATCCCATCAGACACTGCCGGATCAGACATAGAGTGGAGTTCCCACCACACTATCCCATCAATCCCTCTTGTAGTCAGATACAGTTCGCAACGTTCCATCACACACACTTCCCAAATTAGACACAGTGAAGCCAGCTTCACACCGTCCCACCACTCACTCGCAGGGGCAGACACAGAGCGAAGTTCCTTCTACAGTGTCCAATCACACAGTCCCCGGATCTGACACAGAATGTAGCTCCTTCCACAGTGTCCCAACACACAATCGCGGATCACATATAGATTGAAGCTTCCACCACACCATTCCATCATACACTCCCCAGATCAGACACAGAGTGAATCTCCCTCCACACAGTCGGATCACATACTCACTGGTTGAGACGCAGAAAATTCCCTCCACACCATCCGATGATACTCTCCCAGGGTCAGACATCGAGAAAATCTTACTCCGACCGTACCATTACAAAATTCATGTGTCAGATATAGAATGAAACTCCCTCCACACCACCACATCACACACCCACATAGAGAGAAACTCACACCGCAGCACCCTAATTCACACTGTGCGAATCAGACACAGGGTGAAGCTTCCGCCCCACTGTCCCAAAAAACACAGAGTGAAAATCTCTCAAACACCATCCCATTTCACACTGCCAGGGTCAAACAGAGTGTAGCTCCCTCTGCACCATTGGATCACACATTCACAGGACAGACACAGAGCGAAGCTCCCTCTACACCGCCCCATCACACACACCCCATATCAGACACAGAGTAAAGCTCCTTCCACACTGTCACATCACACACTCCCGGGATCAGACACAGAGAAAAGTCCCTCCACACAGTCACATCACACACTTTCCGGATCTAGCACAGAATGTAGCTCCCTCCAGGTCGTCCCATCACACACTGCCCGAATCAGACACAGAGTGAAGTTCCCTCCGCTCTGTCCCATCACACACTCCCAGGTGAGACACAGAGTGACGCCCCCTCGACACAGTCCAAACATACACTCCCCGGATCAGATACAGAGTGAGGCTCCCTTTAAACCGTCCACCCATCACACACATCCCGGATCAGACACAGAGTGAAGCTCCCTCCATACCGTTGGATCACACAATCACAGGGTGAGAGACCAAGAATTCCCTCCACACCATCCCACGATACACTCCCAGGGTCAGACCTTGAGAAAATCTCACTCCGGGCCGTTCCATTACAAAATTCTTATGTGAGGCACAGAGTGAGGATCCCTCCACAGCGTCACACCACACACGTACAGTGTCATTGAGATAATCTCCCTCCGCACCATCCCATCTCCTGTAGCCTGAACCTCTTTCCTGTTGTCTGCGCGTTTAAAGAGAATGAATAATCAGACCCTTCTTGGGCCTGCAGGATGTTCCAGTGGGTGCTGTAGGGACCAGTGCTTGGAGCCCAGTTGTTCCCAAACTGTGTCAACTATTTGGTTGAGGGACCAAATTCAACATTTCCGAGTCTGTTATTGACACAAGATGTATATTTATACATTGTTAATAACACAAAATGTAGAGTTATATATTGGTCGTGACACAAAATTTATATTTATACCTTGTTAATGACACAAAATGTATATTTATATATTGATAATGACACCTAATTGCAAAATTGATGTTTCAATGTACTTGCCTGCGATGCTGCTGCAAGTCACTGCTTCTCTGTCCCTGTACCTTTCCGTATTGTGCACTTGTCAATAAATTCAACAGGAGCTGAGAAAACACAGTGAGGTTTGAGCAGGTGATGATTAGATTAAATTAAATTATGAGGACACGCAGTCCTCTTTTATTGTCATTTAGTAATGCATGCATTAAGAAATGATGCAATGTTTTTCCAGAATGATATCACAGAAAACACACGACAAACCAAGACTGAAAAACTGACAAAAACCACATAATTATAACATATAGTTACAACAGTGCAAAGCAATACCGTAATTTGATAAGAACAAACAATGGGCACGGCAAAAGTCTCAAAGTCTCTCGAAAGTCCCATCATCTCACACAGACGGTAAACCTCCAGCGCCGCAAACTTGCCGATGCACCATACTGGAAGCATCCCACCACAGTCTGACTCCGAGTGCTTCCGAAAACTCCGAGCCTCCGACCACCTCTTCGACACCGAGCACCGAGCACCATCTCTGCCGAGCGCTTCTAACCCGGCCCCGGCAACAGGCTATAGGCAAAGCCGAGGATTTAGGGCCTTCGTCTCCGGAGATTCTCGATCGCACAGTAGCAGCGGTAGCGAAGCAGGCATTTTAGAAGTTAGTCCAGATGTTCTTTCGCGCTTCTCACGGCTGTCTCCATCAAATCCGGATTGTGCATGGCATCCTACTTCACAATTACGATATTCATTCGGAACGGCCGCACGCGCTGCGTCGCGCCACCATCTTCTCCTTCCTCCTCGTGATCATAAGACCATAAGACATAGGAGCAGAAATAGGCCGCCCGGCCCATCGATTCTGCTCCACAATTCAATCATGGCTGATCTTTTTCTTTATCCTCATCCACCCCAGTTCCCAGCCTTCTCCCCTTAACCTTTTATGGCATGTCTAATCAAGAAACTATCAATATTTGTCTTAAATGCACCCAACGACCTGGCCTCCACAGCTGCACGTGGCAACAAATTCCACAAATTCACCACCCTTTGGCTGAAGAAATTTCTCTGTATATCTGCTTTGAAAGGGCGCCCCTCTGTCCTGAGGCTGTGCCCTTTTGTCCTAGACTCTCCCACCATGGGAAACATTCTTTCCTCATCTACTTTGTCTAGATCTTTCAACATTCGAATGTTTTCAATAAGATCTCCCCTCATCCTTCTGAATTCCAGCGAGGACAGACACAGAGCCATCTAACGTTCCTCGTATGATGACCTTTTCATTCCCGGAATCATCCTTGTGAACCTCCTCTGGACCCTCTCCTTGACACCTCGGTAGGTCAAACGTAAAGAGAAGGTAAACTGTTAAATGCAAGACCGATCAAGGGTTGATGAGCAGAGGGAACAAAGTCCAAGTTGACAGCTCCCCGAATGTGGCGACAGAGACTGATTGTTCCATGAAGCGACTGAGGAGAACCCAAGTGCGAGAAACAGGCACGGAGAATGATTCGGACTTGACTTGGACTCGGAATCCGACTTGGGACTCGGAACCAGAACCTGGAGTCGACTTGGACCTCGGAACCAGGTCTTGGAGTCGAAGCTTTGACTGGACTTGGAGCCGGGACTTGCACTGGGACTCGGATCCGTGACTTGCACTGGGACTTGGAGCCTGGAACTGGAACACGGAGACGACAACACCAAACAACGACAGACGGTTCATACCCTGGCTCGGAGGAGCAGCAAATGGCCAGCATTCCTCAGCTAGACATGAAGAGCACAGAAATCCGAACTCGGAATAGCGGCAAACGGCCCGACCGACTGAGCTGGAAACGAGAGGACAGAAAGCAAACGACGACAGTCCATTTGGATCTAGACATGGAGAAGCTCATTGAAGACAGTCCCTTATTCTTGGCGGCTTGGAGTGGCGACAATCGGCCAGCAAATGTCAGCCTACATGAAAACGACAGAATTCGCATCTTAGCTCGGAGTAGCGGCAAAATGGCCGGCAACTCAGCTGGACACGAAAACGACTAAATTCACTGAGCAGCCACAGGTACCGAAGCAACTAGTGTTCACGATTCTCGGCTGTCGCTGGACGAACATAGCCGCACTGGCTACTGTGACGATCCAGCTGCGAGTAGATGTTAGCCGGAGTTTTTTTGCTGCCGGTTCGAATGAGGATCAGGTGCCCGAATCAAGGAGGCCGGTGGAACACGGGGAAAAGGAAATTAACTGAAATGAGTAGTTGACTGACCGGACCATGACATTGATAGGGTAGCGAAGAAGGCAAATAACATGGCTGCATTTATTAGTCGAGGCACTGAGTTAAAAAGCCAGCAGTAGTGTTGCAACTTTGTAGAATTCTGCAATAGTATGTACAATTAATTCAGTATCTGTGTATTGTCGCAGTGGCCGTAGTCTGAGTGGACAGAGTGAGAGAGGTGATCTCGAGGCTTCAGCAAAGAGAGACTTCAGTCAGACATAGAATAAATAAATAAATAAAATCGCGCGGTAAACGACAAACGTTTGTACATACAGTGGCATGCAAATATTTGGAAGCCCCGCTCAAAATTTCTGTTACTGTGAATAGCTAAGCGAGTGAAGGATGACCTGATTCCCAAAAGGCATAAAGTTAAAGATGACGCATTTCTTTAATATCTTAAGCAAGCTTACTTTTTAAAAAAAAAATTCCATCTTTTACAGTTTCAAAATAACAAAAAAGGAAACGGGCCCGAACCAAAAGTTTGGGCACCCTGCATGGTCAGTACTTAGTAACAACCCCTTTGGCAAGTATCACAGCTTGTAAGAGCTTTCTGTAGCCAGCTAAGACTCTTTCAATTCTTGTTTGGGGGATTTTCGCCCATTCTTCCTTGCAACAGTCTCCTAGTTCTGTCAGTTTCTTGGGCCGTCTTGCATGCACTGCTCTTTTCAGGTCAATCCACAGATTTTCGATGATGTTTAGGTCGGGAGATTGTGAGGGCCATGGCAAAACCTTCAGCTTGCGCATCTTGAGGTAGTCCATTGTGGATTTTGAGGTGTGTTTAGGATCATTATCCTGTTGTAGAAGTCATCCTCTTTTCATCTTCAGCTTTTTTATAGAAACATATAGAAACATATAGAAAATAGGTGCAGGAGTAGGCCATTCGGCCCTTCGAGCCTGCACCGCCATTCAGTATGATCATGGTTAATCATCCAACTCAGAACCCTGTACCAGCCTTCCCTCCATACCCCCTGATCCCTTCAGCCACAAGGGCCATATCTAACTCCCTCTTAAATATAGCCAATAAACTGACCTCAAATGTTTCCTGTGGCAGAGAATTCCACAGATTCACCACTCTCTGTGTGAAGAAAGTTTTCCTAATCTCGGTCCTGAAAGGCTTCCCCTTTATCCTCAAACTGTGACCCCTCGTTCTGGACTTCCCCAACATCGGGAACAATCTTCCTGCATCCAGCCTGTCCAATCCCTTTAGGATTTCATACGTTTCAATCAGATCCCCCCTCAATTTTCTAAATTCCAACTAATGTAAGCCGAGTTCATCCAGTCTTTCATCATATGAAAGTCCTGCCATCCCAGGAATCAATCTGGTGAACCTTCTTTGTACTCCCTCTATGGCAAGGATGTCTTTCCTCAGATTAGGGGACCAAAACTGCACGCAATACTCCAGGTGTGGTCTCACCAGGGCCTTGTACAACTGCAGTAGTACCTCCCTGCTCCAGTACTGGAATCCTCTTGCTATAAATGCCAGCATACCATTCGCCTTTTTCACCGCCTGCTGTACCTGCATGCCCACTTTCAATGACTGGTGTATAATGACACCCAGGTCTCGTTGCGCCTCCCCTTTTCCTAATCGGCGACCATTCAGATAATAATCTGTTTTCCTGTTTTTGCCACCAAAGTGGATAACTTCACATTTATCCGCATTAAATTGCATCTGCCATGAATTTGCCCAGTCATCTAACCTATCCAAGTCACCCTGCATCCTCTTAACATCCTCCTCACAGCTTACACTGCCTCCCAGCTTCGTGTCACCCGCAAACTTGGAGATGCTGCATTTAATTCCCTCATCCAAGTCATTAATATATATTGTAAACAACTGGGGTCCCAGCACTGAGCCTTGCAGTACCCCACTAGTCACTGCCTGCCATTCTGAAAAGGTCAGTTTTATTCCCACTCTTTGTTTCCTGTCTGCTAACCAATTCTCTATCCACATCAATACCTTACCCCCAATACCGTGTGCTTCAAGTTTGCACACTAATCTCCTGTGTGGGACCTTGTCAAAAGCCTTTTGAAAATCCAAATATACCACATCCACTGGTTCTCCCCTATCCACTCTACTAGTTACATCCTCAAAAAATTCTATGAGATTCGTCAGACATGATTTTCCTTTCACAAATCCATGCTGACTTTGTCCGATGATTTCATTGCTTTCCAAATGTGCTGTTATCACATCTTTGATAACTGACTCTAGCAGTTTCCCCACCACCGATGTTAGGCTAACCAGTCTATAGTTCCCTGGTCTCTCTCTCCCTCCTTTTTTAAAAAGTGGGTTTACATTAGCCACCCTCCAATCCTCAGGAACTAGTCCAGAATCTAACGAGTTTTGAAAAATTATCACTAATGCATCCACTATTTCTTGGGCTACTTCCTTAAGCACTCTGGGATGCAGACCATCTGGCCCTGGGGATTTATCTGCCTTTAATCCCTTCAATTTAGCTAACACCACTTCCCTACTAACATGTATTTCGCTCAGTTCCTCCATCTCACTGGACCCTCTGTCCCCTACTATTTCTGGAAGATTATTTATGTCCTCCTTACTGAAGACAGAACCAAAGTAATTATTCAATTGGTCTGCCATGTCCTTGCTCCCCATAATCAATTCACCTGTTTCTGTCTGTAGTGGACCTATATTTTTCTTAACCAATCTTTTTCTTTTCACATATCTATAAAAGCTTTTACAGTCAGTTTTTATGTTCCCTGCCAGTTTTCTCTCATAATCTTTTTTCCCCTTCCTAATTAAGCCCTTTGTCCTTCTCTGAAGACTCTGAATTTCTCCCAGTCCTCAGGTGAGCCACTTTTTCTGGCTAATTTGTATGTTTCTTCTTTGGAATTTATACTATCCCTAATTTCCCTTGTCAGCCACGGGTGCACTACGTTCCTTGATTTATTCTTTTGACAAACTGGGATGAACAATTGTTGTAGTTCATCCATGCGATCTTTAAATGCTTGCCATTGCATATCCACCGTCAACCCTTTAAGTGTCATTTGCCAGTCTATCTTAGCTAATTCACGTTTCATACCTTCAAAGTTACCCTTCTTTAAGTTCAGAATCTTTGTTTCTGAATTAACTATGTCACTCTCCATCTTAATGAAGAATTCCACCATATTATGGTCACCCTTACCCAAGGGGCCTCTCACGACAAGATTGCTAATCAAGCCTTCCTCATTGCTCAAAACCCAGTCTAGAATACCCTGCTCTCTAGTTGGTTCCTCGACATGTCCGTTCAAAAAACCATCCCGCATACATTCCAAGAAATCCTCTTCCTCAGCACCCTTACCAATTTGGTTCACCCAATCTACATGTAGATTGAAGTCACCCATTATAACCGCTGTTCCTTTATTGCACTCATTTCTAATTTCCTGTTTAATACCATCCCCAACCACACTACTACTGTTAGGTGGCCTGAACACAACTCCCACCAGCGTTTTCTGCCCTTAGTGTAATGCAGCTCTACTCATATCGATTCCACATCTTCCCGGCTTATGTCCTCCCTTTCTATTGCGTTAATCTTCTCTCTAACCAGCAATGCCACCCCACCTCCTTTTCTTTCATGTCTATCCCTCCTGAATATTGAATATCCCTGAATGCTGAGCTCCCATCTTTGGTCACCCTGGAGCTATGTCTCTGTGATCCCAACTATATCATATTCATTAATAACAATCTGCACTTTTAATTCATCCACCTCGTTACGAATGCTTCTTGCATTGACACACAAAGCCTTCAGGCGCGCTTTTACAACTCTCTTAGCCCTTATACAATTATGTTGGAAAGTGGCCCTTTTTGATTTTTGCCCTGGATTTGCCGGCCTGCCACTTTTACTTTTTACCTGACTACTTTTTGCTTCTACCCTCATTTTACACCCCTCTGTCTCTCTGCACTTGTTCCCATCCCCCTGTTGTGAAACATAGAAACATAGAAACATAGAAAAATAGGTGCAGGAGTAGGCCATTCGGCCCTTCGAGCCTGCACCGCCATTTATTATGATCATGGCTGATCATCCAACTCAGAACCCTGCCCCAGCCTTCCCTCCATACCCCCTGATCCCCGTAGCCACAAGGGCCATATCTAACTCCCTCTTAAATATAGCCAATGAACTGGACTCAACTGTTTCCTGTGGCAGAGAATTCCACAGATTCTCCACTCTCTGTGTGAAGAAGTTTTTCCTAATCTCGGTCCTAAAAGGCTTCCCCTTTATCCTCAAACTGTGACCCCTCGTTCTGGACTTCCCCAACATCGGGAACAATCTTCCTGCATCTAGCCTGTCCAATCCCTTTAAGATTTTATACGTTTCAATCAGATCCCCCCTCAATCTTCTAAATTCCAACGAGTACATGCCCAGTTCATCCAGTCTTTCTTCATATGAAAGTCCTGCCATCCCAGCAATCAATCTGGTGAACCTTCTTTGTACTCCCTCTATGGCAAGGATGTCTTTCCTCAGATTAGGGGACCAAAACTGCACACAATACTCCAGGTGTGGTCTCACCAGGGCCTTGTACAACTGCAGTAGTACCTCCCTGCTCCAGTACTGGAATCCTCTTGCTATAAATGCCAGCATACCATTCGCCTTTTTCACCGCCTGCTGTACCTGCATGCCCACTTTCAATGACTGGTGTATAATGACACCCAGGTCTCGTTGCGCCTCCCCTTTTCCTAATCGGCGACCATTCAGATAATAATCTGTTTTCCTGTTTTTGCCACCAAAGTGGATAACTTCACATTTATCCGCATTAAATTGCATCTGCCATGAATTTGCCCAGTCATCTAACCTATCCAAGTCACCCTGCATCCTCTTAACATCCTCCTCACAGCTTACACTGCCTCCCAGCTTCGTGTCACCCGCAAACTTGGAGATGCTGCATTTAATTCCCTCATCCAAGTCATTAATATATATTGTAAACAACTGGGGTCCCAGCACTGAGCCTTGCAGTACCCCACTAGTCACTGCCTGCCATTCTGAAAAGGTCAGTTTTATTCCCACTCTTTGTTTCCTGTCTGCTAACCAATTCTCTATCCACATCAATACCTTACCCCCAATACCGTGTGCTTCAAGTTTGCACACTAATCTCCTGTGTGGGACCTTGTCAAAAGCCTTTTGAAAATCCAAATATACCACATCCACTGGTTCTCCCCTATCCACTCTACTAGTTACATCCTCAAAAAATTCTATGAGATTCGTCAGACATGATTTTCCTTTCACAAATCCATGCTGACTTTGTCCGATGATTTCATTGCTTTCCAAATGTGCTGTTATCACATCTTTGATAACTGACTCTAGCAGTTTCCCCACCACCGATGTTAGGCTAACCAGTCTATAGTTCCCTGGTCTCTCTCTCCCTCCTTTTTTAAAAAGTGGGTTTACATTAGCCACCCTCCAATCCTCAGGAACTAGTCCAGAATCTAACGAGTTTTGAAAAATTATCACTAATGCATCCACTATTTCTTGGGCTACTTCCTTAAGCACTCTGGGATGCAGACCATCTGGCCCTGGGGATTTATCTGCCTTTAATCCCTTCAATTTAGCTAACACCACTTCCCTACTAACATGTATTTCGCTCAGTTCCTCCATCTCACTGGACCCTCTGTCCCCTACTATTTCTGGAAGATTATTTATGTCCTCCTTACTGAAGACAGAACCAAAGTAATTATTCAATTGGTCTGCCATGTCCTTGCTCCCCATAATCAATTCACCTGTTTCTGTCTGTAGTGGACCTATATTTTTCTTAACCAATCTTTTTCTTTTCACATATCTATAAAAGCTTTTACAGTCAGTTTTTATGTTCCCTGCCAGTTTTCTCTCATAATCTTTTTTCCCCTTCCTAATTAAGCCCTTTGTCCTTCTCTGAAGACTCTGAATTTCTCCCAGTCCTCAGGTGAGCCACTTTTTCTGGCTAATTTGTATGTTTCTTCTTTGGAATTTATACTATCCCTAATTTCCCTTGTCAGCCACGGGTGCACTACGTTCCTTGATTTATTCTTTTGACAAACTGGGATGAACAATTGTTGTAGTTCATCCATGCGATCTTTAAATGCTTGCCATTGCATATCCACCGTCAACCCTTTAAGTGTCATTTGCCAGTCTATCTTAGCTAATTCACGTTTCATACCTTCAAAGTTACCCTTCTTTAAGTTCAGAATCTTTGTTTCTGAATTAACTATGTCACTCTCCATCTTAATGAAGAATTCCACCATATTATGGTCACCCTTACCCAAGGGGCCTCTCACGACAAGATTGCTAATCAAGCCTTCCTCATTGCTCAAAACCCAGTCTAGAATACCCTGCTCTCTAGTTGGTTCCTCGACATGTCCGTTCAAAAAACCATCCCGCATACATTCCAAGAAATCCTCTTCCTCAGCACCCTTACCAATTTGGTTCACCCAATCTACATGTAGATTGAAGTCACCCATTATAACCGCTGTTCCTTTATTGCACTCATTTCTAATTTCCTGTTTAATACCATCCCCAACCACACTACTACTGTTAGGTGGCCTGAACACAACTCCCACCAGCGTTTTCTGCCCTTAGTGTAATGCAGCTCTACTCATATCGATTCCACATCTTCCCGGCTTATGTCCTCCCTTTCTATTGCGTTAATCTTCTCTCTAACCAGCAATGCCACCCCACCTCCTTTTCTTTCATGTCTATCCCTCCTGAATATTGAATATCCCTGAATGCTGAGCTCCCATCTTTGGTCACCCTGGAGCTATGTCTCTGTGATCCCAACTATATCATATTCATTAATAACAATCTGCACTTTTAATTCATCCACCTCGTTACGAATGCTTCTTGCATTGACACACAAAGCCTTCAGGCGCGCTTTTACAACTCTCTTAGCCCTTATACAATTATGTTGGAAAGTGGCCCTTTTTGATTTTTGCCCTGGATTTGCCGGCCTGCCACTTTTACTTTTTACCTGACTACTTTTTGCTTCTACCCTCATTTTACACCCCTCTGTCTCTCTGCACTTGTTCCCATCCCCCTGTTGTGAAACATAGAAACATAGAAACATAGAAAAATAGGTGCAGGAGTAGGCCATTCGGCCCTTCGAGCCTGCACCGCCATTTATTATGATCATGGCTGATCATCCAACTCAGAACCCTGCCCCAGCCTTCCCTCCATACCCCCTGATCCCCGTAGCCACAAGGGCCATATCTAACTCCCTCTTAAATATAGCCAATGAACTGGACTCAACTGTTTCCTGTGGCAGAGAATTCCACAGATTCTCCACTCTCTGTGTGAAGAAGTTTTTCCTAATCTCGGTCCTAAAAGGCTTCCCCTTTATCCTCAAACTGTGACCCCTCGTTCTGGACTTCCCCAACATCGGGAACAATCTTCCTGCATCTAGCCTGTCCAATCCCTTTAAGATTTTATACGTTTCAATCAGATCCCCCCTCAATCTTCTAAATTCCAACGAGTACATGCCCAGTTCATCCAGTCTTTCTTCATATGAAAGTCCTGCCATCCCAGCAATCAATCTGGTGAACCTTCTTTGTACTCCCTCTATGGCAAGGATGTCTTTCCTCAGATTAGGGGACCAAAACTGCACACAATACTCCAGGTGTGGTCTCACCAAGGCCTTGTACAACTGCAGTAGTACCTCCCTGCTCCTGTACTCGAATCCTCTCGCTATAAATGCCAGCATACCGTTCGCCGTTTTCACCGCCTGCTGCACCTGCATGCCCACTTTCAATGACTGGTGTATAATGACATCCAGGTCTCGTTCCACCTCCCCTTTTCCTAATTGGCCACCATTCAGATAATAATCTGTTTTCCTATTTTTGCCACCAAAGTGAATAACTTCACATTTATCCACATTAAATTGCATTTGCCATGAATTTGCCCACTCACCCAACCTATCCAAGTTACTCTGCATCCTCTTAGCATCCTCCTCACAGCTAACACTGCCGCCCAGTTTCGTGTCATCCGCAAACTTGGAGATGCTGCATTTAATTCTCTCATCCAAGTCATTAATATATATTGTAAACAACTGGGGTCCCAGCACTGAGCCTTGCGGTACCCCACTAGTCACCGCCTGCCATTCTGAAAAGATCCCGTTTATTCCCACTCTTTGCTTCCTGTCTGCTAACCAATTCTCTATCCACATCAATACCTTACCCCCAATACCGTGTGCTTTAAGTTTGCACACTAATCTCCTGTGTGGGACCTTGTCAAAAGCCTTTTGAAAATCCAAATATACCACATCCACTGGTTCTCCCCTATCCACTCTACTAGTTACATCCTCAAAAAATTCTATGAGATTCGTCAGATATGATTTTCCTTTCACAAATCCATGCTGACTTTGTCCGATGATTTCACCGCTTTCCAAATGTGCTGTTATCACATCCTTGATAACTGACTCCAGCAATTTCCCCACCACCGACGTTAGGCTAACTGGTCTATAATTCCCCAGTTTCTCTCTCCCTCCTTTTTTAAAAAGTGGGGTTACATTAGCCACCCTCCAATCCTCAGGAACTAGTCCAGAATCTAACGAGTTTTGAAAAATTATCACTAATGCATCCACTATTTCTTGGGCTACTTCCTTAAGCACTCTGGGATGCAGACCATCTGGCCCTGGGGATTTATCTGCCTTCAATCCCTTCAATTTACCTAACACCACTTCCCTACTAACATGTATTTCGCTCAGTTCCTCCATCTCACTGGACCCTCTGTCCCCTACTATTTCTGGAAGATTATTTATGTCCTCCTTACTGAAGACAGAACCAAAGTAATTATTCAATTGGTCTGCCATGTCCTTGCTCCCCATAATCAATTCACCTGTTTCTGTCTGTAGGGGACCTACATTTGTCTTTACCAGTCTTTTCATTTTTACATATCTATAAAAGCTTTTACAGTCAGTTTTTATGTTCCCTGCCAATTTTCTCACATAATCTTTTTTCCCCTTCCTAATTAAGCCCTTTGTCCTCCTCTGCTGAACTCTGAATTTCTCCCAGTCCTCAGGTGAGCCACTTTTTCTGGCTAATTTGTATGTTTCTTCTTTGGAATGGATACTATCCCTAATTTCTCTAACCTCCTCTCGCCTAGCCTCTTTAATTTGATTCCCACCCCCCAACCATTCTAGTTTAAAGTCACCTCGGTAGCCCTCGCTAATCTCCCTGCCAGGATATTGGTCCCCCTAGGATACAAGTGTAACCCATCCTTTTTTGTGCAGGTCACGCCTGCGCCAGAAGAGGTCCCAATGATCCAATAACCTGAATCCCTGCCCCCTGCTCCAATCCCTCAGCCACGTATTTATCCTCCACTTCATTGCATTCCTACTCTCACTGTCGCGTGGCACAGGCAGTAATCCCGAGATTACTACCTTTGCGGTCCTTTTTCTCAACTCCCTTCCTAGCTCCCTATATTCTCCTTTCAGGATCTCTTCCCTTTTCCTACCTATGTCATTGGTACCTATATGTACCACGACCTCTGGCTCTTCACTCTCCCACTTCAGGATATCTTGGACACGATCAGAAATATCCCGGACCCTGGCACTAGGGAGGCAATCTACCATCCTTGTCTCTGGACTGCGTCCACAGAATCGCCTATCTGACCCCCTTACTAACGAGTCCCCTATTACAACTGCCCTCCTCTTCCTTTCCCTACCCCTCTGAGCTACAGGGCCGGACTCTGTACCGGCGGCACGGCCACTGTCGCTTCCCCCAGGTAAGCTGTCCCTCCCAGCAGTACTTAGACAGGAGTATCTATTGTCAAGTGGCACAGCCACCGGGGTACTCTCTATTACCTGACTCTTCCCCTTCCCCCTCCTAACCGTGACCCACTGGTCTGCCTCCCGTGGCCCCGGTGTGACCACCTGCCTGTAAGTCCTCTCTATCAATTCCTCACTCTCCCTGACCAGACGAAGGTAATCGAGCTGCAGCTCCAGTTCCCTAACGCGGTCCCTTAGGAGCTGCATCTCGGCGCACCTGGCGCAGATGTGGACGTCCAGGAGGCTTGGAGACTCCAGGGCCTCCCACATCCGGCACCGAGAACAACAAACTGCCCTCACACTCATACTGCCCCTCTCCTCAAATAACAACAAAAAAAAAGTGAATACCAAACCTTCCTCTCCTCGCCCGGTTCTGCCTAATCCCGTTGAGCCGAAGCCCTTAAGCCTTCACTCTGCTCCCGGCTCACTCCGCAGCCCGCAAACTACGCTGCCCGCTGTATGAGGCTCTCTTCCTTTTAAATCTTCCGCGCTTCACTGCCCGACGTCACACGCCTGCGCAGTCCCGCCTCTCTGAACGCCGATGGAAAAAAACCCGAAAAATTCAAAAATGTCTTCCTCCGCACTCCCGCTCCGATTCTCAGACTTGCTGCTTCGAATCAAACCCGAAGCAGGATTTCTGTCCTTTTAAATCTTCCACGCTCCACTGTTCGACGTCACACGCCTGCGCAGTCCCGCCTCTCTGATGGTGTGATGTTTGCTTCCAGAATTTGCTGGTATTTAATTGAATTGATTCTTCCCTCTACCAGTGAAATGTTCCCCGTGCCACTGGCTGCAACACAAACCCAAAATATGATCGATCCACTCCCGTACTTAACAGTTGGAGAGGTGTTCTTTTCATGAAATTCTGCACCTTTTTTTTCTCCAAACATACCTTTGCTCATTGCGGCCAAAAAGTTCTATTTTAACTTTTCAGTCCACAGGACTTGTTTCCAAAATGCATCAGGCTTGTTTAGATGTTCCTTTGTAAACTTCTGACGCTGAATTTTATAGTGAGGACGCAGGAAAGGTTTTCTTCTGATGACTCTTCCTTGAAGGTCATATTTGTGCAGGTGTCAGTGCACAGTAGAACAGTGCACCGCCACTCCAGAGTCTGCTAAATCTTCCTGAATGTCTTTTGCAGTCAAACGGGGGTTTGATTTGCCTTTCTAGCAATCCTACGAGCAGTTCTCTCGGAAAGTTTTCTTGGTCTGTCAGACCTCAACTTGACCTCCACCGTTCCGTTAACTGCCATTTCTTAATTACATTACCAACTGAGGAACGGCTAATTGAAAACGCTTTATTATCTTCCTATAATCTTCTCCTGCTTTGTGGGCATCAGTTATTTTAATTTTCAGAGTGCTAGCAGCTGCTTAGATGAGCCCATGGCTGCTGATTGTTGGGACAAGGTTTGAGGAGTCAGGGTATTTATAAAGCTTTGAAATTTGTATCACCTGGCCTTTCCTAACGATGACTATGAACAATCCACAGCCCTAACAAGCTAATTAAGGTCTGAGACCTTGGTAAAAGTCATCTGAGAGCTCAAATGTCTTGAGGGGCCCAAACTTTTGCATGGTGCTCCTTTCCTTTTTTAAACTTTAAAATAAGCAGAAAACGAAAATAGAACATAGAATATATAGAATAATACAACACAGTACAGGCCTTTTGGCCCACAATGTTGTTCCGACCCTCAAACCCTGCCTCCCATATAAACCCCCACCTTAAATTCATCCACATACCTATCTAGTAGTCTCTTAAACTTCACTAGTATATGCGGATGTCCTTTTCACGTTCACAGAATCTCCTGTCTGCTCCCCTGACTATAGAGTCTCCAATGACGACAGCTCTTCTCTTCTCCGTCCCACAGGGTCAGACTCAGTGCCGGAGGCCCTGCCACCGTGGCTCACACCTGGCCGGTCGTCCCTGCCAACAGTATCCAGGACAGTAAGCTTATTATTCAGGGGAATGGCTACAGGGGTGCTCTGCACTCCCTGTCTGCTCACCATCGCTTTCCCCCCTCTGACTGTCACCCAACGACCTGCTTCCGACAGCCTAGGTGTGACTACCTCCCTGTAGCTCTCATCTATGACGGCCTCATTCTCCCTTATGAGTCGAAGGTCACCCAGCTGCTGCTCCAGGTTCCTTACACAGTCTTCCAGATCGCCCAGATGTGACTCTGTGGGAGAGGGGAGTTCCCCCAAGACTGCCACATCTCACATGAGAGGCACATCACCGTCTCAGGAGACTTTGTAAAAACTAACTGCGAGCTAGCTTGTCCTCCGCCTCTTCTCGTCGAAGCCTCTCGAGTCGAAGCCTCAAATCTCCACACCTTCACTGGTCCATTCACGCACTAATACACTAATACACTAATCTTGCTTAAAACTTTTTAAAGAATGTTCATCTTTAACTTTATGACTTTTGGAGATCAGTTCATCTTCTACCCCCTTAACTATTCACAGTAAGAGAAATTTTGACCAGAGATTCGCAAACTTTTGGTTGCCACTGTATGCTCAGTTAGGACAACAGAGATTCCAGGCAGGATAGTTGAAAGCTCCTCTTCAGGAATGTGGGTAGGCAGGGAGACCTCCAGTGTCCCTGACGACTACCCTGCAAGAGGTGCATCCGGCTGCAGCTTCTAACAAACCGCGTTATGGAGTTAGAGCTGGAACTGGATGAACTCTAAATCATTTGGGAGGCTGTGGGGTGGTGATAGATTGGACAGATAGAGTGCTAGTTACATCCAAGATGCAGGATACAGGAAACTGGGTGACAATCTGGACGGTGGATGGGTTTAGGGAGCCAGTGCATAGTATCCCTGCGGCCAGCTCCCTCTCCACTTTGGATATTGTTGTGGGGTAGTGACCGAACAGAGAAAAATCACAGTGGCCGGGTCTCTGGCACTGTGTCTGCCTCGCTGACATTTTATCTGTTTTGCATATTCCCGCATATCAACCACTGATAAAACTAGTCAAACGAGTTCAGAGAAAGGAACCTGAGTATTTCGGGACTGTTTTGAAAACACAGACTGGATCAAGTTTAGGGAGGCGGCTACGTACGATCGCCACATTAACATCGATGAATATGCCAGATCTTTTAAGTGCAAGAGGACGTCACCGTTATTAACGATATCTACGTGAGCACAAATTATGGTTGATGACTGGCAACAGAAGTCCGAGCACGGCTGAGAGATCGGGTTACTGCCGCCATATCGGCGGAAAAGAAACTCTCAGGTCTTTTCTGCTCAGTTTGCTAATGAAACGCCGTTCATGGAACGAAGGACCTCCATGCACCCAAAGAGGCACTCTGTCTGGCCTGTTGATATGAAATGGGGTGAAGAGCTATGGCGGCGGCGGGGGTGGGGTGAGGGAGTGGGGAATGGTGGTCACGGTTAGATCAATCATGTCCTTACTGAATAGCTGCTGCTGCATGTTCATATATTTTTATTCATATATTTACATGAAATATTTCGATTGGTATCGTTCCGCACAGACAAGGTGGAACAAAGGGCACTTTCCCGTGTGTTACTCGTCTCCGTTCAGTGGTACTGAAGAATTAAGTTAATATTTGCCTTCATCTTTGTTTGTAATGAAGTTTTAGATAGTCGGACAGAAAAATGAATTATGCTACATTCATGGCAATATATTAAAATCGCATATGGTGTGAAATATTATCTCGTTAGGTGTGAGATTCGAAACTCTTTGGAGTCACGGCGGAGGAAATGCGCTCGCTGAACTGGGTGAATCTAAGACCAGAACACGCAACCTCGGGATAGAGGGGAGTCCTCTTAGAAAGGAGATGAGGAGTAAATTCTTTAGTGGTGAATCTGTGGAATTCGTTGCCTCAAGCAGTTGTGGAGGCCGAGGCTGATAGATTCCTGATTGATCCGGGCATGGAGGGATGCAGGGAGAAGGCCGGAGAAGGGGCTGAGAGGAAAATTGCACCATCCACGATAAAAAGGTGGAGCAAACCCGAAGGGCCAAGTGTTCTTCTCCGATATCTTATAGGATAATGGTCCTGAATCGGTGGATGTAGGTGAAACATGAACAGAGACATGCTAGGCAGCATGTCAATAAACACGATAAATTACAATACAGCAATTATTATAATAAACACTATAGATTATAGTAAGAAATATTCTAATTCCTTGACCAGGAATCGAACTTGGGCCGCAGCGGTGAGAGAGCCGACTCCTAACCATTTGACCACCAGGGAAGCGCTGAAACACTGCGCACAATGATGGGTAACTAACGAATGAGCACATATAAAATACTGTATATATGTCATGATGAATAAATTAGTAATAAAATAGCGTTTTTGAGCTGTACCGTCACTGGAAGTTTGCCATTTGGTTGTGGAATCAATTCAGTAATAGACTGAGCGAAGTTATTCACTCTGCTTCAGTTCACTGATGGTTGAGAGGGATTCAGTGTTCGTGCCCCAGTCGTGGGCAGCATTACCTTTCTGTCCACCACCAACCATCACCACCAGATGGCAGCAGCGAGAAGCGAACATGCCTGGATGGTGGGGGACCAAAATGATTGATGTTGTTTCCTGCATCAGGGCTCCTTGTGGATGTACTAGTGGTTGTGATGAAGTAGGCCGTATACACTACTTTATGTACACTTTTGCGTTTAAAGGCATTATAGAACATAGAACATAGAACATAGAATAGTACAGGCCCTTCGGCCCACAATGTTGTGCCGACCCTCAAACCCTGCCTCCCATATGAGCACCCACCTTAAATTCCTCCACATACCTGTCTAGTAGTCTCTTAAACTTCACTAGTATATCTGCCTCCACCACTGACTCAGGCAGTGTATTCCACGCACCAACCACTCTCTGAGTAAAAAAACATCCTCTAATATCCCCCTTGAACTTCCCACCGTTTACCTTAAAGCCATGTCCTCTTGTATTGAGCAGTGGTGCCCTGGGGAAGAGGCGCTGTCTATCCACTCTATCTATTCCTCTTATTATCTTGTATACCTCTATCATGTCTCCTCTCATCCTCCTTCTCTCCAAAGAGTAAAGCCCTAGCTCCCTTAATCTCTGATGATAATGCATACTTTCTAAACCAGGCAGCATCCTGGTAAATCTCCTCTGTACCCTTTCCAATGCTTCCACATCCTTCCTATAGTGAGGTGACCAGAAATGGACACAGTACTCCAAGTGTGGCCTAACCAGATTTTTACAGAGCTGCATCATTACACCGCGACTCTTAAACTCTATCCCTCGACTTATGAAAGCTAACACCCCATAAGCTTTCTTAACTACCCTATCCACCTGTGAGGCAACTTTCAGGGATCTGTGGACATGTAGCCCCAGATCCCTCTGCTCCTCCACACTACCAAGTATCCTGTCATTTACTTTGTACTTTGCCTTGAAGTTTGTCCTTCCAAAGTGTACCACCTCACACTTCTTCGGGTTGAACTCCATCTGCTACATCTCAGCCCACTTCTGTATCCTATCAATGTCTCTCTGCAATCTTCGAAAATCCTCTACACTATCTACAAGACCACCAACCTTTGTGTCGTCTGCAAACTTGCCAACGCACCCTTCTATCCCTACATCCAGGTGGTCAATAAAAATCACGAAAAGTAGAGGTCCCAGAACAGATCCTTGTGGGACACCACTAGTCACAATCCTCCAATCTGAATGTACTCCCTCCACCACCACCTGCCTTCTGCAGGCAAGCCAATTCTGAATCCACCTGGCCAAACTTCCCTGGATCCCATGCCTTCTAACTTTCTGAATAAGCCTACCGTGTGGAACCTTGTCAAATGCCTCACTAAAATCCATATAGTTCACATCCACTGCACTACCCTCATCTATATGCCTGGTCACCTCCTCAAAGAACTCCATCAGGCTTGTTAGACACGATCTGCCCTTCACAAAGCCATGCTGACTGTGTCTGATCAGACCATGATTCTCTAAATCCCTAGAGCTCCTATCTCTAAGAATCTTTCCCAACAGCTTTCCCACCACAGACGTAAGGCTCACTGGTCTATAATTACCCGGACTATCCCTACTACCTTTTTTGAACAAGGGGACAACATTCGCCTCTCCCCAATCCTCCGGTACCATTTCCGTGGACAACGAGGACATAAAGATCCTAGCCAGAGGCTCAGTAATCTCTTTTCTCGCCTCGTTGAGCAGCCTGGGGAATATTCCATCAGGCCCCGGGGACTTATCTATCCTAATGTATATTAACAACTTCAACACATCCTCTCCCTTAATATCAACATGCTCCAGAACATCAACTTCACTCATATTGTCCTCACCATCATCAAGTTCCCTCTCATTGATGAATACCGAAAAGAAGTATTCATTGAGGACCTCGCTCACTTCCACAGCCTCCGGGCACATCTTCCCACCTTTATCTCCAATCGGTCCTACCTTCACTCCTGTCATCCTTTTCTTCTTCACATAATTGAAGAATGCCTTGGGGATTTCCTTTACCCTACTCGCCAAGTCCTCCTCATGCCCCCTTCTTGCTCTTCTCAGCCCCTTCTTAAGCTCTTTTTTTGCTTCCCTATATTCCTCAATAGACCCATCTGATCCTTGCTTCCTAAACCTCATGTATGCTGCCTTCTTCCACCTGACTAGATTTTCCACCTCACCTGTCACCCATGGTTCCTTCACCCTACCATTCTTTATCTTCCTCATCGGGACAAATTTACCCCTAACATCCTGCAAGAGATCTCTAAACATCGACCACATGTCCATAGTACATTTCCCTGCAAAAACATCATCCCAATTCACACCCGCAAGTTCTAGCCTTATAGCCTCACAATTTGCCTTTCCCCAATTAAAAATTTTCCTGCCCTCTCTGATTCTATCCTTTTCCATGAAAATGTTAAAGGCCAGGGAGCGGTGGTCACTGACCCCCAGATGCTCACCCACTGAGAGATCTGTGACCTGACCCGGTTCATTACCTCATACTAGATCTAGTATGGCATTCCTCCTAGTCGGCCTGTTCTCATACTGTGACAGGAATCCGTCCTGGACATACTTAACAAACTCTGCCACATTTAAACGCTGGGAACTAATCAGGTACCAATTAATATTTGGGAAGTTAAAGTCTCCCATTATAACAACCCAGTTATTTTTGCACCTTTCCAAAATCTGCCTCCCAATCTGCTCCTCTGTATCTTTGCTGCTACCAGGGGGTCTATAGAATACCCCAAACAGAGTAACTGCTCCCTTCCTGTTGCTGACTTCCACACATATTGACTCAAAACAGGATCCTGCTACATTACCCACCCTTTCTGTAGCTGTAATACTATCCCCGACCAGTAATGCCATCCCTCCTCCCCCTTTCTCCGCCCTCTCTATCCCTTTTAAAGCACTGAAATCCAGGAATATTGAGAATCCATTCCTGTCCTGGTGCCTGACGATTCTATACCAGCCCGTGAAATAACTGTAAATAGACTCGCCATCGCACCCCCATGGAAAGCTGTCAAAGCATGAGATGAAATGCCTGAACATCGTAAACATCTGAGAAAGTAGAGAAGCTGCCGTGCCTTCTTTTTAATGACACTTCCGTGCTAGACCCAGGATAGATCTTCTCATACGATAACTCCACATAATTCAAAGTTACTGACCCTCTCTACTTCCGATACCCTAATGAGGAGTAGTTCATCGACCTCCGGTGTCTCCTTTCTGTAGTCAATAATCAACTCTCTACTTTTGCCTACGGTGAATAGAAGGTTTCTGTCGTGGCGCGATTCAGGCAGACTTTCAATCTCCCTGCTATAAACCGGTTCACCCTAATTTTTCATACTAGAAATAACAGAGGCACTGTCAGCTGTCTCAAATGTGGCATTGGGGTTGTACTTCGCCTCCGTTACAGTTATAAAGCGAGTGGAGCAGGGGCTGAGCCTTTTGGTGCAGCTGCGCTGATGGTGATTGTGGAGCAGATGTTATCACCAATCAGAACTGACTGGGTTACACAAGTGAGGAAATCGAGGAACTATTGCACAAGGAGTTATTGAAGCATAAATCTTGGAGATTATTGATTAGTTATGAGGGCGTGATAGTGTTCAATCAAATTGCAGAGGGTCCAGTCGCTCCTCGGCCTAGAGACGACACGTTTCATCACCAACCACTCAAAACACTTCATCAAATTGGAAGTTAGTGCTTCTGGACGATTGTCTTTGAGGCGGGTTACCACAAACTTCTTGAGCACCGGTACGCTTGAAGACCTCTTGGCGCTCGTGAGCCCCTCAGACTGCCGACGCGAGCAGTTAAAGATATAAATCAAAACTCCAGCCCTGTACTTTGCTCAGGCTATCAGTACTCAGACAGGAACACCGTCTAGGCCAGATACATTCTGCAGGAAAGCGATTGTGTAAGGTTCACCATCATGAAGAATGTCTCACATTGGCCTCAGAGAGTGAAGTCACCGGGGCGTTGGGAACTGAGGGCATTTTCTAAGTTGCCTCCATGTTCTGTCGTTCAAAATGAGCATAAAATGTATTGAGCTCATCTGGTAGCTGGTAGTGAAAACTGGTTGTTACATTTGTCGCTCAGATTTTTTTTCTTGTAGGATGTGATAGCATTCAAGCAGCGTGGCAGCTGCCGAGCATCTTTCAGTAATTCAAGTTTTGTCCGGAATTGCCACTTCATATGTGGGACAGCTTTCCGGTGATCGTACCCGCGCCTCTTGTGATTTTCTTCGTCGCTGGATCTGAACGCCACGAATCTACCGCTCAGCAGATTGCAGACCAACTGTTCATCCAGTCTTCTGGTCGGGGAACAGTCTGGACTCATTGGGGAACAGTCATTCATTAGTGTCTTTATAAAGACTGTGACATCTGCTCTGGGGGTAATTGGCTTTTTGCGACGACGATGCCGGGTAGAGGATACTTCATAATCCGGCGATTTAGTCTGGCTTGAAGTCTTCCAAACCGACCTCCTTTCAGGCAATGCTAATGGCTGACCTTCGCTGATCGCTGAAAGGTGCCGCACCTGCATCACCGAGAGTCATGACCACCTGGTCCTTCAGGAGCTCGTTAAATTACCAATTTATTTAAACTGCTCAAAAGTACGTTTCTTAAAGGGAAGTTAGGGTTTTCAGATTGCAGCGATAGTAGTTAAGAAGAAGTACATCTGGATATTTGCGAGCAGACGGCAATACGTCGAGTGTATCGCCAGTATCATCTTGGATCTTTGGATTGATACACAAATCTCAAAACTACCTAAAGCTTTATCAATAATGTAGACATCCTGCTCTTACTTGAGCCTACAAAATTCATCACCTCGCACATCGTGCTTAAATACGATCTGTCTTTGATCTGTACAGCAAATTGAATAATGATGCCTAAAATGCAGGCCATTGAGTCTAACATAGCTGGCGGAAGAGTTACAGGAGGGGATGCGAGTGTTGGGAACTGTCAGCATTTAAACAGGTAGAGGCTAATTAGATATAGTCATGCAGTTCTTAAATTTGTAAATGACATCAATATTGGTGGTGCCTTGGACAATGATGAGGATTGTCTAAGTTTACAAAGAGAGCGAGATCATCTTAGAAAGGGGTCAATGAATGGCAGGTGGAGTTTAATTTGACCAGATGCTGCGCTTTGTAAAGTTAAGGCAAAACAGTTCTTGCACAGTAAATGGTAGGGTACTGGAAATTTTGTAGAATTGGATGAATCAAGCTTATGGAAGCATATTCGCTGAAACCGGTTATACAGGTAGACAAGGCACAGGAAGGATGCCATTAGAGTGGAAGCATAACGAAACCGTTTCATGAGAATGTTTCCTGGAACACTCGGTTTGAGCTATAAGGAGAGGTTCTGTAAGCTGAGAGGTTTCTCCCTGCTGCATAGGACGCTGAGGGGTGACATTAACGAGATGTATAATATCATGAGGGTCACAGATAGGTGTCAAAATGGTTGTTGTGGCGCGTCCAGTGTGATAATGTAGCGGGTAGTGTTTGTCGCTCTGACTTTCAGCTTACCCCACTGACCAGCAGTGTCACGAAAAGGAGAGCTGAACGCGTAGACTCTCCCTCTCAGTGCATCGTCTCTTCAACAGCAAGCCTCGTGTTGTGCCTGCTCGCAGGCGACACACGGTAACTGAGCTCCTTTCGGACAGTCTGAGCTACAGAAAACGGGGAGGAGGTATGGCCACTGCACACGTAGTAGCACACAGGCTCACCGGCCTGTGGACACGCTCTGGTGCTCATGAACCAGATCCCCAGCTCCGGGTAAATAGCCCCACTGCCTTGTGGACAGCTTCGGGAGAGACGAACGCTACGGGAGTAAACACAGACAGCAAATCCGAAATGGAGCCACTCAGGCGGCTGAACGTCACCTGACGTCCTTCCGGCAGCTCCTGCAGCCAAGCTGGTGCCAAACGTATTGCTTCATGCTTTCCTTTGGACTGCAGTGGTGACGGGGAGAGAGGGGGATCTTGACGACTGGGCATCTCAGGATCTTCATACATTCCCCATTGTCAAGTCAAGTCAAGTCAAGTCGCTTTTATTGTCAGTTCGACCATAAGCTGCTGGTACAGTACACAGTAAAAACGAAACAACGTTCCTCCGGGACCCTAGTGCTACATGAAACAACATAGCACTACACTAGACTATGTGCGACAACATAAGGCTACACTAGACTTCGTAAAACAACATAAAAACTGCACTGGACTACAGACCTGCACAGTACTACATAGAATGTCCTTCTGAGACTGACGGATGTCAACCACCATCACAACTTAATAGCAACCAAAATACTTGCTCAGCCAGTTTACTGATGCGTACTTCAAAACCCAATTCCCCACCCCACACCCCACGACAATCCAACTGTGGCCGCTAAGGACCCCCGATAAAAGTTTTATAGTCTCACTGGCTCACCACCCCCATCCTGGCGGTCTGTTCATAAATGCCGGAGTTTTCTATCAGGCTAACCTATGGGACTTACTAGGTATCAAGACGGCACAGACGGTTTAAAGCTTTACGATAATAGTACGCAGCTGGGCATCAGGGGCTTCATTGTCTACAAGGAAAACTGTACCAGTGACTGTCGACTGTACCATTGTGGCCTCCCAATCGAATCCCTCGATGGAATATTATGCCCACTTCGAGGGATGCAACATAACGCCATTCAGGTGAACAGCCACTGTCGGTAGCAGTGGCAGACATGAGACGGGCGCTGCAGAGAGGAAGTCCCCGTCAACATAACACCTTCCGGTTGAGCAGCCGCTGACTGCAGCGGTGGCAGACATGAGAACGACTCCGCATGGAGCCAGTTCCCATAAGGCTGCCGGATAAGTCAAAATCCCAGGCCGACTGCTCAGCCAGAGCACTGACGGCTTCATGGACATCACCTAATTTTTACAAGCTGCCGTCCCCATATGCATCAAGTCAGCCACTATGCGATGTTAGCATTCAGGTTGTGTGGACTACAATATTAAATGCGGAGGCTGAATATGGCCATACAGCACTTTGGGTAATGTGAGTATTTCGGCCACCTTATCTAAGAAAGGATGCACTGGCGTTGGACAAGGTCCCGGGGAAGTACACGGTGATGATGGAAATATAGAAACATAGAAAATCTACAGCACAATACAGGCCCTTCGGCCCACAATTCTGCGCGAAGACGTACTTACTTTAGACATTACCCATAATTCCTTATTTTTCTAAGCTCCATATACCTAGCCAGGAGATTCTTAAAAGACCCTATCGCATCTGCCTCCAACACCATCGTCGGCAACCCATTCCACGCCCTCACCTGTGTACCTACTTCCAAGCACCTTAAAACGGTGCCCTCTCGTGTTAGCCATTTCAGCCCTGGGACTAACTATCCACATGACCAATGCCTCTCATCATCTTAAACACCTCTATCAGGTCACCTCTCATCTTCTGCCGCTCCAAGAATAAAAGGCCGATTTCACTCAACCTATTCTGATAAGGCATGCTCCTCAAACCAGGCAACGTCCTTGTAAATCTCATCTGCACCTTTTCTATACTATACTTTCCGCATCCTTCCTGCAGTGAGGTGACCGGAACTGAGCACAGTACTCCAAGTGGGATCTGACCATGGTCTATATAGCTGTAACATTACCTCTCGGCTCGTAAATCTGAATGCCACGGTTGATTAAGGCCAATGCACCGCGTCCCATCTTAACCAGAGTCAACCTGCGCAGCAGCTTTTAGTGTCCTATGGACCTGGACCACAAAATCCCTCTAATCCTCTATATTCTGCCTAATATTTGACCTACCAAAATGAACTACCTCACACTTATCTGTGTTGAATTCCATCTGTCACTTCTCAGTCCAGTTTTGCATCCCATCAATGTCCCGCTGTAACGTCTCACAGCCTTCCACACTATCCACAACACCTCCAACCTTTGTGTAATCAGCTAATTTACTAACCCATCCCTCCACTTCCTCGTCCAGGTCATGTATAAAAGTCACGAAGAGTAGGTGTCCCAGAACAGATCCCTGAGGCACAACACTGATCACCGAACTCCATGCAGATTATGACCTGTCTATAACCATTCTTCGCTTTCTAGGGCAAGCCAATTCTGGATCCACAAAGCAAGGTCCCGTTGGATTCCATGCCTCCCTACTTTCTCAATAAGCCTTGCATGGGTTACCTTATTAAATGCCTTGCTGAAATCCATATACACTACATCTACTGCTCTTCCTTCATCAATGTGTTTCGTCACATCCTTATAAAATTCAATCAGGCTCCTAAGGTACGACAAAGCCATGCTGATAATCCCTAATCATATTGTGCTTCTCTAAATGTTCATAAATCCTACCTCTCAGGATCTTTTCCATCAACTTACCAACCACTGAAAGAAACCTCACTGGTCTATAATTTCCCGGGCTATCTCTACTCCCTTTCATGAATAAGGGAACAACATCTGCAACTCTCTAATCCTCTGGAACTTCTCCCGTCCACATTGATGAAGCAGTGGGGACGGGATGATCCCGAAATTAAAGGGTTAACTCTGAGAAGCGTTTGCTAAACATGGGTGCATATTATTGAGAACTACTGTAGCCCCCCCACCCCCCGGCCACCCTCAGGGTCGCTCGGCTCGCTGTCGTCTAGGGAAACAGCCTCGGCCCCGGCAAACTGAGTAATTCGTTTGTGTGGATGCTGTGTGATGTACCCCACCCCGCCCAAATAACAGACAATACACCAGATGTAATTAAATGATATACAGTTTATAAATATTACTGGAGCTATATAATTAAAAGAGAATAAAATATAAAAGGAAAATAAAAGGCGGCCACACTTATCAAAGTTCAATCTCTTCGCGCACAAAAACCTTTGGAGCTCAAGGACCTTCTTCTTCACCCTGCGACCCCCTCGGACCACCTCGACCGGCCGCCTGGGACCAACAACGGTGGTCGACCAGACGCTCCACACGAGTCCGTCTCCGTCTCCTATCCGAACGCCCTCCTCGGGGTCCGACCCCATTAGCGGACTCACAGCACCTCGTCCATCCTCTGTCTCGCTCTCCCGCCTTCTGCCCCCAAACTTCGCGCATGCAGTATCTTCAAATACACCAAAACCATAACAACTATCCCAATTGGTTATAGCACTCTCTTATCACACTCTAAACCAAAAACAAGCTGCTAGCGCAAACTTTCTCAGCGTTTAACACAACAAAGCCACATTCCCCAGATTATCACAACAAAAACGCCATTTTAATTAGCCTCCGCAGTAACATAAAAGTCGAAACCCCCTTACACTCTCCCCCCACCAAATAGTCATGTCCTCATGACTCCTAAATAACTCGCCAACCAGTCCTACAGAGACACAACACACACATACACAGATACACAGATACACACAGTGACAGTGCTCCCCAAACAGTGGACCTTACTCCTGTTTCACGGGCGCTACATAGGCCAAACTATCTGGGAGCTTCTTAACCCATCGAGACCTCCGTACCCCCTCACCTAAACCCAAAAGTCTGAGACACTACTAGGGATACCTCGGGCCTGCTTGCCAACTCCTCTCTCACTCAGACCACCACTACAGCTCGGAGCCCCCTGTCCCGTGTCCGGGGCCCCGCCTCTCCTCCTTCCTGATCCTGCCGTAACTCGGACTGCCCACAGCTAGCCCTCCCCACTACACCTGACTCAGTGGGAGAAGGGTCAAAGGTCTCTTCCTCAATCACGGGGAAGTTAGCGAAAGGCAGTATGTACCACATGTGCAGCACATCATCCTTCGAATCCGTATCCTTCCTCATTCCCTCGATCAGTAACAGCTGTTTAAGTTTCTCCAAACTGAAACATTTAGCCGGGGCTACCCCTTCAGCCTCCTGCAGTCGAGACGTCAGCTTCTTCAGGGACTCCTTCAACTCTCGCCACAGCCTCAGCAGTTCCGACTCAGGGTTCTTGGTCATCTCAATCTGGGACGCAGTTACCCTACCAGCTTCTTCCACTCTGACCTGAAAAGCAGCAGTTAAAGAATGTTCAGCCTCCGGTTGTTTAGAACCATAGAACCATAGAAACTACAGAACAGAAACAGGCCTTTTGGCCCTTCTTGGCTGTGCCGAGCCATTTTCTGCCTAGTCCCACTGACCTGCACACGGACCATATCCCTCCATACACCTCCCATCCATGTATCTGCCCAATTTATTCTTAAATGTTAAAAAAGAACCCGCATTTACCACCTCGTCTGGCAGCTCATTCCATACTCCCACCACTCTCCGTGTGAAGAAACCCCCACTAATGTTCCCTTTCAACTTTTCCCCCTCACCCTTAACCCATGTCCTCTGGTTTTTTTCTCCCCTTGCCTCAGTGGAAAAAGCCTGCTTGAATTCACTCTATCTATACCCATTATAATTTTATATACCCCTATCAAATCTCCCCTCATTTTTCTGCGCTCCAGGGAATAAAGTCCTAACCTATTCAATCTTTCTCTGTAACTGAGTTTCTCAAGTCCCGGCAACATCCTTGTAAACCTTCTCTGCACTCTTTCAACCTTATTTATATCCTTCCTGTAATTTGGTGACCAAAACTGAACACAATACTCCAGATTCGGTCTCACCAATGCCTTATACAACCTCATCATAACATTCCAGCTCTTATACTTAATACTTTGATTAATAAAGGCCAGTGTACCAAAAGACCTCTTTACGACCCTATCTACCTGTGACGCTACTTTTAGGGAATTTTGTATCTGTATTCCCAGATCCCTCTGTTCCACTGCACTCCTCAGTGCCTTACCATTAACCCTGTATGTTCTACGTTGGTTTGTCCTTCCAACGTGCAATACCTCACACTTGTCAGTATTAAACTCCATCTGCCATTTTTCAGCCCAATTTTCCAGCTGGTCCAAGTCCCTCTGCAGGCTCTGAAACCCTTCCTCATTGTCTACTACACCTCCAATCTTTGTATCATCAGCAAACTTGCTGATCCAATTTACCACATTATCATCCAGATCATTGATAGAGATGACAAATAACAATGGACCCAGCACTGATCCCTGTGGTACACCACTAGTCACAGACCTCCACTCGGAGAAGCAATTCCCTACCACCACTCTTTGGCTTCTTCCTGAGGACGTCTTCCAGGTCAACTTTCAGTTTTTCCACTTCATTTAAACTCGCGATAGTCACCTTCAGGTTCCTTTCAAGCGTCCGCCTCCCTTTTCCGAGATTTGTCCTCCATTTCTTTACCTCCTCAGGAGTGTAGTCAAACTCCCCTCCCTGGGCTCTCGATTTTCTGTTGATCTTAGTCAGAACACTTCCTTGATCTTCCCCAACTTGCAAGTCTTCCAATCTGTTCTGAATCGACGTCTTGAGTTTCTGCTGATCCTTTCGAAGGTGGGTCATTGTTTCTTCTCGCTGGATTAATTCATCAGTACATGACCTCAGTGCGGTGCAAATCCCCTCTCTTCCCTGTGTCTCATTCAAATTGACGACCTGGGTTACCATCCCCTGGTCCACCACCGTCTGTCCCAACACCAGAAAGTTCAACTGGTATGTCGGGTCATTTTCCTCACATTGCACCAAACTCCTCCGGCCAACAACTCCTCCATATTTGACACTTCGCTTCGGTCGCCCGGGCTCAGCTAGTCGCCTCGCCTCATAGTCCCCCCAGGCGAATCCAAGGTCTAGGCGGTCATCCACATACGTCAAAACTCCACACACCTTCACTTCCCCCATGGTCTTCCTCATGCCCCGCGGGAAGGATGCAGGGGCTCCGGATATGCCCTTGGGCATCTTTACGGATCGGAAGATTCCTAGGGAAGTAGTAAAGGCCATCTTCAGCTCAACAGCCGCATTCCTCAGGATCTGGCAACATCCACCCCTCAGATGCAGCACATTAAGCCACATCGCACAATCCACACACACGCTGCCTTCATCTTCCACGCCGCTAGGGTCCAGTTGCCGCGACCTCTCTCTCTCACTGAGGTGTCTTCAGCGGTCAATTCCCCTCCCTCGTGGTAGTTCGGAGCATCTATTAAGAGTGTCTCACCCTCAGCTACTTTCCCCAAGCCGTACAACCGCTGGGTCTCGTATAAATTCAGTACTGGCTCAAGGCTGCTACACACGTCCTCAGAAGCAACTCGACACGCTGGGTGCCCAGAAAATGCCTCCATGACCTCCAGGGTCATTAACCAATCATCGTCTTCTGGATAACTACTGCCACTAGTACCCAAAGTCTCCGGTGTCCTTGCGGTTGTCAAGGATAAATGCTTCAGACACCGGTTGTAAAACGAACTGTATAACAACTTGATCTGTGCCCCGGGGTCGAGGATAGCTTAAGCATCGCTTCCCTCTATCCATAACGACACCCTGGGGCGTTGTCCCTCTAAGCCTTTAGGAATAGGGTCTTCTCCTTTCGGAAGTTCATTGGTACATTACTGGGAACGTGCTTCCACGGAGACCCCAAGCCGTTCCGCCACTGGGCCTCCACTAAGTTTCTCTATCCCTCTCTGATCAGCTGAACAACTGAAGGAGGGGCTGATCCCCTGAAATTATCCCCCTGGCACTGCAAGCAATTTAGCCGCCCTCCTAGCCAGAGAAGACACACTGAAAACTTTCCCCCCTCTTTCAAATAACTGACAGCCGTCACTACGGTGTAAGTGAACCTGACAGCTCTAACACCGTCACCAGCTCGCCTACTCAAACTTTCAACCAATCCCTGTCGCTCTCCCTCAACCGAGCCTACCACTCATCTAACAACTGAGAGATCCGCTCCACCCACGTCTCGTACGTCTCCGCCCCTCTTCGGGTGGACACTATCCCAAGTGCCAGGCGGAGCCTGCCAGAGCTAGAACATTTATTCGGAGACCCTACCTCCAAATCAGACCACTCTTCCCTCTCTCTCCCAACCGCATGGGCAGCCCCGAGTGCCACCTCCAACTCATCAATGCCAGCCCGAACTCGAACAAAGACCTCACCCACCACGCATACAGCAATCACCAGCAAATAACCCACAGAGACAGACATTACAGATTTAAAAAGGGCACCCACACATCATACCAGCAGACTCAATCCCGGACAAAGCCCACACAATTTAGCCCCCCCCTGGCCTCCCTCAGGGTCGCTTGGCTCGCTGTCGTCTAGGGAAACAGCCTCGGCCCCGGCAAACTGGGTAATTCGTTTGTGTGGATGCTGTGTGATGTACCCCACCCCGCCCAAATAACAGACAATACACCAGATGTAATTAAATGATATACAGTTTATAAATATTACTGGAACTGTATAATTAAAAGAGAATAAAATATAAAAGGAAAATAAAAGGCAGCACACTTATCAAAGTTCAATCTCTTCGTGCACAAAAACCGTTGGAGCTCAAGGACCTTCTTCTTCACCCTGCGACCCCTCGGACCACCTCGACCGGCCACCTGGGACCAACAACGGTGATCGACCAGATGCTCCACACGAGTCCGTCTCCGTCTCCTCGCCGAACGTCCCGCTCGGGGTCCGACCCCGTTAGCGGACTCTCAGCACCTCGTCTATCCTCTGTCTCGCTCTCCCGCCTTCTGCCCCAAAATCCCGCGCATACAGTATCTTCAAATACACCAAAACCATTACAACTATCTCAAGTGGTTAATAGCACTCTCTTATCACACTCTAAACCAAAAACAAGCTGCTAGCGCAAACTTTCTCAGCGTTTAACACAACAAAACCGCATTCCCCAGATTAACATAACAAAGACGCCATTTTAATTAGCCTCCGCAGTAAAATAAAAGTCGAAACCCCCTTACACAGTATTGAAAGACTGTGAGAGAGAGGATGTGTCGAGCGCTAGGATCCGACGGCACTGCCTCAGAATACAAGCCCTTCCCTTTAGATGATAGATGAGGTTAAGAGCCTTGCAATCAGAGTGGCGAATCTGTCAGGACAGAACGAACGGTCTCGGCCTGAAACGTCGACCGTACCTCTTCCTATAGATGCTGCCTGGCCTGCTGCGTTCACCAGTAATTTTTACATTCTGTAGGAATTATGTTCAATGACATTGATGTTTCCATAGGAAGCCAGTCAATGCACTCTGTATCACTCATCTATAGAGACTTGTCAAAGTTTTAGATGTCATGCTGATTTCCGCAAACTCCTAAGAAACCAGAGGCGCTGCCGTGCTTCCTTGGCAATTGCACTTGTGACTGAAATAGTAAAATCTAGGAATTTAAAGTTGCTGTCCCTCTCTGATCCTCCGATGAGGAGTGGATCATAGACCTTCGGTTGCTCCTTCCTCAGTCTTGCTTGCATTGAGTGAGGCGCTTACGGGCAGGGTGGAAGGTGGAGGCAAAGTGGATGAAATTGTCGAGCTCAGCGTGAGTATATGAAGCGGCAGCAATACATTCGTCGACGTAGCGGTGGAAGCGTTGGTGTGCATTACCGGGGAAGGTTTGGGTCGAGATTGTTTTACTTAGCCAACGAAAAGAGAGACATACCTGGGACCTATGCGAGTGCCCATGGCTACTCATTGAACTTGGAGTAAGTGGAAACAGCCGAAGGAGAAACTGTTAAGGTGAGGACCGGTTCTGCCAGACGGGGGATGATGATAATAGGCAGCAACTGGTTGGTTCTTTCCTTGAGAACTGTGAAGAATTTTAAGGGCATTTTGATGGGGGACTGGAAATCCAGGGAGAAAATGAGACGGTCAGGGACACGGAATTGAAAGATAGTGAGTTGATCGAGAGCACAGGAAGGTTCGCAAATGCAGGTGGGAAGGGGCGGAGGCATGGCGCATAGGACGGAATGTCGTTATGAGAACAGAAGCTCAGTGGGGCAGGAGCAGGCAGGGACAATGGGCCTACCCGGACAATCAGGCTTGTGAATCGAGTAGGAGGTAGAAGCGAGCAGTTCAGGGCAATGGAACCACGAGTTTTCACCAGAGTTGATCATGTCAGTGATGATGTCAGGGACAGATCTCTGATAGTCCCGAGTCAGTCACTTTCAAGGAGGATGTGTCTGAGAGTTAGCTTCTGGTCTCAGCAACGTGGAGGTCAGTCCGCCACTCTACAACGGCAGCACTTTGTCAGCGGGTTGGATGGAAACTTTGGGACTGGGCTGAGAAATTGGAGGGCAAGTTTCGCGGAGCGGTGAGGATTCCTGATGTTGAGGCGGTTGATGTCTAGTCGGCAATTAGTGATGAAGATATCCCAGAGCAGGCAGAAAACCAGCGCGCTGTGTCCAAGAAGAGGAGGAGGGTTGGCGACAGGAGAATATACCGTCTGGCAATTCAGTCCGCAAAGGCGGGCTCGGAGACGGAGCTGAATGTGAAATAAACTTCACTTTCCCAGCAGCAACTCCTCCCAAACGTCTGAGAATCTCCAGTGAATTGTTTATGAAAATGTTGGCAGAAATACTCCACAGTTTAAACACATATTATATGATGCGTATAACAAAGACGTGGCATTATATTTTCCATGAGGGTGGTGTACTCCGATTAACCCCCAGGCGGAATTGAGAGACAGGGAGTGAGAGACAGAATGGAACAGATACCGCCGGTTTGGTAAACGACTGTAACAGGACTCGAACCTGCAATCTTCTGATGGCTTCCAATCGAACACCGAAGTCAGACGCCTTATCCATTAGGCCACACGGCCGTATTATGTGAGAAATGCCAAGAGTAAAACATGGGGAACATGCTGACTGCTGCAAGCAGTTTCCACCTGTAGAATTATTTCCTGACCGAGCTAAAAGTACTGGCACGCAGTGATTTCATCCCAGGTGAATATTAGACCATTGTTGTGAATATCTTTCCATTCATTCCTGCTTTAGCCTGTTCATTTAAATTCAATATTCTGTTTCTGTCATACAGAAATGAATTTTCAAAGGGAAACACCACTGACTTTTGCGGCGGCGTTATATTCTGTGATTGGAATCAGTGACAATGGTACACCTTGTTCAAAACATTATTGGTAAAGTGAACTCGATTTCCTTTTAGATATTTCAGCCGTTGGTTTGGTATTCCGGAACCGAGCAGCCATGTGTTTGTGTCGGTTAAGCGTTAGGGTGCTCGGATCTGCTGCTGTGCACAACTGGGCGTGCCCTTCAGCGTGTCAGTAATGTGGTGGCTATCAGGTTATTGCATTTGCCCGATACAGGGAAAGTCGCCATTCTAGAACCCGGTGACAAATTCCTATGCAGGTTTACTTGAAATCAAGAAATATGATAAGAAAGCTACTGAAATTTTATTTAATTGAACGTAACTTTTTCTCATTTTACAATTCACAACGCTCAGTGCTTCTCAGAGTTACAGAGCACGGAATTGATCGTTTTGGTACAGCACTTCACAAGAGAGAAAGGAACAGACGAGGTGGTCGAGAGGATAAGGCGATGCACTGCTAATCCATTGTGCTCTGCAAGCAGGTGTTCGAATCCAATCCTCGTCGCGACGTGTTATCTAGGAGACCATTTGGTGAGGCTGTCACCTTAAAACATCCAAGCCTGCAACTTTTGGCACAGGGATGCCAGACCATTTGTTATGTGAGTCATGAAAAACAATATTCATCATTAGTTTATCACCAAATTTGCCTCAATACCACAAGATATAGGAGCAGAATTAGGCTATTCGGCTCATCAATGTTTCTCCGCCATTCTATCACGGCTAAGGCTTCACCTTGAGAATTGTGAGCAGTTTTGGGTCCCTCAACTCAGAAGAGATGTGCTAGCATTGGAGAGATTCCAAAGGACATTCACAAGGTTGATTCCAACAATGAAAGGGTTATCACACGAGGACCGTATGACGGCTCTGGATTTGTACTCGCTGGAATTCGGAAGGATGGGGTGGGGGCGGGATCCATTGAAACCATTCGAATGTTGAAAGGCCTAGACAGAGTAGATGTGGACATGATGCTTGCCATGGTGGGAGAATTTAGGACATGAGTGCACAGCGTTAGGATAGAGGGACGCCCTTTCAAAACAGAGAGGTGTTGAAATGTGTTTAGACAGCGTGTGGTGAATTTGTGGAATTTGTTGCCACATACAGTTGTAGACGACAGGTTGTTGGGTGTATTTAAGACAGAAAAAGATTGGTTCTTGATTGGACACGGCATCAAAGGTTTACGGGGAGAAGGCCGGGAATTGGAGTTCAGGAAGGGTGAAAAAGGATCAGCCATGTTTGAATGGAGGAGCAGACTCGATGGGCCAGATGACCTAACTCTGTTTCAATGTCTTATAGCCCTGTGGTCATACATATTATCCGTCTCAACCCCATTCCCTTGCCTTCTCCTCGTCAACTTGACACCCTTACTACCTGTCCACCTCCTCAACCGCCACTTTAAGTATGCCCAATGACTTGTCCTTCACGGCTACCCGTGACAATAAATTCCACAAATCCATAACTTCCTGGCTACAGAAATTGCTTTCGTCCCTTTTCTGAAGGGACTTCCTTATCTGAAGTTGTACCCGCTGGCCCTCGACTCTAGTACTACATCAACATGCTCTCCATGTCTATTCTAACTCGACCTGTCAATATCCGATAGATTTCAATGAGATCCCCGACTCATTCTTCCAAATTCCAGCGCCCAAGTCCCACGATCCTAAAATATTCCTCATGCGTAACTCTTTTATTCCGGGCACCAGTCTCGTGACCGTCCTCTGGCCAGCACATCCGTTTTACATAACAGACCCAAACCGTTCACCATATTCCACCTGCGGTCCCACCAAAACCTTACACATTTGTTTTTATTTTTTAGTTCTCTCGAAATAAATGTTGACATTGCCTTTGCCCTACTTACTACCGTCTCAAACTGGCAATTAGAATCTCGAGACTCTGTACAAGGTCTCCGAACTCCTGTTACACCTCTTCTTTTCCGATTTTGTCTCCGGTTAGAAAATAGTCTTCTGCTTTATTGCTTCTGACAAAGTGCAATTCCATACATTTCCCAACAGTGTTGTCCATCCGTCCCTTTATTGTCCATTCTCTTCATGTATCTAAGACCTTTTGCAAACTTTGTGCTTGCTGAAGGCTACCTGCCCTTCAACCTATGTTTGGATTGGCCGCAAAGCCAGGAATTTCACCATCCCGATTACTGACAAATAAGCTGAAAAGATGCGGCCCTAATTCCGACTAGTTCCTGAGGATTGGAGGGTGGCTAATGTAACTCCACTTTTTAAAAAAGGAGGGAGAGAGAAACCGGGGAATTATAGACCGGTTAGCCTAACGTCGGTGGTGGGGAAACTGCTGGAGTCAGTTATCAAGGATGTGATAACAGCACATTTGGAAAGCGGTGAAATGATCAGACAAAGTCAGCATGGATTTGTGAAACGAAAATCATGTCTGACGAATCTCATAGAATTTTTTGAGGATGTAACTAGTAGAGTGGATAGGGGAGAACCAGTGGATGTGGTATATTTGGATTTTCAGAAGGCTTTTGACAAGGTCCCACACAGGAGATCAGTGTGCAAACTTAAAGCACACGGTATTGGGGGTAAGGTATTGGTGTGGGTGGAGAGTTGGTTAGCAGACAGGAAGCAAAGAGTGGGAATAAACGGGACCTTTTCAGAATGGCAGGCAGTGACTAGTGGGGTACCGCAAGGCTCAGTGCTGGGACCCCAGTTGTTTACAATATATATTAATGACTTGGATGAGGGAATTAAATGCAGCATCTCCAAGTTTGCGGGTGACACGAAGCTGGGTGGCAGTGTTAGCTGTGAGGAGGATGCTAAGAGGATGCAGGGTGACTTGGATAGGTTGGGTGAGTGGGCAAATTCATGGCAGATGCAATTTAATGTCGATAAATGTGAAGTTATCCACTTTGGTGGCAAAAATAGGAAAACAGATTATTATCTGAATGGTGGCCGATTAGGAAAATGGGAGGTGCAACGAGACCTGGGTGTCATTATACACCAGTCATTGAAAGTGGGCATGCAGGTACAGCAGGCGGTGAAAAAGGCGAATGGTATGCTGGCATTTATGGCGAGAGGATTCGAGTACAGGAGCAAGGAGGTACTACTGCAGTTGTACAAGGCCTTGGTGAGACCACACCTGGAGTATTGTGTGCAGTTTTGGTCCCCTAATCTGAGGAAAGACATCCTTGCCATAGAGGGAGTACAAAGAAGGTTCACCAGATTGATTCCTGGGATGGCAGGACTTTCATATGAAGACAGACTGGATGAACTGGGCTTGTACTCGTTGGAATTTAGAAGATTGAGGGGGGATCTGATTGAAACGTATAAGATCCTAAAGGGATTGGACAGGCTATATGCAGGAAGATTGTTCCCGATGTTGGGGAAGTCCAGAACGAGGGGGTCACAGTTTGAGGATAGAGGGGAAGCCTTTTAGGACCGAGATTTGGAAAATCTTCTTCAGACAGAGATTGGTGAATCTGTGGAATTCTCTGCCACAGGAAACAGTTGAGGCCAGTTCATTGGCTATATTTAAGAGGGAGTTAGATATGGCCCTTGTGGCTACGGGGGTCAGGGGGTATGGAGGGAAGGCTGGGGCTGTGTTCTGAGTTGGATGATCAGCCATGATCATAATAAATGGCGGTGCAGGCTCGAAGGACCGAATGGCCTGCTCCTGCACCTATTTTCCATGTTTCTATGTTTCTAGTCACCAGCATCCAATCAGAAATTCTCACTCTTTGGCTCCACTCAATCAGCGATTCGTCTATCTATGGCGGTATCTTTGCTGTATACTGAGGGACGTTCATCATTTTTAACTGACTCATGTGCTTTGCTTTGTCAAAGACCTTCTGAAAATCCAAGTAAACAACATTCAGTGTCTCGACTTTGTTTATTATGCCTGTTATTTCCTCAATGAATTCCAAACAATTTGTCAGGCTAGATTATCCCTTAGGAAACCGTGCTGATTTAGGCCTATTTTATTATCTGGCTCGAAGTACCGCGAAACTTCATCCTTAATAATGGACTGCAAGATCATCCAAAACACTAAGGTCAGGTTAACAGTCTGATATTCTCTCTTTGGCTTCACTCCCTTCTTAAAGAGTGGAATGACATTTCCAAGTTTCGAAGCTATTTGACAATATTGTCTTTCTGTAAGGATCACTGCAAAAGTCTCTACAATATCTTGGGGAACGAAGATTGGCGTGAATGTCGACACAACGTGCGATGACGATTAGTTTCGCTTTCCCCCTCTCTCTGCGTCTGTCACATCTTTTATTATCAATGAGTGCAGACTTTATACAACCTTGAGATTCATCTCAGTACCGGCAGCCACGAAGCACAGAAACCCAACGAAACACATTAAAACAGAAGAGGGCTGTCAAACAGCTTGTGTGCAGAGAGAGAGAAAAAAATCGTACAAAAATAAAATCACGAAAACAGTATTCAGAACTAAAGGTCACAAAGTTAGGCATCACTGTAGCTGGACTTGAAGTCCACTGGTTGCAGTTCACAGCCTCAGGCCAGCACAGAGACCAGCAAACCCCGCGGAGAAGCGAACAGAGCCGGATAATCCCTCGTCCATGACTCCGACAACGGGCCATTTCGATCTGTCCAGTTTCTTAATTCGACAAAACCCTGGGTCAATTCTCGCTCTCTGTTACTTCGATACGGTTTCCGGCCCGGGTTTCGTCGCTTCGATGAGGCCGGTACCCGAAACTGACATCGTCTGGTTTTCCACTTGTAAGCATGAGAGTGTGTTTCCAAGTTTGCTGACAACTCGAAAGAGGCGAGAGGGCCGGTTGCAAAGCGCAAGTTTTGACTTGCTTACTGATAGATAGAAAGAGTAAATAAGAAGTCGGTACATGGAGGGTAATGATGGAAAATGTGAGGGAAGAAGAATGAAGTAGAGAAGATTACACGTAAGTGAAATTCAAAGGGATTGAGATGTTCTTGCGTCTGAGAAATAGAATAGTTAGTATGATGGTGCATCAGCAGTTAAGGCAGAAAATTGCACAATGGTATTTATTACAACAGGGCAGGAGTTTGTAAATACAACTGTGCCGAGTATTAGCACAGCCACACCTCGACCGCTATGCACGGTTCTGAATCTCTTATTTGAGACAGAATACATTCACGTTGGCAGTCCAGAAGATATTACCTCAGCGAATTCCTGGATCAAAGGTGTTGTCCTGTCACGAATGGCTGAAGATTATAGAATGAGGTGTGATCTATTTGAACCAGACAGAACCTGAGAGGACACAGCAGGGTGGATGTTGAGAGGAAGGCAGAGAAATATACAACATGGAAATAGGCTCTTCAACCTGTTAACTTCATCATTGCCATCAAGGACTATTTAAAACTAAATATACCTTTATATTCCCCTTACATTCCCACTTGTTCTCATCCACATTCAACCGCTCACCTACATTTGAAGAGACACATAAAATAAAAGAAAATCACACATAGATTTGGGATGTTGTAGGAAACTGGAACATCCAAGTTAAACGCCGGAGATCCCGGGGATTCCGTGTAATCTCCACTTAGCCAGCACCCAAGGGATATGTTTCCATTTGCAATAGAGCTTTCAACAAGAGGACAAAATGGGGATGATTTACAACTGAGGTTGATCGCAATTTCGTCCCACAGGAAAGAGTGAATGGCTGGAATTCTCTCCCTTAGAGGTCTGCTGAGATTAGATCACTGGTTGTACATAATGAGGAAGGGGATACATTTTCAAAGACTGTGGAATTTAGAACATTGTGGGCCCGGAACAGGAGAGAAGTTGTGAGATGCTAAAGATTTATTGATAGTATCGACTGGCAGGACTGGTTTGATGGGCTGAATAGCTTAAGGCTGCAACTATTTTATTATGTTCCAGTCTAAAGTGAAAGGGGGATCTCGGGTGGTAACCTCAGGGACTTGGAGGGAATGGTTGGAGTATTTACTTTCAGTATGATAAAGTGAACGGGGCTGGGCAGCAGTGATATCAAAAGGGAATTCACGCCTCCCCCAGTCCACTTTCACCTCAGCCTCATTTGTATTGGTTGTTCAAAGCGTTGGGGAAGAGTCTGGACACAAAATATTCACTGTCCATCCCCCCCGCACACCTTAGTTGCCTGACCGGCTGAGTTCCTGCAGCAATTCGTTACTTTCGATTCTGATTTCCGCATCTGGAGCCGCTCGTGTCTCCATGGTGCTCAATGTTCGTGTGGCTTTTAACCAGATGTTGGCCCTGACTTCCCGATGGTGACTCCATCGTTCTCAGTCTGACAACGTCCGGTAACAAACACCACATCGGTAAATACTGCTGTCGCAAATGAAATCATTTACGACGGGCAGGTCAGTGATAGTATATCTGATTCTGATTGGGAAATGACCTATGGAAACGATAATAGGCAGCGGGAATTTCTAAATGCTCGAAGCAAGATCATCGGTGGATCAACCGTGGCAACGGACTGCGTCGTGGGGAAGGAATTTATAATCAATTTTAATAAATGTTCTCACGCAGTAACAGCCCATTCAAACCTAACAGACCCAGCCTGTGTTTGTGATCTGCACCAGCTCCTTTAACCACCTCCTGTCAAGTGACCGTCACATTATCTATTCCCATCTCTCCTTATGCAATTACCCGGCGTCCCTTTGAATAAGTATTAAGCTGAATTTATAGGAACTATCTCCATGTGCAAACAAGGCCCAGGACAGCTGCAGAGACGAACTGCGTACCCGGGAGTATCCTGTGGAAAATAACCGTGCACAGGATAATCTCCCCCACATCAGCAGAGTGTCCGTGTTGGACACTGGGATGCGCAGACGGGAATATAATAGATATAGAGGGAGCTGGGGCAAACCCCATACAATACTGTTGAACCCATTATATGGTGTGCTCCCACCCTTGGCCATTTCCAGCCCTACAACGGCCTCTCACCATCAAGCCTCTCTCATTATAACCATCTTCCTCAGTACCCGGATCATAAGAGCATTGTCACTCTGTTCTTGGAATATAATGATTCGACGGGAAGTAGTGTAGAAAGGTTTTATTGGGATGCTACTTGGTCTGGAAGGGCAGAATTATGCGATGAATTTGGCCAGGCTGGGTGTTTATTCCTTTGAACGGAGAGAAATGGGGATCAAAGTAATTGGAATAGATAAAATTGGAAGTCATATATAAGTTGGTCGCTGACTGTCTTTTCTCCTGAGAACGAGTGTCCAAAATGCGTGGCAGAGATTTAGATTGAGAGGGCAAAGATTTAGAAGGAGCTGAGTATTAGGAATGAGCTGCCAGGTAAAGTGGCTGAGGCAGCTTTACTGGGATCATTTTGCAAGCGTTTCGATCCGTACATGTGCTATGACCAATAGGGAGGGACAAATGGACAAGGGCGTGGCGTCGGGAGCCATCCCAGTGATAGCAAAAAGTGGAGGGAATGGAAGATGTGCTTGGTTTTTGATCCCGTTCGAGAGGCCATGAGAGGGGAGGGATGGAGAGTTGAATTATGAAGCGAAGGACGCTAATAGCATACAAAATTATATCAACTGTTTTTTTTAAGGATCATTATACCGGATATGCGCACGCTTTCCCTACCAAGGATCAGAGGGCGTCCATGGCGACCCAAATATTATGGGAGAAGTATTTCGTTCATTACGGCCTCCCGAGGCCGATATATAGTGATCAGGGACGAGATTTCGAAAGTAGGCTTATACATGAGTTACTGAGCATACTTGGAGTCGAGAAGTCGAGGATCACGCCTCATCACTTGCCAGGTGATGTCCAGCCCGAAGGCTTTAATCGGACCTTGCTCGAAACCTTGGAGATCAGCAAAAAGAACAAGCGGCGTCTACACATTGGACATCTGGTCCACTGCTACAATTGTACACGAAATGATGCTGCTGGATACTCGCTCTACCATCTGATGTTTGGACATGAGGCGAGGTTGCCCATAGACCTCTGTTTTGGGATTGACGAGGAAGATCTACCACCGAAGAGCTGTCTGAAGTATGTGTCTGATGTGAGAAGGGAGCTGAAAAAGGCTTACGAATTAGCTGGAGTCGCGGCTGCCAAGGAGAATCAAGGAAATAAGCGGAGGTATGATCAAAAGGTTAGGTCCTCCCATCTCCTGCCCGGAGACCGAGTCCTCATGAGGGATTTGGAGCTACCTGGGAAGCATAAGCTGCCGGACCGCTGGGCGGCTACACCCTATGTGGTGGAGAGTCAGATGCCAAATCTACCAGTTTTCCGGTGAAACCAGAGGATGGGAATGGGCCCGTCAAGATTTTCCATCAGAACCACCTTCTGCCTCTGGGACAAGAGGTGCGTGTTGACCCAAAACCTGACCTGGAGCCGACAGTAAGAAGTCTTTGCGGCGACGTGGAGAGACTGACGGTCCAGCAGCAGGAGCGATTAGACCGGCCCGCGCCCCTGAATGGGGTACGGACTCTGAGGATGAGGAAATGGGTGTGTGGTATATGCTGTCACATGGGGGGAGTGTAATATCTTGTTCATATTGTTACTGTTATGCTGCATGTATTTCATTTTGAGCAGCTTGTTTTCAGCTTGTTTGTGTTATTGTTGAAGATAAGTGATGATGTGGAATGTGTGCCATCCAATTCCCCGGAAGTTTTCTCGCTGAGGGAGGATAAGGTTGGTCTTCGGCTTTGTTCGGGGGAGACGAAGAGAGAAGGTGCTGGGGAGAACCGGTCGAGCATACGATCTGTTGGGAGACCCGTCTGTTCGAGGTGGATTGCGAGCGACGTTCGGAAAGCGACGCAGACTTTCACTCGGACGGGAGCCCAGCTCGTGAGTGACAGGGAAGTTCAAGATAAACCCCAACCTGGTCACGTTTGACTGTTTAATTAGAATGGGCCTCTTTTTTTCCTGTACTAAACATTTCGTTAAGCTAAGATTCCAAAATATAATTCCTTTAATCGTATACAGTGTACAGTCTGCTCTTTCGCGGCACTAATTTGCAACAGGGTAGCAAAGTACACAGCATCCACACAAGCTGGGTTTGCGGTGGCAGAGCGCCTCAGTCTCACGTGTTTTTCGGGGTCGGAGGTTGTCTTCCCTGGACTTACTCAGCCAAGAAAACCAGTTTGTTTCACCTGGAACAAAGGTGTTGCCCTATCACGAATGGCTAAAGGTTATAGAATGAGGGGTGATCTATTTGAATCAGACAGAAGCTGAGGGGACACAGCAGGGTAGATATTGAGAGGGAGGCCGAGAAATAAACAGCGTGGAAATAGGTTCTTCAACACATTAACTCCATGCTAGCCATCAAGGACTATATTAAACAAAATATGCCCCAGACATTTATATTTCCCTTACATTCCCAGTTGCTCTCATCCGCATTCCACCACTCACCTACACTTAAAGAGACAATAAAATAAACCAACATCACACACAGATACTGGGATGTTGTAAGAAACTGTAACATTCAGGTTAAACACCTGCGATCCCGGGAATTCCATGTAATCTCCACTTACCCCCACCCATGGGATATGTTTCCATTTTCAATAGAGCTTTCAACAAGGGGACATAATGGTGGAGACTTACAACTGACGTAGATCGCAATTTCTTCCCATAGAACAAAGTGAGTGGCTGGAATTCTATGCCTTAGAGGTTTGCTGAGATTAAATCACTGGCTGTACACAAGGAGGAAGGGGATGCATTTTCAAAGACTGGGGATTTAGAAAATGTGGACATGAAACAGGAGAGAAGTTGTGGGATGATAAAGGTTCATAGATGGTATCGACTGGCAGGACTGGTTTGATGGGCCGAATAGCCTGAAGTTGCAACTATTTTAATGTGTTCCTGTCCAAAGTGAAAGAGGGATCTCGGCTGGTAACCTCAGAACACAGCGACTTGGAGGGAAGTGTTGGAGGATTTACCTTCAGGATGATAAAATGAACAGGGTTGGTCAGGAGCAATACCCAAAGGGAATTCACGCCTCCACCAGTCCATCGTCCCTCTTTCACCTCAGTCCCATTTCTATTGGTTGTTCAAAGCCTTTGGGAAGAGTCTGGACACAAAATGTTCACTGTCCATTACTCCCGCACGCATTAGTTGCCTGACCCGCTGAGTTTCTGCAGCAATTTCTCATTTTTGATATTCGTAGCTGGAGCCTCTCGTGTCTCCATGGTGCTCACTGGTCTTGTGAATTTTCACCAGATGTTGTCTCTTGCTCTGTGTTCCCGATGGTGACTCCATCTTTCTCGGTCTGACAACTTCCTGTCGCAAGCACCATATCGGAAAATACTGCTGCCGCAAAACAAATAATTTTACGACCTACAGGTCAGCGACGATATATCTGATTCTGATTGGGAAATGACCTGTGAAAACGAGAACTGGCAGCAAGACATTCTAAATTCCCGTAGCAAGATCATTGGTGGATCAACCGTGGCAACGGACTGCGTCGTGGGGAAGGAATTTATAATCAATTTTAATAAATGTTCTCACGCAGTAACAGCCCATTTAAACCTAACAGACCCAGCCTGTGTTTGTGATCTGCACCAGCTCCTTTAACCACCTCCTGTCAAGTGACCGTCACATTGTCTATTCCCATCTCTCCTTATGCAATTACCCGGCGTCCCTTTGAATAAGTATTGAGCTGAATTTAGATGAACTATCTCCATGTGTAAACAAGGCCCACGACAACTGCAGATCCCAGATGGGTTCCTAGGAATATAACGGCAACCATTATGGAAAATGACAGTGCATAAGATAAACTCCCCCACGTTAGCAGAGTGTCCGTGTTGGACACTGGGATGTGCTACAGGAATATAATAAATATAGAGGAAGCGGGAGCAATACATAACCAGGATCAAACTCCATACCATAATGTTGAGCACATTGTGTGGTGTGCTCACACCCACGACCATTTTCACCCCTACAATGGTCCTTCGCCATTAAGCCTCTCTCATTCTGACCATCGTCCTCAGTACCTGGAAGATTAGAGTATTGTCACTCTGATCTTGGAATAAAATGATTAAAATGGAAGTAGCGTGGAAAGGTTTTATAAGGATTTTGCTTGGTCTAGAGGGTCAGAATTAGGGCGTGAATTTGTCCTGGCTGGTTGTTTATTCCTTTGAACGTAGAGGAATGGGGATGAAAGTTGTCGGAATATTTAAAATTCGAAGAGTCAGATATAAGGTGACCTTTGAGTCTTTTCTCCTGAGTAGGGGTGTCCAAAACGAGTGTTACAGTTCGGATTGAGAGGGCAAGGATTCAGCAGGTGCTGAGTATCAGAAATGAGCTGCCAGGGAAAGTGGTCGAGTCAGCTTCACTGGGATTATTTAAGAAACGCATCGATCCGTACAGGGGCAACGTTTAAGTATCGATATTAGAATGTAAGCGGCAAAGCTAAAGTCCAACTTATTATTATAATTAGCACAAGAGCATATATGCACAGTTACAATGTCAAAAAGCAGCATCATGCATGAGGTTTCTGTACCATCCACCTTACCCGCAAAGAATGCTTGGGGCCATGAATGGTAGTGAGGGTGGAGGTGTAAGGCCAGACGTAGCACTTGCTCCGCTTGCAAGCATACGCGCCAGGAAGGAGATCAGTAGGGAGGGAAGAATCGATAAAGGAGTCGCATAGGGAGCAATCCCTGTGGAAAGCAAAAAGCGGGGAGAAGAGAAGATCTGCTTGGTGTTGAGATCCCGTCGGAGAGGCCATGAGAGGGGAAGGATGAAGAGATGAAATAGGAAGTGTATCACACATATAACATCCAAAATTATACAAAGTGCTTTTTTTCAGATATATAAATAGTAAAAGAGAGGGGAGGGTAGATATTGAACTGCTGGAAAATAACGCTAGAGAGATAGAAACGGGGTACAAGGAAAGGCGGATAAACTGAACAAGTATTTTGCACCAGTCGTTGCTGTGGAGGACACTAGCAGTATGCTGGGAGTTCGAGGGTGTCAGGGGGCAAAAGTGAGTGCGGTTGCTTTGACTTAAGGGAAAGCTGCTTGAGAAATGAAGGTGGGTAAGTCACCTTGAAATGACGAGAACATACCCAGAGTTCTAAACGTGGCGGCTGAAGAGTTTGTGGGTGTTGTAGTAATGATCTTTCACGAACCAAGAGATTCTGGCATGGTTGCAGAGGACTGGGAACACTCAAATGTTACTTCACTCTTCAGGAAGGGAGGAAAGCATAAGAAAGGAAATTATAGGGCAGTTCGCCTGACCCCAGTGGTTGGGAAGATGCTGGAGTCTATTGTTAAGGATGCGGTTTTGGGATGCTCCTAGGTAGACGACTGTCACGTACCGTGACGGGTTAACGAACCAACAGAAATGGAAAACACTTTGGAGTCCAGTATTGCTATTAACTAATATTATTTATTAGTAACTACACAATACAGTAATATAAATGTAGATAAATCAAACAGGTTAGCAATGATTATATGTAAGTAAGTATATCAGTAAGTGTGGAAATATCTATGAAAAACCAAGCTTCTTCAAGTCTAGGGGTAAATAGATACAATCTTACGATGATGAGTAATGTTGAGTTCAGTTCGTGGTATTGAGTTGAGTAGTGATGGAGAGAGAGAGAGGGAGAGATTTGAGTCTTCAGTTGAGCTGATGCCGTCGATCTTCCCACTGTCCTCCGAAATCCTTTATAAGTCATCTACTGTGACCACAACAAAGAGAACCGTTTTTCTGTGGTGGAACTATCAACCCAGGCAAGGGTTGGTCACAAGGGCAACTCCCCACCGGTCACGCTCTTTTCATATTGCAAGAGCCACTGATCGATCCTCCAAAAACCCGCTTTTTCTGTGGGAAAAACAAAGCTCATTTAGTGTCCAAAAACTTGTGCCTGAGGTCTATCATCTGAGTCCGGGATAGCCCTTCCACATCTTTGGGACACTTTCTTCGCCGTCTGTAATGGACCTGCTCGTTATTTCATCCTCCATCGGATCCATGCCTGCAATCGCCGTTTTTTTGACTTTGTCATGTTAGGCAAGGATCGCAAGTTCTTAGATCTGCAGACCCCAGAGCCTTTTGGCCCTGACGCTAGCAGGCATGAACTTCAGATTGCAGCTTCTGCCATTGATCTCGCCGGCTCCAACACCCCAGGGCATATTCAAAACCCGGACTCCAGCAACGACCATGGACATTTTCATAGCGATTGCGCAACCACCAACTGCGACTCCAGCCTTGAACTTCAGGCTGGGTCTTTATGTGCTGCTATTGTGACTCCCACCTCCTCTTCCCCCACTACGACTCTGCAACCCCGTCTCCCTCAGATCCCACCGTCAGCCCCTGGGTCCTCAGAGGCTCTATCTTCTTCTCACCCCAACCCTCCCCTCTCCACTGACACCCCTAGCCTCCTCTCCCCCTCCCCCACTGATCCCACTTCTCATCCGTGCCGGGTCTTTACCATCCCCTCTGACCTTCAACTCTCTGAGGCAGAGCGCTCTGTCCTCAGTAAGGGCCTTACCTTTGTACCCCTTCGCCCACACCTCAGCGAGTTCTGCGTTCGCCATGACGCTGAGCTCTTCTTCCGCCGGCTCCGTCTTCGAGCCTACTCCTTCGGCAAGGACTCTCCCACCTCCACCGATGACCCCTTCTCCCGTCTTCAACCCTCCTCCTCTTCATGGACACCCCGCTCTGGTCTTCTGCCTGCTCTGGATCTCTTTATTGCTAACTGCCGACGGGACATCAACCGTCTCGACTTCACCGTACCTTGTTCCAATTCTAACCTCACTCCTTCCGAACGCTCTGCTCTCCACTCCCTCCGCTCTAATCCTAACCTTACTATAAACCCGCCGATAAGCTGTTATAGTCTAGCGCACTGACCTCTACCTTGCTGAGGCACAGCGACAACTCGCGGATACCTCCTCTTATTTACCCCTCGATCATGACCCCACGAAGGAGCACGAGGCCATTGTCTCCCACACCATCACCGATTTTATCCGCTCAGGGGATTTCCCACCCACTGCTACTAACCTTATATTTCCGACACCCCGCACTTCCCGTTTCTACCTCCTACCCATTATCCACAAACCTGCTTGTCCTGGTAGCCCTATTGTCTCAACTTGCTCCTGCCCCACCGAACTCGTTTCTGCATACCTCGACAGGGTTTTATCACCCTTGTTCAATCCCCTACTACCTACGTTCGTGACACTTCTCACGGTCTGAAACTTTTCGATGATTTTAAGTTCCCTGGCCCCCACCGCTTTATTTTCACCATGGATGTCCAGTCCCTATATACCTCCATCCCCCATCAGGAAGGGCTCTCCGCTTCTTTTTGGATTTCAGAACTAACCAGTTCCCCTCTACCACCAGTCTGCTCCGTCTGGCGGAATTCGTCCTTACTCTTAATAATTTATCCTTTGGCTCCTCCCATTTCCTCCAAACTAAAGGTGTAGCTATGGGCACCCGAATGGATCCTAGCTATGCTTGCCTTTTCGTTGGCTTTGTGGAACAATCTATGTTCCGTGCCTATACTGGTATCTGTCCCCCACTTTCCCTTCGCTTCATCGACGACTGCATTGGCGATGCTTCCTGCATGCATGCTGAGCTCGTTGACTTCATTTACTTTGTCTCCAACTTTCACCCTACCCTCAAGTTTACCTGGTCCATTTCCGACACCTCCCTCCTTTTTCTTAATCTTTCTGTCTCTATCTCTGGAGACAGCTTATCTACTGATGTCTACTATAAGCCTACGGACTCTCACTGCTACCTGGACTATTCCTCTTCTCACCCTGTCTCTTGCAAATTTACCATCCCCTTCTCGCAATTCCTCCGTCTCCGCCGCATCTGCTCTCAGGATGAGGCTTTTCATTTCAGGACGAGGGCGATGTCCTCCTTTTTTAAAGAAAGGGGCTTCCCTTCCCCCACCATCAACTCTGCTCTCAAATGCATTTCTCCCATTTCACGCACATCTGCTCTCACTCCATCCTCCCGCCACCCCACTAGGAATAGGGTTCCCCTTGTCCTCACCTACCACCCCGCCAGCCCCCGGGTCCAACATATAATTCTCCGTAACTTCCGCCACCTCCAACGGGATCCCACCACTAAGCACACCTTTCCCTCCCCCACTCTGCTTTTCCGCAGGGATCTCTCCCTACGCAACTCCCTTGTCCATTCGTTACCCCCATCCCTCCCCACTGATCTCCCTCCTGGCACTTATCCTTGTAAGCGGAACAAGTGCTACACATGCCCTCACACTTCCTCCCTTACCACCATTCAGGGCCCCAGAAAGTCCTTCTAGATGAGGCGACATTTCACCTGTGAGTCGGCTGGGGTGATATGCTGCGTCCGGTGCTCCCGATATGGCCTTCTATATATTGGCGAGACCCGAAGCAGACTGGGAGATCGTTTCGCTGAACACCTACGCTCTGTCCTCCAGAGAAAGCAGGATCTCCCAGTGGCCATATAATTTAATTCCACGTCCCATTCCCATTCTGACATGTCTATCCACGGCCTCCTCTACTGTAAAGATGAAGCCACTCTCAGGTTGGAGGAACAACACCTTATATTACGTCTGGGTAGTCTCCAACCTGATGACATGAACATTGACTTCTCAAACTTCCGCTAATGCCCCACCTCCCCCTCGTACCCCATCCGATATTTATTTATATATTCACATTCTTTTTCTCTCTCTCCTTTTTCTCCCTCTGTCCCCCCTTGCCCATCTTCTGGGTTTCCCCACTCCCCCTTTTCCTTCTCCCTGGGCCTCCTGTCCCATGATCCTCTCATACCCCTTTTGCCAATCACCTGTCCAGCTCTTGGCTCCATCCCTCCCTCTCCTGTCTTCTCCTATCATTTTGGATCTCCTCCTCCCCCTCCCACTTTCAAATCTCTTACAAGCTCTTCTTTCAGTTAGTCCTGACGAAGGGTCTCGGCCCGAAACGTCGACTGTACCTCTTCCTAGAGATGCTGCCTGGCCTGCTGCGTTCACCAGCAACTTTGATGTGTGTTGCTTGAATTTCCAGCATCTGCAGATTTTCTCGTGTTTCCAGTATCATTTTTCTTTTTCTTTCACAAATCGATTACACTGCCAGATAGAGCCCTTGTTAGTTCCAGAGCGAGAGGCGAAGAAAGTCAAAGGATGTTTCTCCTGTTGCTTTGGAAGTTCTTTAAAGTTAAACGTACATGTATTATGAGTGTAAATATATGTTCCAAAATAGTGCAATGAAATTTCTTTTATTCAGTACCGTACCGGACGTGTGGACAGAGAGAAACAGAGAACAGAGGTAGAAGTAAGGAAACAGATTGTCACGGGGCCTTGGGAGGTGAACAGAGATAAAGAGAGAGATGTGGAAGGACAAAGTGGGAGTATTCCGGAGGTGGAGACCGAGTTGAAGAAGAGAACAGAATACATATGACTCCACTGTGTCCCGGTACAGTAATGATTTCCAATGCTGCAATTGACCAGTTTAAATTTGCATACCGGCGAGTTAGAGGAACAAGCGGGGGAGTTTACCGTAGAATCGAGGACATCTGGAGAGAGCTTGGGAGTAAATCACCGTGAACATCACTAAATAGAAAAATGAAAAACAGCGGAGAGGGTGGGGAAAAGAGAGCTGATCATTCCTGACTGGACAAGCCCTGAATAAAACACCGTGAGCATCACCAGAACGAAGAATGAGACCGAACCGAGAGAATGAAAATAAAACGGGCGGGACATGAGTAAACCGTTCCCGTCCCTTCCCGTGCTCCACAGATCGTCCATCGGGGTGAATTACAGCTCAGGAGATTCTTATATATTACATATCTGATGAAGGAAAATTTTCACCTGTACGGGATAGACCGCGAGTGATTAGTTTGGGGACTGACACGGGCTGTGAGGAATGAGTAGGACAATGTGATTAGTTTGGAGGTTGACACTGGCTGTGCGGAGAGAGTGGGACGCGATGATCATTTCGGGAATTGATGCGGACTGTAGGGAGAGTGTGGGACTGTGTGCTTATTTTGGCGACTGACACAGACTGTGAGAAGAGAGCTGAGTGGTGAGATTGGTTTGAGGATTGACACAGGGCTGTGGGGAGAGGGCGGTATAGCACCATTAATTTGGTGATTGACACGGTACAGTGTGGATATTCTGAGGCAGTAGGATTACGCTGAAACTGGAACGGGGTTGTGGGAATAGTGTGTGTCACCAGTTTACGGAGGGAGGCTGCTGGAACAGAGCGAACCACACTGATATATTAATTTTATTATTTTTTTATTATTAGGTTCTGTTATTCCACACAGAGTTAAAGTGACCCGAGTTAAATTAAGACCAGATAGCGATCTTTGCCTCGCCATTGAGGAGCTCCCCCTCATGGCCCAACGACGCATTACCGGGCTTTTATCCCACACTTCCTTTGACATCAAGACCATGGTATCCCCGAGCCCAGGAGCACCACCAACACCACCAGGGTTGAAACTCCGGGGCTCCCACCTTCCCCGCCACGGTTGCCCCATGGATTAACCCCACTTATGTGAAGTAACTTTCCAACGCATCATCTCATTCCCACGGCCCCTTCGATCTCAGGACCTTATCAACCAGGGACGCCTCAGAAGTGGGTAGCAGCTGCTGTCTCTCGCCGGGGAAGGGGGTCAGAGAGTCTTAACCCTCCGTTAAAAGCTCCCCACCTGGAGGGGAGCGAAGCCTCTCTGTACTCAGTCCGTGATGGCGTCCCAGGGTTCACCCTGCCTGTGCAAGCGAGCTAGCTGGAGTGTTTGCTGACATCTTGAACTGTTCTTTGCTTCAGTCTCAGATCCCCTCATGTTTTAAGAAGGCAACGATAATCCCAGTGCCGAGGAAGAGCAAGGTGGCATGCCTGAATGACTATCGACCTGTGGCTCTGACAACAATTGCTATGAAGTGCTTCGAGAAATTGGTTATGGCACACATCAACCACACCCTACCGGTCAACCTCGACGCTTTGCAATTCGCCTACCGGAGCAACAGGTCAACGGCAGATGCCATCTCTCTGGCCCTACATTCCTCCTTAGAACTCCTGGAGAATAAAGTATACGTAAGGCTCCTTTTCCTTGACTACAGCTCTGCCTTTAATACCATCATTCCAAATAAACTTATTCCTAAGCTCCGGAACCTGGGCCTTAGCACTCAGATCTGCAGCTAGATCTTCAACCTCCTCACAGACAGGACCCAGGCTGTAAAAATAGGGGACAAGCTCTCCTCTACAATCACTGTGAGCACCGGTGCCCCACAAGGCTGTGTACGCAGCCCCCTGCTGTACTCACTGTACACCCATGATTGTGTAGCCAAGTTTCCATCAGACTCAGTATATACGTTTGCTGATGACACAACAATTGTTGGCCATATCTCGGGTAATAATGATTTTGAGTACAGAGAGGAAATTAAGAACCTGTTGGCATGGTGCGAAGACAGTAACCTATCCCTCAACGTCAGCAAGGCGAAGGACTTGGTTGTTGACTTCAGAAGGAGTAGCGGACCGCACGACCCAATTTGCATCGGTGGTGCGCAAGTGGAACAGGTCAAAATCTTTAAGTTCCTCGGGGTCAATATCACAAATGACCTGACTTGGTCCAACCAAGCATATTTCACTGCCAAGAAGGCCCATCAGCGCCTTTACTTCCCGAGAAAACTAAAGAAATTTGGGCTGTCCCCTAAAACTCTCACTAATTTTTATAGATGCACCGTAGAAAGCACTCTTTTCGGGTGCATCACAACCTGGTATGGAAGTTGTCCTGTCCAAGACCGAAAGAAGCTGCAGAAGATCGTGAACACGGCGCAGCACATCACACAAACCAATCTTCCGTCCGTGGACTCACTTTACACGTCACGCTGCCGGAGCAGGGCTGCCAGGATAATCAAGGACACGACCCACCCAACCAACACACCCAGCCGAATGGCCTACTCCGGCACCTATTTTCTATGTTTCTGTGTAACACACTTTTCGTCCCTCTTCCCTCCGGGAGAAGGCTCAGGAGCTTGAAAACTCGTACGGCCAGATTTGGGATCAGCTTCTTTCCAACTGTGATAAGACTGCTGAATGGATCCTGACTCGGATCTGGGCCGTACCCTCCAAATATCCGGACCTGCATCTCGCTTTTTTTGCACTACCTTACTGTACATTTTTCTATTTTCTATTTATGAATAATAAATTAAAACTTTAATATTTACTAATTTTAACTATTTTAAATATTTTTAATATTTAATATTTGTAATCCATGGAGAGTGAAGCGCAGAATGAAATATCGCTGTGATGATTGTACGTTCTAGTACCAATTGTTTGGCGACTATGAAGTATAAAGTATAAAGCATAAAGTATAAAGTTCCCACTCCTCCCGCTTCCTCAGCTCCTTTTGGGCTTGGGACAAAGGCTTACGGCAGCTCCGGAAGGTCACACAGGGCATTAGGATGTTTTGGGCCCTGGAAAGGAGGCTCGGCACCGGCGGGTCTCTCTATTGAAGAAGAGGTAGAAGTAAGCGGATTGGGGCGGAGTGTGCTTCAGGGCATAGGCGACCACACCATGGGCTAGATCCTCTCTAAGAGAGACGGGGCCCTCCGAGAATCGCAGTGTTCCGCTGCAGGGAAGGTGATCCCTAGGGTGATAGGGAGTGAGGGTCAGGTCGGAGGAGGGAAGGGAGAGTGTCGTAGAGACTGGCAAAGGTACAGGGGAAGGATGTGAACGTATCCATCAGATCGATTGGGAAAAGGCGGCAAGTGCGCATACGGATGTGTGATATCGCGGGGTGGACGGATTTGACCTCTGGCGCGTGCAATACACTCTGTGAGTGCGGGCTTTCGAGTGTGCATGGCTTCCGTCTTTGGTGGGTCCGGTTCATAACTTCCACGCTGTAAATTGCCCAGTGTGTCCCATTTCTGACATGACTCAGTACAAGCGTTTCGTCAGACTACTCCCCGCATATGTTACCGGAGGCGGGGGTTGTGGTCACAGAGGCGGAGAGTGGGGTAGGAATTCACAATCAGGGGAACGGAGGGTAATGGTAGCAAAAACGAGTTGGGGAAAGGGAGATCATCGATACCTTGTCGGAAAGACTGGGGAGAAGGAAGAGGCGTGGGAGGGGTTAGCGAGAAGAGAAGGGTTGGATGTTTCTCAAGGACTTAGGAATGGAGGCGCTGTCATCCCAGAACACCCCGCGGGAAGGAAGGCCCTCTAACCCCTCACTTAAGCCTTTTCCCTGACTCAACTTGCCTCGCTCATCCCAGACTCTCTCTCAACACCCAGTGTCAATCTCCCTCCCCCAGTCTTTTCATCTCTCTGCATCCCCCAGTCTGTAAACCGTCTTCTCTCTTGCCCTGGTCACTCTCTCCGATTCACTCCCCAACCCCGGTTTCTCCACGCGTCTCTCTCCCTACCCGCCGACACGCACTCTTACGAGACTCTCTCTCTCCCAGGCTCTTTCTTCCCCAGTCACTCACTAGGCGCTGGACTCTCTCTACAGTCTTTCTCCACATCGCAAATATCTTCCCCCACCCCAGATTTCTGGACTTCCCCGGCCGCCCTGCCCCTGGGCTTTCTCTACCCTCCTCGGTCTCTCTCTACTCCAGCGGTCTCTCTCTCCCCAGTCCCTCCCTCCCAACTCTCTCCCCACCTCTCTGCCGCAGCATCTCTCTCACACCATTCTCCCTCTATCCTCCTCTCTGCCTCCCTTCGTTTCCCTCTCCCTCTACCGTTTCTCCTCCTCTAGAATCTCGGCTCTAACTCTCTCTCTCCCCGCCTTCTCTCCCCATCAATTTCTCCCGCCCTTCTCTTTCACACTGTCGCCACCATGACTCTATACCCACCGGTCTTACCCCAACCCGGCCTCTCTCTCTCTCTCTCTCTCTCTCTCTCTCTCTCTCTACCTCTCTGTCTCACATCCTCTCTCTCTCATTCTCACTCTCACTCACACTCTCCCTCTCTCCCTCCCCAATGTTTCTCCGCCCCAGAATCTGATCCCCTCAGATCTCTTCCGCACGCCAATCTTTTCCTCGTTTATCTGCTCCGTCTCTCCCTTGCTTCTATTTTGGTCTCACTCCCCATCTCAGTCACTCCTCTGTCACTCTCTCCCCATCCCTGCCACGTCCCCATCGCACTCACTTCCCGTCTAATACTCACCCACGTCCATCCCATTTGCCGCTATTCTCTCCCCTCTGTTTCTCTCCACTCTCAGAGTTGAGAGCTCTCCCTCTCCCTCCCTCCCTCTCTCCCTCTACCTATCCCTCTTCCTCCCTCCCTCTCTCCCTTTGTCTCTCTTTTTTTTTCTCCACCACTCGCTACTTTGCTACATCCAGCTCTGAACGCCTGGCAACTTGCGATCTCCAAACACAACACGACTTCTATTCATCTTGTAGACAATTGTGTCTATGTCACCATCGCACATTGCAAGGGACGCGTTGCTAACCTGGAATGAACAGGTCGGTTAGTGAAGGTCGGGGGGTTTGCAGACAGAAAGGAGAGGAAGTCAGACTGAGAGAAAGTGGGGGTGAAGGGAGTTCGAGAGGGAAGTGAGGAAGAAGGAGGGGAGGGGTGGGAGAGAGTGGGAGAGCAGGGAATGGACGGTGAGAGGAGATGCAGGGGTGAGACAGAGAGGAGTGTGTGCTGAGAAATGAGAGGCTGGTGTCGGATGGGTTAGGAGGGGGAGGCGGAGAAGATGAGCGCACTTTGGAGAGAGGAGGGAGAGAGCTGCACACACCCAGACAGGGTGTTACGGGAGTTCATTTCCAACCGTCCCACGCACAGTAAACCTAAGGATATATTTTCATCAACGAAAACAGGATAGCATGTGCTATTCTGGTAAGAAATAGATGCCACTGAGCTGAAAAGGAAGCTCAACTTAGAAAGATGAAGAAATTATCACTGCAGAAAGAAACCTTATCCAAGGGATGAGAATGGCTTTCTGTGGAAGGCGTCCTCACGATGGAACGCAGCTCCGGGATCTGAGCAGACACGATGTCGACAAGAAAGCTCAAACTTACAGAAATAAACAAGGGAAACATTAGAAATATGCCGACTTGAAAGAGGAAATAGGAAGTCCATGGTACGTGAGCAGGGCAAACATTGTCCCAATAGTAATATCTACAATTGTTATCATCCTAAAGTCACTACTTAGTGACATTAAACAACTAAACACACCCGGCAATATTTATGTAATCTCCAGAAAGCCAGAATAGTAAATATCGCTAGAATAGGCCGGAAGTTCCCAGCAATCGAGGAACGAGTGTGCTTATCTGTTGATATCTGAAGTTTTACGAGTTTTAACTGAGAAAAACTAATAACGATAAGCATCCAATTGTACTGGAGTGAATGCAGAGATGATTCAACATGTAGTTTTCATGGAGGGAAGTTTATTAGAAATCAGGAAGTGAGATGACATTCTCTCCCTGAAGCAGAGTCGGCAGTGGGGGTTTCCATAGACATTTGTACAATTATGATTGCAATGCACGAGTTCTGCAGTGCTAAACTTTTTTCCATTACATATTTATTTAACGCGAAAGACAAGTGCAAGCTTGACGAGAACGGTAACATTAGAGAGAACAAAAATGGCATGAGTTTAATAATCGGTAGGAGGTGGAGGACGCCGGCTGCCGGTGCCGAGTATTTATTCTCGTTCTCTGACGAACTGGGGTTTTGCATATAAATTTAACAATTATAAACAGAATACTCAAGTTCTGAGGTGTTAAACATTTCTCCGAAGCATGTTTATCTAATGCGAAGGACAAGTGCACGGTTACTGTAAGTTCGTGTAGACTGTGAATTTCGTTTTTCTTTTCATACATATTTCATGCAAAATACTAAAGTGACGAACGATTTGCAATTCTGCAGATAGGTCTTGAATATCGGCAGATTCTGACCCGCTCTGTCATTATCGAAAGGGGTGTGGCATGATGAGAGCAGGATATGGTGAAACAAAAATAAAAGGTAAGACGAGTTGAATAATTGGTGCGAGGTGGTGGCGGCGAGCCGTGCGTGCCGAAATGTCTCTCTCGGGCTCTAAACCAGTTTTATTCTCCCCGCTCCCAACTCTTCAACTACCTCCAGTTCTGCAGTGTAAACGTGGTAGATACTGCAACCGCTTCTGAGAAGAACTTAGATATTTTGTTTATTAATTCGTTGAATAATTGACGTGAGCGGATATTTCGCTGCGCTGATGAACTGCTCTCTGAACTTGAACTGAGTTACCCCATAAATAAACGTGTTTGTGCAGCAACTTAATATCAACAACATGAATCCTGTGTGTTGAAATACGTATTCCGAATCTTTGAAATTATTTGGATCCAATCCGGCGATGGTGTTATAAAGGAATTCTAAAACATTCACCGACCACAGAATGATGAAGCTTCCGGAGATGGTGAGAAGTAAGATCACAGACCTCCTCCTGCTCTCCATCTCCGGGTCACTGCGGTTCTCCGCCTTGCTCTGACCCCTCAGCCCCTTACGGACGCGACTGGTCACTAAAATGTGTCTGACTGTTAGTGTGTTCAGTAGTAGTATTGACAGGACCGGGAGTAACGGCGTCAGAACTTTAGAAAGCCATTTATATCCCACCCACCTGGGATCCGTAAAGGAGCCGGGCTTTTCAATACAGTCCCAGGGTATGCTATCAATCACTTTCGCAGGACGATACTTAAAGAAATAGGGCACATTTTTAAAACAGAACAGAACGCCAGTTGTTGTCAGAACGACAGCCGCAGTTTTCCCGGTGCAATATTTTGTTTTCCGCTCCTGGCAACAGATGGAGATAAACCGATCAAAGGTAAAAGTGACGGTGAACCAGACAGAAGAGTCTGTGGCTGCCTCTCCCAGGACAGAGATCACACTGCACACGGGGGTGATATCCAGGAAAGTCCCAGGGAAGTAATAATAACTGACCCGCCAAAATATGACCGCAAAGATGATGGTTAGCAAATCCGCCGTTGCCATGGCCACCAGGTAGCGAGTGGTGCAGGTGGAGAGGCCGCACTTTCCCCGGGACAGGATCGTAATCGCCACTAAATTCACTGGGGAAATAGAAAAAAAGAATGAGTGAATTACTGTATCGGCGCTCCGTGGGTCTCAGGGTAGAGGTAAGTGGGAATAGAGAACAATCAAACTTTGCTGACAAATTCTAGAGCGTGAATTGCTGATGCCGCAAACGCGCGTATGCTAGGTGAAAGGGTACGGTACTGGTTACCGGAACAGGAGCAGTCTTTGGGAGGGAGGAATTGTCAACTAATCGCCAAGGGCCTTTTGACGAAATCAATATAGATCCCCCAACATCAGGTTTTCGACTGATGCGTAAAGCCAGGATACATCTGCAACTTCCTCAGCGATGGGGATTGCCGCGTACCTGTCACCTGTGCTCTGCAAAACTCCCCGTACAGCGAAAGCCCGTTCCATCCCCTTCTGTCACTTACAAAGTACAAATTTCAAATTAAATCTCTTTGTCCCGTTCGCAACTCCTCATCTCCCCGTTTGCCACCCCCACCCCACGAGGGCCCTCTGTTCTTTTCAAATCTGAGCTGCTCTTCTCCGGGTTTCCTTCAGACTGTGTCCGTGAGAAAGTTCTCAATTTTGTTTCTAAGGATTCTGCCGGCCCTTGCTGAGCGTTTCGTGTATTGTGCATGTTAGTGCTTAATCCATCCAATTTCCAAAGGTGAGTGCTTCAAAACATCGGCCTCTTTTAGGAGTTGCTCCAAATTACTGCAGCTTTATTCTAAATGCTTCGGTGCTTATTTTTCCAGAGCGGAGTATCCCATGAAACGTACCCCGTCTGACCTGTGTAGGACACCGCTCTGTTGGCTCTGAACTGCCTCTTCAATTCATGAATAATGGGGCGTGGAAGCGAAAGCTGATCCGCTAAAACACACATGTGATTTTTGAAAACTGCTGATGGTTCTGAGTTTAACACACAAGTAATGTCTATCCTTCTCCCCTCAATCTCACCGGGGTTTCGCTTCTCGCCTTCTCTTCGAGCTTGGTTTAATTTCTCTAAAATTTAAAAATATGTTCCGCTATTGATACGGAATTACACTATGTAGCCCGCAAAGGTGACCAGCGCACTGGATGATGAGAATGTACGTTTACATCGGCTTTCTACTGATAAATCAAAATCCGCAAAATGTAACAATGCCCCCGAGCTTCCACTCTACATCTGTTTCAACTGCCGCTTTACTTTCAGTCGAGGCTACCGATTAAGCTGCAAGGGAACTTCTGAAGGAACACAGGATTTTGTGACAATGTCTGCTCTGCACTTACTGATACACCGGCATCACAACGCTGTCCGTAACCGAACGAGTCTAAAGACCGCGCACACAACTCAGTAACTGTTACTTGGCCTGTGCCCTTACCAGGAACGCCAATGACGGCAATGACCATGAACCATATCTTCCTTACACGGTAAAATGTTTCAAGCATGTTGAGTGAGAGTCAGCCTGTGTTCCAGCTGCCCGCGATGTCGCTGAAAAAACACTGAACTGATGAATCTCCACGCTCATTCATTTATACTCGCTCCAGCACACTGAATATTCAATACTACACAAGGCTGTCGTGTCCTCCAACAGCTGGGGTACAAATAGACATGATGTCATTCAAGTAAAATCGCAATTGTGATGATGTATGGATAACTTGAAACGAAATTGCAAAATATCAGACAAATGTCGATTCGGGAAGCCAGTGAATGTTGTTGTGAAACACGCTCAGGTTACCCTCTCACTTTCATGATTGTTATTGTTGATCTCGTCCATTCTTAGACTCCATAGTCTTTGTCCTCATAGACCAATGATATATTAGACCATAAGACACTGGAGCAGAATTAGGCCAATGGCCAATTGAGTGTGCTCCGCCATTCAGTCATGGCTGATCTTTTTTTCTCCTCCTCGACCACAGTTCTCGGCGTTCTCCCCGTAACCTTTGATGCCATGTCCAATCAATAACCTGTCAATCTCTGCCTTAAACGACCTAGTCTCCACAGCTGTATGTGGTAACAAATTCCACAAATTCACCACCCATTGGCTAAACAAATGTTTCCACACCTCTGTTTTCAAGGGGCGCCCCTCTATCCTGAAGCTGTGCCTCTTGTCCTAGACTCTCCCCCCATGGGAAACATCCTTTCCATATCTACTATGTCTAGGCCCTTCAAAATTTGAAAGGTTTCAATGAGATCTCCCCCTCATCCTTCTGAATTCCACCGAGTACAGATCCCAGAGCCATCAAACGTTCCTCGTACGATAACCCTTTCATTCCTGGAATCATCCTTGTGAACCTCCTCGGAAGGCTCTCCAATGACAGCACATCTTTTCTAAGATGAGGGGCCCAAAACTATTCACAATACTCAAGGTAAGGCCTCACCAATGCCTTAAAGTCTCAGCATTACATCCTTGCTTTTGTATTCTAGACCTCTTGAAATGAATGCTAACATGGCATTTGCCTTCCTCACCACCGATCCAACCTGAAAGTTAAACTACAGGGTGTTCTGCCCAAGGACTCCTAAGTCACTTTGCATCTCAGATTCTTGGATTTTCTCCCCGTTTAGAAAATAGTTCGCAGATTTATTTCTACTATCAAAGTGCATGACCATACATTTTCCAACATTGTATTTCATTTGCCACTTTCTTTTCCATTATCTTAATCTGCCTAAGTCCTTCTGCATCCTACCTGTTTCCTCAACACTACCTGCCTCTCCACCAATCATCGTATGATCTGCAAACTTGGCAACAGAGTCATCTATTCCATCATCTAAATCATTGATATACAGCATAAAAAGAAGCGGTCCCAAGACCGATGGTTGTGGAACACCACTAGCTACTTGCAGCCGAGCAGAAAAGTATCTTTGTATTGCCACTAGCTGCCTCCTACCAATCAGCTAATGCTCTAATTATACCATTAACTTTCCTGTAATACCATGGGCTCTTAAAATGGTAAACAGCCTCGTGTGTAGCACCCTGTCGTTGGGCTGCTGTGTTTCACTCTCGGAATTGTCTCGGTTATCCATCTTGCAAAAGAAATGTAAAATAACATAACAACTCTCGCAATTAGTTAATATACTCACTTATCACACTCTAAACAAAAAACAAGCTGCTAGCGCAAACTTTCTCAGCGTTTAAAACAACAAAGCCGCATTCCCCACATTAACATAACAAAGACGCCATTTTAATTAGCCTCCGCAGTAACATAAAAGCCGAAACCCCCTTACAGCTAAATGAACGTTTTACATCAGTCTTCACCGCGGAAGACAACACAGTATGCCGGATGTTGTAATGTGTGAAGGAAGAGAAGTATGTGCAGATAACATTGCAAGAGAGTAGGTGTTCAACAAGCTCGAAGACCTAAAGGTATATAAGTCACCCCGACCAGATGAAGTACACCCTTGGTTTCTGAAAGAGGCAGCATTACAGACTGTGGTGGCACTGGAAATGATCATTCAAAAAAAAAGATTGGATTCTAGCATGGGGCCAGAGGACTGGAAAACTGCAGGTGTCACTCCACTTTTTAAGAAAGGAGGAAGGAAGCAAAATGGAAATTAGAGACAAGTTAGCTTGACCCGGCTGGTTGGGAAGATGTTAGAATCAATTGTTAAGGATGAGGATATGGTGTATGTGGTGGCAGAGGACAAGATAGTATAAAGTCAGCATGCTTTTCTTCAGGGAAAATCCTTCCTGGCGAACCTGTTAGAATTCTTTGAGGAGATTACAAGTAGAGTAAATAAAGGGGATGTCGTGTATGTTGTACATCTGTACTTTGAGAAGGACTTTGACAAGGTGCCACACATGAGGCTGCTTTCCAGTTTGAGAGCCCATGGTATTACAGGAAAGTTACTGACATGGCCGGATTATTGGCTGGTTGGTAAGAGGCAGCGAGTGGGAACAAAAGTATCATTGCTTTGTTGCCTCCCAAACTTGTGATCTTCCGCAGGGGTTGGTGTTGGGTCCACTTTTTTTATGCTGTATATAAATGATTTAAATGATGAAATAGATGGTTTTGTTGCCAGGTTTGCAGAGGATACGAAGATTGGTGGAGGGGCAGGAAGTTCTGAGGAAACTGGTAGGATGCAGAATGGCATTAAGAAAATGGGCAAGAAAGTGGCAAATGAAATGCAATGTTGGAAAATCCATGGTCATGCACTTTGGAAGTAGAAATAAATGTGTAGACTATTTTTCTAAACGGGGTGAAAATCCAAGAATCTGAGATGCAGAGGGACTTAGGACTCCTTCTGCAGACCATCCTGAAGGTTAACTTGCGGGTTGAGTAGGTGGTGAAGAAGGCAAATGCCATGTTAGAGGTTTCAAGAGATCCAGAATACAGCAGCAAGGAAGTGGTGCTGAGGGTTTGTAATGTACTGCTGAGGCCTCACCATGAACATTGCGAACAGGTTTGGGCCCCTCATCTTAGAAAAGATGTGGTGGCTTTGGAGAGAGACCAGAGCAGGTTCACAAGAATGATTCCAGGAATGAAAGGAAACGTTTTGATGGCCCTGGGTCTGTACTCATAGGGATTCAGAAGGATGAAGTGGGATCTGATTGAAACCTTTCCAATGTTAAAAGGCCGAGACAGAGTAGATGCGGAAAGGATCAGTATAGAACAGTTATGAGGAGAATTTTCTTTACCCAAAAGGTGGTGAAGTTATGGAATTTATTGCCACGTGCAGCTGTGGAGGCTGATCGTTGGGTGTATTTAAGGTAGAGATTGATAGGTTCTTGATTGGACATGGCATTGAAGGTTACGGGGAGAAGTATTGGAATTGGGGTTGCGGAGGAGAAAAGAAAAATCAACCATGATTGCATGGCGGAGCAGACTCGGTGGGCCAGATGGTCTAATTCTGCTCCAATTACTGATGGTCTTATGGTTTTTGATTTATGGGTCAGTGCGAACACAGCCTCAAAGTAGAGGGACGGAGATGAGAGGGAATTTCTTTTGCCAGACTTGGAGAAACTCTGAAATATTTGCCAAACTCAGCTGTGGATGCCAGCTAATTACGTATTTAAGGCCGAGGTTGATAGATTCTTCACTATTCATGCCTGAAGTGAAACAGATGGGGGAAGGCAGGCTATCGGGGCTGAGAGGGAAAAGAATTAGCCATGATCAAAATACGGAGCAGACTCGTTGGGCATATTGGCTTCGCTCTGTTCTTGTACCTTATGGTCTAATCCCTGGAATTTTCTGACCCAGAGGTAGTGGAGGTGGTGGGTGTGGGGAGGTCCGGAATATACAGTTAAAGAGGAGACGGGTGAATATTTAATTGAATGGGGAACTGAGGTCGGTGGATTCCCGGCATAGTCCAGGGACTTTGATCAGGTTTGATTATCCTCGTCAGAGTGAATGAGGGGCTGTGTTGTGGGTTCCAGTGGCATCCACTGCTTTGATCCACTGTAAGGTTTTGGAGAAACGGCAGGGAAGGGGCAGTGATATACTGGGGTTCTCAGTCTCCGGGATTCATCCAGGCCCCTCACTGTGTTAACGGGCAGGCTGGGCTATAAATGTCCCAGAACTGCAAGTCCTCCCTTCACATTGAATGAACGGGCGGCCGAACTTCCATCACAACGTCCGGAAAAAAAAAAAAAAACAGAAATCTCAGCCAGCTCCATCACGGGCACCAGATCTCCAGTATCGAAAACATCCTCGAAAGCCGGTGATCGGAAATGCGGCATCCATCATTAAGATTGTTTAATCCTGGACAGGCACTTTCCTCATTGCTACCGTCAATGAGCGGTTAACGGAGTCTGAAGACCCACATTCCAAGTATTAGAAACAGTTTATTTCCCTCCAGCATCATGTTTCGAAGGGACAATAAACCCATATGCACTACCCCACTGTTTATTCTCTTTGTAAGAACTACATATTTAACTTCAATATGTACTTTAAATACACATTTACATATGTATTATACTGAACGGCTCCCGTAAAACAACAAATTCCCCAACATATGCCTATGCTTGTAAACCAAGTTCTGATTCTGATCTTCTCAGTGTCAGCCAAACGCTGCTGTCTCCCTGGAACCCCGCTGACTGATATCTCCTAACTCCCCCCCACACAATCAGACACCTCCATAGCCACCCCAGCCCCACTTCTCAGACCGGTTACTGATCACGTTTCCGAGCTTTCACCCTTAATTCACCCTCAACCCTATCTCTCCCTGAGCACTCATTTATCTCCGTCTCACACCGTCATCCACAGCCCTCCACTCCACTGAATGCCTACAGCGACCATTAAAGTCCCTGAGTCTGACACACCCACTTGCCCCATCTTTCATCCCTGGTGTCACTGCCTCCCCCAGTGAGACTTCGGTGACTTGTCGCCTGGTGATTGACAGCACTGGGACTGGGAGGAGGAGGATTCGAAGGGAGTAGCGTGGCTAAGCCCTCTATCCGGGAATGGAGTTGAATCTGGTCGTTAACCCGCTAACTCGATTTCCACCGGTACTCTGCGCACCCCCACAGAATGCGATATCAACCTGGCGGAAGATCGTTTGGCCTGTCGGGCCCATGATAGTAAACCCACTGGTGACACTCTCCGCGTCGATGTGCCGCTCCATTTCCTCACCCTCACACCCCAACTGCCAGTTCCCTCAGAATGGCTTGGCCTGGGAAGGGAAGCGGGATGGGTTGTACTGGGAGGTCACTGCATTGTCTGCTCTGGGAGCAGACTACTCCTTGCTCCCGGTGGGGCTGTACAGACCTTCCCAGTGACCCGCCGGTACCGTGGAGTAAGATTTCGTTTCAAGAAACGGAGACCAGTTTAATGGAAATAGGATCAGTTTTACTGAATTATGCAGTTAGACAGGGCAACGGCTATACGCCGGCGAGGCAACGATCAGCGGGAGAGTATATAGTCAGTACCAAGACCAGAGAATGTGCCGTGAACACCGGAATACGTTATCCCTTTCCCATAATCAGAGCATGTGAGAATAGCTGCCGCAACACAGACACAGGATTGAATTATATCGAACATCTGCTGCCCGTTTGCCCAGCGTGTGTCACCGAGGAGGCACAGACGTCCGGTCGAAACGCAAGCGTCTACCTGCGTGGCCCGGAGTCTTTGATGTGATACAGATCCCACTGTTACACCAGGAATGAAAAGGACCCCAGGACAGGACACATCTGTATGTTCACCGGGAAGCGGCGCCCCAGGCCGACGTGGGCACAATTTTCTCGGTACCGCTTCCCTTAGCAACGCGGTTTGATGTCCCTGGGTGAGTGGATGAACATTACTGCCGAAAGTCCAGAACCTGGCTCCTAATCTAGCCTCACTGCAGTCATTTTGAAAGTGGGTGATAATCAGTCACGTGTTGGTTACGGGGTGCCGATGCCAGGCTGCGTGATCAGGCCAGTGTCATGGGTACTGAATAGCGGCATGATAACGCCTCTTAGCGGAGAGCGCGCCGAAAGCGCTGCTTGATGCGAAGCAAGGTGGCGGATCCAGAGCGTGTTCGTCGTCCTCACAGGGTTGGGCAATGCACTCCGCCAGTGGCAACAAACCAGACCTCCTTCCTGAAAGATATAACACAGAATGCTGAGGGAAAATTTCTTAAGATTGCAACCGCAGTCTCGTTATTGAGTGGATTGTTCTGATCAGCCATGAACCGTTCCCTAAGAACCGATGGCGCTCGACCGGGTGAGTGTGGAGAGCCGACGGCACGGTTGCGGTGGGAACAGTATTATGAGAGTTAGAGAGCACGGAATCTATGATCAGTGACTGTTACATTGTAGGCAGGAAGGGGTCTAAATACGCAAGGCGTTTGGCACCTATGTGAAGATTTGAAGGATTCCTGGTGTCAGGTCACGACCGATCTGGAATAACAGAGGAAACACGGACCTGGTATCTTTATCTCAGTATTCACGATTGAGAGGGACCTTGACAAATGTGGGCACAACGTAGAACAGGCTGATATGCTTGAACATGTCGATGTTAAGAAAGATGAACTGCAATATTTAAACAGCAAAAATATGTTTAAGTCACTTTTTCCAGGGGAAGTCTACTCCAGTTTTCTACAGGAAGTGCCGCAACTTATTTACGCGCTTTTGGCGTTCCTACTGCCATTTGCAGCCGTACCGGAGGACTACAGGGCGCAACTGTTCTTCATTCCTTCAAAGAAACTAACAGGGATAACGCCTGGAATAATAACACAGTTAATATTTTGTCATTGTGGGCGAATAGTTGGAGAAAATTGCTCGGAGGTGTATGCAGGGATTTGAAGAAATATGTTCTGATTAGGGATAGTCACGATTTTAGAAGTTGCAGGTCAAGTCTCACGAAGGTGATGCTGCAAACCACTTTGCTGATAGTGGATGGCAGAGGGTGGCGTGTACATGCATTTTATTAAGATGCTTTTTCAGATTCCTCATCGTCGGCCCTTTCAGAAAGTCATATGATAGTGAATCCAGAGAATCTTCTCTGTGCTGGTAGAGAACTGGCTTACGCATTGAAGACAGAGTATGGTATGACTGTATATGGATTCTTATTCTACCTGGAGGTCAGTGTGCCGTGGAGTTCCGTAGAGATCTGTTCTGAAACTCCTGCTCTTTCCGAATTTTACTAATGAATTGGACGAGGAAATGGATAGACATATAAATTGAACAAACATAAATAGTGATCTTGTTGTGGATAATGTGGAGCTTTGTAGCAGGTTATAAGTTGGGTATTGACGGATGCAGGGCTGGGTTGAGGATTGGCAAATTAAGTTCAGAATTGGGAAGAGTGAAGGATTACACATTGGAAGGTTGACTTAGAAGGCAGGATCCAGGGTTTACGACGGGCTAGGTGAAAATATTGCGGAAAAGAGACACTTTTAGGTTTGACGTCCATCGATCCCTTAAATTTTCCGTGCCGTTTGATAGCGTGATTAGGAAGGCCTATGAATGTTTTCAGATCAGTCGTCGGAGGAGCGAGTTCAAGAGCCGCGAGGTAATGTTGTAGCTCTATGAACCTCTGGTTAAGCCACACTTGGGAAATTGTGCTACACCCCAGAGGGAAAAAATTAACAAGGGGATGGAATTTTAAAGCTATTTGAGGAAATGTACAGGGGCTGCCAGGGGTATGTTTTTACACATAATGGTGAGTGTGTGAGACGACCTATCACTGCTGGCGGTAGTGACATTTACATTAGTGTCATTTCAGAGATACTTGAGCACATGGGTATAGAGCAATAGACAGCTCTGTCGGGGACAACGTTTAGAATCGGTAAGCATCCAGGACCAAAGGGCCTACAGAAAGTTGTAGTGTTCTATGCTTTTTTTATCTATGTGTGTGATAATGTAGGATGACGCGCACATTTTATAACAGGGAAGATCATGCCTGGGCAATCTGTCAGGAATATTACAGGAGCTCCAGAATGGAGCGCAGGGCTCAGTGACCGCGCCAGGGTCGTGGATTCTTTACAAGAACCGAAGGAAGCTGTTCAAAACCGTTCCTTCACATGAAGGAGCAGACTGAGGAGAGGGTCTTCTCTCTCTCTCGCCGCCGGAGCACTCCCTGCCCGATGAGCACGCCCCTGATACTGCAGCTTCTTTGCTTCATTAATCGGTGCAATCACAGTCCCAGTATTCCACTGCCACTTACCCTTCCGGTATGGAGCTGAAGTCATACGAGACCCTGATGGAGATGGTGGAAAAAATAAGATAAATAATTAATGGCTCCATATCGTGACGTTAACTGCCACCCACACTCCCCATCTCATTCCACCTCAACACTGATCCCTTTCTGATTCGCTCAGCGGCAGCACTGCACCATCAAACCACCCTCCCTTTAGACACGTTGACCCTCGGAATTCAACATCAAGTTCAACTATTCCACCAAACTCTTTTCCTCCGTTTATTCCAGAATAGGGGAGGCCCACTGCAGTTCCCTGAAGCACTGGCCCAGCTTATCATCACACACACACACGCACACACACACACACACACAAAACGCATCGGTTCACACTGTTTCACTCCTTGGAGGAGCAGCGGGACGAGAGGGGGTTCTCGAAGAGGAAGGGTGCGATCACACTGATTGGTTTGTACTACAGGATCTGCAATAGCTGCTGGATCATTAATAAACAGCTATGTAATGAGAATAGCAACGTGTAAAAATAAATGGTTTGATGTCATGAGGAATTTTAGCTTTCCTAATATAAACATATACATGCGCATTTTAGGGGGATTAGATGGGGAGAATGTGTTAAATGTATCGAGGATACTTTATAAATTCAATATATGCACAGTCCAACAAGAAGAGGTGCCGTACTGAAAATCAAACGTATGTATAGCTTCGTAAATTCGAATCAAATGGAGCACATGAGGAGTATAACGAAACTAGTATTGAAAGAAATAAGGGAATTTGGAAAACTAAGAGGAGAATTGAAATGCCCTTGGCAAGCACGATTAAGGAGAATCCCAAGGTATTCTATAGAAATATCAAGAGCCAATGAATACTGTGGCCAGTGTATAATCATTCCATTTTGGGGAGTGGGAGGATACAACGTTTGAATCAATGCGGAATACGTGAGTGACATGTTCACTGAGTATTTTGCTCTCGTATTTATCAAGGAAAAGGTCATGGAGGAGCAGCAGATCGGTGTTCGGTGTACAAAAATGTCAGGCGTTTATCGGTGAAGTAGGAGAAGGAAGTGTTGGGCCTCCGAATGAGTTGTCAGGTGGATAAGTCCCCAGGTCTTGAAGGGATTCTCCGCAGGTTATTGAAGAAGGCAAGAGACGAGATTGCAGGGTCATTGACAAGTATCTCCACCCTCACCACATGCGAGACCCCGGAGGATTGGCGTATGAATAATGTTGTACGTCTACATAAAAAGGGAAAAATGAAAATCCTGAAAACTATTCAGCCGTGAGTCTCACGTCAGTGGCAGAGAATTTTGTGCAGGAAATTCTTGGGTACTGGAAATATAAGCATTCCGAAATCCATTGCCTAATGAGCTGAATCAGCATGGTTTTAAGCGAGGGAGGTCGTTTCTTCCTAAACTGATTGAGCTTTTTGACAGCGAAGCAAGAGAGATGGATGAAGGTAGAGCAGTCGATACCGTCTACAAGGATATTAGTAAGGCGTTTGATAAAGCCCCTCATGGGAGACTAACCCAGAAGATTAATATGCATGAGGTCCTCGGATGTTTCTATTCAAAACTGGTTTGCGCATGGAAAAGAGAGGTTAGTTGTTGACGGGTTTTATTGCAACTGTTGTTTTAATTGGTGAAGTTCTGCAGGGATCTGGGGTGTAACCTCCGCTGCTTGTGATGTGAATGAATAACCCGGATGCAAATAGCGACAGGTGTGTTAGAAGGTTTGCGGATGATACCAAGATTGGTGAAGTTGTGGATCCTGTAGAAGACTTGCAGAAAGTACAACGCAATATAGATCAGTTGCAGATATGGGCAGATAAATAGCAGATGGAGTTTAACACAGATAAATGTGAGATGTTGCACCTTGGAAGGTCAAATGTAAGGAGACAGTCCACTGCTATAGAAAAGTCCCTTAACAGTGTTGCTGCTTAGCGAGATCTTGGGGTCCATGTTCATAGCTGCACGGAAAAAAAAACTACAAAGGTCGATAAGGTGGTTGCGGATGCTAATGGAGTGTTTGCTTTTATTGAGGTATTGAGTGCAAAAGTCAAGAGGTTCGGCTGCATGTTTATAAAAATCTGATAGGCCTCATCCGGAATATTGCATGCTATTCTGGTCACCCCACTATAAGAAGGATGTTGAGGCTTTGGAGAGTAGGTTTAACAGAATTCTGCCCGGTTTATAGAGCATGTGCTGGCACGAGAGTTTCGACCACTTGTGCTGTTTTCTTTCGAGCGGAGGAGGCTCAGTGGAGGGTATAAATCTATAATAACAGAGGTCATGCATTGAAGATGAGATGAGATGAGAGAAGGCGATGACAGGGGTAACATTTTTTTTATCCCAGCGACTGGTGAATGTTTGAACTGCACTGTGTGATGTGGTGGTACAGGCAAATATATCAGAGGTTTTAAGAGACTGTTCAATAGGTAGCCCCATGCTTGTGAGGAAGATGGAAGATTATGGGCATTGTGTAAGTGGGAGGGATTCGTTCTTTGGGGGGTTTTGATTTACTTTTCAGGTGGCTCTGCACAATATTGTTGGCTGAAGGGCATGTTGCTGAGCTGCTCTATTCTATGTTCTATATTCTGTCTCTGCCCGATGGAACGCTGCCACCCTTCCGGCGCCATGAACACACAGCCGATGTTGCGGCACCTCTGGCTCATTTATCACCTCCCTCACAGACACAGCGTTCGACATCCACTTACCCACCGAAGGAGATTTCTGGTCCCCAGAAAGAATTCCTGTTTGAAGGATGCAAATAAGGTACAAAATTAGTTTCAGTGAGAGACTCGCAGAGATACGGTCCAACGTTCGTTCAGCAACACACATGGACAAGGCACGCTTTCAGTGCACCGTGCTTTGCTGTGTGTGGTTTGAGGTGCTCCCTTTAAACGGGACGATACAGAGGGCCCATATGTTATGGAAACTCAGCCGTAAAGTGAGGCTGAGGGACTATAGGATGTGTGAGACTGAACGAGTTGTAAATGTTTTTGTAACATTGTACTTATATTATTTTTAGACCATAAGACCATAAGACAAAGGAGCAGAAGTAGGCCATTCGGCCCATCGAGTCTGCTCCGCCATTTTATCATGAGCTGATCCATTCTCCTATTTAGTCCCACTGCCCCGCCTTCTCACCATAACCTTTGATGCCCTGGCTACTCAGATGCCAATCAATCTCTGCCTTAAATACACCCAATGACTTGGCCTCCACTGCTGCCCGTGGCAACAAATTCCATAGATTCACCACCCTCTGACTAAAAAAAAATTCTTCGCATTTCTGTTCTGAATGGGCGCCCTTCAATCCTTAAGTCATGCCCTCTCGTACTAGACTCCCCCATCATGGGAAACAACTTTGCCACATCCACTCTGTCCATGCCTTTCAACATTCGAAATGTTTCTATGAGGTCTCCCCTCATTCTTCTGAACTCCAAGGAATACAGTCCAAGAGCGGACAAACGTTCCTCATATGTTAACCCTCTCATTCCCGGAATCATTCTTGTGAATCTTCTCTGTACCCTCTCCAACGTCAGCACATCCTTTCTTAAATAAGGAGACCAAACTGCCCACAGTACTCCAAGTGAGGTCTCACCAGTGCCTTATAGAGCCTCAACATCACATGCCTGCTCCTATACTCTATTCCTCTAGAAATGAATGCCAACATTGCATTCGCCTTCTTCACTACTGACTCAGCCTGGAGGTTAACCTTAAGGGTATCCTGTACAAGGACTCCCAAGTCCCGTTGCATCTCAGAACTTTGAATTCTTTCCCCATTTAAATAATAGTCTGCCCGTTTATTTTTTCTTCCAAAGTGCATAACCATACACTTTCCAACATTGTACTTCTTTTGCCACTTCTCTGCCCATTCTTCCAATCTATCCAAGTCTCTCTGCAGTCTCTCCGTTTCCTCAGCACTACCAGACCCTCCACCTATCTTCGTATCGTCAGCAAACTTAGCCACAAAGCCATCTATTCCATAATCTAAATCGTTGATGTATAATGTAAAAAGAAGCGGCCCCAACACTGATCCCTGCGGAACACCACTAGTAACCGGCAGCCAACCAGAATAGGATCCCTTTATTCCCACTCTCTGTTTCCTGCCAATCAGCCGACTCTCTATCCACGTATGTAACTTTCCCGTAATTCCATGGGCTCTTATCTTGTTAAGTAGCCTCATGTGTGGCACCTTGTCAAAGGCCTTCTGAAAATCCAAATATACAACATCCACTGCATCTCCCTTGTCTAGCCTACTGGTAATTTCCTCAAAAAATTGTAATAGGTTTGCCAGGCAGGATTTTCCTTTAAGGAATCCATGCTGAGTTCTGCCTATCTTGTCATATGCCTCCGGGTACTCTGTAACCTCATCCTTGACAATCGACTCCAACAACTTCCCAACCACCGATGTCAAGCTAACAGGTCTATAATTTCCTTTTTGCTTCCTTGCCCCCTTCCAAAATAGCGGAGTGACATTTGCAATCTTCCAGTCCTCCGGAACCATGCCAGAATCTATCGACTTTTGAAAGATCACCGCTCATGCCTCCGCAATATCCACAGCTGCTTCCTTCAGAACACGAGGGTGCATTCTGTCTGATCCAGGAGATTTGTCTACCTTTAGCCTATTCATCTTCCTGAGTACTTTCTCTGTCGTAATTGTGACTGCGCACACTTCTCTTCCCTGCCACCCTTGAGTGTCCGGTATACTGCTGATGTCTTCCTCAGTGAAGACTGATGCAAAATATTCTTTCAGTTACTCTGCTATCTCCTTATCTCCCATTACAATTGCTCCAGCATCATTTTCTATCGGTCCTATATCTACTGTCACCTGTCTTTTACTCTTTATATAGTTGAAAAAGCTTTTAGTATCCTCTTTGATATTATTTGCTAGCTTCCTTTCATAGTTAATCTTTTCTCTCTTAATGACTTTCTTGGTTTCCTTTTGTAAGGTTTTAAAAACTTCTCAATCTTCTGTCTTCCCACTAATTTTTGCTTCCTTGCATGCCCTCTCCTTTGCTTTAACTTTGGCTTTGACTTCTCTTGTCAACCACGGTTGCATCCTTTTTCCACTCGAAAATTTCTTCTTTTTTGGAATATACCTGTCTTGCACATTCCTCATTTCTCGCATAAACTCCAGCCACTGCGGCTCTGCTGTCTTTCCCGCCAGTGTCCCTTTCAAGTCAACTTTGGCCAGTTCCTTTCTCATGCCACTGTAATTTCCTTTACTCCATTGAAATACCGACACATCAGATTTCGGCTTCTCTTTTTCTAATTTCACAGTGAACTCAGTCATGTTATGATCACTGCCTCCTAAGGGTTCCTTCACCTCAATCTCTCTAATCACCTCCGGTTCATTACACAATACCCAATCCAGTACAGCCGATCCCCTAGTGGGATCAACAACAACAGCTGTTCTAAAAAGCCATCTCGCAGACATTCTGCAAATTCCGTCTATTGAGATCCAGTGCCGACCTGATTTTCCCAATCTACTAGCATGTTAAAATCCCCCGCAATTATCATAACACTGCCCTTCTGACAAGCCCTTTCTATTTCCTGTTGTAATTTGTAGTCCACATCCCTGCAGCTGTTTGGAGGCCTATAAATAACTGCCATCAGAGTCCTTTTACCCCTGCTATTTCTTAGCTCAACCCATAAAGACTCTGCACCTTCAGATCCTATATCACCTCTTTCTAATGATTTAATATCATTTCTTACCAATAAAGCCACGCCTACCACTCTGCCTACCTTCCTATCCTTCCGATACACCGTGTATCCTTGGACGTTCAGCTCCCAGAGACATGCATCCTTTAGCCAAGTCTCAGTGATGGCCACAATATCATACCTGCCAATCTGTAGCTGTACAACAAGATCATCCACCTTATTCCTTATGCTGCGTGCATTTAAGTACAACACCTTAAGATACTTTTTGCTTTTTGATACTTGATACTTTTTGCTTTGATTTCACTGCAACTTTATTGCATTTCAATCCAACCCAATGGCTACAAATTTGCCCCATCACCTGCCTGTCTTTCCTGACATCTTTACTGCTTACTATCTTAGAATTATTTCTGTTTTCAAATTTACGTAGCCTTTATTTATATAACTCATTATGGGTTATACGTAGGACGCATCTGAATGGCATATGCCATTACGCCACCGCGTCATATCTGAGTGCCATATTAATAGAAAACTAACTAGACAGGTTATCCCAGACACCAGTGTTATTCATTGGATTATTTTCTAGAGTTACTAAACATAACAGCACTGGGATAGGAAGGCGTCAGGATTCTGGGCAGAGAGTGGGAGTTTTACCCTGGGTCAGATGACCATGGTCCCATTAAACAGTTGTGAGCCCATTACCGGTGTGGTATCTGCAGGGTGTTGAGGATTGGCTGTAATTTTCAGATCAGGCCTCAACGGCACTATTTGTGCAGTCCAGGGGAACCAAAGAATTCCGAAGAAGACCAGAGTTTTAGGTAACAGAAGTAAAAACAATAGGCCCAAGGGCATATTGCACCAATTGAAAATGACGCTGGAGAGGTTGGAATGGGGAGCAGTGACATGACGGAGGAGCGAAATATGTCCCCAGCCTTCATTAAGCAACACACCAGCAATATGTCCGAAATTCAAGAGAATCGGATGCAGAGGCGAGTAACACAGATATCACTAAGGAGCATTGGACTGAAGGATTGAACTGTGTGGAAGTGAGAAAAGTACCTGGATTAGATTAACTTCATCTGAATATTTCGAAAGGAACAGCTGAATAAAACGTGGATGCATTTGAGGCCGCTACGCTGGTTGCCCGCAGAAGGCTGCAGGTGGTGCGTATTGTACCTGTACTTCGGTGATCATTGGCCCCTGCTCCATGTGATATTTTAAATGACATAGATGAGGAGATGGAACGGTGAGGTAGGAAATTTGCCGATGATATGAAGGTTGGTTATATGGTGGATAGTGCTCACGAAGACTCGGCACGACATCTGAAAATGATGAAAGACCTTTATATGTGTGTATGGAGAGTATATGGACTGGCAGCAACACACCCTTGAACGAATATCCTTCAAAACGTAGTGGATACGACTCAGTCTATCACGAATATTACCTCGCCTTCCACCACTGAACTCTTCTACATGGAGCAGTGTAGCAGAAAATTGGCAAAAATCATCAAGGAACCGCACCATATCGTGCATGCTGCATTCTTGCTGCCGCCATCCGTACAAAGGAACAGACGACTCACGAACCAGACAACCCGGCTCATGAACAGCTATTACTCCTGAAAATTGGGCTGTTGAGGCAGAACGGATGACTTCACTCAACTTCACTTGCCACTACTAAACTGTTCTCACAATCTACAGATTCACTTTCAATGACTGTCCATCTCATATTCTCGATATCGATATTTATTGCTTATTTACATGTATTGTTATTTCTTATTTTCCATTTTGGCTTTCCACACTTTGTTATATTTGGTACATTCATCGCTTATCTATCTGTTGGGTGCAACATTACCATAAGTTCAGAAGAGCATAAGACCATAAGATATAGGAGCAGAGTGCAACCATTTTGCCCATGGAGTCTACTGCAGCAATTTATCATAGCTGGTCCATTTTCGGCCACAATTCACTGCTTTCTTAAAGTATCCATTCAGGTCCCGACTAATCATAACTCAATCAAGCTGCGCATTAAACATACCAAATAACTTGGCTCCACAGCTGCCTGTGCAACAAATATCACCGATTCATCACTCTCTGGCTGAAGACATTCTGCCCCATTACCTTTCTGAAGGACACCCCTCTATTCTGTTTTATTTCCCTCTGGTCTTAGTTTCCAGCACCGTAGGATGAAAACCTTCCACAGTGTAGAGGATAGGTCTTTTGGTGTAAATCTAAGGTTGACTGGTTTTTGATGAATCAGCCGGTCAAAGGGTTCTGGGGAAAAGGCAAGAGAATGGTATTGAGAACAATAAAAAAAAAACAGAGATCATGGAATGATGTGGCTAACTGGATAGGCTGGGTGGCCTAATTCTGCCACTATTTCTCATGGTCCGAAGACAACCACAACAGAAACATGGGTGAGGGAAGGCCAGAATTTGCAGCTCAATGTTCTAGGGTACAAAGGTGCACGTAAGAGGGGAGATTAGGTTCTCCTCAGGGTTCCTGATTATGATTAGTAGAGAGGGCATCATGCTCAATTGAATAACCATATGGATACCATTTAATATTAAGATTGCAAAGGAAGCTGAGAAATGCAGGTAACAAAGATAATGACATAATTATAATGAGTGATTAAATTTGCAGGGGTTTTGGGAAAATAAGGTTGGTGGATGATCGCAAGGGAGGGAATGTGATAAATGGCTACGAGGTGTTTTTTTTTGAGCAACTTGTGCTGGAGCCTACTCGTGGAAAGGCTATCTTAGATTACGTGTTTTGTAATAACCCAGACCTTATTAGAGAGCTTAATTTAAAGGGAACCTCAGGAGGCAGTGATCACAATATGACTGAATTCATACTGCAATTTGAGAGAGAGAAGCTTCACTCAGATGTATCAGTACCGCAATGGAATAAAGGAAACTACAGAGGCATGAGAGTGGAGCTTGCCCAGGTGGGTTGGAGGAGGATACAAATACCACCGATTTACCACTCTCTGACTGAAGACATTCCGCCATATTACCTTTCTGAAGGACACCCCTCTATTCTGTTTTTCCCTCTGGTCTTAGTTTCCAGCACCGTATGATGAAAACCTTCCACATTCTCTCTATCGAAGCCATTCAACATTCCATGGGCTTGAAATAGGATACCCTTCTTCTCCTGAATTCCATTGAGTAGAGGCCCAGAGCCATCAACTGTTATTCACATGACAAAACTTCCAACCGTGGAATCACTTTCCGGAGTCCCCTTAGAATTTTCGACAATGTCAGCACGTTCTTTCTTAGAAAAATGGCCCAAAGGGGAGGGAACGTGGACTCAGACCATGAGAGGCCTGCGTCGAGCATTTTCATGTGTGGGGCGCCACCCTTCGCACAGGCTAGAGCAACGTGTGATTAAGTGACTTGCTCAAGGGCACAAACACGGTGCCACAGCTGAGGCTCGAACTAGCTACCTTGAGATAACTAGACGAACGCCTTAACCACATGGCCATGGCCCCAAAACTGCATATAATTCACCAGGTGAAGCCTTATCAGTGCTGTATAAAGCCTCACTATTACGTCCTTGCTTTTGTTTTATTCTACCCCTCTGAAAAAGATGCAGAGATCGTATTTGCCTTCTTCACCAGCTATTCAAACTGGAAACATAACTTTAGATTCTTGCACAAGGAATCCCAAAAGCCTTTGAACCTCACATTTTCTTCTTGTTTCTGCCCTTGGAAAATAATCTATCCTTTTATTTCTTCGGCCAAATTGCATGACGATCAACTTCCAGACAAGTATTCTATCTACCACTTCTTTGTGCTTTCTCCTAATCTGTCTGAATCTTTGTCTTGCCTCTTAACCTCCTCAAAACTATCCGAAACTCCACTTGTTTTCGTCTCAAATATCGCCACAAAGATATCAGTTTCCTCATGCAAATAATTAATAAGTAACATAAAAGAAGTTCTCCCCACATAGATCCCTGAAGTTAACCTATAGTCACCGGCAACCAACCAGAAAATGTTCCATTCATTTCCAGGATATATCTTCTGCCAATCCATGCCTGTACATTCTCGGTAATAACACGGGCAATTACCCTGTTAAGCAGCCTCACGAGCTGCCACTTTCTGAAACGCCATGCTGACTAGGGCCTATTTTAACATGTGCCTCTAAGTACGCCAAACTGCATACTGTCATGGTCCGATCCGTGGACTTAGGACTCAGGGTCTTCCAGCTGTCCCTCGTTTGGTTGAGTGAATCATAGGCACCTGATTCCCATCTTATGGCTTGGAATAAAAGTAGCCTTGGGGTTGAGTGTGGGCTGCAGGTTTGTCTTGTCAAGATCCTCTGGGAGCAACCTGCCGGTGAAAGGCTAGAGCGGGGTCTTGCCAGCTTTAGGCCGTTTTGAAGAACCCAAGCCTCGAGGATCCTAAGCCAAGCTCCAAGAATCCACGCCCTGAGGATACCAAGCCAAGCTCTAATAACCCAAGCCTCGAGGATCCCAACCCAAGTTCCAAGAACCCAAGCCTCGCGGATCCCAAGCCAAGCTCCAAGAACACTAACCTCGAAGTTCCCAAGCCAAGCTCCAAGAACCCAAGCCTCGAGGATCCAAAGCCAAGCTCCAAATTGGTCCTCTGAAGATCAGAGTGGTCGGCTTTGTGCGGAACCAAAGGAAATGGGGGAGATCTTAAATAGGTTTTTTGCGTCTGTATTTTCTAAGGAAGCTGGCATGAAATCTATGGAATTGAGGGAATCAAGTAGTGAGACCATGGAAAATGTACAGATGGAAAAGGAGGAGATGCTTGCTGTCTTGAGGAAAATTAAAGTGGATAAATCCCCGGGACCTGACAGAGTGTTCCCTCGGACCTTGAAGGAGACTAGTGCTGAAATTGCGGGGGCCCTGGCAGAAATATTTAAAATGTCGCTATCTACGGGTGAAGTGCCGGAAGATTGGAGAGTGGCTCATGTTGTTCCGTTGTTTAAAAAAGGATCGAAAAGTAATCCGGGAAATTATAGGCCGGTGAGTTTAACGTCAGTAGTAGGTAAGTTATTGGAGGGAGTACTAAGAGACAGAACCTACAAGCATTTGGATAGACAGGGGCTGATTAGGGAGAGTCAACATGGCTTTGTGCGTGGTAGGTCATGTTTGACCAATCTGTTGGAGTTTTTCGAGGAGGTTACCAGGAAAGTGGATGAAGGGAAGGCAGTGGATATTGTCTACATGGACTTCAGTAAGGCCTTTGACAAGGCCCCGCATGGGAGGTTAGTTAGGAAAATCCAGTCGCTAGGTATACATGGAGAGGTAGTAAATTGGATTAGACATTGGCTCGATGGAAGAAGCCAGAGAGTGGTGGTAGAGAATTGCTTCTCCGAGTGGAGGTCTGTGACTAGTGGTGTGCCACAGGGATCAGTGCTGGGTCCATTGTTATTTGTCATCTATACAATGATCTCGATGATAATGTGGTAAATTGGATCAGCAAGTTTGCTGATGATACAAAGATTGGAGGTGTAGTAGACAGTGAGGAAGGTTTCCAGAGCCTGCAGAGGGACTTGGACCATCTGGAAAAATGGGCTGAAAAATGGCAGATGGAGTTTAATACTGACAAGTGTGAGGTATTGCACGTTGGAAGGACAAACCAACGTAGAACATACAGGGTTAATGGTAAGGCACTGAGGAGTGCAGTGGAACAGAGGGATCTGGGAATACAGGTACAAAATTCCCTAAAAGTGGCGTCACAGGTAGATAGGGTCGTAAAGAGAGCTTTTGGTACATTGGCCTTTATTAATCGAAGTATTGAGTATAAGGGCTGGAATGTTATGATGAGGTTGTATAAGGCATTGGTAAAGGCCTAATCTGGAGTACTGTGTTCAGTTTTGGTCACCAAATTACAGGAAGGATATAAATAAGGTTGAAAGAGTGCAGAGAAGGTTTACAAGGATGTTGCCGGGACTTGAGAAACTCAGTTACAGAGAAAGGTTGAATAGGTTAGGACTTTATTCCCTGGAGTGTAGAAGAATGAGGGGAGATTTGATAGAGGTATACAAAATTATGATGGGTATAGATAGAGTGAATGCAAGCAGGCTTTTTCCACTGAGGCAAGGGGAGAAAAAAACCAGAGGACATGGGTTAAGGGTGAGGGGGTAAAAGTTTAAAGGGAACATTAGTGGGGGCTTCTTCACACAGAAAGTGGTGGGAGTATGGAATGAGCTGCCAGACGAGGTGGTAAATGCGGGTTCTTTTGTAACATTTAAGAATAAATTGGGCAGATACATGGATGGGAGGTGTATGGAGGGATATGGTCCGTGTGCAGGTCAGTGAGACTAGGCAGAAAATGGTTCGGCACAGCCAAGAAGGGCCAAAAGGCCTGTTTTTGTGCTGTAGTTTCTATGGTTTCTATGGTTTCCAGGAACCCAAGCCTCGAGGATCCCAAGCCAAGCTCCAATAACCCAAGCCTCGTGGATCCCAAGCCAAGCTCCAAGAAACCAAGCCTCGAGGATCCCAATCCAAGCTTCAGGAACGAAATACAAGCTCCAAGAACCCAAGCCTCGAAGATCCCAAGCCAAGCTCCAAGAACACAAGCCTCGAAGATCCCAAGCCAAGCTCCAAGAACCCAAGCATCGAGGATCCCAAGCCAAGCTCCAGGGAGCAAAGCCTCCAGGATCCGAAGCCAAGTTCCAGGAACGCAAGCCTCGAGGATCCCAAGCCAAGCTCCAATAACCCAAGCCTCGTGGATCCCAAGCCAAGCTCCAAGAAACCAAGCCTCGAGGATCCCAATCCAAGCTTCAGGAACGAAATACAAGCTCCAAGAACCCAAGCCTCGAAGATCCCAAGCCAAGCTCCAAGAACCCAAGCCTCGAAGATCCCAAGCCAAGCTCCAAGAACCCAAGCATCGAGGATCCCAAGCCAAGCTCCAGGGAGCATAGCCTCCAGGATCCGAAGCCAAGTTCCAGGAACGCAAGCCTCGAGGATCCCAAGCCAAGCTCCAAGAACCCAAGCCTCGAGGATCCCAAGCCAAGCTCCAAGAACCCAAGCCTCGAAAATCCCAAGCCAAGCTCCAGGAACCCAAGCCTCAAGGATCCAAAAGCAAGTTCCAAGAACTCAAGCCTCCAGGATCCAAAAGCAAGTTCCAAGAACTCAAGACTCCAGGATCCCAAGCCAACTTCCAAGAACCCAAGTCTCGAGGATGCCAAGCCAAGCTCCAAGAACCCAAGCCTCGAGGATCCGAAGCCAAGCTCCAAGAACCCAGGCCTCGAGGATCCCAAGCCAAGCTCCAAGAACCCAAGCCTTGAAAATCCCAAGCCAAGCTCCAGGAACCCAAGCCTCGAGGATCCAAAAGCAAGCTCCAAGAACTCAAGCCTCCAGGATCCCAAGCCAAGCGCCACGAACCAAAGCCTCGAAGCTTCCAAGACGAGCTCCAAGAACCCAAGCCTCGAGGATCCCAAGCCAAGGTCCAAGAACCCAGGCCTCGAGGATCCCAAGCCAAGCTCCAACAACCGAAGCCTCGAGGATCCCAAGCCAAGCTCCAAGAACCCAAGCCTTGAGGATTCCAAGCCAATCTCCAAGAACCCAAACCTCGAGGATCCCAAGCCAGCTGCAGGACCAAAGCCTCGAGGATCCAAAGCCAGCTCTAAGAACGCAAGCCTCGAGGATCCCAAGCCACGCTCCAAGAACACTATCTTCGAGGATCCCAAGCCAAGCTCCAAGAACACTAGCCTCGAGGATCACAAGACAAGCTCGAAGAACACTAGTCTACAGGATCCCAAGCCAAACTCGAAGAACACAAGCCTCTAAGATCCCAAACCCCCAAGCTCAAGACCTAAGACCCCAGACTGCAGACAAACTCAAGACCCAAGACCACAACCTGCAGCCAAGCTCATAGTCATAGTCATACTTTATTGATGCCGGGGGAAATTGGTTTTCGTTACAGTTGCACCATAAATAATAAATAGTAGTAGAACCATAAATAGTTAAATAGTAATATGTAAATTATGCCAGGCCCCAAGACCACAGCCTGCAGCCAAGATCACGACACAAGACCCCAGCCTGCAGCCAAGCTCGAGACCCAAGACCCCAGCCTGCAGCGAAGCTCAAGACCCAAGTCCCTAGCCTCAAGCCTCAAGAGCAAAGACCCCAGCTACGTCCTGTCCTGAAGCTATGTCAAGTCTTTGCCTGGTTCTGGAGTCCGAGCCCGAGGCAACACCCAGGTTCTGGGTCCTTGTCTAGTCTCGGGATCGGAGTTGAAGCCTTTTCTCCTAGTCTATGGTTTCTAGTCTTGGTCCCGCTTTCCCTAGACTAAGTCTGCGTTCGTGTCCCTGCTCCTTGTCTGTATACTGTCCTTACTCTAGTCATGCCCTGATTTTTGTACTTCAGTGTCAGTGTCTTGCGTTTGGGTCCGTTCCGTGCACCCTTTCGTGATAGAACGAACCAGCCAACCATGGAACCAGCGACACAGGCACTGGAGAGGAACTCTCGCCATCCAGGATTCCCCAGTGTCGAAACCTACAACCCAGCCGCCCGAGTCGTCCTCAGCCCTGTAGATCCTCTTCGGTCGCCCGGAGGCTCCCATAGAAGTGCAGAATACTGTCATGGTCAAGTCCGTGAAGTCCGCATTAAGGTTCATGGTCCGGTCCGCGGAATCAGAACTCCTGGTCTTCCAGCTGTCCGTGCTTTGGTTGAGTTAATCATACGCACCTGATCCCAATCTTGGGGCTTGGAATAATAAAGAACATAGAATAGCACAGCACATTACAGGCCCTTCGGCCCACAATGCCGTGCAGACCCTTAGACCCTGCCTGCCATAGAACCCCCCAGCTTAAATTCCTCCGTATACCTGTCTAGTAGTCTCTTAAACATCACGAGTGTATCTGCCTCCACCACTGACTCAGGCAGTGCATTCCACGCACCATCCGCTCTCTGAGTAAAAAACCGTCCTCTAATATCCCCCTTGAACTTCACACCCCTTACCTAAAAGCCATGCCCTCTTGTATTGAGCAGTAGTGCCCTGGGGAAGTTGCACTGACTGTCCACTCTATCTATTCCTCTTATTATCTTGTACACGTCTATCATTTCTCCTCTCATCCACCTTCTCTCCAAAGCGTAAAGCCCTAGCTCCCTTAATCGCTGATCATAATCCATACTCTCTAAACCAGGCAGCATACTGGTAAGTTTCATCTGTACTCTTTCCAATGCTTCCACATCCTCCCTATAGTGAGGCGACCAGAACGAGACACAGTATTCCAATTGTGGCCGAACCAGAGTTTTATAGAGCTGCATCATTACATCGCGACTCTTAAACTCTATCCCTCGACTTATGAAAGCTAACACCTCATAAACTTTCTTAACTACCCTATCTACCTGTGAGGCAAATTTTAAGGATCTGCGGGCATGTACCCCCAGATCCCTCTGCTCCTCCACACTACCAAGTATCCTGCCATTTACTTTGTACTCTCTCTTGGATTTTGTCTTTCCAAAGTGTACCACCTCACACTTCTCCGGGTTGAACTCCATCTGCCACTTCTCAGCCCACTTCTGCATCCTATCAATGTCACTTTGCAATCTTAGACAATCCCCTACACTATCTACAACACTACCAACCTTTGTGTTGTCTGCAATCTTGCCAACCCACCCCTCTGCACACACACGCAGGTCGTTAATAAAATCACGAAAAGTAGAGGTCCCAGAACCGATCCTTGTGGGACACCACTCGTCACAATCCATCATGACCTTCTGCCTTCTTCAGGCAAGTCAATTCTGAATCCACCTGGCCAAACATCCCGGGATCCCATGCCTTCTGACTTTCTGAATAAGCCTACCGTGTGGAACCTTGTCAAATGCTTTACTAAAATCCATATAGATCACATCCAGTACACTACCCTCATCTATGTGCCTGGTCAGCTCCTCAAAGAACTCTATCAGGCTTGTGAGACACGATCTACCCTTCAGAAAGCTATGCCGACTGTCCCTGATCAGACCATGATTCTCTAAATACCCAGAGATCCTATCTCTCAGAATGTTTTCCAACAGCTTTCCCACCACAGACATAAGGCTCACTGGTCTATAATTACCGGGACTATCCCTACTACCTCTTTTGAACAAGGGGACAACATTCGCTTCCCTCCAATCCTCTGGTACCATTCCCGTGGACAAAGAGGACATAATAATCCTGGCCAGAGGCTCAGCAATCTCTTCCTTCGCCTCAAGGAGCAGCCTGGGGAAAATTCCGTCAGGTCCCGGGGACCTATACGTCCTAATGTAATTTAACAAATCCAACACATCCTCCCCCTTAATATCAACATGCTCCAGAATATCAACCTCACTCAATTTGTCCTCACCGTCATCAAGTTCCCTCTCATTGGTGAATACCAAATAGAAGTATTCATTGAGGACCTAGATCACTTCCACAGCCTCCAGACACACCTTCCCACCTTTATCTCGAATCGGTCCTACCTTCACTCTATCATCCTTTTGTTCTTCACATAATTGAAGAATGCCTTGGTGTTTTCCTTTACCCTACTCGCCAAGGCCTTCTCATGCCCCCTTCTTGCTCTTCTCAGCCCCTTCTTAAGCTCCTTTCTTGCTTTCCTATATTCCTCAATGGACCCATCTGATCCTTGCTTCCTAAACCTCATGTATGCTGCCTTCTTCCACCTGACTAGATTTTCCAACTCAGTAGATTTTCCACCTCACTTGTCACCGATGGTTCCTTCGCCCTACCATTCTTTATCTTCCTCACCGGGACAACATCCTGCAAGAGATCTCTAAACATCGACCATAGTATGTTTCCCTGCAAAAACATCATCCCAATTCACACCCTCAAGTTCTAGCCTTATAGCCTCATAATTTGCCCTTCCTCAATTAAAAATTTTCCTGTCCTCTCTGATTCCATCGTTTTCCATGATCATGTTAAATGCCAGGGAACGGTGGTCACTGTCTTTCAGATGCTCATCCACTGAGAGATCTGTGACCTGACCCGGCTCATTATCTAGTACCAGATCAGGTATCGCATTCCCCCCTGGTCGGCCTGTCCACATACTGTGACAGGAATCCGTCCTGGACACACTTAAAAAAAATCTCCGCCCCATCTAAGTAGCCTTGGGGTTGACTGTGATCTCTTGGGAGCAACCTGCCGATGGAAGGCTGGAGCGGCCTCTTGCCATCTTTAGGCCGTGTTGAAGAACCCAAGCCTCGAGGATCCCAATCCAAGCTCCATGAGCCCAACCCTCGAGGATCTCAAGCCAAGCTCCAAGAACCCAGGCCTCGAGGATCCCAAGCGAAGCTCCAAGAACCCAAGCCTCGAGGATCCCAAGCCGAGCTCCAAGAGTCGAAACCTCGAGGATCCCCAGCCAAGCTCCAAGAACACAACTCTCGAGGATCCCAAGCCAAGCTCCAATAACAATAGCATCAAGGATCCCAAGCCAATCTCCAAGAACACCAGCCTCGAGGATCCCAAGCCAAGCTCCAAGAACCCAGGCTTCGAGAATCCCAAGCCTCGAGGATCCCAAGCCAAGTTCCAAGAACCCAAGCCCCCAGGATCCCAAGCCAAGCTCCAATAACACTAGCCTCGTGGATCCCAAGCCAAGCTCTAAGGACCCAAGCCTCGAGGATCCCAAACCAAGCTCCAAGAACCCAAGCTTCGAAGATCCCAATCGAAGCTCTAAGAACCCAAGCCTTGATTTTCACAAGCTAAGGTCCAAGAGCACTAGCTTCGAGGATCCGAAGCCAAGTTCCAAGAACACTAGCCTCGAGGATACCAAGCCAATATCGAAGAACACTAGCCTACAGAATCCCAAGCGAAGCTCCAAGTACACAAGCCTCGAAGATCCCAAGCCTCCAAACTCAAGATCCAAGACCCCAGCCTGCATCCAAGCTCAAGACTTAAGACCCCGGCCTGCAGCCAAGCTCAAGACCCATCTCTCGTACATCATCTTCAGTACTCTATTCACCCGTTTTACAGAGCAACTCATTCCGTTCACTGCAATTTTGCAGTATCATCAGCCTCTCCTTGCTCGCAGTCTCACTTCACACGTTTTCTGTCTGTAAACCAACCACCTCATTTTTGGCACCCTCATCCCGCTTGCTATTATTCTGCCAAATTAACTTAAGCGCTCCATGAAACGGAACCTCTGCCACCTGCACCAGTTCCTCAGCCGCGGATTCATCCACTAAATCATGCTATTTTTACCCTCTCTGGCGTTATCGGGACTTGAATCCGGATATTACTATCCTAAAGTTACTTTTTCCAGCTTTATACCCAGCTCCCTAAATTCTCTCTTCAGGCCCTCTTCATCTTTTGTGCCCACCTTATTGGTGCCAAAAGGCTCACCTTCACACCTTAGAAACCATGGACCTGATCTGAGCCATCCCTGACCCTGTCACCAAGTAGGCAACATACTATCAGAGTCTCGCTGTCGCACTGACAGTTCCCCGACAGGAGTCTTTGTTCCTACGACTATGGAATATCCTATCCACACTGCAGCTCCTCAGCTCTCTTATCAGCAGAGCCACAGCATCAACCGCAGCGCCAGATGCCCGGTCAGTGCGGCTCGCCCACGCTCTCAACAGTATCCAAACTGGTATACTGATCATTGGGGGAAACAACCACATATGTACTCTGTACAGGATCTGCCCTTCCTTTCCTTCTACTGACGGTCACCCAGTTGCCTGTCTTCTGCAACAGAAATGTGACAACCTCTTTATTCCCCTTATCTATCAGCCATTTATTCTCAAGCTTGAGACGAAGGTCATTGACCTGCAGCTCCTTCCTATATACGATGTGGATCAACAACCCGCCTCTCCTGGTGTGGATGTGGTTATTCGGGGGACCGGGGATCTCCCAGAATTTCGACATCACACATACCGTACAAAACACTGCCCCTGCAGCCATTCTTGCTACTATTCCATAACAGACGGGGAATGAAGGATTAAATATGAAAAAGCAAACTTGCAAACAAGGTGGCCATGGAGGAATGAAATGGGGGCGGGGTAGCACTAGAGGGAGGCAGTGTACGGCCAAGGAGATAAGTTGAGAGAGGGGAAAGGACATGGGAAAAGGAGGGGATACGTGGCACACCGTTTCCGCTCCCGTGTGATTCCTTTTTGAACTTTCTTCATTAACAATGGACGGGGGAAACAATCTGAAAATTCCAGGCCTGTTACACTGATTTCAGTCGTTGCGAGGATGTTGGATTCCATTATTAAGAGCGGGCTTTTGATGTACTTGGACGCACGTGATAAATTAGGCCAAAGTCAGCATAGTTTCCTTCAGGGAAAATCATAACAGAGAAGTCTGTTAGTTGTTTTTGACGAAATAACAGGAAGGGGAAATCATAAGACCAGAAGGTCATAAAACTATAAGACCCGGAGAAAAAAAATGACTGTTCAGCCGCTTTGAGTCGGCTCCGGTATTCCATCATGGCTGATCCCGGATTCCACTCACTCCATACACCTACCTTCTCTCCATATCCTTTGATGTCCTGACTGATAAGGAAAAGATGAACTTTCGCTTTAAAAATACGCAAGGAATTACTCGTATTAAGCCCTGTGAGTTTGTCTAGCACTATTCATTGCAATAGCTACAGCACTCACTCCAACTCCGAGACGTTTCGTCCCACTGGAACACTGCTAATGTCTTCGAAAGTGAAGGAGATGCAAAGTCTCAATTAAAATAATCTGCCAGTTCTTTATCCTCAATTTCTACCTCATCAGCATTATGTTCCTTTACTCTGAACATAGCTGGGAAAAATAATAAAAAACTATTGGTATCCTGCATTATATTATTGGCTAGTATGCCATCAAATTTCATTTTCCCACTTCTTTTCACTTTTTAGTTGTCTTTTGCTGGATATCCGAAAAACATACCTATCATCTAACTTCCATTCACTTTTGCTACCTGATACGTCCTTTCCTTTATTTATACAATCCCTGTCTCCTTTGTCACGCGCAGTTGCCTACCCCTGCCACTTGAGATCCTTTTCCATATTCATCTAATGCCTTGTGAATTATTCCCAGAAAGTTCTTCTATCTCTGCTCTGTCGTGAACCCCTCCAGTATCCCCCTCTAATCCACGTCGTCAAGCTCCTTCCTCATGCGCCTGTATTTCCCCTTTATCCAATGCGATTCTGATTCATGTGAGTTATGTGACTCCATCTACTCCACTTACAAAGCATCAACGTTCTCTGATCCCATGTCATCTGTTTCTAAAGCGTCACACTTACTGTCTGTGCTTTCAATACACAATATATCCTTTGATGTAAAGCTGCCAGCTATGGTCTTCCTTCAGCCAGGACTCGGCCTTACCCACAACTTAACATCGGCCAATCCCAAATTGCGCCACGAGTTTGTCGACCTTATTCTGAATTCTACCCGCATTTAAATACAGCACCTTCAGTCCTGCATTCTTCGCCGTTTTGAATGTTGCCTCTGTTAACTCTGCTCCGTTTGCACTTCTACCCAATCATTGACTTCTCCTGTCTTATATTCATGTTGAACCCCTCATCTACATATAAACCTGCGGGCGTATCCTCAGCAATACATCCTGGTTCCGGTTCCACTGCCATGTTATTTTACACCACTTCTAACAGCTCAAGTCAATCTGAGAAAATCAATTACACTGGATTTCTTAGATTTTCAGGAATTCTTTCACAAGGAGCCGCACATGAGGTAACTTAACGAGCTAATCTCCCATGGTATTACAGCAGCGCTCCCGATGCTTTCCGTCAGTTTGACGACCCACCCGATACAGCAGCACTTTTGCTTCATTTGTCGCCCCGCGAACAGTCACAGTCTTTGATTTCCACTTACCCGCCTCTGGACAAAGGTGCAGGAGATGGACCTACGCTGCGTTTTCTGCCCCTGTGGAAAAAAAATAGAAAATCATATGTCCGTAATCTGGAACCAGTAATCAGCTCCCGGTTCATTAAACGATCCTTTGGTCCATTTACCGTCCCTGTCACAGCGTCCCACAGTTCTGTTTCGATGTCAGAACGTTCGAGCAGGTCAGTTTAAAAAGGGATAAGTTTGAAGAATTTGAAGTAAGCAAAGAATTAGAGGACATGCCAGCAAAGTGGGATGCTCAGTGACGCAGAACTGCCACGGGCAGTGTTCAGAGAGAGCAGCTCAAAGATGGACCCCACACGGGTGAGTTAATAAACAGGGCAAAAGGCTGAGCACATTTGCCGGGTTGAGGAGATGGCTGTGGATGACCACGTGAGCCCTCAGCAGCGCACTATATGCATTTAAGGAGGATAACAAAAGGATCCTGGAAGAACAGATGTTTAGATATTGAAACAATAAGCGATAGGTCAAAAGGAACAACTATAAATTTAACATCATGCTGGAGAGGCTTGAATGGGATTTAGGGAAAACATGGACGAGCGCATTCGATACTTTGCGTCGGTCTTCACTCTGGAAGACGCCAGTAATTTGACCAACATTTCAAGGCAAAAGTATTGTGCGGCGACCAATCAACAGAGAGGTATTCATTAAAAAAGGAAGAAAATTCAAGTGCAACTATAGCGTCAATACGTTTGAGTTCCCCTCCCCACCTTCTTTATAGGGCCCTGCCCCTTCCCTCTTCAGTCCGGACGAAGGGTTCCGCCCCGAAACGTTGTCTGATCGTTTCCACAGGTGCTGCCCGACCTGCTGAGTTCCTGCAGCGTGTTGTGAGTGTTGCTTTGATCCCAGCATCTGCAGAGTATTTTGTGTTTTCAGTGCGCCTGTCTAAGATCCTCCGGCTTGGGCGAGAGAACAGTATCTGGTAACGTTATCGTTGTGGTCTTATTTCTCCATTCCTCATCTGTTATTGAGAATTGCTCCAGGGGCAATGTTTTGCACCCTGTTTGAGATGCAGGAATTCTACAAGAGGTCCACCCTCCAAATAGACAAATATGCAGTTGGTGCACCGAACTGCAGTTCCTGAACAAAGTATGAAGGAACTGAAGAAACAGTTGATGAATCAAGGCGTACGGGGCCGCTGCTTTCTACCATGTCTGTCAATCATTTGGACGACGATATATGTTAATAAATGGATTTTTGGATACATTTGCCGATGATACAAAGATACGTGGAGGAGCGGGTAGTGTTGAGGAAGCAGAGAGCCTGCAGAGAGACTTAGATAGTTTTGGGGAATGGGCAAAGAAGTGCCAAATGAAATTCAATGTTGGAAAGTGCACTTTGGTGGAAGAAATAAACGGACAGACTATTATTTAGATGAGGAGAGAATTCAAAATGCAGAGTTAGAAAGGGATTTGGGAGTCATTGTGCAGGACACTCTAAAGATTATGCTTCTAATTGAGTGGTTTGTGAAGAAGGCGAATGCAATTTTGGCATTCATTTCTGGAGGTATAGTATATAAGAGCACGGATGTGATGTTTAGGCTCTATAAAGCACTAGTGAGACCACACTTGGACAATTGTGTGCGGTTTTGTGCTTATTTTAGAAAGGATATACTGACATTGGAAAGGGTTCAGAGAAGAATCAGGAGAATGATTCCAGGAATGAAAGGGTTACCATATAAGGAACGCCTGGCTGCACAATGGCTGTATTCTCTGGAGTTCAGGAGGAAGAGGGGTGATCTCGGAACATTCCGAAAGTAAAACGGCCTCACACACGGGGAAAGCTGCAGATGCTAGAAAAAAATCTATAGGAAGAAGCACAATCAACGTTTCGGGTCGAGACACTTTGTCAGGGCTGAACAGTTGAGATATGATAAAGACATGTGCCATGGGAGGGGATTCTAGGACAAGAGGGCAGGACTTCACGATTGAAGGACGCCCTTTTAGAACCGAGATGCCGAGAAATTACTTCAGTCAGAGGGTGGTAAATCGCTGGAATTTCAAGCCACATGCGACTGTGGAGTCAACGGCACTGGGTGTATTTAAAACAGAGATAAATGGTTTCTTGATTATCCGGGGCATCAATTGGTATCGGTTGAAAGCAGGGGTGTGAGAATGACTGGAAGAATTGTATCAGCCCATGATTGAATGGCGGAGCAGACTTGGTGGGCCTAATGGCGTACTTATGCTCCTGGATCTTATGGTCTTATGGTCTTATGGACCTCTGGCACACTGCTCGTGTCTTCCACAGTTAAGTTGTTCATCGGTGATTTTTTTGCCCCCATTACTGCCACATCAGCATCATTTTCCAGTGGTCCAATATCAACTCTCAACTCCCTTTATTTTTATAGAATTTATATAACTTAACGGGAAAAATAAATAATTAAATAAATATACAGAAACTTTTAGTGTCCTGGCTTTAACGTATTTGCGAGTCTGCTCTCATATGTCAACTTTTCCCTTCTTATCACTCTTCAGTTGCCGTTTTTGTTCTGGATTTTAAAAGCTTCGTAATTCTGCATCTCCTACTCACTTTTTCTACCATAAATACTTTTTCTTTGGCTTTTCTGCCGTCCTTATTGTCCATTACCTGTTATGGTTACCTACCTTGGGGGCTTGTGAACCTCCTCTGCTGTGCTACATTTGTATCCTGCGCATTCTGAGTTATCCAGAGAACCTTCAGCTATCTCTGGTCTTCTATTAACCCCTCCGATATTCTCCTCCCAACCAGCTGGGCAAGCACCTCCTTTGTAATCCTCTTTATTCCATTGCAATACTGTTACATGTGCCTTATGCTTTCTCCTCTCAAATTGCAGTATGAAATTAATCATATTATGTTCACTGTCTCCTTGGGGATCATTTACGATAAGCTCTCAAGTAAAACCTGGGTTGTTACAGAACATCCATCCAAGATAGCTTTGCTCGAGTAGGCTCGAGAACAAGCCGCTCTAAAATTATTGTCAATTATTGTTTTTTTTTAGATATTCGGAAGCACTTTAACAAGGTCCCGCAAATGAAGCTGCTTATGAGCTAAATCACAGAGTATTACCAGAACAGCCCCGACTAAACCGTCAGTTTGAGCACCCACGCGCTACAACAGCACTTCGGGTTCTTTTCTCGCCCTACGCATTCACCGTTTTCGATTTACACTTACCTGTCACAAAATAGAGATAGTTACATCTCCGTAATCTGGAGCCCACCTCTCTCTCTCTCTCTCTCTCTCTCTCTATCTCTCTCCTTCTCTCTCTCTCTCTCTCCCCCTCACTCTCTCTCCCTCTCTCTCTTTCTATCTCTCTCCCTCTCTCTGTCTCTCTCTCCCTCTGTCTCCCTCTGTCTCTCTCTCCTTTCTCTCTCTCTCTCTCTGATTCTCTCTCCTCTCTCTCTCTCTCTCTCTCTCTTTGAAAAGACATGAAAAGACAAAGGAGATCATTATCGATTTCAGGAAGGTGCAGTCAAATCACACCCCTCTGCGAAGGAATGGCTCAGCATTAGAGATGATTTAAATGTCCCAAAAGGCCATAAGACCACAAGACATAATAACACAATTAAGTTATTCAGCCCATCGATGTCCCGCCATTCCACGATGTCTGATAAAGGATCCCACTCAACCGGATAGAGCTGCCTTCTCGCCATACTTTTTGTTGCCCTGAACTATCAGGAAACCATCAACTTTCGCTTTCAGTATAGGCACGTACTTCGCCTCCATGTCAGTCGGTGCACAATAGTCTACACATTTACTACTCTCCGTTTAAATTCTCCTTAACTCTATTCTAAAGAACCGTTCCTGAATTTGGAGGCAATGCTTCCTCGTTCTGAATTCCCCCACCACAGGATATATCATTTCTACATCCACCGTATCTGGTTCTTTCAGCATTGGCTAGGTCTCAATGAGATCCCCAGGCATTATTCTAAATCCAGAGAACACATCCCTAAAGCTGTCATACGCCCCTCATATCTTAACAACCCCAATCCCGGAATTATCCTCATAAGTTTCCACTGGTCCAAAACTGTTGAAAATATTACAAGTACGGCCTGACTAGTGTTTTATGAAGCGTTACCACGTTGTTTGGATATTCTATTTCTCTTGAAATAAATAACACCGTTGCATTTACTTTAGTTACCACAGACCCAACCTGTAATTCAACCTCTTGGGAGACTTGCTCGACGACACCTACGTCTCACTGCACCTGATAATATTTGAACCTGTTACTCATTTAGAAATTAGACCGCACTACTTTTCCAAAATGCATTGTCATACATTTCACAACACTGCATTCTATCTGCCGCAATTTTGCACATTCGTCCAATTTGTATAAGTCCTGCTGCAATCTCGTAGCTTCTTCAGAACTACCGACCACTCCACCTATCTTCGCATCATCCGCAAACTTTGCCAAAAGACATCATGATTGTATCTTTCCTGTAACAGTATAGGATGTTATCTTGTTAAGCAGCCTCGTTTGTTGCAACTACTCAAATGCCCTCTAAGTATCCAAATAAATTACATCCAGTGCCTCTCCTTTTATCAAGCTGCTGGTTGCCTCATCGAATAAATCTAACAGGTTTTTCAGGCCAGATTTCCTTTCATAGAAACCACGCTGATTTAAAGCTATTTCACCATTAGATTCCAAATAACTCGAATCATCCTTGATAACAGATCCATTACTTTCCCAACCACTGACACCAGGCTGACTGGCCTATAATTTCCCTTATTTTGCCTTTCTCCTGTTTTAAAGAGTGGAGGGACTTTTGCAATCTTCCAGTCCTCCGCGACCATGCCAGAATTCAATGATTCCAGGAATGTCATGAACAATGCATCGGTTATCTCTTCAACCACATCTCTCAGGACACCAGCATGTATTTCATCTGGCCAAGGTGACTTATGCACCTTGTCCTTCAAGTTTCCTTGGCATATGTTCCATTCTGACAGCAACGGCATTGACGCCTGCTCCCTGATATTCACCGAGCTCTGGCACACTGCTTGTGTCCTCCACAGTGAAGGCAGATTCAAAGTACACATTGTTCATCTGCAATTTCTTGGGCTTCAATTACTACCTTAACAACATCAATTCCCAGTGGTCCAATATCATCTCCCAACTCCATTTTACTCTTCATGTAACTGAAAAAAACTTTTAGCCTTGGCTTTGCCGTTTTTGCTCTGCATGTATTTCCTCCCTCCAATCCTCTGGAATGGTACTGGAGAATTGGAGGGAGGCGAATGTTGTCTCCTTGTTCAAAAAAGGTAGCAGGGATAGTCCGGTGAGCCTTACGTTTGTGGTGGGAAAGCTGTTGAAAAAGATTCTTAGATATAGGATCTATGGGCATTTAAAGAATCATGGTCTGATCAGAGACAGGCAGCATGGCTTTGTGAAGGGCAGATCGTGTCTGACAAGACTGATAGATTTCTTTGAGGAGGTGACCAGGCATATAGATGAGAGTAGTGCAGTGGATGTGATCTATATGGATCTTAGCAAGGCATTTGACAAGGTTCCACACGGTAGGCTTAGTCTGAAGGTCAGAAGGCATGGGATCCAGTGAAGTTTGGCCAGGTGGATTCAGAATTGGCTTGCCAGCAGAAGGCAGAGGGCCGTGGTGGAGCGAGTTCATTCGGATTGGACGGTTTTGACTAGTGGTGTCCCACAAGGATCAGTTCTGGGACCTCTACCTTTCGTGATTTTTATTAATGTCCTGGATGTGGGGGGTAGAAGGGTGGGTTGGCAAGTTTGCAGACGACGCAAAGGTTGCCGGTGTTGTAGATAGTGTAGAGGATTGTCGAAAATTGCAGGGAGACATTGATAGGATGCAGGAGTGGGCTGAGAAGTGGCAGATGGAGTTCAACCCGGAGACGTGTGAGGTGGTACACTTTGGAAGAACAAACTCCAAGACAAAGTAAATGCCAGGATACCTGGTAGTGTGGAGGAGCAGAGGGGCATGTCCATAGATCTCTGAAAGTTGTCTCACAGGGAGATAGGTTAGTTAAGAAAGTTTATGGGGTGTTAGCTTTCATAAGTCGAGGGATAGAGTTTAAGAGTCGCGAGATAATAATACAGCTGTATAAAATTCTGGTTAGACCTCACTTGGAGTACTGTTTCCAGTTCTGGTTGCCCCACTATAGGAAGGATGTGGAAGCATTGGAAAGAGTACAGAGGAGATTTACCAGGTTGCTGCCTGGTTGGGAGAGTATCGATTAAGATCAGAGATTATAGGAACTAGGGCTTTACTCTTTGGAGAGAAGAAGAATGAGAAGAGACATGATAGAGATATACAAGATATTAAGAGGAATAGTTAGAGTGGATAGCCAGCGCCTCTTCCCCAGGGTAGCACTGCTCAATACAAGAGGACATGGCTTTAAGGTAAGGGGTGGAAAGTTCAAGGGGGATATTAGAGGAAGGTTTTTTTGCTCAGAGAGTGGTTGGTGCCTGGAATGTACTGCCTGAGGTGGAGGCAGATAATTACTATTGACAGTTAAGAGACTACTAGACGGGCATTTGGAGGAATTTAAGGTGGGGGGTAAAGTGGGAGGCAGGGTTTGAGGGTTGGCACAACATTGTGGCCAAAGGGGCCTGTACTGTGCTGTACTATACTATGTTCTATGTTTTATGTTCTTACAGCTTTAATACATACCCCTTTTTGTATACTAAACATTAAAAACTTTCAAAAACTTCCCATTCACCTCTGCTACTTTAAATGTCATTTCTTTGGCTTTCATGCAGTCTTCATCGCCATTGCTGCCGCGGTTCCCTCCCCCAGCCTCACGAAGCTTTGTCTCTCCATTGCATATTTATCCTACGCCTTCTAAATTATTCCCAAAATCTTCAGCCATCTCTAGTCTGCCACCAACCCCTCTGACAAGTTGTTCCAATCCATCTGGGCAACCACCTCCCTCAAGCCCCTTAATGCCATTTATTCCATGTGAGTTATGCTTCTTCCTCTCCAGCTGCAGCATGAATTTAATCATATTATGATCACTGCCTCCTAAGGGTTCATCAACGTTAAGCTCCCGAGTAAGACGTTGTGTATTAGAGAACAGACAGTCCAATATATCTTTCCCGAGTACTCCTGAACACAATCTGCTCTATAAAGCCATCTGTAAGCATTCAAAAATTCCTTCTTGCGATCTGACTGCAATATGATTTTCCCAAACGTCTTGCAAATTGCAGTCCCCATTTCATAGAACAATAGAAACATGAAAAAGCTTCAGCAGAATACAGGCCATTTGTCCCACAATGCTGTGCCGAACATGTATTTGCTGCAGAAATTCAGGAAAAAAAAATAAAAAATTAACTAGGGTTACCCATAACCCTCTATTTTTCTAAGCTTTATATACCTACGCAGGAGTCTCTGAAAAGAGGTATTCATCTCTACCACCATTGCCTTCAGCCTATTCCACGCACTCTCCACTCTCTGCGGGAAAAAAAAAACTTTCCCCTAACATCTCCTCTGTACCTACTTCCAAATACCTTAAAACGGTGCCCTTTCGTTCTAGCCATTTCTCCACTGGGAAAAAGCATCACACAATCAATGCCTCTCATCATCTTATACACATCTATGAGATCACCTCTTACCTTCCGTCGTTCCTATGAGAAAACGCCAAGTTCGCTCAACCTATTTTCGTAAGGCATGCTAAAAAATCCAGGCAATAGCCTTGTAAGTCTTCTCTGCACCGTTTCTATGTTTTCCACATCCTTCCTTTAGTGAGGTGAACAGAACTGGGCACGGTACTCCAAGTGGGGTCTGAGCAGGGTCCTATATATTTGTAAATTTACCTCTCTGTTCTTAAGATCAATTCCACGGCTAATAAAGGCTAATGCACCGTGTGCCTCCTTAGCCACAGAGTCAATCTGCGCAGCAGCATTGAGTGTCCTATAGACTCACACTCCAAGATCCCTCAGAGTCTCCACACTAAAAAGAGTCTCACCATTAATACTTTTGTCTGCCATCATATTTTACCGACCAAAACGAACCACCTCACACTTATCTGTGTAGAACTCAATCTGCATTTCTCAGCCCAGTTTTGCATCCTATCGATGACCTGCTGTAAACTCTAAAAGCCCTTCACACTATCCACAATACCTGCAACCTTTGTGTCATCAAAAAATTTACTAAACCATCCCTCCACTTCCTCATCCAGGTCATTTATAAAAATCACGAAGAGTAAGGGTCCCAGAACAGTTCCCCGAGGCACAACACTGTTCACCGACCTCATTGTAGAATATAACCAGTCTACAACTACTTTTTGCCTTTTCTGGTCAAATCAATTCTGGATCCACAAAGCAAGGCCCCTTGGATCCCATGCCTCCCTATTTTCTCAATAAACCTTGTATTTTGTACCTTATCAAATGCCTTGCCGAAATCCAAATACAGTGCATCTACTGCTCTACCTTCATCAATGTGATTAGTCACATCCTCAAAATTTTTTTAATCATGCTGCTTAGACACGACCTGCCTTTGACAAAGTCATGCTGGCTATTCCTAATCATATTATGCCTCTCAAAATGTTCATAAATCCTACCTCTCAGGATCTTCTACTTCAACTTACCAACCACTGAGGTAAGACTCACTGGTCTATAATTTCCTCGGCTATCTTTACTCCATTTCCTGAATATGAGAACAGCATCTGCAACCCACCAATCCTCCGGAACCTCCCCCATTCCTTTGAAGATCCAACGATCATTGCCAGAGGTTCAGCAATCTCCTCCCTTACATCCCATAGTAGACTGGGATACATCTCGTCCGGTCCCGGAGTCTTGCAAAACTTGATGCTTTCCAAAAGCTGCAGCATATCCTCGTTCTCAATGTCTATATGCTCAAAGTTTTCAATCCGCTGTAAGTCATCCCCACAATCGCCAAGATCATTTTCCGTAGTGAATAATGAAGCAAAGTATACATTAAGTAACTCATTAAGTAACTCTTCCGATTCCATACACATTTTTGCACTGTCACACTTGATCAGTCCTATTCTCTCACTTCTTATCTCCTTGCTCTTCATATACTTGTAGAATGCCTTGGGTTTTTCTTCAATCCTGCTCGCCAAGGCCTTCTCATGGACCCCTTCTTGCTCTCCTAATTTCATTCTTAAGCTCCTTCTGCAAGCCTTATAATCTTCCTGAGCCCTATCATACCTAATTTTTGAACTGATCATATGTTTTTCTTTTATTCTTGACTAGATTTATACCGGCCTTTGTGCACCACGCTTCCTGCACCCTGCCATCATTTCCCTGTCTCATTGGAACGTATCTATGCAGAACACCGCGCAAATATCCCCTGGACATTTGCCCAGTTCTGCCGTACATTCCCTGAGCACATCTGTTGCCAATTGATACCTCCAGTTTAACTGTATAATCATATAACCATATATAACCATATAACAATTACAGCACGGAAACAGGCTATCTCGGCCCTTCTAGTCCGTGCCGAATGCTTACACTCACCTAGTCTCACCGACCTGCACTCAGCCCGTGACCTTCCATTCCTTTCCTGTCCATATATCTATCCAATTTAAGTCTAAATGACAATTTCGAGCCTGCCTCTACCACTTCTACTGGAAGCTCGTTCCACACACCTACCACTCACTGCGTAAAGAATTTCCCCGTCATGTTACCCCTAAACTTTTGCCCTTTAACTCTCAACTCATGTCCTTTTGTTTGAATGTCCCCGACTCTCAATGGAAAAAGCCTATCCACGTCAACTCTATCTATCCCCCTCATAATTTTAAATACTTTTATCAAGTCCCCCCTCAACATTCCACGCTCCAAAGTATAAAGACCAAACTTGATCAACCGTTCTTTGTAATTTAGGTGCTGAAACCCAGGTAACATTCTAGTAAATATTCTCCGTGCTCTCTCTATTTTGTTGACACCTTTCTTATAATTCGGTGACCAGAACAGTACAGAATACTCCAAATTTGGCCTTACCAATGCCTTGTACAATTGTAACATTACATCCCAACTGCCATACTCAATACTCTGATTTATAAAGGCCAGCATACCAAAAGTTTCTTCACCATGCTATCCACATGAGATTCACACTTCAGGGAACTATGCACCATTAATTCTAGATCCTTCTTTTCTACTGCATTCTTCAATGCCATACCATTTACCATGTATATGCTATTTTGATTAGTCCTACCAAAATGTAGCACCTCACATTTATCAGCATTATACTTCATTTGCCATCTTTCAGCCCACGCTTCTAACTGGCCTAAATCTCTCTGCAAGCTTTGAAAGCGTACTTCATTAGCCACAACACCACATATCTTGCTATCATCTGAATACTTGCTAATCCAATTTACACCCACATCATCCAGATGATTAATATATATGACAAACAACATTGGACCCAGTACAGATCTTTGAGGCACACCACTGGTCACCTGACAAACAGTTATCCACCACTACGCTCTGGCGTCTCCCATTAGGACACAGTTGAAGCCATTTTACTACTTCAATATTAATACCTAACAATTGAACTTTCCTAACTAACCTTCCGTGTGGAACCTTGTCAAGCCTGACTGAAGTACATATAGACTACATGCACCGCTTTACCCTTACCTTCATCAACTTTGCTAGTATCCTCTTCAAAATATTAAGTAAGATTTGTCAATCATGACCTTCCACGCACAAATCCATGTTGACTGTTCCTAATCAGAACTTGTCTATTCCAGAACGAGGGGTCAAAGTTTCAGGATAAAGGGGAAGCCTTTTAGGACCGAGATTAGAGAAACTTCTTCATACAGAGAGTGGTGAATCTGTGGAATTCTCTGCCACAGGAAACAGTTGAGGCCAGTTCATTGGCTATATTTAAGAGGGAGTTAGATATGACCCTTGTGGCTGAAGGGATCGGGGGTATGGAGGGAATGCTGGTACAGGGTTCTAAGTTGAATGGCGGTGCAGGCTCGAAGGGCCGAATGGCCTACTCCTGCACGTATTTTCTATGTTTCTATGTTTCTATGATAATTATATATAACATCTCTAAGAATACTTTTCATTAATTTAACCACCACTGACGTCAAACTTACAGGCCGGTAATTGCTAGTCTGAGAACCCTTTTTAAACAATGGAACAACATGAGCCATACGCCAATCCACCGGCACCATCCCCGTTTCTAATGACATTTGAAATATTTCAGTCAGAGCCCCTGCTATTTCCACACTAACTTCTCTCAAGGTCCTATGAAATATCCTGTCAGGACCCGGAGACTTATCGACTTTTATATTCTTTCAAAGCGCCAATACTTCTTCTTCTTTAATCCTCATAGTTTTCATAACTTCCCCACCCGTTTCCCTTACCTTACACAATTCGATATCCTTCTCCTTAGTGAATACCGAAGAAAAGAAATTGTTCAAAATCTCTCCTATCTCTTTTGGTTCCACGCATAGCTGTCCACTCTGATTCTGCAAGCTCTCTCAAACTTTTAACCTTTCCTTTCAACCTAACAGGAACATAAAGTTTCTGTACCCTCGAAATTTCACCTTCAAATGACCTCCATTTCTCTATTACATCTTTCCCATAAAACAATGTGTCTCAATCCACTCCCTCTAAATCCTTTCGCATCTCTTCAAGTTAGACTTTCTCCAATCAACAAGTTGAACCATGGGTCCAGACCTATCCTTCTCTATAATTATATTGAAACTAATGGCATTGTGATCACTGGACCCGAAGTGCTCCCCATCACATACCTCCGTCACCGAACCTATCTCATTCCCTAACAGGAGATCCAACACTGCCCCTTCTCTAATTTGTACCTCTATGTATTGCTGAAAAAAACCATCCTGCACACATATTAAAAACTCCAAACCATCCAGCCCTTTTACAGTGTGGGCTTCCCAGTGTTTGTGTGGAAAATTAAAATCTCCCACAATGACAACCTTCTGCCTACTACAAATATCTGCTATCTCCTTACAAGTTTGCTCCTCCAATTCTCGCTCCCCATTAGGTGGTCTATAATACACTCCTATAAGTGTTACTACACCTTTCCCATTCCTCAATTCCACCCAGATAGACTCCCTACACGAGCGCTCTAATCTATCCTGCCAGAGCACCGGTGTAATATTCTCTTTGACACAAGCAATGCAGCACCCCACATCCTGTCCCTCCGATTCTATCGCACCTGAATCAACGAAATCCAGGAATATTTAGTTGCCACCTTTCTTACAATGCTCATAGCTTTAAAATAAATGCATTTAAGAAATTTTCCACCTCTTAATCTCTGTTTATCACTAACGGTGCAAACGACTTTACTATCTCCTTTTTCTTCCTTCTCCCCTATATCTGTTCCTACACTCTGGTTCCCCTCCCCTCTTGTATCTAGGTTAAATCCACTGGAACCTCTCGAGCAAACCTACCTGCAAGAAGATTTGTCCCCCTCCAGTTCAGATGTCAACTGTCCCGCCGGAACAGCTCCCACCTTCCCTGAAAAACTGCCCAATTATCGATAAATCTGAATCTATCCCGCCTGCACCATGTCTTCAGCCACGTGTTTATCTGCGCTATGTTATTATTTTTAAACCCGCCTGCACGTGGCACTAGGAGCAAACCTGAGATTGCTATCGTGGTGGTCCTGTCCTTTAACTTGGCGCCTAACTCTCTGAACTCACCTTTCAAGACCTCCTCACTCTTCTTACCCACGTCATCGGTGCCTACATGGACAACGACGTTTGGCTGCTCACACTTCCTCTTGAGAATACTGAGAACTCGTTCCGCGGACCCTGGCACCAGGTATGGAACAGACCATCCGGGATTCTCGATCTCTTCCACAGAATCTTATCTGTCTCCCTAACTATCGAATCCCTATCACTACTGCTCTCCTCTTTTCCCTCCTTCCCTTCTGAACTGAGGGTCTAGTCTCGGTGCCAGAGACACAACCACTGGTAGGTCGTCCCATTCAACAGTATGCAAAATGATATACGTATTATTGCGGCCTGATAGATTCATATTTTCCCTTACTCCAATTAAACGCTTTCCTAACTTGTCTGTTCCTGTCCCTCTCAAATGCTATGGTAAATGAGATAGAATTGTGATCTCTATCTCCAAAGTGCTCTCCCACTGAGAGACCTGACACCTGACCAGATTCATTCCAGAATACAAGATCAAGTACAGGCTCTACTCTTGTAGGTTTATCTACATATTGAGTCAGAAAAGCTTCCTGAACACACCTAACAAACTCCACACCATCTATTCCCTCCCTGCTCTAGGGAGATGCCAATTATTATTTAGGAAATTAAAATCTCCCACCACGTCAATCATGTTAATATTACAACTTTCCAGAATCTGTCTCCCCATCTGCTCCTCGATATCCCCGTTACTATTCGATGGTCTATAAATAAAAACACCCAGAAGACTTACGGACCCCTTCCGATTTCCAAACACCACTGATAGAGACACAGCAGACAATCCCTCCTTAAAATCCTCCTTTTCTGCAGCCGTGACATTTTCTATGATCAGCAGTGCCACTCCCACACTTCTTTGCCTACCTCCCTGTATTTTCTGAGACATCTAAAGGCTGCAACTATAAGTAACCATTACTGCCCCTGAACCATCCAAGTCTCTGTAATGGCCACTAAACATCATAGCTCCAAGTACTGATTCACGGTCTAACCTCATCCGCTTTGTTCATGATGCTACTTGCATTAAAATAGACACATCTGAAACCATCATTCTGAGCATAGCCTTTCCCTATCAAGTGCCTATCCTCCCTCACGCACTGTCTCCAAGCTTTCTCTGTTTGTGAACCAATCGCATTTTCCCCTGTCTCTTCAGTTCGGTTCCCACCCTCAGCTAGTTTAAGCTCTCCCCGGTAGCCTCAGTAAACCTCGCAGCAAGGATATTCGAGCCCCTTGGATTCAAGTGCAAACCATTCTTTTTGTACAGGTTACTGCTGCCGCAAAAGAGGTATCAGTGATCCAGAAATCTGGATCCCTGCCCCCTGCTCCATTCCCTCGTTCAGGCATGTACCCTCCATCTCACTTTAGTCCTATACTGACTGCCGCGTGGCACAGATAGTAACCCTGAGATTACTACCTTTGACGTCCTGCTTCTCAAATTTCTTCTTAACTCCCTGTACACTGTTTTCAGGACCTCCTCTTTATCCTACCTATGTCGTTGGTACAAATACGTACCAAGACGTCTGGCTGTTCTCCTTCCCACTTCAGGATATCGTGGACGCGATCAGAATCATCCCGGACCCAGGCACCTGGGAGGCAAACTACCATCAGCGTTTCTTTCTTGCGTCCACAGAATCGGCAGTCTGACCTCCTAAGTTTAGAATCCCCTATTGCTCTTGCCTTCTTCCTTTCCCTAACATTCTGAGACATAGGGCCAGTCTTAGTGCCAAAGGCGCGGCCATTGTTGCTTCCCCCTCGTCGAACCCCCTTCCCCACAACAATACACAAACGGTAGTACTTAATTTTAAGGGGGAAAGCTACAGGGGTACTCTCTAGCATCTGGCACCTGCCCTTCCCTCTCTTGACTCATCTATCTGTCCCCCGAAGCCCCGGCGTGACTACTGGCCTATAGCTCCTCTCCATCAACTCCTCACTTTCCCTGACCAGACGGAAAAAATAGAGCTGCATCTCCAGTTCCTTAACCCGTTCCCTAAGGAGCTGCAGCTCGACGCACTTGGTGCGGATGTGGTCGACCGGGAGGCTGGCTGTTTCCCTGACTTCCCACATCTCACACACAGTACAGAACACCGGCCTCACAGACATACTTCCTGTTTCTATTCCTCAGAGTTTACTTACCCTCGCCTCGACACGTTATTGCCGAAGCCCAAATAAGCCAACGCCTACCACTCTGCCTGAGATCACTTCCGCCGATGACCGCTCCGCTAGGCAGTGTCTCCCTTTTATGCCTGAACCTTTCCTTCTTACATGCCCTTTTCGAGCTCCCGTTGCAACGTAACCACAATGTGTATTTGCCCGTAAAATCCCCTAATTCCACCTACAAAGATTCCTCATTCTCTGATCCTAAGTCACCTCTTTCAAAAAAATGTAATATCATCTTTTACTAACAAAGCCACCACAACGCCCATGCCTTCCTGTATGCCCTTTTGACAAAAACAGTATATCCTTAGATGTTAAGCTCCCAACATTGGCAGTCCTTCAACCAGTACTCAGCGATTCCCACGACATCATTGCGACCAATCTCTAATTGCACCACTAGTTCGTCTATCTCATTCTAAATGCGGCAATTTCAGTCCTGCATTCTTCGCCATTTGTCTGCCCTTGTCCTCCCTTACAGACATGTAACCCACATCATCATAAACCTGCTAGCTCATCATCAACTGTATCATACTGGATCCCTTATCTCTGCCAAGTTATCTTAAACACGTCCAACAGCTCTAGTAAATCTGACCGCAAAGAAAAGTCAATTGCTGTATTATCAGACTTTCTTAAAGGCTTTCACAAAGCGCCACAGACGAGGCGGCTTAAGGAGCTAAGATCACATAGTGTTACCGGAGCGCTCCCGACAGTTTTAACACCCAGTCGATACAGCAAAACTTTCAGATATGGAGACAATAAGCGATAGGCCAAAAGCACAATTGCAAATTGAAAATGATACTGGAGAGGAATAAAGGGGATTCGGGGAAGTAATGGATGAGTGCAACAGGTACTTTGCATCGGTGTTCACTGTGAAAGCCACCAGTAACTTGACCAACATTGAAGTGGAAATCAAATTCATTGTTGTGCGGCGACAAATCTACAAACAGCGATTCGATAGAAAAATGCGCAAAATTCAAGGGCAGGTGTAGTGACAATGCTTTCAGTGTGCTCGGCTTTAAAGTGTTCAATCTAAGATCTTCAGGCTTAGAAGACGGAAAAGTGTCTCTCAACTTTATCATTGTGTGCATATTTCTCCATTCTTTGTCAGCAATAATTGCTCCAGTGGTTGTGTTTTGTACCCTGTTTGCGATGTGGGAGGTGTAGAAAACTTCACCCTCCCAGAAAATGAAAAAAACAATTCTGCGACTGGTGCAGCGACCTGAAGCTTCTGAGAGTACGTATTAAGGAATTGGAGCGGCGGCTGATGATCCCCAACTCATAAGGGAGAATGAAGAGATGACAGATCGGAGCCAAAGGGAGTTAGTCGATATAGATTTGCAGGAGACGGTAGCTCTCTGACTGTCAGGAAAAGTAACGGAAATGCACAGCCAGGGCAGAGAACAATTTTTGTAATTGCTCTCACTAATAAGAACAACCTTAGAAACTGTTGAGTCGGACGGCCAACCATCAGGAAGAAACAGTCATCGGGCCTCTGATACGATGTCTAGTGCTGTAGCTCAGAAGAGCAGAGAGATATTGACTGGAGCTTCCATAGGCAGGGGAACGCAGACGCCATTGTGTGGGCGCGATCGAAGTACCGAGATGGTATGCTGTCTGCCTCCATCCAGGGTCAGCAGTGTCTCAGAGGGATCCGCAAGGACAAGGGCGAGCAACAACGTCTTGGTGCTGACTGTTGCATGGCTTTGTCAAAGGCCGTTCGTGCCACAAGAGCCTGACTGATTTTTTGAAGATGTGACTAAACACTTTGAAGAAGGTATAGCTGTAGATGTAGTGTACATAGATTGTAGCAAGGCATTTGATATGGTACCCTATGGTAGCCTTATTGAGGAAGTAAGGAGGCATGGGATCCAAGGGAACGTTGCTTTGTGGATACAGAACTGACTTTCCCACAGACTACAAAGAGTAGTCTAGACGGGTCATATTCTGCGTGAGGCCGGTGACCGGTGGGGTGCCTCAGGGATCTGTTCTGGGACCCCTACTTATTGTTATTTTTATAAATAACGGTAGGCTTATTCAGAGCGTCAGAAGGCATGGGATCCAGGGAAGTTTGGCCAGGTGGATTCAGAATTGGCTTGCCTGCAGAAGGCAGAGGGTCGTGGTGGAGGGAGTACATTCAAATTGGAGGATGTGACTAGTGGTGTCCCACAAGGATCTCTTCTGGGACCTCTACTTTTCGTGACTTTTATTAACGACCTGAATGTGGGGGTAGAAAGCTGGGTTGGCAGGTTTGCAGACGACACAAAGGTTGGTGGTGTTGCAGATAGTGTAGAGGATTGTCGAAAGTTGCAGAGAGACATTGATAGGATGCAGAACTGGGCTGAGAAGTGAAAGATGGAGTTCAACTTGGAGTTTGTAAGGTGGTCCACTTTGGAAGGACAAACTCCAAGGCAGAGTACAAAGTAAATGGCAGGAAATGGTGTGGAGGAGCAGAGGGATCTGGGGATACATGTCCACAGACCCCTGACGGTTGCCTCAGAGGTAGATAGGGTAGTTAAGAAAGCGTATGGGGTGTTAGTTTTCATAAGTCGAGGGATAGAGTTTAAGAGTCGCGATGTAATGATGCAGCTCTATAAAACTTTGGTAAAGGCCACACTTGGACTACTGTGTCCAGTTCTGCTCCCTCTCTATAGGAAGGATGTGGAAGTATTGGCAGGGGTACAGAGGAGAATTACCAGGGTTATGCCTGGTTTAGAGAGTATACATTATGATCAGAGATTAAGGGAGCTGGGGCTTTACTCTTTGGAGAGAAGGAGGATGAGAGGAGACATGATAGAGGTGTACAAGATAATAAGAGGAATAGATAGAGTGGATAGCCAGCGCCTCTTCCCCAGGGCACCACTGCTCAATACAAGAGGACATGCTTTATGATAAGGGGTGGGAAGTTCAAGGGGGATATTAGAGGAAAGGTTTTTACTCAGAGAATGGTTGGTGCGTGGAATGCACTGCCTGAGTCAGTGGTGGAGGCAGATACACACGCGAAGTTTAAGAGACTACTAGACAGGTATATGGAGGAATTTAAGGTGGGGGGTTATATGGGAGGCAGGGTTTGAGGATCGGCACAACATTGTGGGCCGAAGGGCCTGTACTGTGCTGTACTATTCTATGTTCTATGTTCTAACTAACCTGGATGCGGCAGCGGGGGGATGAGTTCGTAAATTTGCCGATGACACAAATGTTGGGGTGTTGAGGATATTGTGGAGGATTGTCAGAGATTACAGGGGGACATTGATAGGATGCAAAACTGGGCTGAGAAGTGGCAGATGGAGTTCAACCCAGGTAAGTGTGAGGCCAAAATATGACGTCAAATTATCGCATTAATGGCAAGGCTCTTGGCAGTCTGGAGGATCAGAGGGATCTTCGGGTCCGAGACCATAGGACACTCAAAGCTGTGGTTAAGAAGGCATTCGGTGATTTGTCCTTTTTCAATCGTGGGTTTGAGCTTAAGAGCAGAGAGGTAACGGTGCAGCTATATTGGACCTTGGCCAGACCTCACTTAGAGTACTGTGCTCAATTCTGGTCGCCTCACTACAGGAAGGACGTGGAACCATAGAAAGGGTGCAGAGCAGATTTACAAGGTTGTTGCCTGGATTTGGGAAAATGACTTATGAAATTAGGCTGAGTTTACTGGGACTTTTTCTCCTTCGAGCGACGGAGGACGAGAGGTGACATGATTGGGACATGCAAGATAATGAGAGGTAATGATCGTGTGGATAGTCAGTTCTTTTTCCCAGGGCTGAAATGGCTAGCACGAGAGGGCATAGTTTTAAGGTGGTTGGAATTAGGTACAGAGGAGAATTCAGGGGTAGGTGTTTTACGCAGTGAGTGGTGAGTGCGTGGAATGGGCTGCCGGTGGCGGTGGTGGTGGCGGAAACGATAGAGTCTTTTAAGAGAGTCCTGGATGGGTATATGGTGCTTAGAAAAATACAGGGCTATCCGTAAGCCTAGGTAGTTCTAAGGTAAGGGCATGCTCGAAACAGCTTTGTGGGCCGAAGTGTCTGTATTGTGCTGTAGTGTTTTCTGTGTTTCTATGTTTCTATACTGGCACCTATGGCATGGATAGAAAAGGTGAGAATGCCCTGCAGAGAGATTTTAGGGAGCTCGACAAAAAGCTGACAAGCCGGACCTCCAGGACAGGAATCCTAGATTGCTGTACCACGTGAACATCCCGCTCTAGAGATGCATGAAAAGAGCTAGTTCATAGGCAGTACGTTCCCGATCTTGAATGTAGAGTTTTGCGGCAGACTTTCTGATTCATGGAGTGACCAATCAGCAAGCAGAGAAACCTTTCCGGCATGACCGCGAATAAGTTTAAGAAAAGAACAGCTTTTCGAGCGAGTTTTCTCTGAATTAGACATTCCAGATAAGGAGTGCATTAAAGAAAACTCAGAAGTGATCCAGAGTTTGACGGAATGTTTTTTTTTTGAACTTTTGGCTGTTATTTTCTTATTTGAGAAGCGACCATTAAGAAAGTTTGATTCAGTAGAAAAGATCCAAAGGTGATTCTACCAGTATCTGGAGAGGGTTCGGGTCATCAGACTTTGGTAAGCTTAATTGTCTTCTTAGCTAATGTCACTCTCTGTGCTTATTTGTCTATTTCTCATTCATTAGGGCATAGTGTTTGAATGCAAATCGTCCCAGGAGCAGTGCTCTGTAAAATATGTCTGATGTGAGAAGACTGGCTGACATCCAGCACATCTGCACCAGGGCCAGAAGCTGCGCCCCCTCAGAGAACATTTGTCAGTACAAGAGCTGCTGCTCAATTACCTTCGTCTGATAGGGGAGAACGAGCACGTCACCAATCGGGGCTACCGGTTTGGATCTCTAACCGTGTCAACAAGTTTGTGTATACAACAACAAGTATATTGTTTGTTCCAGCTCCACTTTTAGATGATAATTCGCACGATTGTTCATTTAATCAAAATGCATTATCATACATTTCCCAACAGCGCATTCCATCTTCAATATCTTTGTACATTCTTGAATTTGAGTAAGTTCTGCTGCAAACTCAGAGCTTTGTCAGATTTACCTACCCTTTTACCTATCTTCCTATCATTCGCAAACAATGCCCTCAGAATTATCTATCCTTCCACCTAACTTCGTTTCACCTGTAAGCATTACCACAAAGCCATCAGTTCCTTTATCTAAGTCATGGACAGCATTGTGAAAAGTAACAGCTGACCACTGAGGTACAACACTAGTCTCCGGAAGCCAATTAGAAAATGGATCTTTTAATTCTACTTTCTGCATTCTTCTTGTGAGCCAATCCTTTATCCATGCTTGCATTTTTCATCTAACGGTATAGCATGGTGTCCGGTTAAGCAGCCTCATTGTGGCACCTTCTCAAACGCCTCCGAAATAAATGACATCCACTGCCTCTGCCTTATTTACGCTGCTGTTTGTTTCATCGATTTTCCAGGCAGGAGTTCCCTTCACAATCAACATGCTGATTTGAGTTATTTCATCATTGGTCTCCAAATACCTCGAAACATCCCTGATAATAAATCCAACACTTTCCCAACCACGGACCAGGAAAAATGGCCTATAAATTACCCTCATTTTGCCTTCCTCCTTTCTTAAAGGGTGAGGTAAGATTTACTATCTTCCAGTCCTCCGGAAACATGCTTGAATCAAATAATTCTACAAAGGTCACGAACAAGTTATCTCTTCAACAGCAACTGTCAGGACACTTGCATGTAGTACAAGTACATGATATTAACGGACCTCTGGCACATTGCTAGTGTCTTCTACAGTGAAGATGTAAAAGTACACATTGCTCATCTGCGATTTCTTGGCTCCGATTACTGCATTAACAGCATCATTTTCCAGTGATCAACTCTCAACTCCCTTTTACGCCTTATCGTATTTGATAGTCTGCTCTCATATTTCATGTTTTTTCCCCTTCTTAAAGATATTTTGGATACCATTTCGTTATACTAGAAATTAAACGCTTCCTAAAACTTCTCACTGACTTTTGCTAGCTGAAATGACATTTATATAGAACACAGAATAGTACAGCACACTACAGGCCCTTCGAACCACAATGTTGCGCCGACCCTCAAACCCTGCCTCCCATATAAGCCCCCACCTTAGATTCCTCCATATACCTGTATAGTAGTCTCTTAAACTTCACTAGTGTATCTGCCTCCACCAGTGACTCAGGCAGTGCATTCCACGCACCAACCACTCTCTGAGTAAAAAACTTTCCTCTAATATCCCCCTTGCACTTCCCACCCCTTACCTTAAAGCCATGTCCTCTTGTATTGAGCAGTGGTGCCCTGGGGAAGAGGCGCTGGCTATCCACTCTATCTATTCCACTTATTATCTTGTACACCTCTATCATGACTCCTCTCATCCTCCTTCTCTCCAAGGAGTAAAGCCCTAGCTCCCTTAATCTCTGATCATAATGCATACTTTCTAAACCAAGCAGCATCCTGGTAAATCTCCTTTGTACCCTTTCCAATGCTTCCACATCCTTCCTATAGTCAGGGGACCAGAACTGGACACAGTACTCCAAGTGTGGCCTTTACCAGAGTTTTATAGAGCTGCATCATTACATAGCGACTCGTAAACTCTATCCCTCGACATATTAAAGCTAACACCCCATAAGCTTTTTTAACTACCCTATCCACCTGTGAGGCAACTTTCAGGGATCTGTGGACATATACCCCGAGATCCCTCTGCTCCTCCACACTACCAAGTATCCTGCCATTTACTTTGTACTCTGCCTTGGAGTTTGTCCTTCCAAAGTGTACTACCTCACACTTCTCCGGGTTGAGCTCTATCTTCCACTTCTCAGCCCACTTCTGCATCCTATCAATGTCTCTCTGCAATCTTTGACAATCCTCTACACTATCTACAACACTACCAACCTTTATGTCGTCTGCAAACTTGCCAACCCACCCTTCTACCCCCGCATCCAGGTCGTTAATAAAAATCACGAAAAGTAGAGGTCCCAGAACAGATCCTTGTGGGACACTACTAGTCACAATCCTCCAATAGGAATGTACTCCATCCACCACGACCCTCTGCCTTCCGCAGGCAAGCCAATTCTGAATCCACCTGGCCAAACTTCCCGGGATCCCATGCCTTCTACCTTTCTGAATAAGCCTACCGCGTGGACCCTTGTCAAATGCCTTACTAAAACCCATATAGATCACATCCACTGCACTACCCTCATCTATATGCCTGGTCACCTCCTCAAAGAACTCTATCAGGCTTGTTAGACACGATCTGCCCTTCACAAAGCCATGCTGACTGTCCCTGATAAGACCACGATTCTCTAAATGCCATAGATCCTATCTCTAAGAATCTTTTCCAACAGCTTTCCTACCACAGACATAGGGCTCACTGGTTTATAATTACCCGGACTATCCCTACTACCTTTTTTGAACAAGGGAATAACATTCGCCTCCCTCCAATCCTCAGGTACCATTCCCGTGGACACCGAGGACATAAAGATCCTAGCCAGAGGCTCAGCAATCTCTTCTCTCGCCTCGTGGAGGAGCCTGGGGAATATTCCGTCTGGCCCCCGGGACTTATCCGTCCTAATGTATTTTAACAACTCCAATACCTCCTCTCCCTTAATATCAACGTGCTCCAGAACATCAACCTCACTCATATTGTCCTCACCGTCATCAAGTTCCCTCTCATTGGTGAATACCGAAGAGAAGTATTCATTGAGGACCTCGCTCACTTCCACAGCCTTCAGGCACATATTCCCACCTTTATCTCTAATCGGTCCTACCTTCACTCCTGTCATCCTTTTTTTCTTCACAAAATTGAAAAATGCCTTGGGGTTTTCCTTTACCCTACTCGCCAAGGCCTTCTCATGCCCCCTTCTTGCTCTTCTCAGCCCCTTCTTAAGCTCCTTTCTTGCTTCCCTATATTCCTCAATAGACTCATCTGATCCTTGCTTCCTAAACCTCATATATGCTGTCTTCTATAGGAAGGATGTGGAAGCATTGGAAATGGTACAGAGGAGATTTACCAGGATGCTGCCTGGTTTAGATATCGCTTTGTATATTAGAGGCCCCATTACAATTGTGTCATTACATGCCTTTTCGAGCTCCCTTTGCAATCTAAACCACATATCCTGTCTACTATTTTGTGGACTAAATATGATTCCCAGACTGTGTTTTCCCCTAACAATTTCATAACTCCACCTACAAAGATTCCACATTCTCTGAACGTATGTCAACTCTTTTTAAAAATATAATATCACCTGTCAGCAACAGGGAAACCAGCCTGCTCTTCTGGTACGAAGTATATCCATAGATGTTAAGCTTTCCACTATGACCTTCTTTCAACGAATGCTCAATGATGCTCATGACGGCATAGATACCAATCCCTACTAGTAGCATCAAATGAGGGCATTGCGCCAGGAGTTCGTCAATCTTACTCCCATTTAACCAGGCAACCTGTTCATATTAAATACCTTCACAGTATGGTCCTGGTCAATTTTGACCCGGCCCAAGAATCCCCTCATAAAAAGTATCCACACCAAATGTTGAACCACAGATCTATTTAGAATGCATAATTAGCTAATGTGACATTACTAAATGGATGACTAATCCTTAATTAATGTTTCAGAGATCTAAAATCCATTTCAATAGATGCGGGTCAATTTTGACCCGAACAGTATGTAAGGGTTTAATACAGCAGCTTCAGTCCTGTATTTTTTGCCCTTTTGAATTTTGCCTCCGTGGTAGAGTTTAACTCTTTTGTCTGTTTGTATTTGAACAGAATCACTGACAGCTCCTCCCCTACATGCATGTTTCACACATTATCTGCTAGTAATCAAGCCGCCTCAGCCTCAGCTGTATCACACTATTTCCCGTTGTCGTGCAGTTCTGGTTTAAACCACTGCCTACAGCTCAGGAAAATCTGTCCGCAAAGGAAAACCAATTATTATTGTTTCCTCAGATTTTCAGAAAGGCTTTCACACGGTGCCGCACATGAGGCTGCTTAACGAACTAAGATTGCATTGTATTAGCGGAGACTTTTACAATTATTATTTTGTATTATTTTATTACTATTGTATTTGCGTCAGTTTTTAGTCACACCCGTAACAGCAATACCTTAAAAGTTCGGCCCACAGATGCAATGTTTAGTTTCTACTTACCAGTGCCCTTGTAAAACTTCCGGAGGTGCTGGAGGTGTTCTGCTTTCGTCGTTCCTGCAGGGAAAAATATAAAGAATAATATCTCCGTAATCTAGAACCCATCTGCTTCCCTGTTCATTAAGCAATCCTTTGGTCCATTTCCGGATCCTGTCTCAGACACAGCGCCCCACTGTTTTGAGAGAACTTATTAAAGAACAAGAGCTACAGCTCGATGACCTTCGTCTTATACGGGAGAATGAAGACTTGATTGCGCGGAGCTACCAGTCTGGAGCTCTAACGGTGACCACAGCACAACAGTGGCTGGCCTTATCAAGAACAATGAGGAGACGGAGTACTGAGAGGAAATGGAGCGGCTGCGGGATTGTTGCGAGAAAAATAGGCTAAGCCTGAAGAGAAGACAAAGGGCATCATTGTGGATTTCAGGAAATTGCGGTCATAATCCCACGCATTTTTTTAAAATTCCAGAGAGTTCAGTGCAGGGCTGCCAAACATTCTACAGGAGGAGAAGATGGCGGCGTGACGGCAGCGCGCGAGGCCTCTCCGGTGAATGATACCTATAATCTTTCAAGTAGGGGACCGTGCTCAATTCTGATTTGATGGAGACAGACGTGAGAGTATGGAGGAACATTTGGAAAACTTCTTAATTTCCCGCTTCGCTGCCGCTGCTACCGCGTGGTGAACGGAATGTCCGGAGCAGAAGACTCGGAATCCTGAGTATTCGGCATCCGAATACTCGAGAGTCGATCGATTCGGGAACTTTGAGCTTTTTTTTTTTTACCATGCCCATGGTTTGCTCTTCATCAAATTATGGTATTGCTTTGCACTGCTGTAACTATATGTTATAATTATGTGGTTCTGTCAGTGTTAGTCTTTGGTTTGTCCTGTTTTCTGTGATATCACTCTGGAGAAACATTCTATCATTTCTTAATGCACGTATGCATTTCTAAATGACAATAAAAGAGGACTGAGTGTTCCCATAATCTAAAAATCCTTCAGTCCCGGTATTACCCTCATGAATTTCTTCTGGCACAAACGTGTTGTAATTACTCCGACTGCGGCCTGACTAGTGTCTTACAATGGTACAGAATGATTTCCTTGCTTTTACATTCTACTCCTCTTAAAATAAATGGCACCACCGCATTTGCTTTCTTTACCACAGACTCAAACTATAAAATAACGGGAGATTTGCACAAGTCTCTCTGCACCTCTGATAATTGCCACTCCTCGCCATTTAGATAATAGTCCGCACTATTGTTCCTTCAAAGAAACTGCATTAGCATATGTTTCCCAATGCCGTTATCGATCTGCCACATTTTATTGGGTATAATTCTCCTGCCTGATCTGAATTATTCCAAGAATCTTCAGTCCTCTCTGTTCTGCCTTCCACCACGCCGATGTCCTCCTCCAATAAGCCTGGGGAAGCTTCTCTCCCATGCCCTGTAATTACCTTTATCCATTACAGTACTGGCACACGTGCGTTATGCTTTTGCCTGTCAAATTGCAGTATGAATTCAACAATTTTCTGATCACTGCCACTTAAAGATACCTTTACGTTAAGCCGCCGAGTAAGACATAGTTTACTATAGAAAATCAGAAGTCAAAATACGTGCGGGCAGGTTGACAAAAGTTGAAACATGTGTGTTTACATTAATTTAGCAGGGAGATATGAACGGGAGTGATTGTGCCAAACATGAGGTAGTTGTTTTACAAACAGAGGCAGTGTGTGGTGAGGCGGCTGGCCGGGTGCGTCTGATAATAGTGCAAAATTGCAGTCAACAGGGTGAGTGGCAATGTAAAATTGAAAAGCGTGTCTACAGAACTGAGGATGTTATATTTTAAATACCCAGAGTATACAAAATAAGGTAGATGAACTTGAAGCACAGTTCCAGATTGGCCGGTATGATGTTGCAGGTATCAATGAATCATGGCTAAAAGAAGATTGTAGCTAGGAAGTTAATGTCCAGAGGATACATGTTGCATCTAATGCTAAGCAGGAACGCAAAGGGAATAGCAGAGTCGGTTGGGAAAGTGTGAAATCAAGTTATTAGTAAAATGTGACACAGGTGCGGATGCTGTTGAATCATTGTGGATAGAGGAAAGTTACTGCAAAGGTGACAAGACGTGATGTGAGTTTTATACAGAGTCCCAAGCTGTCGTCAGGATGTAAACTACAAATTACAACGGGAGAGATAAAATTCATACCAATTGGGCAATGTCACGGGTGATTTCAAAATACCGATAGATTCGGAAAAAAAGTTTGTGTTGGATTCCAAGAGAGGAATATTGTGGAATACTTACAAATTGGTTTATTAGAGCAGCTCCTATTGAGCCCATTAGGGGATCAGCTATTCAGGATTTGCCTGTTGTGTAACGAATAGGACTTGATTAACGAGGTTACGGTGAAAGAACCCGAAGGGGCGAGTGATCATAATATGATCGAATTCACCCTGAAATCTGAGACGGAGAAGGTAATTTCAGATGTATCAGGATTACAGAGGTGTAAGGGGAATTAGAGAGGTATGAGATGGGAGCTGGCCAGTATTGATTGGAAAACAAAACATTGGCAGTGATGACTGCTGACTGAGAACAACAGAGGCTGGAATTTCTGTTAGCAATTCGCGCGGCACAGGCTATACATAGTCTCGTAGAGGGCTAAGTACTGTGACGGCGAAATGACAGATTCGTGGCTACCAAGAGAATTCAAAACTAATATAATAGCCAAAGAGAGGGCATATAATAGAACAACTATTAGTGGGAAGGTTGACGAATGGTAAGCTTTCATATACCAAGCAGACATCTAATAACCTCATTAAGAATGTGGAGATGGAATACGAAGGTGTGCGAGCCAATAATATAATCCCTCAGATACAGAAAGTGGAAAATTGAGGCAACAGTGCATATCTGGCCGTTGGAAAACAATACTGTAGAGGTATATATCGGGGCAAAGAATAGGCGGGAAAACTGTATTTTCCATCTGCCATCGTTCTGGGACGCACTAGTGGAATGGTGGACGGTCCAAACGTCAGCGGTCAGGATGTGCGTGAAGTTATCATTACCAGAGGGAAAGTTCTTGGGAAACTAAAAGGTCTAAAGATAGGAAAATCGCAAGGATCTGCTCTTGTAACCGCAAGGGTCTGCAAGACATGACTAAAGAGACTGTTCTACGCATTGTCATAATGACTCCATTCTTATTCTTTATATAAGGTTCCGGGCAAAGTTGACACGTTTTGATATTTGACAGCAGTAAAAACACCCTAAATGCCATTTTTGCCGAAATTTAATGACGTTTCCAAAAGTGACCCAGAATGCTGAAAATTCAAAATATTTTTGAAATTATACTTTTGTACAGGTGCTACAAATTTTGTACATTGAGGCTGTTCCTAGTCAAATTTGACCCGTATCTATTGAAATAGATTTTAGATCTCTGAGACATTAATTTAACGATTAATCACCCATTTATTAATGTCAGATAGGCTATTTATACATTCTAAATAGAGGTGTGGTTCAAAATTTGGGATAGACATTTGTTATGACGGGATTCTTGGGATAAGTCAAAATAGACCCGAACCATACTGTGAAGGGATAGAATATGAACAGGTTGCCTGGGTTAAATGAGTCCGGACGACTGCAAAATTGCAAATGTCACTGTACTTCTTAGAAGGAATGAAATTATACGCCAATTAGTCTGTCCTGAATGTATGAGAAGATGTACAATTGATTGTTAAGGATTGATTATTGCTTGACCAAGGTATGAAGTGATCCGTAGAGAAGGCAGAAGATTGGGACTGAGAGCTATATAAGATCAGCCATGATGAAATAACAAAGCAGATACGATGGGTCAAATGGCCCAGTTCTACTCGTACGTCTTATGGTCTTAAGGGAAACTGAATCCTGTGAGGCTAGATCGAGAGACTGAATAAACACTGAAGGTGTATTGAGCGGCTAGCTGGTCTAACTGTAGATATTGAGGCTGCAATCTAAAAACATAGATTGGAAGGCTGAAAGATTTATTAGAAATCTTAAATGTCTGAAATATTTCGGGAGGCTAATCCGGTTGAAGTTTGATCGGGGAGCTGAAAGATCTAAAGGTATATCGAGAGACTGAATGGACTGGGTGTAGATCGGGAGGATGACGTATCTGAAGGTACATAAGCACTGGATCCATCGTTGAAGTCACGGTGAAGTCACCGGTGACCTGTGCAGTACCGCAGGGTTCAGTGTTGGGACCGCAGCTGTTTACAATATACATTAATGCTTTAGATGAAAGGATTAAAAGTAACATTAGCAAATTTCCAGATGACACAAAGCTGGGTGGCAGTGTGAGATGTGACGAGGATGTTATGAGATTGCAGGGTGACTTGGACAGGCTGGGTGAGTGGGCGGATGCATGGCAGATGCAGTTTAATGTGGATAAATGTGAGATTATCCACTTTGGTGGTAAGAACAGGAAGGCAGATTATTATCTAAATGGAGTCAAATTAGGAAAAGGGGAAGTACAACGTTTCTAGGTGTTCTTGTACATCAGTCACTGAAAGCAAGCATGCAGGTACAGCAGGCAGTGAAGCATGCTAATGGCATGCTAGCCTTCCTAATAAGCGGAATTGAGTATAGGAGCAAAGAGGTCCTTTTGCAGCTGCACAGGGCCCTGGTGAGACCATACCTGGAGTGTTGTGTGCAGTTTTGCTCTCCAAATTTGAGGAAGGACATTCTTGCTATTGAGGGAGTGCAGCGTAGGTTCATAAGGTTATTTCCCGGGATGGCGGGACAGTCATATGTTGAAAGATTGGAGCGACTGGGCTTGTATACACTGGAATTTAGAAGGATGAGAGGGGATCTGATTGAAACGTATAAGATCATTAAGGGATTGGACACGCTGGCGGCAGGAAGCATGTTCCCGCCGATCGGTGAGTCCAGAACCAGAGGCCACAGTTTAAGAATAAGGCGTAGGCCATTTAGAACGGAACTGAGGAAAAACGTTTTCACCCAGAGACTGGTGGATATGTGAAATGCTGCACCCCAGAAGGCAGTGAAGTCCAAGTCTCTGGATGTTTTCAAGAAAGAGATGGATAGAGCTCTTAAAGATAGCGGAATGAAAGGTCAAAAATTATGGTGATAAGGCAGGAACTGGATGCTGATTGTGGATGATCAGCCGTGATCACAGTGAGTGGCGGTGTTGGCTCGAGGGGCCGAATAGCCTACTGCTGTACCTATTGTCTATTGTCTATTGTAACATGTTTACGTATAGCACAGCAGTGGTTAGCCTTATCAAGAACGACGACGAGTGGGAGTTTCGAGAAGAAGTGGCACAGCTAAGCCTGGTCGTGGCGAAGACCAAGGACTTCGTTGTGGACTTCAGGAAAGTTCAGTCAAACGATACACCTCTGCGAAAATATGTCTCCCTGGTAGAGAGATTTAAATTCACCAAGGTTGCATAAGATCATAAGAGATAAGAACAGAATTAGGCCATAAAGGCTGAGCCCGGATCCCATTCAAACCAATAGAGCTGTCGTCTCGCATACACTTTGGTGCTCTTACCTATCAGAACTTCACTTAAAACATACTTACGTTCTTGGCTTCCACCGTAGTCTGTTGCAGAGTATTCTACAGTTTTACTACTCTCTGGCGAAAATTTAAAAAAAAACCCATACTAATTTTCTAAAAAATCCCAGTGAATTTGATTCAGTGTTCTCTCGTTCTGGATTCCCCCACAACAGGAAACATCCTCTCCACACCCACCCTATCTAGTCCTTTCAACATCAGTTGGTCTCAATAAGATCCTCACGCATTGATCTAAATTGCAGACAGTGCAGGTTAAAGTTCTCAAACGCTCTTCATAAGTTGACTCCTACAGTCCTGGAATCATTCTCATGAACGTCCTTTGAACTACCTCTAACGAAAGCACATCCTTTCTGAGAAATATAGCCCAAACCTGTTGAAATTACTTCAAGTACGGCTTGACTATTGTCTTAAAAAGGATCAGCATTTTCTCTTGATTTTTATACTCTATTACTAATGAAATAAATGGCACCATTGCAGTTCCTTTTTTTTTAAACACGAACTCAAACTGTACATTAACGTTTTGGGAGACTTGCACGAACACTCCTAGTGTCTCTGTATGTTTGTTCGTACTTGCCATTTATATGATAAATGGCCTTATTGTTCCTTTAAAAAGGGCATTATCATACTGTTCCCATCACTGCATTCCATCTTCCATAATTTTAGACATTCTTCCAAGTCCTGCTGCAATCTCTTATCTTCCTCAGAATTATCTATGCTTCCACCTAAACTCCTTTCACCCGCAAGCATTGCCACAAAGCCATCTGTTCCTTTGTTTAGGTCATGGACAAAAAAATGTGAAAAACAGCAGTCCCAATACTGACCCTTGAGGAAAACCACGAGGCACCGGAATACAGTCAGGAATGGCGTCTTTTAATTCTACTTTCTGCGTCTTTCCTATCAGCGAACCTGCTATCTAAACTTGTATCTTTCAGGTAATGCGATAGGATGCTATCTTGTTAAGCAGCCTCATTTGTGGCACCTTCCCAAGCGCCTTAATGAAAATGCAAGTAAATGACATTGACTGACTCTCCCTTGCTCACGTTGTTGGTTGCTTTAATAGGCAACAGACAATAGGTGCAGGAGTAGGCCATTCGGTCCTTCGAGCCAACACCGCCATTCACTGTGATCATTGCTGATCATCCATAATCAGTACCCTGTTCCTGACTTCTCCCCATATCCCTTGACTCCCCTATCTTTAAGAGTTCCATTTAACTCTTTCTTGAAAGAAACCAAAGAATTGGCCTCCACTGCCTTCTTAGGTAGAGCATTACACAGATCCACAACCCTCTGTGTGAAAAAGTTTTACCTCAACTCCGTTCTAAATGGTCTACCCAGTATTTTTAAACTGCGGCCTCTGGTTTTGGACTCACCCATCAGCGGGAACACGCTTCCTGCCTCCAGTGTGTCCAATCCCTTAATAATCTTATATGTTTCAATCAGATCCTCTTTCATCCTTCTAAATTCCAGTGTATACAACCCCAATCGCTCCAATCTTTCAACATATGACATTTCCGCATCCCTGGAATTAACGCAGTGAACCGAGGCTGCACTCCCTCCATAGCAAGAATGTTCTTCTTCAAATTTGGGAACCAAAACTGCGCACAATACTCCAGGTGGGGTCTCACTAGGGCCTTGTATAACTGCAGAAGGATCTCTTCGCTCCTACACTCAACTCCCCTTGTTATGAAGGTCAACATGCCATTAGCTTTCTTCACTGCCTGCTGTATGCTTACTTTCAGTGACTGATGAACAAGGACACCCAGGTCTCTTTGTACTTTCCCTTTGCCTAACTTGACACCATTCAGATAGTAATCTGCCTTCCTGTTCTTGCCATCAAAGTGGATAACCTCACATTTATCCACATTAAACTGCATCTGCCCACTCACTCAACCTGTCCAAGTCATCCTGTATTCTCATAACATCCTCCTCACATTTCACACTGTCACCCAGCTTTGTGTCATCTGAAAACTTGCTAATGTTACTTTTAATCCCTTCATCTGAATCAATAATGTATATTGTAAATAGCTGCGGTCCAAGCACCAAGCCTTGCTGTACCCCACTAATCACTGCCTACCATTCTGAGAAGGACCCGTAATCCTTACTCTTTGTTTCCTGTCTTCCAACAAATTTTCTATCCATGTCAGTACCCTACCCCCAATACCATGTTCTCTAATTTTGCTCACTATCCTCCTATGTGGGACCTTATCAAAGGCTTTCTGTAAGTCTAGGTACCCTCCATGCACTGGCTTTCCTATGTCCATTTTCATTGTTACATCCTCAAAACATTCCAGAAGTATAGTCAAGCATGATTTCCCCCTCGTAAATCCATGCTGACTCGGACCTATCCTGCTACTGCTATCCAAATATGCCTCTATTTCATCTTTTATAATTGACTCCTGCATCTTCCCCACCACTGATGTCAGACTATCTGGTCTAAAATTGCCTGTTTTCTCTCTCTCTCTCCTTCCTTAAAAAGTGGGATAACATTTGCTACCTTCCAATCCGCAGGAACTAATCGAGAATCTATACAAAATTGGAAAATGATTACCAATGCGAAGACGATTTCTAGAGCCACCTTCTTAAGTGCCCTGGGATGCAGACCATCAGGCCCTGGGGATTTATCACTCTTCAGTCCCATCAGTTTACCCAACACCAGTTTCTGCCTAATGCGAATTTCCTTCAGTTCTAGCGTTACTCTATGTCCTCCGACTACTATTACATCTGGGAGATGGTTTATGTCTCCCCTAGTGAAGACAGATCCAAAGTACCTGTTCAGCTCGTCTGCCATTTCCTTGTTCCCCAGAATAATTTCACCCGTTTCTGTCTTGAAGGGCCCAACTTTGGTCTTAACTATTTGTTTCCTCTTCACATACCTAAGGAAGCTTTCACTATACTCCTTTATATTCTTAGCTAGCTTACCTTCGTAACTCATCTTTGCCCCCCGTATTGCCTTTTTAGTTATCTTCTGTTGCTCCTTAAAAATCTCCCAATCCTCTGGCTTCCCGCTCTTCCTTGCTATGTTATACTTCCTCTCGTTCATTTTTATACTGTTTGTGACTTCCCTTGTCATTCACGGTCGCCCCGTACTCCCCTTAGAATCTTTCTCCCTCTTTGGAATGAACTGATCCTTCACCTTCTGTGTTATTCCCAGAAATACCTGCCATTGTTGTTCCAATGTCATCCCTGGTAGGGTATCTTTCCAGTCAACTTTGGCCAGCTCCTCCCTGATGGCTCCATAGCCCCCTTTGTTGAATTGTAATACTGACACTTCCGCTTTTCCCTTCTACCTCTCAAATTGTAGATTAAAACTTATCATATTATAGTCGCTACCTCCCACTGGCTCCTATCAAATCTGGCTCATTACACAACACTAAATCCAGAATTGCCTTCTCCCTGGTAGGCTGTGATATAAGCTGCTCTAAGAATCCATCTCTGAGGCTCTCCACAAACTTGCTTTATTGGGGTCAAGTACCAACCTGAATTTTCCAATGTACCAGCATGTTGAAATCCCCCATAACAACCGTAGCATTACCTTTGCGACTTGCCAATTTTACCTCTGGATTACACTTGCACCCTATATCCAGACTACTGTTTGGGGGCCTGTAGATAACTACCATTAGGGTCTTTTTGCCCTTAGAGTTTCTCAGTTTTATCCATACTGACTTCACATCTGCTGATTCTATGACCTCCCTCGCAAGGGACTGAATTTGATTCCTCACCAACAGAGCCACCCCACCCCTTCTGCCAACCTGTCTGTCCTTTCGATAGGATGTATATCCTTGAATATTCATTTCCCAGCCCTGGTCCTCCTGCAGCCATATCCCTGTTATTACTACAACATGATACTTGCCAATTTCCAACTGAACCACACATTATCATATGTCTGTTTCTGCTTTTGCAGTATATCACAGGGTCCATTTCATCTATTATCGGGGTTTCCTGGTCCAGGGTGGTATCCATGTTGGCACAGCCGAATATCATGTTAATACTGAACAGGATCTGAACATAACAGTTCCCATTCTCTCCACTGTTGCTTTTGTTCTTTGTTTCTCTATATTAATCTCTCTCTCTCTCCCTCTCTCGCCCCCACTCGCTCATTATTCCCCTCTCTCTCACTGTGATTTCCACACTTTATCTCTCTCCCTCGCACTCTCGGTCTTGCACACTCTCTCTTTCTCACCCGCAGTAGCTTATTCGTTCTCTGTCTTGCAGTCGTTCTACCTCTCTCTATCAATGTAGATCAAGGTGGCAGATAGAAAGAGAACCTACAGGTAGGGAATGAAGAAAGAAAATAAGTAGGGTGAAGAAAAGGACGAGGTATGTCCGGAGCACGAGTGCTTGAAGAGACAAAAATAGACCCCAAGTTCGGCCAGTTTCGTCAGAACCTGGAAACAGGTGAAACAACACACACAAAAAATGCTCGTGAACACAGCAGGCCAGGCAGCATCTATAGGAAGACGTACAGTCGACATTTCCCGCCGAGGCCCTTCGTCAGGTCTAACTGAAAGAAGAGATAGTATGAAATTTGAAAGTGGGAAGGGGAGGGGGAGATCCGAAATGAGAGGAGAAGGTGGCGGCGCGCCGCAGCGCGCAGCGGCCACTCCGTTGATGAATATCTGTTATCTGTCAAGTAGGGTGCCGTGCACAATCCTGATTTGATAGAGCCAGACGTGAGAACACGGAGGAACATCTGGTGAATCTTCTGAAATGCCTGCTTTGCTACCGCTGTTACTATGTGATCCTGAATGTCAGGAGGCCTCAAACTCATCCACTTTATTTATTATGCTTCCTCGAAGAACTCCAACAGCTTTTTCAGGCAAGATTTCCCTTCACAGAAACCATGCTCATTTTGAGTTATTTCATCATTCGTGTCCAAATACCTCGAAACATCCGTGATAATACATCCAACACTTTCCCAACCACAGACACCTGGCTATCTGGCATATATTTCTCTTATTCTTCTTTTCTCATTTCTTAAAGAGTGGAATGACATTTGCAATCTTGCCGTCCTCCGGTATCTTGTCAGCATCAAATAATTTCATAAAGGTCATGAACAATGCAATGATTATCTCTTCAACAACATCTCTTAGGAACACGGCATGCATTTCATCTGGCCAAAGTGACTTCTCCACTTTAAGTCCGTCAAGTTTCCTTGGCACCCGTTCCTTTCTGATAGCAACGGCACTCACGCCTGCTCCCTGATATTCTCGGACCTCTGGCGCCCTGCTAGTCATCCAGAGCGAAGGCAGATTCAAAGTTCTTTAGCTTACGCACTGTCATAGCTACTTAAAGCCTACGGACTCTCACAGCTACCTGGACTATTGCTCTTCTCACCCCGTCTCTTGCAAAAATGCCACTCCCTTCTCGCAATTCCTACTTCTTCGCTGCATGTGCTCACAGGATGAGGCTTTTCATTCCAGAACGAAGGAAATGTCCTCCTTTTTTAAAGAAAGGGGCTTCCATTCCTCCACCATCAACTCTGCTCTCAAACGCATCTCTCCCATATCACGCACATCTGCTCTCACCCAATTCTCCCGCCACCCCATTAGGAATAATTTTCCTCTTGTCCTTACCTACCACCCCACCATCCTCCAGGTCCAACATATAATTCTGCGTAACTTCCGCCAACTCCAACGGGAGCCCACCACCAAGCACATCTTTCCCTCCACCTCTCTGCTTTCCGCAGGGAACGAACCCTACGAAACTTCCTTGTCCGTTCGTCCTTACCAACCCCCCATCCCTTCCCACCGATCTGCCTCCCGGCACTTATCATTGTAGGCGGACCGATTGCAGGGAATCCTCAAGAGTGATGGTGAACATTCGGAAGTGGTGGCGCATGTCGGCACAAATGACGTGGGGAAGAAGAGGAAAGACATTCTACAGCGCTACTTCAGAGAACTCGGAAGAAGGCTGAAAAGCAGTACTTCCAGGGTGGCTATGTCCGGTTTGCTTCCGGTTCCCCGTGCTGGAGTGGTCAAGAACGAGGAGATAATGGATCTGAATGTGTGGCTGAGGAACTGGTGCAGGAAACATGGATTTACATTCTTGGACCAGTGGGGTATGTTTCGGGGTAAGGATGAATTGTACAAAAGGGACGGGCTGCACCTTAATAAGCGGGGCACCAGCATTCTGGCAGGCAGGTTTGCCTCTGCAACACGGGTGTGTTTAAATTATGTAGTGGGCAGGAGGGGACGAAATGGAAGTATAAGGATGGAGATAAAGGGAAAGTGAGAAGAAGAAAAGTTAAGAAAGACAGCAGAATCAACAGAGCAGAAAGCTCAAGAAGGGATCGTACAGTATGGCCAAGTGAATTAGGAATTGATTTGGGAGGTGAGGAGAGTTATGAATTAAAAGTATTATATATGAATGCACGGAGTATAAGAAATAAAGTGGATGTGCTTGAGGCACAGTTAGAATATTGGTAAGTATGATGTTGTGGGAATAACAGAGACATGGATTCAAGTGGACAGGGCCTGGGAAATGAATATTCAAGGATATACGTCCTATCGAAAGGACGGACTGATGGGCAGAGGGGGTGGGGTGGCTCTGTTGGTGAAGAATGATATTCAGTCCCTTGCGAGGGGGGATATAGAATCAGGAGACGTAGAGTCAGTATGGATAGAACTGAGAAATTCTAAGGGTAGAAAGACCCTAATGGGAGTTGCCTACAGGCCCCTGGAAATAGGGTGTAAGTTGAATCGAGACTTAAAATTGGCATGCCGCAAAGGTAATACTACAGTTGTTATGGGGGACTTCAACATGCAGGTAGACTGGAGGAATCAGGTTGGTACTGGACTCCAGGAAAGGGAGTTTCTGCAGTCTCTCCGAGATGGATTCTTAGAACAGCTTGTACTGGAGCCTACCAGAGAGAACACAATTCTAGATTTAGTGTTGTGCAATGAACCGGATTTGATCAGGGACCTCGAGGTAAAGGAGCTATTAGGAAGCAGTGACCATAATATGATCAGTTTTAATCTACAATTTGAAAGGGAGAAGGGAAACTCGGAAGTGTCAGTATTACAGTTGAACAAAGGGAGCTATGGTGCTATGAGGGAGGAGCTGACCAAAGTTCAATGGAACAATACCCTAACAGGGATGACAGTGGAACAGCAATGGCAAGTGTTTCTGGGAACAATGCGGACGGTGCAGGATCAGTTCGTTCCAAAGAGGAAGAAAGATCCTAAGAGGAGTAAGGGGATGCCCTGTCTGACAAGGGAAGTAATGGACAGTATAAAAATAAAAGAGAAGAAGTATAGCATAGCAAAGACGAGTTGGAAGCAACAGGATGTAACTAAAAAGGCAATACGCAGAGAAAAAATGAGGTACGAAAGTAAACTAGCCAAGAATCTAAAGGAGGATAGTAAAGGCTTCTTTAGGTATGTGAAAAGGAAAAAAAAATAGTTAAGACCAAAATTGGGCCCTTGAAGACAGAAGCGGGTGAATGTATTAGGAGGAAAAAGGAAATGGCAGACGAGTTGAACAGGTACTTTGGGTCTGTCTTCACTAGGGAAGACACAAACAATCTCCCAGATGTAATAGTGGCCAAAGGACCTAGGGTAATGGATGAATTGGAGGACATTTATATTAGGCAGGAAATGGCGTTGTATAGGCTGCTGGGTCTGAAGTTGATAAGTCCCCGGGACCTGATGGTCTGCATCCCAGGGTACTTAAGCCCGCGGTTTTAGAAATCGTGGAGGCATTGGTAATCATTTTCCAATGTTCTATAGATTCAGGATCAGTTCCTGTGGATTGGAGGGCGGCTAATGTTCTCCCTCTCTTCAAGGAGGGAGGAAAGCAGGGAACTATAGACCGGTTAGCCTGACGACGGTGGTGGGAAAGATGCTGGAGTCAATTATTAAAGATGACATTGGACACATCTGGATAGCAGTAACAGGATTAGCCCGAGTCAGCATGGATTTACGAAGGAGAAATCGTGCTTCACTAATCTTCTGGAATTTTTTGAGAATGAACTATGAAAATGGACAAGGGAGAGCCAGTGGATGTAGCGTACCTGGACTTTCAGAAAGCCTTTGATTAAGGTCCCACATAGGAGATTAGTGGGCAAAATTAGGGCACATGGTATTGGGGGCAGAGTACTAACATGGATTGAAAATTGGCTGGCTGACAGAAAACAAAGAGTAGCGATAACGGGAATCTTTCGGAATGGCAGGCGGTGACCAGTGGGGTACCGCAGGGTTCAGTGCTGTGACCGTTGCTGTTTATAATATATATTAATGATTTAGATGAGGGAATTAAAAGTAACATTAGCAAATTTGCCGATGACACAAAGCTGGGTGGCAGTGTAAAATGTGACGAGGATGTTATGAGAATGCAGGGTGACTTGGACAGGCTGGGTGAGTGGGCAAATGCAGTTTCATGTGGATAAATATGAGGTTATCCACTTTGGTGGTAAGAATGGAAAGGCAGATTATTATCTAAATGGAGTCAAGTTAGGAAAAGGGGAAGCACAACGAGATCTAGGTGTTCCTGTACATCAGTCAGTGAAAGCAAGCATGCAAGTACAGCAGGCAGTGAAGAAAGCTAATGGCATGCTGGCCTTCATAACAAGGGGAATTGAGTATAAGAGCAAAGAGGTCCTTCTGCAGCTGTACAGGGCACTGGTGAGACCACACCTGGACCAGACCTGTGTGCAGTTTAGCTCTCCAAATTTGAGGAGGGACATTCTTGCTATTGAGGGAGTGCAGAGTTGGTTCACAAAGTTAATTTCCGGGATGGCGAGATTGTCATATTTTGAAAGATGGGAGCGACTGGGATGTATACTCTGGAATTTAGAAGGCTGAGGGGGGATTTTATTGAAACATATAAGATTATTAAGGGATTGGACACACTGGAGGCAGGAAGCATGTTCCCGCTGATTGGTGAGTCTAGAACCAGGGGCCACAGTTTAATAACAAGGGGTAGGCCATTTAGAACGGAGTTGAGGAAAAACTTTTTCACCCAGAGAGTGCTGGATATATGGAATGCTCTGCCCCAGAAGGCTGTGGAGGCCAAGTCTCTGGATGCTTTCAAAAAAGAGGTGGACAGAGCTCTTAAAGATAGCGGAATCAAAGATTCTGGGAATAAGGCAGGAAGTGGATACTGATAGTGGATGATCAGCCATGATCGCAGTGAATGACGGTGCTGTCTCGAAGGGCCGAATGGCCTACTCTGCACCTATTGTCTATGGTCTACTGTCTATTAAGTGCTACACATGCCCTTACACTTCCTCTCTCACCACCATTCAGGGTCCCAGACAGTCCTTCCGGGTGAGGCGATACTTCACCTGTGAGTCGGCTGGGGTGATATACTGCGTCTGGTGCTCCCGATGCGGCCTTCTACATATTGGCGAGACCCGACACAGGATAGGAGACCGTTTCGGTAAACATCTACGCTCTGTCCGCCAGAGAAAGCAGGATCTGCCAGTGGCCACACATTTTAATTCCACGTCCCATTCCCATTCTTATATGTATATCCACGGCCTCATCTACTGTCAAGATGAAGCCACAATCAGGTTGGATGAACAACACCTTACATTCCGTCTGGGTAGTCTCCAAACTGATGGCATGAACATTGACTTCTCTAACTTACGTTAATGCCCCACCTCCGCTTCGAACCCATCCGTTATTTATACATTTATTATTATTATTATTTCGCTCTCTCCTTTTTCTCCCTCTGTCCCTCTCACTATACTCCTTGCCCATCCTCTGGGCTTCCCCACTCCCCCTTTCTTTCTCCCTAGGCCTCCCGTCCCATGATACTCTCATATCCCTTTTGCCAATCAACTTTCCAGATCCCTCCCCCTCCTGTCTTCTCCTATCATTTCGGATCTCCCCCTCCCCCTTCCACTTTCAAATCTCATGCTATCTCTTCTCTCTGTTAGTCCTGACGAAGGTTCTCGGCCCGAAATTTCGACTGTACCTCTTCCTTGAGATGCTGCCTGGCCTGCGGCGTTCATCAACAATTTTCTGTGTGCTGCTTGAAATTCCAGCAATTGCAGATTTCCTCGTGTTTGCGTTTTCAAAGTGCATATTGTTCACCTCTGCGATTTCTGGGGCTTCCATTACTACCACAAACAGCTCCATGTGCCAGGGTCCGGGATATTTCTGATCGTGTCCAAGATATCCTGAAGTGGGAGGGTGAGGAGCCAGAGGTCGTCGTACATATAGGTACCAATGACATAAGCAGGAAAAGGGATGAGGTCCTGAAAGGAGAATATAGGGAGCTAGGAAGGGAGTTGAGAAAAAGGACCGCAAAGGTAGTAATCTCGGGATTACTGCCTGTGCCACGCGACAGTGAGAGTAGGAATGCGATGAGGTGGAGGATAAATGCGTGGCTGAGGGATTGGAGCAGGGGGCAGGGATTCAAGTTTTTGGATCATTGGGATCTCTTTTGGCGCAGGCGTGACCTGTACAAAAAGGACGGGTTACACTTGAATCCTAGGGGGACCAATATCCTGGCAGGGATATTAGCGGGGGCTACTGAGGTGACTTTAAACTAGAATAGTTGGGGGGTGGAAATCAAATTAAAAAGGCTAGGCGTGAGGAGGTTAGTTCACAACAGGGGGATGGGAACCAGTGCAGAGAGACAGAGGGGTGTAAAGTGAGGGTAGAAGTAAAAAGTACTAAGGAGAAAAGTAAAAGTGGCAGGCCGACAAATCCAGGGCAAGCATTAAAAAGGGCCACTTTTCAGCATAATTATATAAGGGCTAAGAGAGTTGTAAAAGAGCGCCTGAAGGCTTTGTGTGTCAATGCAAGGAGCATTCGTAATAAGGTGGATGAATTGAAAGTGCAGATTGTTATTAATGATTATGATATAGTTGGGATCACAGAGACATGGCTCCAGGGTGACCAGGGATGGGAGCTCAACGTTCAGGGATATTCAATATTCAGGAGGGATAGACATGAACGAAGGGGAGGTGGGGTGGCGTTGCTGGTTAAAGAAGAGATTAACGCAATAGAAAGGAAGGACATAAGCCAGGAAGATGTGGAATCGATATGGGTAGAGCTGCGTAACACTAAGGGGCAGAAGACGCTGGTGGGAGTTGTGTACAGGCCACCTAACAGTAGTAGTGAGGTCGGAGATGGTATTAAACAGGAAATTAGAAATGTGTGCAATAAAGGAACAGCAGTTATAATGGGTGACTTCAATCTACATGTAGATTGGGTGAACCAAATTGGTAAAGGTGCTGAGGAAGAGAATTTCTTGGAATGTACGCGGGATGATTTTTTGAACCAACATGTCGAGGAACCAACCAGAGAGCAAGCTATTTTGGACTGGGTTTTGAGCAATGAGGAAGGGTTAATTAGCATTCTTGTCGTGAGAGGCCCCTTGGGTAAGAGTGACCATAATATGGTGGAGTTCTTCATTAAGATGGAGAGTGACATAGTTAATTCAGAAACAAAGGTTCTGAACTTAAAGAAGGGTAACTTTGAAGGTATGAGACGTGAATTAGCTAAGATAGACTGGCAAATGACACTTAAAGGATTGACGGTGGATATGCAATGGCAAGCATTTAAAGGTTGCATGGATGAACTACAACAATTGTTCATCCCAGTTTGGCAAAGGAATAAATCAAGGAAGGTAGTGCAGCCGTGGCTGACAAGAGAAATTAGGGATAGTATCAATTCCAAAGAAGAAGCATACAAATTAGCCAGAGAAAGTGGCTCACCTGAGGACTGGGAGAAATTCAGAGTTCAGCAGAGGAGGACAAAGGGCTTAATTAGGAAGGGGAAAAAAGATTATGAGAGAAAACTGGCAGGGAACATAAAAACGGACTGTAAAGGCTTTTATAGATATGTAAAAAGGAAAAGACTGGTAAAGACAAATGTAGGTCCCCTGCAGACAGAAACAGGTGAATTGATTATGGGGAGCAAGGACATGGCAGACCAATTGAATAATTACTTTGGTTCTGTCTTCACTAAGGAGGACATAAATAATCTTCCAGAAATAGTAGGGGACAGAGGGTCCAGTGAGATGGAGGAACTGAGCGAAATACATGTTAGTAGGGAAGTGGTGTTAGGTAAATTGAAGGGATTGAAGGCAGATAAATCCCCAGGGCCAGATGGTCTGCATCCCAGAGTGCTTAAGGAAGTAGCCCAAGAAATAGTGGATGCATTAGTGATAATTTTTCAAAACTCGTTAGATTCTGGACTAGTTCCTGAGGATTGGAGGGTGGCTAATGTAACTCAACTTTTTAAAAAAGGAGGGAGAGAGAAACCGGGGAATTATAGACCGGTTAGCCTAACATCGGTGGTGGGGAAACTGCTGGAGTCAGTTATCAAGGATGTGATAACAGCACATTTGGAAAGTGGTGAAATGATCGGACAAAATCAGCATGGACTTGTGAAAGGAAAATCATGTCTGACGAATCTCATAGAATTTTTTGAGGATGTAACTAATAGAGTGGATAGTGGAGAACCAGTGGATGTGGTATATTTGGATTTTCAAAAGGCTTTTGACAAGGTCCCACACAGGAGATTAGTGTGCAAACTTAAAGCACACGGTATTGGGGGTAAGGTATTGGTGTGGGTGGAGAATTGGTTAGCAGACAGGAAGCAGCGAGTGGGAATAAACGGGACCTTTTCAGAATGGCAGGCGGTGACTACTGGGGTACCGCAAGGCTCAGTGCTGGGACCCCAGTTGTTTACAATATATATTAATGACTTGGATGATGGAATTGAATGCAGCATCTCCAAGTTTGCGGATGACACGAAGCTGGGTGGCAGTGTTAGCTGTGAGGAGGTTGCTAAGAGGATGCAGGGTGACTTGGATAGGTTGGGTGAGTGGGCAAATTCATGGCAGATGCAATTTAATGTGGATAAATGTGAAGTTGTCCACTTTGGTGGCAAAAATAGGAAAACAGATTATTATCTGAATGGTGGCCGATTAGGAAAACGGGAGGTGCAACGAGACCTGGGTGTCATTATACACCAGTAATTGAAAGTGGACATGCAGGTACAGCAGGCGGTGAAAAAGGCAAATGGTATGCTGGCATTTATAGCGAGAGGATTCGAGTACAGGAGCAGGGAGGTACTACTGCAGTTGTACAAGGCCTTGGTGAGACCACACCTGGAGTATTGTGTGCAGTTTTGGTCCCCTAATCTGAGGAAAGACATCCTTGCCATAGAGGGAGTACAAAGAAGGTTCACCAGATTGATTCCTGGGATGGCAGGACTTTCATATGAAGAAAGACTGGATGAACTGGGCTTGTACTCGTTGGAATTTAGAAGATTGAGGGGGGATCTGATTGAAACGTATAAGATCCTAAAGGGATTGGACAGGCTAGATGCAGGAAGATTGTTCCCAATGTTGGGGAAGTCCAGAACGAGGGTTCACAGTTTAAGGATAAAGGTGAAGCCTTTTAGGACCGAGATTAGGAAAAACTTCTTCACACAGAGAGTGGTGAATCTGTGGAATTCTCTGCCACAGGAAACAGTTGAGGCCAGTTTATTGGCTATATTTAAGAGGGAGTTAGATATGGCCCTTGTGGCTGCGGGGGTCAGGGGGTATGGAGGGAAGGCTGGGGCTGTGTTCTGAGTTGGATGATCAGCCATGATCATAATAAATGGCTGTGCAGGCTCGAAAGGCCGAATGGCCTACTCCTGCACCTATTTTCTATGTTTCTATGTTTCTATGTTCCAGTGGTCCAATCTCAACTCTCAGCTCCCTTTTACGCTTTATCTAACTGAAACTGTAATAACTTCATCGTATTTGCGTGGCTGCTCTGATATTTCACGTTTTTTTTCTTTCTTACAGCCTTTTAGATGCCTTTTTACTGGATATTAAAAGCCTCCTAAAACTTACGACTCACTTTTGTTACTTTAAAGGCCATTTCTTTGGCTTTTATGCAGTCCTCATCGTCCACTGCCAGCCACATGCGAACTTCTGCCTCTGTGGTACATATGTGTCGTGCACCTTCTAAGTTATTCACAGAATATTCAGCCATATCGCTCTGCAATTAACGGCGGTAATATTCTCCTCCAGTACACCGGGGCAAGCACCTCCCTCAAGCCCCTTGAATTTTCTTCATACCATTACAATACTGATACATGTAAATTATACTCCGCCTTCTCCAAATGCAGCATGAATTCAATGACATTATCATCACTGCCTCCTAGGGGTCCTTTTACGTTAAGCCCCCGATTAAGACCCGGGTTATAATAGAACATCGAGTCCAAGATAGCTTTGCGGAGTAGGCTCGAGAGCAGTCTGCTCTAAAAATCCATCTGTAATTCCTCCCTTGCAATTTCCCAATCGCCTTGCATTTTGAAGTCCTCATTTCACAGAAACATGGAAAACCTACAGCACAATACAGGCCGTTTGGCTCACAATGCTTTGACGACCATGTACTTACAATACCCAGGGTTACCCATAGCCCTCTACTTTTCTTAGCTCAATGTACCTATCAGCAAGGGGCTGCAGAAGATGGAAATTAATTCTCCAGAGGATTAACAAAGAGGTTAGCGAGTATTTGTTATAGAGAGTGCAATGAAGATTCACCAGACTGATCCCTGGAGCTGTGGGGACATCATATGAAGAAAGATCAAATGCAATAACCCTTTCATTTAGAGAATCGAGGACTGATAGGTCGACACATTGAAATGCACAACATCATTACCGGTTGAACCAGGGATATCAGTCTCTGAAAAAGGGGGTGGACTGTCCGGGACTGAGATGAGGGGAAATGTTTCCAATCCGGGGGTGGTGAATGTCTGTAAATCCCCACTACAGAGGCGGTGAAGACTCAGTGATGATCCTCACATAAAACAGCGGTCGGTAGATGCATGGAGACCGAAGGGATCGAGGAAATAAGGATCGGGTAAAAACATACGGCTGAGATGGAAGGGCAGCCGCCATCTTGTTGATGGTTTGTGGCGGGGAGTGGTGGCGGCTGTTTCTCACTTGATGTTTCAGTGTTTCTGTCCAGTAAGGCCGGATCAATGTGAATAGAAATTAGAAACATAGAAAAACTACAGCAGAATAGAGGTTCGTCGCCCCACAAAGTTGTGCCAAACATCTCCTTACCTTAGAAATTACCTAGGTTTACCCATAGCCCTCTAATTTTCTGAGCTCCATGTCCATGTCCAGGAGTCTCTTAAAAGACCCTATCGTATCGGCCTCCACCACCGTTGCCGGCAGCACATTTCACGCACTCACGATTCTCTGCGTAAAAAACGTATCCCTGACATCTCCTCTGTATCTACTTCCACGCACCTTGACCGATATATAATGTGCGGGTCATGTTTGACCCGTTCAGACAGTTGACAGTGGTAAAAACTCCTTAAATGCCATTTTGAACGAAAATTTCTGACTTTTCCTAAAGTGACCCAAAATGCGCAAAAATGAAGATACTCAAAAATTTTATACTTTTGTACCGGTGCTACAAATTTTTATACATTGAGGATGTTCTGGGTCAAATTCAACTTCTATCTATTGAAATGGATTTTAGATCTACCAGTGTGGGTCAAATCAAGGAAAATGGTGGTTTTAGGGAATCTTGAAACTGTGAAACTGTGCATGCCATGTCTGGTTATATTTTCTATGAGACAGTAATGACAGAGTTCAAGGGGGACTTTCACACTGTCACGAGAACTGCCTGCGTTCCCACGATATTTGCCTAGGTTCCCACCCAGACAGGCACCTGTTGGTCTTTGACGTGTCATGGGGGATACTCGAAACACTGAAAGAGTAAAACAAGGCAATTTTGAGGTCTTATATGTAACTCAGTGGTCACTGAGCCGAACAGTAACACACTGGTCACTGGTCCCCAGAGTAATACACTAGTGACCGGTCCATACTTACCCCACTGGTCACTACAGTAACCCACTGGTCACTGTTCAATACAGTATCCCCTGGTCACTACAGTAACCCACTGGTTACTGGTCCCCAGAGTAATACACTGGTCACTGGTCCATACTTACCCCACTGGTCACTACAGTAACCCACTGGTCACTGGCCGCTACAGTAACCCACTGCTCACTGAGCCTGACAGTATCCCACTGGTCACTGGTCCGGAGAGTAACTCACTGGTCACTGAGCCCGACAGAACCCCACTGGTCACCGATCCTGACAGTATCCCACTGGTCACTGAGCCCTACAGTAAGCCACTGGTCACAGGTTGTTAGGGTAACCTACTGGTCACTGATCCCGACAGTAACCCACTGGTTACGCAGCTCTACAGTAACGCACTGGTCACTAATCCCGACAGTAACCAACTGGTAACTGGTCCCTACAGGAATCCATTGGTCACTGGCCTCTACAGTATCCCACTGATCTCAGATTTGACAACCGTGAGAGAAAACCTACGCGCCGTGTCACTGACAAACTGGCAGCAATCGGGGATGTCTGGGTTATTACATAAGGTTGCAGAGGTCGGAGCTCAGGAGGGCAGAAAACCAGCCATCATCCTTGACTACAATGCCAACAAAGGAGGAGTGGACAACCGTGACAAAGTAACAGGCACATACAGCTGCAAGAGGAGAACAACCCGCAGCCTCTCGCCGTATTCCATAACATCATTGACATAACGACCTACAATGCCTTTGTCATATGGAGTGAGCTGAACCCTAACCGGAGGGCAAGCAAGTGTCATGGTCCTGTCCGTGAAGTTCGTATTCCGGTTCACGATCCGGTCCATCGACCCTTGCTCCAGGTTTTCCTGCCTACCCTGTTTCTGTTCTTGTTGAGCTCTAATTGAGGCAGCTGATGCTCATTGCGGCTGGCTGCATAAATACCTTCAGAGACCAGGGTGTGGCTGCGGATTGTTCTCGTCCTTACTCCTTGAATCCCTTCCTCTGCCTTCTGTTTCCTCGCCTGAAACCCTGCCTTGTCTTGCAGGTAACTCTCGCCTCGCCTGAAGTTCTCGTCTCGCCTTGCTTTGCCAGAAGCCTCGCCTTGTCTTGCCCTCTTGTCCTGGAGCCACCCTGTACCTAGCTCCCTTCTTGTCCCTTGCCTCTGTCGGGAAAGCCAGGCCGTCTCGCCGTTACCTGCGGTTGGTTCTGTTCCTTCCTGTCTCATGCCTCCGTCGGGTGGTGAACGGCACCCTGCCAAGGAGTACCGCGCCCTGCCCAGGTGAACCGCGCCCTGCCCCAGAGGAGTCTGCCTAGCCTCAAGCCTGAGGACTGCAGCCTCCTGCCTAGACTCAAGCCTGAAGACTCCAGCCTCCAGCCTCGCTCATCCTCAAGACTCCTGCCTCCAGCCTCCAGCCTCCCCTCGCCTCGTCTCCTAAGACTTCAGCCTCCAGCCTCGTCTCCCCTGAATACTCCAGCCTTCTACCTAGTCTCAAGCCTGAAGACTCCAGCCTCCTGCCTCCTGCCAAGCCTCGCCTCTAGCCTCAAGCCTGAAGTTTCTAGCCTCGTCCTGCCTGCCTGCCTAGCCTCGTCCTTGCCTAGTTCTGGGGTCTGAGCCAGTGGCAAGACCCAGGTACTGGGTCCTAATCCAGACTATGGCTCGGAGTCCAAACCCGGGCTCCTAGCTCTCTTGTCCAGTCCTCTTCCAGGTTCCTGGTTTTCGTGTCCATGTCCTTGCCATCACCTGAATCCTAGTCCTGTCCCCAGTACTTCAGTGTCTGTGTCTTGAACTTGGGTCCATTCCCAGCCACCGCCTTATGACAGCAAGAGGAACTGGAGGAGGTTCTTTTTGATGGAGCTTGAAAGGCCCTTGTGACTCCATTTATGCAAAGGCGACACCACCTTCCCCGTACAAGAGCCTCAGCAGTACTGGTAAGGGCAGTGCAGCAATCTGAACCTGGCCCTGGTCAACAACAAGTCCCACAAGAAGCGAACACAAGGGGACAGAAGAGAAATAGATGGAACTTCTGCTTTGCAAAAAAGGACTGCAGAACAGGGACAACTTGCTGCAAATGTGGGAAACACATATGACAGGGCCACACACGCAGGGTTTCCTACCACTGCTTGAATGCGAAGTCAAGTTTGCAAACAGCATTTTTTTTGTTTTGTTTGTTGGTTAATGTTAGTTAATGTTCAATTAATAATTAATAGCTAGAAATTTTGAGAGTGCAGAGCTTGTATGTTCCTGTCAGGATTAAAGGCAAAGTGAATAGGAATAAGGAATATTGCAACTCTGATAAAGAAGAATGAAGAGTTGTATGACGTGTATAGGAAACAGCGAGTAAATAAGGTGCTTGAGGAGTATAAAAAGTGCAAGAAAGTGCTTAAGAAAGAAAACAGGAGTGCTAAAAGAAGACATGAGGTTGTCTTGGCAGTCAAAGTGAAGGATAATCTAAAGAGCTTTTAAATGTATATTAAGAGCAAAAGGATTGTAAGGGATAAAATTGGTCATCTTGAAGATCAGACTGGTCGGCTATGTGCGGAACCAACAGAAATAAGGGAGACCTTAAATGAGTTTTTTTGCGTCTCTATTTACTAATGAAACCGGCATGAAGTCTATGGAATTAAGGGAAAGAAGTAGTGAGAACATGGAAACTGTACAGATTGAAAAGGAGGAGGTGCTTGCTATCTTGAGGCAAATTAAAGTGGATAAATCTCCAGCACCTGGTATTCTCTCGGACCTTGAAGGAAACTAGTGTTGAAATTGCAGGGGCCCTGGCAGATATATTTATAATCTCGGTGTCGGTGTTTGCGGGTGAGGTGCCGGAGGATTGGAGAGTCGCTCATGTTGTTCCGTTGTTTAAAAAAGGATCGCAAAGTAATCCGGGAAAATATAGGCTGGTACGTTTGACGTCGGTAGTATGTAAGTTATTGGAGGGAGTATTAAGAGACAGAATCTACAAGCATTTGAATAGACAGGGAGAGTCAACATGGCTTTGTGCGTGGTAGGTCATGTTTGACCAATCTGTTGGAGTTTTGCGAGGAGGTTACCAGGAAAGTCGATGAAGGGAAGGCAGTGGATATTGTCTACATGACTTCAGTAAAGCCTTTGACAAGGTCCGGCATGGGAGGTTAGTTTGGAAAATTCAGTCGCTAGGTTTACATGGAGAGGTAGTAAATTGGATTAGACATTGGCTTAATGGAAGAAACCAAAGAGTGGTAGTAGAGAACTGCTTCTCAGAGTGGAGGCCTGTAACTAGTGGTGTGCCACAGGGATCAGTGCTGGGTCCATTGTTATTTGTCATCTATATCAATGATCTGGATGATAATGTGGTAAATTGGATCAGCAAGTTTGCTGATGATACAAAGATTGGAGGTGTAGTAGACAGTGAAGAAGGTTTTCAGAGCCTGCAGAGGGACTTAGACCAGCTGGAAAAATGGGCTGAAAAATGTCAGATGGAGCTTAATACAGACAAGTGTAAGGTATTGCACTTTGGAAGGACAAACCAAGGTAGAACATACAGAGTAAATGGTAAGGCACTGAGGAGTGCAATAGAACAGAGGGATCTGGGATACAGAAACAAAAATTCCCTAAAAGTGGCGTCATAGGTAGATAGGGTCGTAAAGAGAGCTTTTGGTACATTGCCTTTTATTAATCAAAGTATTGCGTATAAGAGCTGGAATTTTATGATGAGGTTGTATGAGGCATTGGTGAGGCCGAATCTGGAGTATTATGTTCCGTTTTGGTCACCAAGTTACAAGAAGGATATTGATAAGTTTGAAAGAGTGCAGAGAAGGTTTACAAGGATGTTGCCAGGACTTGAGAAGCTCAGTTACAGAGAAAGGTTGAATAGGTCAGGAATTCATTCCCTGGAGCGTAGAAGAATGAGGGGAGATTTGATAGAAGCATATAAAATTATGATGGGTATAGACAGAGTGAATGCAAGCAGGCTTTTCCCACTGAGGCAAGTGGGGACAAAAACCGGAGGACATGGGTTAAGGGTGAGGGGGAAAAAGTTTAAAGGGATCATTTGCGCGGGGGCTTTTTCACACAGAGTGGTGGGAGTATGGAATGAGCCGCCAGGCGAGGTGGTAAATGTGGGTTCTTCTGAACATTTAAGAATAAATTGGACAGATACATCGATGAGAGGTGTATGGAGGGATATGGTCCGTGTGCAGGTCAGTGGGACTAGGCAGAAAAAAGTTCGGCCCAGCCAAGAAGGGCCGAAGGTTTTGTTTCTGTGCTGTAGTTTTTCTATGCTTTCTATGGCTTCTACTTTCTCTGTCGTAATTGTAACTGTGCACACTTCTCTTCCCTGCCACCCTTGAGTGTCCAGCATACTGCTGATGTCTTCCTCAGTAAAGGCTGATGCAAAGTATTTGTGCAGTACCTCCGCCATCTCCTTATCTCCCATTACAATTTCTCCAGCATCATTTTCTATCGGTCTTATATCTACTCTCACCTGTCTATTACTCTTTACATACTTGAAAAAGCTTTTAGTGTCCTCTTTGATATTATTTGTTAGCTTCCTTTCATAGTTAATCTTTTCCCTCCTAATGACCTCCTTAGTTTCCTTTTGTAAGCTTTTAAAAACTTCCCAATCCTCTGCCTTCCCACTAATTTTTGCTTCCTTGTATGCCCTCTGCTTTGCTTTAACTTTGGCTTTGACTTCTCTTGTCAACCACGGTTACATCCTTTTTCCATTCGAAAATTTATTCTTTTTTGGAATATACCTCTCTTGCACCTTCCTCACTTCTCGCATAAACTCCAGCCACTGCTGCTCTGCCGTCTTTCCCGCCAGTGTCCCTTTCCAGTCAACTTTGGCCAGTTCCTCTCTCATGCCACTGTAATTTCGTTTACTCCACTGAAATACAGACACATCAGATTTCGGCTTCTCTTTTTCAAATTTCACAGTAAACTCAATCATGTTATGATCACTGCCTCTTAAGGGTTCCTTCTTCTCAATCTCGCTAATCGCCGCCGGTTCATAACACAATATCCAATCTAGTACAGCCGATTCCCTAGTGGGCTCAACAACAAGCTGTTCTAAAAAGCCATCTCGCAGACATTCTACAAATTCTCTCTCTTGAGATCCAGTGCTGACCTGATTTTCCCAATCCACTTGTATGTTAAAATCCCCCACAATTATCATAACACTGCCCTTCTGACAAGCCTTTTCTATTTCCTGTTCTAATTTGTACTCCACATCCCTGCAGCTGTTTAGAGGCCTATAAATAACTGCCATTAAGGTCCTTTTACCCCTGGAATTTCTCAGCTCAACCCATAAAGATTCTACACCTTCCGATCCTATATCACCTCTTTCTAATGATTTAATATCATTTCTCAACATTAAAGCCACGCCTCCCTCTCGGCCTACCTTCCTATTCTTCTGATACACCGTGTATCCTTGGACGTTCAGCTCCCAGAGACATGTATCCTTTAGCCACGTCTCAGTGATGGCCACAATATCATACCTGCCAATCTGTAGCTGTACGAAAAGGTCATCCCCCTTATTCCTTATGCTGCGTGCATTTAAGTATAACACCTTTAGAGCACTATTTAGTACTTTTCGCTTTGATTTCACTGCAACTTTATTGCACTGTAGCTCATCCCAATGGCTGCAAATTTGCCCCATCACCTGCCTGTCTTTCCTGACATATTTACTGCTCGCTATCTTAGATTTATTTCTGTTTTCCCCTTCCTCCGCTCTGTCATTCCGGTTCCCATCCCCCTGCTAAATTAGTTTAAATCCTCCCTAACAGCCCTATTAAACTTTCCAGCCAGGATATTGGTCCCATTCGGTTCAGGTGTAACCTGTCCTTTTTGACCAGGTCGTACTTCCCCCAGAAGAGATCCCAATTATCCAAAAATTTGAAACCCTGCCCCCTGAAGCACTCTCTCAGCCACGCATTCATCTGCCTGATCCTACTATTCTTGCCCTCGCTAGCACGTGGCACATGTAGTAATCTCGAGATTACTGCCCTGTAGGTCCTGCTTCTCAGCTTCCTTCCCAGAAATCTCTCTTCAGGACCTCTTTCCTTGTCCTATCTATCTCATTGGTACTAACATTTACCAAGACAACTGGCTGCTCGCCCTCTCCCTTCTGAATATTCTGGACCCGATCCGAGACATCCCGTATCCTGGCAGCTGGGATGCAACACACCCTGCGGGTATCTCTATCAGGCTCACAGAACCTCCTGTCCGTTCCACTGACTATGTAATCCCCTATGACTACCGCATTACTCTTCTCCCTCCTTCTCTCCTGTACAACAGCGCCAGGCTCAGTGCCAGAGACCCGGTCACTGTGGGCGTCCCCTGTCTGGTCACCCCTTCAACAGCTTCCAGAACAAGATATTTGTTGCTGAGGGGGACAGCCACAGGTGAGCTCTCCACTATCCGGGCATTTCCCTTCCCTCTCTTGACAGTGACTCAGTTTTCTGACCACTGTGGCCTATGGATGACTACCTCCCTGTAGCTCCTGTCTATCATCTCTTCACTTTCCCTGATAAGCAATAGGTCATCAAGCTGCAGCTCCAGATCCCTAACACGGTCTCTGAGGAGCTGCATCTCGGTGCACTTGGCGCATATGTGGTCATCAGGGAGGCTGGAGTTCTCCCAGGATTCCCACATCTGACACCCTGCACAAAGCACTAACCCTGCAGGCATGCTATCTAATTCTACAGGAATGAAACAGGAAAAATAAGTCTACTCACCCACTTATCTCGCCAAACAGAGGAACGTTTTAAACCGTTAGCTCGTACGTTAGCTGTGAGATCCCTGCTGTAACTGTCTGTCCGGGCCGATTCGCGAAAGTGCGGGTGGGTGGGGGAGGGAGAAAAAGAGTTGGTGCCTCGCTCTCGCCTCTTCCCGTTTACCGCACCGTTGAAGCCAAAGCCCTACACTCTGCTTTCCTGAACATACCTAACAGACTCCACCCTGTCTAAACCCCTTGCCCTTGGAGATGCCAATCGATATTTGGCAAATTAAAATCTCCACCATGGCAACCCTGTTATTATTACACCTTTCCTGAATCTGTCTCCTACCTGCTCCTCGATGTCCCAGTTACTATTGGGTAGTCTATAAAAAACACCCAGTAGAGTCACTGATCCCTTCCTGTTTCTAACTTCTACTCACGGAGACACAGTAGACGATTCCTCCATGACTTCCTTCTTTTCTGAAGCCGTGACATTATTACTGATCATCAGTGCCACGCCCCCACCTCTTTTCCCTCCCTCCCTGTCCTTTCTGAAACATCTGAAGCCTGTCCGTCAAAGTAACCATTCCTGCCCCTGAGTCTTCCAAGTCCCTGTCATGGCCACAACATCATAGCACCAATTACTCATCCACGCTCTAAGCTCATTCCCTTTGTTCAGAATGCCTCTTGCTTTAAAATAGACACATCTCAAACCATCAGTCTCTGTGTATCTATTCTGTAACACCTGCCTATCTTCCCTCCCGCACTGTCTCCAAGCATTCTCTATATGTGAACAGATCACCTTTTCCTCCGTCTCTTCAGTTCTGTTCCCACCCCCGCCCCCACCGCTTCCAGTTTAAGCTCTCCCCAATAACCTTAGTAAACCTCTCTGCCACCGTGTTGGTTTCCCTCGGCTTCAAGTGCAAACCGTCCTGTTTTACAGGTCGTGCTTGCCCCAAAAGAGGTTTTTGGTCCCAATGATCCAGAAATCTGAATTCTTGCCCACTTCTCCAATCACGCAGCCACTCATTTATCCTCCACCTTACTCTATTCCTATTCTCACTGTCGCGTGACCCAGGCTGTAATCCCGAGATTACTACATAGAAGCATTGAAACATAGAAAACATACATCACAATACAGGCCCTTCGGCCCACAAAACTGTGCCGAACATGACCCTACCTTAGAACTACTTAGGTTTTACCCATAGCCCTCTATTTTTCGAACCTCCGTGTAATCATCCAGGAGTCCCTTAAAAGACCCAATCGTTTCCGCCTCCACCACCGCCGCCTGCAGCCCATTCCACGCACTCACCGCTCTCTGAGTGAAAAACTTACCCCTGATATCTCCTCTGTATCCACTCCCTATCACCTTAAACCCGTGTCGTGTTGTGGTAACCACTTAAGCCCTGGGAAAAAGCCTCTGACTATCCGCACCACTCGCACCACTCGTTCGTCCATATCATTCTAAGTGTGTACGCAACTGAATGCGGCAGCGTCTCTCCTGCATTCTTCACCATCTGAATTTTACCTCTGCGGTAGAATTGATCTGTTTGCTTTGATGCCCTTGTTCTCTCTTACAGGTATGTTACCCACGTCATCATAAGCAAGCTGGCTCATCATCAACTGTATCATACTGGATTCCTTATCTCTGCCGTATTATCTTAACCATGCCCAACAGCTCTAGTAAATCTGACCGCAAAGAAAAATCAATTGTTGTTTTATTCAAAGGATTTCACAAAGTGCCACAGATGAAGCGGCTTATCGAGCTAAAATCACATAGTGTTACCGGAGCACCCTTCACCCTACTGTCAGTTTCAGCACCCACTCGATACAACAAAACTTTTGGTCCATTTATCGCTCCGCGCCCATTCACAGTCTTAGACTTCCACTTACCCGTCTAATGCAAGTACATGGTTGAAGCCAAACCTGTGAACAAAATAGAAATAATTATATCTACGTAATCTGGAAACTATCTGCTTTGTGGCTCATTAAAATATCATTACTTGTTCCTGGCCCACTCAGTGAGTATCACTGTTCTGATTCTCAGTCAGAACGTTTCAGCAGGTCATTTCGAAAAGGGATGAGTTTGAAGAATGTGAAGAAAACAACGAGTAAGAGGGCTTGCTAGCAAAGCGGGGTGCTCAGCGACGCAGACCTGCGAACTGCAGGGTGCTCAGAGAGAGCTCAGAGCTGGGACAGATTTCGGCTGAGTTATTACACACGGTAAAAGGCTGAGCACCTGAACAGTGTTGAAGAGCTGGCTATAGGAGATAACGTGAGATCGCAACAGCACACTTTGTACGATTAAGACGTATAACAATAGAACCCTGGAAGAACAGTTTTGAAAATACCGAGCTGCAGCTTCTGAGAAAACTTTAAGGAACTGAAGCAACTGTTGGTTTTGGTGCATATTGGCACCAATGATATAGATAGAGAAGATGAGGAGGTCCAGAAGGGAGGTTTTAGGAAGGTAGGTGGAAAGCTGAAACACCGGAACCTCCAACGCAGTAGCCTCTTGATTACTGCGCCACGTGGATAAACTGTTTTTTTAAAGTTCCCCTTACATGGTTTCTAAAGATTCATGGTTCAAATTGAAGGTTGTGCCCTCGACAGGAGACATCCTCTCCACATCCACCCTGTCTATTCGGTAAGTCTCAATGATTTCACCACGTATTCTTTCAACTTCCAGAGAGTACATCCCAAAGCTGCCAAACACTCTTCATATGTTAACTCCTTCAGTCCTGGAATTGCCTTCATGAACTTCCTCTGGCCCAAATCTGTTGGCAATACTCCGACTGCGGCCTTACTAGTGTCTTATAAAGGCTTATCATTACCAACTTGCTTTTACATTTTACTCCTCTTTAAATAAATAACGCCATTGCATTTGATTTCCTTACGACACACTCAACCTATAAGTCAACATTTTGAGAGAGTTGCACGAGGACTCCCAGGTTTCTTTGCACGTCTGATAACGGAACTTCCTCCCCACTTAAACAATAATCTGCTCTATTGTTCCTTCAAGTAAAGTGCATTATAATACATTTCCCAACACCGTTATGGATCTGCCAAATTTTATGATTTATATGCATCCCGCTCTATTTGCATTATACCCAGAATCATTGGCTTTGTCTTCTCTGCCATGAACCTCGCCCGTATCCTACCCAATCCACCTGGACAACTCCTCCATCATGCTCCTGAACTCCCTTTATTTCATTACAATACTGATGTCACCACCACAAATTCGGCAGCGCAGCAGATTCGGAAATTGCGCCTGTGAATATGCACGAGCCTGCTAATTATTATTTCACGTTTTTAACTCCATTCGTTCCGTCGGAGCCAATGCTAAAGAACCCATGTCTTGAGGATCCCAAGGCAAGCTCCAAGAACCCAAGCCTCGAGGATCCCAAGCCAAGCTCGATGAGCATTAGCTTCGAAGATCCCAAGCGAAGATTGAAGAACACTAGCCTACAGGATCCCAAGCCAAGCTCCATGTACACAAGCCTCGAAGACCCAAACCTCCAAGCTCAAGACCCAAGAGCCCAGCCTGCATCCAAGCTCAAGACTTAAGACCCCGGCCTGCAGCCAAGCTCAAGAACCATCTTTCGTACATCATCTTCAGTACTCTATTCACCGATGCCGTACCTTTCCCTCTACTGACGGTCACCCAGTTGCCTGTCTTCTGCAACAGAAATGTGATAACCTCTTTATTACCCTTATCTATCAGCCATTTATTCTCAAGCTTGAGCCGAAAGTCATTGACCTGCAGCTCCTGTTCCTATATACGATGTGGATCAACAACTCGCCTCTCCTGTTGTGGATGTGGTTATTCGGGGGACTGGGGATCTCCCAGACTTTCGACATCACACATACCGTACAAAACACTGCCCCTGCAGCCATTCTTGCTACTATTCCATAATAGATGGGGAATGAAGTATAAACTATCAAAAACAAACTTGCAAACAAGAGGAAATCTGCAGATTCTTGAAATCCAGAAGACAACAACAACGAGAACAACAACAACAACAACACACAATGCCGGAGGAACTCAGAAGAGCAGGCAGCATCTGCAGAGAAAAAGCAGTAGATGTAAAAAGTTGGGGCCTGAGTGATAGAGAAACACAAAGTGATAGGTAAAATAAAGGGAAAGGATGAATCAAAGACCTGGGAAGTTGATTACTGGAAGATACAGATGGGCATGGAGGAATGAAATGGGGGCTGTGTAGCACTTGAGGGAGGCGGTGTACGGCCAAGGAGATAAGTTGAGAGAGGGGAAAGGACATGGGAAAAGGAGGGGATACGTGGCACACTGTTTCCATTCCCGTGTGATTCCTTTTTGAACTTTCCACATTCACAATGGACGGGGGAAACAATCTGAAAATTCCAGGCCTGTTACACTGATTTCAGTCATTGCGAGGATGTTGGATTCCATTATTAAGAGCGGGCTTTTGATGTACTTGGACGCACGTGATAAATTAGGCCAAAGCCAGCATAGTTTCCTTCAGGGAAAATCATAATCGAGAAGTCTGCTAGTATTTTTTGACGAAATAACAGGAAGGGAAGATCATAAGACCAGAAAGCCATACAACTATAAGACCCGGAGAAAAAAATGACCATTCAGCCGCTTGAGTCTGCTCCGGTATTCCATCATGGCTGATCCCGGATTTCACTCACTCCATACACGTGTCTTCTCTCCATATCCATTGGTGTCCTGACTGATAAGGAAAAGATGCACTTTCGCTTAAAAAATACTCAAGGAGTTATTCGTATTAAGCCCTGTGAGTTTGTCTAGCAATTTCCTTTGTAATAGCTACAGCACTCACTCCAACTCCAAGACGTTTCGTCCCATTGGAACACTGATGTTGCCTTCGAAAGTGAAGGAGATACAAAGTCTCAATTAAAATAATCTTCCATTTCTTTATCCTCAATTTCTACCTCATCAGAATCATGTTCCTTTACTCTGAACATACCTGGGAAAAATTAAAAAAATCTAATGGTATCCTGCATTATATTATTCGTTAGGATGCCATCAAATTTCATTTTCCCACTTATTTTCACTTTTTAGTTGTCTTTTGCTGGATATCCTAAAAACATACCTATCACATAACTTCCCATTCACTTTTGCTACCTGATACGTCCTTTCCTTTATTTATACAATCCCTGTCTCCTTTGTCACGCACAGTTGCCTACCCCTGCCACTTGAGATCCTTTTCCATATTCATCCAATGCCTTGTGAATTATTCCCAGAAAGTTCTTCTATCTCTTCTCTGTCGTGAATCCCTCCAGTATCCTCCTCTAATCCACGTCGTCAAGCTCCTTCCTCATGCGCCTGCATTTCCCCTTTATCCAATGCGATTCTGATTCATGTGAGTTATGTGACTCCATCTACTCCATTTACAAAGAATCAACGTTCTCTGATCCCATGTCACCTGTTTCTAAAGCGTCACACTTACTGTCTGTGCTTTCAATACACAATATATCCTTTGATGTAAAGCTGCCAGCTATGGTCTTCTTTCAGCCAGGACTCGGCCTTTTCCCACAACGTAACATCGGCCAATCCCAAATTGCGCCACGAGTTTGTAGACCTTATTCTGAATTCTACCCGCATTTAAATACAGCACCTTCAGTCCTGCATTCTTCGCCGTTTTGAATGTTGCCTCTGTTAACTCTGCTCCGTTTGCACTTCTACCCAATCATTGACTTCTCCTGTCTTATATTCATGTTGAACCCCTCATCGACATATATACCTACGGGTGTATCCTCAGCAATACATCCTGGTTCCGGTTCCACTGCCATGTTATTTTACACCACTTCTAACAGCTCAAGTCAATCTGAGAAAATCAATTACACTGGATTTCTTAGATTTTCAGAAATTCTTTCACAAGGAGCCGCACATGAGGCAATTTAACGAGCTAATCTCCCATGGTATTACAGCAGCCCTCCCGATGCGTTCCGTCAGTTTGACGACCCACCCGATACAGCAGCATTTTTGTTTCATTTGTCGCCCCGCGCACAGTCACAATCTTTGATTTCCACTTACCCGCCCTTGAACAAAGGTGCAGGAGATGGATCTATGCTGCGTTTGCTGCGCCTGTGGAAAGAAAATAGAAAATTATATGTCCGTAATCTGGAACCAGTAATCAGCTCCCGGTTCATTAAACGATCCTTTGGTCTATTTGCCGTCCCTGTCACAGCGTCCCACAGTTCTGATTCGATGTCAGAACGTTCGAGCAGGTCAGTTTGAAAAGGGATACGTTTGAATAATTTGACGTAAACAAAAAAATTAGAGGACATGCCAGTAAAGTGGGATGCTCAGCGATGCAGAACTGCCACGGGCAGTGTTCAGAGACAGCAGCTCAAAGATGGACCCCACTCGGGTGAGTTAATAAACAGGGCAAAAGGCTGAGCACATTTGCCGGGTTGAGGAGATGGCTGTGGATGACCACCTGAGCCCTCAGCAGCGCACTATATGCATTTAAGGAGGATAACAAAAGGGTCCCGGAAGAACAGATGTTTAGATATTGAAACAATAAGCGATAGGCCAAAGGAACAATTATAAATTTAACATAATGCTGGAGAGGCTTGAATGGGATTTAGGGAAAACATGGATGAGCGCATTCGATACTTTGCATCGGTCTTCACTGTGGAAGACGCCAGTAACTTGACCAACATTTCAAGGCAAAAGTATTGTGCGGCGACCAATCAACAGAGAAGTATTCATTAGAAAAGGAAGAAAATTCAAGTGTAACTATAGCGTCAATACGTTTGAGTTCCCCTCCCCACCTTCTTTATAGGGCCTCTGCCCCTTCCCTCTACAGTCCTGACGACGGGTTCCAACCCGAAACGTTGCCTGATCGTTTCCACGGGTGCTGCCCGACCTGCTGATTTCCTGCAGCGTGTTGTGAGTGTTGCTTTGATCCCAACATCTGCAGAGTATTTTGTGTTTTCAGTGCGCCTGTCTAAGATCCTCCGGCTTGGGCGAGAGAACAGTATCTGGCAACGTTATCGTTGTGTTCTTATTTCTCCATTCCTCATCTGTTATTGAGAATTGCTCCAGGGGCAATGTTTTGCACCCTGTTTGCGATGCAGGAATTCTACAAGTCGTCCACCCTCCACGATAGACAAATATGCAGTTGGTGCACCGAACTGCAAGTCCTAAACAAAGTATGAACGAACTGGAGAAGCAGTTGATGAATCAAGGCGTACGGGCCGCTGCTTTCTACCATGTCTGTCAATGATTTGGACGACGATATATGTTAATAAATGGATTTTTGGATACATTTGCCGATGATACAAAGATACGTGGAGGAGCGGGTAGTGTTGAGGAAGCAGAGAGCCTGCAGAGAGACTTAGATAGTTTTGTGGAATGGGCAAAGAAGTGGCAAATGAAATTCAATGTTCGAAAGTGCACTTTGGTGGAAGAAATAAACGGACAGACTATTATTTAGATGAGGAGAGAATTCAAAATGTAGAGATGGAAAGGGACTTGGGAGTTATTGTGCAGGATACCCTAAAGATTATGCTTCTAATTGAGTGGTTTGTGAAGAAGGCGAATGCAAGATTGGCATTCATTTCTGGAGGTATATAATATAAGAGCAGGGATGTGATGTTTAGGCTCTATAAAGCACTAGTGAGACCACACTTGGAGTATTGTGTGCGGTTTTGTGCTTATTTTAGAAAGGGTATACTGACATTGGAAAGGTTTCAGAGAAGATTCAGGAGAGTGATTCCAGAAATGAAAGGGTTACCATATGAGGTACGCCTGGCTGCACAATGGCTGTATTCTCTGGAGTTCAGGAGGAAGAGGGGCGATCTCGGAACATTCCGAATGTAAAACGGCCTCACACACGGGGAAAGCAGCAGATGCAGGAAAAATATCTATAGGAAGAAGCACAGTCAACGTTTCGGGTCGAGACACTTCGTCAGGGCTGAACAGTTTAGATATGGCAAAGATATTTGCCATGGGAGGGGATTCTAGGACAAGAGGGCAGGACTTCACGATTGAAGGACGCCCTTTTAGAACTGAGATACCGAGAAATTACTTCAGTCAGAGGGTGGTAAATCCCTGGAATTTCAAGCCACGTGCGATTGTGGAGGCAACGGCGCTAGGTGTATTTAAAGCAGAGATAGATGGGTTATTGGTTATCGGTGGCATCAATGAGTATCGGTTGAAAGCAGGAAAGTGGGAATGACAGGAAGAATTGTATCAGCCCATGATTGAATGGCGGAGCAGCCTTGGTGGGCCGAATGGCCTACTTATGCTCCTAGATCTTATGGTCCTATGGTCCTATGGACCTCTCGCGCACTGCTCGTGTCTTCCACAGTTGAATCGTTCATCGGTGATTTTTTTTTGCGCCGATTACTACCACACCAGCATCATTTTCCAGTGGTCTAATATCAACTCTTAACTGCCTTTATTTTTATATGAATGACTTGTATATCTTAACTAACTAACTAACTAAATATATAAATAATAAATTATATATATATATAAACTTTTAGTGTCCTGGCTTTAACGTATTTGCGAGTCTGCTCTCACATGTCAACTTTTCCCTTCTTATCGCTCTTTAGTTGCCGTTTTTGTTTTGGATTTTAAAAGCTTCGTAATTCTGCATCTCCTACTCACCTTTTCTACCTTAAATGCTTTTTCTTTGGCTTTTCTGCCGTCCTTATTGTCCATTACCTGTTATGGTTGCCTACCTTGGGGGCTTGTGAACCTCCTCTGCTGTGCTACATTTGTATCCTGCGCATTTTGAGTTATCCAGAGAACCTTCAGCTATCTCTGGTCTTCTATTAACCCCTCCGATATTCTCCTCCCATCCAGCTGGGCAAGCACCTCCTTTGTAATTCTCTTTATTCCATTGCAATACTGTTACATGTGCCTTATGCTTTCTCCTTTCAAATTGCAGTATGAAATTAATCATATTATGTTCACTGTCTCCTTGGGGATCATTTACGATAAGCTCTCAAGTAAAACCTAAAAATTCCAGAGAACACATCCCTAAAGCTGACATACACCTCTCATATCTTAACAACCCTAATCCCGGAATTATCCTCATAAGCTTCCAATGTTCTAAAACTCTTGAAAATATTACAAGTGCGGCCTGACTAGTGTTTTATGAAGCGTAACCACGTTGTTTTGATATTCTATTTCTCTTGAAATAAATAACTCCGTTGCATTTGCTTTATTTACCACAGACTCAACCTGTAATTCAACCTCTTGGGAGAGTTGCTCGACGAAACCTACGTCTCACTGCACCTAATAATATTTGAACCTGCTCCCCATTTAGAAATTAGAACGCACTTCTTTTCCAAAATGCATTGTCATACATTTCACAACACTGTATTCCATCTGCCACATGTTTGCACATTCGTCCAATTTGTATAAGTCCTGCTGGAATCTGGTAGCTTCTTCAGAACTACCAACCACTCCACCTATCTTCGCATCATCCGCAAACTTTGCCAAAAGACATCATGATTATATCTTTCCTGTACACAGTATAGGATGTCACAGAACAGTACAGCACAGTACAAGCCCTTCGGCCCACAATGTTGTGCCGACCCTCAAACCCTGCCTCCCATATAACCCCCACCTTAAATTCCTCCATATACCTGTCTAGTAGTCTCTAAAACTTCACTAGTGTATCTGCCTCCACCAGTGACTCAGGCAGTGCATTCCACGCACCAACCACTCTCTGAGTGAAAAACCTTCCTCTAATATCCCCCTTGAACTTCCCACCCCTTAACGTAAAGCCATGTCCTCTTGTATTGAGCAGTGCTGCCCCGGGGAAGAGGCGCTGGCTCCCCACTAGATCTATTCCTCTTATTATCTTGTACACCTTTATCATGTCTCCTCTCATCCTCCTTCTCTCCAAAGAGTAAAGCCCAAGCTCCCTTAATCTCTGATCATAATCCATACTTTCTAAACCAGGCAGCAACCTGGTAAATCTCCTCTGTACCCTTTCCAATGCTTCCACATTCTTCCTATAGTGAGGTGACCAGAACTGGACACAGTACTCCAAGTGTGGCCTAACCTGAGTTTTATAGAGTTGCATCATTACATCGCGACTCTTAAACTCTATCTTCGGCTTATGAAAGCTAACACCCCATAAACTTTCTTAACTACCCTATCCACCTGTGAGGCAACTTTCAGGGATCTCTGGACATGTACCCCGAAGTCCCTCTGCTCCTCCACACTACCAAATATCCTGCCATTTACTTTGTATTCTGCCTTGGAGATTGTCCTTCCAAAGTGTACCACCTCGCACTTCTCCGGGTTGAACTCCATCTGCCACTTCTCAACAGCACTTCTGCAACCTATCAATATCTTTCTGCAATCTTTGACAATCCTCTACACTATCTACAAAATCACGAACCTTTCTGTCGTCTGCAAACTTGCCAACCCACCCTTCTACCCCTACATCCAGGTCGTTAATAAAATCTCGAAAAATAGAGGTCCCAGAACAGATCCTTGTGGGACACCACTAGTCACAATCCTCCAATCTGAATGTAGTCCCTCCACCACTACCCCCTGCCTTCTGCAGGCAAGCCAATTCTGAATCTACCTGGCCAAACTTCCCTGGATCCCATGCATTCTACCTTTCTGAATAAACCTACCGTGTGGAACCTTGCCAAATGCTTTACTAAAATCCATATTGATCACATCCACTGCACTACCCTTATCTATATGCCTGGTCACCTCATCAAAGAACTCTATCAGGCTTGTTAGACACGATCTGCCCTTCACAAAGCCATGCTGATTGTCCCTGATCAGACCATGATTCTCTAAATGTCTATAGTTTCTATCTCTAAGAATCTTTTCCAACAGCTTTCCGACCACAGACGTAAGGTTCACTGGTCTATAATTACCCGGACTATCCCTACTACCTTTTTTGAACAAGGGGACAACATTCACCTCCCTCCAATCCTCTGGTACCATTCCCGTGGACAACGAGGACATAAAGATCCTAGCCAGAGGCTCAGCAATCTCTTCTCTCACCTCGTGGAGCAGCCGGGGAAATATTTCGTCAGGCCCCGGGGACTTCTCTGTCCTAATGTATTTTAACAACTCCAACACCTCCTCTCCCTTAATATCAACATGCTCCAGAATATCAACATCAGTCATATTATCCGCACCATCATCAAGCTCCCTCTCATTGGTGAATACCGAAGAGAGGTATCACTGAGGACCTCCCACAGCCTCCAGGCACATCTTCCCACCTTTATCTCCAATCGGTCCTACCTTCACTCCTGTCATCCTTTTTTTCTTCACATAATTGAAGAATGCCTTGGGGTTCTCCTTTACCCTACTTGCCAAGGCCTTCTCATGCCCCCTTCTTGCTCTTTTCAGCCCCTTGTTAAGCTCCTTTCTTGCTTCCCTATATTCCTCAATAGACCCATCTGATCCTTGATTCCTAAACCTCATGTATTCCGCCTTCTTCCACCTGACTAGATTTTCCACCTCACTTGTCACCCATGGTTCCTTCACCCTACCATTCTTTATCTTCCTCACCGGGACAAATTTATCCCTAACACCCGCAAGAGATCTTTAAACGTCGACCACATGTCCACAGTACATTTCCCTGCAAAAACATCACCTCAATTCACACCCGCAAGTTCTAGCCTTATAGCCTTATAATTTGCTTTTCCCCAGTTAAAAGTTTTCCTGTGCTCTCTGATTCTATCCTTTGCCGTGTTAATGCTAAAGGCCAGGGAGCGGTGGTCACTGTCCCGTAGATGCTCACCCACTGAGAGATCTGTGACCTGACCCAGTTCATTACCTAGTACCAGATTTAGTATGGCATTCCCCCTGGTCGGCCTGTCCACATACTGTGACAGGAATCCGTCCTGGACACACTTAACAAACTCTGCCTCATCTAAACCCTTGGAACTAATCAGGTGGCAATCCATATTAGGGAAGTTAAAGTCACCCATGATAACAACCCTGTTATTTTTGCACCTTTCCAAAATCTGCCTCCCAATCTGCTCCTCTGTATCTCTGCTGCTACCAGGGGGCCTATAGAATACTCCCAATAGATTAACTGCTCCCTTCCTGTTCCTGACTTCCACCCATATTGACTCAGAAAAGGATCCTGCTACATTACCCACCCTTTCTGTAGCTGTAATAGTATCCCTGACCAGTAATGCCACCCCTCCTCCCCTTTTTCCGCCCTCCCTATCCCTTTTAAAGCACTGAAATCCAGGAATATTGAGAATCCATTCCTGCCCTGGTGCCAGCCAAGTCTCTGTAATGGCCACTAGCAGCCTCGTTTGTTGCAACTACTCAGACGCTTCCTAAGTATCTAAATAAATTACATCCAGTCCCTCTCCTTTTTTCAAGCTACTGGTTGCCTCCTCGATTAAATCTAACAGATCCTTCAGGCCAGAGCTCATTTCACCAATGAGAGGGAGCTTGATGATGGTGAGGACAATATGAGTGAGGCTGATATTCTGGAGCATGTTGATATTAAGGGAGAGGAGATGTTGGAGGTGTTAACATACATTAGGTTGGATAAGTCCGCGGGGCCTGACGGAATATTCCCCAGGCTGCCCCACGAGGCGAAGGAAGAGATTGCTGAGCCTCTGGCTAGGATCTTTATGTCCTCGTTGTCCACGGGAATGGTACCAAATGATTGGAGGGAGGCGAATGTTGTCCCCTTTTTCAAAAAAGGTAGTAGGGATAGTCCGGGTAATTATAGACCAGTGAGCCTTACATATGTGTTGGGAAAGCTGTTGGAAAAGATACCTAGAGATAGGATCACTGAGCATTTAGAGAATCATGGTCTGATCAGGGACAGTCAGCATAGCTTTGTGAAGGACAGATCATGTCTAACAAGCCTAATAGAGTTCTTTGAGGAGGTGACCAGGCATATAGATGAGGGTAGTGCAGTGGATGTGGTCTATATAAAAGTTAGTAAGGCATTTGAAAATGTTCCACACGGTAGGCTTATTCAGAAAGTCATAAGGCATGGAATCCAGGGAAGTTTGGCAAGGTGGATACAGAATTGGCTTGCCTGCAGAAGGCACTGGGTTGTACTGGAGGGAGTACATTCAGATTGGAGGATTGTGACTAGTGGTGTTCCACAAGGATCTGTTCTGGGACCTCTGCTTTTCGTGATTTTTATTAACGAGCTGGATGTGGGGGTAGAAGGGTTGGTTGGCAAGTTTGCAGACGATACAATGGTTAGTGGTGTTGTAGATAGTGTAGAGGATTGTCAAAGATTGCAGAAAGACACTGATAGTTTGCAGAAGTGCTGTTGAGAAGTGGCAGATGGAGTTCAACCCGGAGAAGTGCGAGGTGGTACACTTTGGAAGGACAATCTCCAAGGCAGAGTACAAAGTAAATGGCAGGATACTTGGTAGTGTGGAGGAGCAGAGTGTTCCGGGGGTGCATGCCCACGGATAGCTGAAAGTTGTCTCTCAGGTGGATAGGGTAGTTAAGAAAGCTTATGGGGTATTAGCTTTCATAACTCGAGGGATAGATTTTAAGAGTCTTTGGAGAGAAGGAGGATGAGAGGAGACATGATAGAGGTGTACAAGATAATAACTGGTATAGATAGAGTGGATAGCCAGTGCCTCTTCCCGAGGTCAGCACTGCTCAATACAAGAGGACATAGCTTTAAGGTAAGGGGTGCGAAGTTCAAGGGGGATATTAGAGGAAAGGTTTTTACTCAGAGAGTGCTTGGTGCGTGGAATGCACTGCCTGGGTCAGTGGTGGAAGCAGATACACTAGTGACGTTTATGAGACTACTAGTCAGGTATATGGAGGACTTTCAGGTGGGGGGTTATTTGGGAGGCAGTGTTTGAGGGTCGTCACAACATTGTGGTCCGAAGGGCCTGTGCTGTGCTTTACTATTCTATGTTCTATGTTCTATGTTTATAGAAACCACACTGATTTTCAGGTATTTCACCATTAGATTCCAAATAACTCGAAACATTCTTGATAACAGATCGATTACTTTCCCAACCACTGACACCAGGCTAACTGGCCTATAATCTCCCTGATCTTGCCTTCGTCCTTTCTTAAAGAGTGTAGTGACTTTTGCAATCTTCCAGTCCTCTGCTACCATACCAGAATCCAATGATTCCAGGGATGGCATGAGCAATGCATCGGTTATCTCTTCAACCACATCTCTCAGGACAGTGGCATGTATTTCATCTGGCCATGGTGACTTATGCATCTTGTCCTTCAAGTTTCCCTGGCACATATTCCTTTCTGACACTGATGCCTGGTCCCTGATATTCACCGACCTCTGGCACACTGCTAGTGTCCTCCACAGTGAAAGCAGATTGAAAGTACATATTGTTCATCTGCAATTTCCTGAGCTTCAGTTACTACCTTAACAACATCAATTCCCAGTGGTCCAATACCATCTTCCAACTCCCTTTTACTCTTCATGTAACTGAAAAAAACCCTTTTAGTCTTGGATTTATCGTATTTGCTCTACTTTTTTTTATATTCCTCCAATCCTCTGGAATGGTACTGGAGAATTGGAGGGAGGCGAATGTTGTCCCCTTGTTCAAAAAAGGTAGCAGAGGTAGTCCGGTTAATTATAGACCCGTGAGCCTTACGTCTGTGGTGGGAAAGCAGTTGAAAAAGATTCTTACAGATTGCATCAATGGGCATTTAAAGAATCATGGTCTGATCAGAGACTGTCAACATGGCTTTGTGAAAGGCAGATCGTGTCTGACAAGACTAATAGATTTATTTTGAGGAGGCGACCAGGAATATAGATGAGGGTAGTGCAGTGGATGTGGTCTATATGGATTTTAGTAAGGCATTTGACAAGGTTCCACACGGTAGGCTTATTCAGAAAGTCCTATGGCATGGCATCCAAGGAAGTTTGGCCAGGTGGATTCAGAATTGGCTTGCCTACAGAAAACAGAGGTTCGTGGTGGAGCGAGTACATTCGGATTAGACGGCTGTGACTAGAGGTGTCCCACAAGGATCAGTTCTGGGACCTCTACTTTCGTGATTTTTATTAATATCCTGGATGTGTGGGGTAGATGGGTAGGTTGGCAAGTTTGCAGACGACGCAAAGGTTGGTGGTGTTGTAGATAGTGTAGAGGATTGTCGAAAATTGCAGAGAGACATTGATAGGATGCAGAAGTGGGCTGAGAAGTGGCAGATGGAGTTCAACCCGGAGAAGTGTGAAGTGGTACACTTTGGAAGGAGAAACTCCAAGGCAGAGTACAAAGTAAATGGCAGGATACCTGGTAGTGTGGAGGAGCAGAGGGGCATGTCCACAGATCCCTGACAGTTGTCACACAGGGAAATAGGACAGTTAAGAAAATTTATGGGGTGTTAGCTTTCATAAGTTGAGGGATAGAGTTTAAGAGTGGCGAGTTAATAATGCAGCTCTATAAAATTCTGGTTAGGCCTCACTTGGAGTACTGTGTCCAGTTCTGGTTGCCTCACTACAGGAAGGATGTGGAAGCATTGGAAAGAGTACAGAGGAGATTTACCAGGATGCTGCCTGGTTTAGAGAGTATGGATCAAGATCAGAGATGAAGGGAGCTAGGGCTTTACTCTTTGGAGAGAAGAAGGATGAGAAGAGACATGATAGAGATATACAAGATATTAAGAAGAATAGATAGAGTGGATAGCCAGCTCCTCTTCCCCAGGGCACCACTGCTCAGTACAAGAGGACATGGCTTTATGGTAAGGGGGGAGAAGTTCAAGGGGGATATTAGAGGAAGGATTTTTTACTTAGAGTGTGGTTGGTGCGTGGAATGCACTGCCTGAGTCAGTGGTGGAGTCAGATACACTAGTGAAGTTTAAGAGACTACTAGACAGGTATATGGAGGAATTTAAGTTGGGGGCTTATATGGGAGGCAGGGTTTGAGGGTCGGCACAGCATTGTGGGCCGAAGGGCCGTACTGTGCTGTACTATTCTATGTTCTAAATTCTAAATAATCTGGATGCAGAAGTGGAAGGATTAGTTCGCAAATTTGCCGAAGACACAACGCTTGGGGTGTTGAGGATATTGTGGAGGATTGTCCGAGGTTACAGCGGGACATTGATAGGATGCAAAACTGGGCTGAAAAGTGGCAGATGGAGCTCAACCGAGATAAGTGTGAGGTCAAATATGACGGCAAAACTAGCATTAATGTGCTGAATTCTGGTCGCCTCACTACAGGAAGGACGTGGAACCATAGGAAGGGTGCAGAGCAGATTTACAAGGTTGTTGCCTGGATTGGGGAAAATAACTTATGAGATTAGGTTGAGTTTACTGGGGCTTTTTCTCCTTAGAGGGCCGGAGGACGAGAGGTGACATGATAGGGACATGCAAGATAATGAGAGGCATTGATTGTGTGGATAGTCAGTTCTTTTTCCCAGGGCTGAAATCGCTAGCACGAGAGGGCATAGTTTTAAGGTGCTTGGAATTAGGTACAGAGGAGAATTCAGGGATATGATTTTTACGCAGTGAGTGGTGAGTGCGTAGAATAGGCTGCCGTTGGTTGAGGCGGAAACGATAGGGGCTTTTAAGAGAGTCCTGGATGGGTATATGGTGCTTAGAAAAATAGAAGGTTATCGGTAAGCCGAGGTAGTTATAAGTTAAGGGCATGCTCGGCACAGCTTTGTGGGCCGAAGTTTCTGTATTGTGCTGTAGTGTTTTCTGTGTTTCTATGTTTTTATACCGGCACCTATGGCATGGATAGAAAAGGTGAGAATGCCCTGCAGATAGATTTTAGGGAGCTCGACAAAAAGCAGATAAACCGGACGTCCAGGACAGAAATCCTGTGTTGCTTGACCACGTGAACAACTGTCTCTAGAGGTGCGTAAAAAGAGCTAGTTCATAAGGAGGACGTTCCCGATCATGAATGTAGAGTTTCGCGGCAGACTTTCTGATTCATGGAGTGACCAATCAGTAAGCAGAGATACCTTTCAAGCATGACCGCGATCAGAAGTGATCCAAATTTTGACGGAATGTTTTTTTTTGAACTTTTGACTGTTATTTTCATATTTGAGGGGCGACCATTAAGAAAGTTTGGTTCAGTAGAAAAGATCGAAAGGTGATTCTACCTGTATCTGGGGAGGTTTCCGGTCATCAGAACTTGGTAAGCTTAATTGTCTTCTTAGCTAATATCACTCTCTGTGCTTATTTGTCTATTTCTCATTCATTAGGGCATAGTGTTTGAATGAAAATCGTCCCAGGAGCAGTGCTCTGTAAAATATGTCTGATGTGAGAAGACTGGCTGACATCCAGCACATTTGCACCAGGGCCAGAAGCTGCGCCCCCTCAGAGAACATTTGTCAGTACAAGAGCTGCTGCTCAATTACCTTCGTCTGATAGGGGAGAACGAGCACGTCACCAATCGGGGCTACCGGTTTGGATCTCTAACCGTGTCAACAAGTTTGTGTATACAACAACAAGTATATTGTTTGTTCCAGCTCCACTTTTAGATGACAGTTCGCATAATTGTTCATTCAAACAAAATGCATTATCATACATTTCCCAACAGCGCATTCCATCTTCAATATCTTTGTACATTCTTGAATTTGTGTAAGTTCTGCTGCAAACTCAGAGCTTCGTCAGATTTACCTACCCTTTTACCTATCTTCCTATCATTCGCAAACAATGTCCTCAGAATTATCTATCCTTCCCCCTAACTTCGTTTCACCTGCAAGCATTGCCACAAAGCCATCAGTTCCTTTATCTAAGTCATGGACAGCAAGGTGAAAAGTAACAGTTCCAATACTGCCCACTGAGGTACAACACTAGTCTCCGGAAGCCAGTCAGAAAATGGATCTTTTAATTCTACTCTCTGCATTCTTCTTGTGAGCCAATCCGCTATCCATGCTTGTATTTTTCATGTAACCGTATAGCATGGTATCCGGTTAAGCAGCCTCATTGTGGCACCTTCTCAAACGCCTCCGAAATAAATGACATCCACTGCCTCTGCGTTATTTACGCTGCTGTTTGCTTCATCGATTTTCCAGGCAGGAACTCCCTTCACAATCAACATGCTGATTTGAGTTATTTCATCATTGGTCTCCAAATACCTCGAAACATCCCTGATAATGAATCCAACACTTTCCCAACCACGGAGCAGGAAAAAATGGCCTATAAATTACCCTCATTTTGCCTTCCTCTTTTCTTAAAGGGTGAGGTGAGATTTCCTATCTTCCAGATCCTCCGGTACCATGCTAGAATCAAATGATTCTAGAAAGGTCATGAACAAGTTATCTCTTCATCAGCAACTTTCAGGACTCTGGCATTTAGTACATCTGGCAAAGTTGACGTATCCATGTTGAGCCTTCAATTTCCCTGGCACCTGTTCCTTTCTGATAGCAACAGCACTCACACCTGCTCCCTGATATTAACGGACCTCTGGCACATTGCCCACAGCTTCCTAAACCCTACGGACTCTCACAGCTACCTGGACTATTGCTCTTCTAACCCTGTCTCTTGCAAAAATGCCATCCCCTTCTCGCAATTCCTCCGTCTCCGCCGCATCTGCTCTCAGGATGAGGCTTTTCATTCCAGTACGAAGGAGATGTCCTTTTTTAAAGAAAGGGGCTTCCATTCCTCCACCATCAACTCTGCTCTCAAACGCATCTCTCCCATCTCACGCACATCTGCTCTCACCCAATCCTCCCGCCACCCCACTAGGAATAGGTTTCCTCTTGTCCTCACTTACCACCCCACCATCCTCCAGGCCCAACATATAATTCTGCGTAACTTCCGCCACTTCCAACGGGATCCCACCACCAAGCACATCCTTCCCTCCCTCCTCTCTGCTTTCCGCAGAGATCGCTCCCTACGAGACTTCCTTGTCCATTCGTTTCCCCGCGCCCCCCGCCCCCCACTCCCCATCCCTTCCCACCGATCTCCCTCCAGGCACTTATCCTTGTAAGCGGAACAAGTGCTACACATGCCCTTACACTTCCTCTCTCACCACCATTCAGGACCCCAGACAGTCCTTCCAGGTGAGGCGTTACTTCACCTGTGAGTCGGCAGGGGTGATATACTGCGTCCGGTGCTCCCGATGTGGCCTTCTATATATTGGCGAGACCCGACGCAGGCTGGGAGATCGATTTGCTGAACAGCTACACTCTGCCCGCCAGAGAAAGCAGGATCTCCCAGTGGCCACACATTTTAATTCCACGTCTCGTTCCCATTCTGATATGCCTATCCACGGCCTCCTCTACTGTAAAGGTGAAGCCACATTCAGCTTGGATGAACAACACCTTATATTTCGTCTGGGTAGCCTCCAAACTGATGGCGTGAACACTGACTTCTCTAACTTCCGTTAATGCCCCGCCTCCCTTTCGTACCCATCCCCTACTTATGCATTTTTAAAATTATTATTACTATTATTATTCTCTCTCCTTTTTCTCCCTCTGTCACTCTCACTATACTCCTTGCTCCTCCCCTGGGCTTCCCCCTCCCCCTTTCTTTCTCCCTAGGCCTCCCGTCCCATGATACTCTCATAATCCTTTTGCCAATCAACTTTCCAGAGCCCTCCCCCTCCTGTCTTCTCCTATCATTTCGGAACTCCCCCTCCCCCTCCCACTTTCAAATCTCTTACTATCTCTTCCTTCAGTTAGTCCTGACGAAGGATCTCGGCCCAAAACGTCGACTGTACCTCTTCCTAGAGATGCTGCCTAGCCTGCTACGTTCACCAGCAATTTTTAAGTGTGTTGCTTGAAATTCCAGCATTTGCAGATTTCCTCGTGTTTGCGATTTCAAAGTTCATATTGTTCATCTGCGATTTCTGGGGCTTCCATTACTACCACAACAGCTCCATGTTCCAGTGGTCCGATCTCAACTCTCAGCTCCCTTTTACGCTTTATCTAACTGAAACTGTAATAACTTCATCGTATTTGCGTGGCTGCTCTGATATTTCACGTTCTATTTTCTTTCTTACAGCCTTTTTAGATGCCTTTTTACTGGATATTGAGAGCCTCCTAAAACTTTCGACTCACTTTTCTTACTTTAAATGCCATTTCTTTGGCTTTTATGTGGTCCTCATCGTCCACTGCCAGCCACATGCGAAATTCTGCCTCTGTGTTACATATGTGTCGTGCACCTTCTAAGTTATTCACAGAATATTCAGCCATATCGCTCTGCAATTAACGGCGCTAATATTCTCCTCCAGTACACCGGGGCAAGCACCTCCCTCAAGCCCCTTGAATTTTCTTCATAATATTACAATACTAATACATGTGAATTATACGCCGCCCTCTCCAAATGCAGTATGAATTCAATCATATTATCATCACTGCCTCCTAAGGGTCCTTTTACGTTAAGCTCCCGGTTAGGAACTGGGTTATAATAGAACATCGAGTCCAAGATAGCTTTGCGGAGTAGGCTCGAGAACAATCTGCTGTAAAAATCCACCTGTAATTCCTCTCTTGCAATTTCCCAATCGCCTTGCATTTTGAAGTCCTCATTTCACAGAAACATGGAAAACCTACAGCACAATACAGGCCGTTTGGCTCACAATGCTTTGACGACCATGTACTTACAATACCCAGGGTTACCCATAGCCCTCTACTTTTCTTAGCTCCATGTACTTATCAACACGGGGCTGCAGAAAATGGAAATTTTTTCTATAGAGGATTAACAAAGAGGTTAGAGAGTATTTGTTATAGAGAGTGCAATGAAGATTCACCAGACTGATCCCTGGAGTGGTGGGGACATCATACGAAGAAAGATCAAATGCGATAACCCTTTCATTTGGAGAATCGAGGACTGAAAGGTGGACACATTGAAACGCACAACATCCTCACCAGGGATCCCAGTCTCTGGAAAAGGAGGTGGACTGTCCGGGACTGAGATGAGCGGAGATGTCTTCAATCCGATGGTGGTGAATGTCAGTAAATCCCCATCACAGAGGGCAGTGAAGACTCAGTGATCGTCCTCACATAACAGCGGTCGGTAGATGTGTGGAGACCGAAGGGATCGAGAAAATGAGGATCGCAGAGAAACATGTGACTGAGATGGGAGAGCAGATGCAATCTTGTTGATGGTTTATCGTGGGGGTGGGGGTAGTGGTGGCGGCTGTTTTTCAGTTGATGTTTCAGTGTTTCTGTCCAGTGAGGCCGGAGGAATTTGAATAGAAATTAGAAACATAGAAAAGCTACTGCAGAATAGAGGTCCTTCCTCCCACAAAGTTGTGCCAAACATGTCCTTACCTTAGAAATTACCTGGGGTTACCCATAGCCCTCTATTTTTCTGAGCTCCATGTCCATGTCCAGGAGTCTCTTAAAAGACCCTATCGTATTGGCCTCCACCACCGTTGCCGGCAGCACATTTCACGCACTCAGGACTCTCTGCGTAAAAAAACGTATCCCTGACATTTCCTCTGTATCTACTTCCACGCACCTTGACCGATATATACTGTGCGGGTCACGTTTGACCCGTTCAGACAGTTGACAGTGGTAAAAACTCCTTAAATGCCATTTTGAACCAAAATTTCTGACTTTCGCAAAAATGAAAATATTCAAAAATTTTATACTTTTGTACAGGTGCTACAATTTTTTATACATTGAGGCTGTTCTGGGCCAAATTCAATCTGTATCTATTGAAATGGATTGTAGATCCACCAGTGTGGGTCAAATCAAGGAAAATGGTGGTTTTAGGGAATCTTGAAACTGAAACTCTACATGCCATGTCTGGTTATATTTTCTATGTGGCAGTAGTGACAGAGTTTAAGGGGGACCTTGACACTGTCACGAGAACTGCCTGCGTTCCCACCATATTTGACCAGGTTCCCACCCAGACAGGCACCTGTTGGTCTTTGAAGTGTCATGGGGATACTCGAAACAGTGAAGGAGTAAAACAAGAAAATGCTGAGGTCTTATATGTAACTCAGTGGTCACTGAGCCGAACAGTAAACCACTGGTCACTTGTCCCTAGATTAATACACTGGTCACTGGTCCATTCTTACCCCACTGGTCACTACAGTAACCCACTGGTCACTGTTCCATACAGTATCCCACTGGTCACTACAGTAACCCACTAGTCACTGGTCGCTACAGTAACCCACAGGTCACTGAGCCCGACAGAACCCCACTGGTCACTAGTCCGGACAGTAACTCACTGGTCACTGAGCCCGACAGAAACCCACTGGTCACCGAGCCCTACAGTAAGCCACTGGTAACTGGTGCTTACAGTAATCCGCTGGTCACTGGCCTCTACAGTATCCCACTGGTCTCAAATTTGACAACCGTGAGACAAAACCTGCGCGGCGTGTCACTGACAAACTGGCAGCAATCGGGAATGTCTGGGACATTACATAAGTATGCAGAGGTCGGCGCACAGGAGGGCAGAAAACCAGCCATCATCCTTGACTACAATGCCAACAAAGGAGGAGTGGACAACCTTGACAAAGTAACAGGCACATACAGCTGCAAGAGGAAAACAACCCGCAGCCTCTCGCCATATTCCATAACATCATTGACATATCGAACTACAATGCTTTTGTCATATGAAGTGAGCTGAACCCTACTCGGAGGGCAAGCAAGAGGAACTGGAGGAGATTATTTTTGCAGGAGCTTGAAAGGCTCTTGTGACTCCTTTTATGCAAAGGCGACACCACCTTCCCCGTACAGCAGCCTCAGCAGCACTGGTAAGGGCAGTGCAGCAATCTGAACCTGGCCCTGATCAACAACAAGTCCCACAAGAAGCGAACACAAGAGGACAGAAGAGAAGTAGATGGAACTTCTGCTCTGCAAAAAAGGACTGCAGAACAGGGACAACTTGCTGCAAATGTGGGAAACACATGACAGGGCCACACACTAAGGTTTCCTACCACTGCTTGAATGCGAAGTCAAGTTTGCAAATAGCATTTTTTTTGTTTTGTTTGTTGTTTAAATGTTAGTTAATGTTCAATTAATAATTAATAGTTAGAAATTTTGAGAGTGCAGAGCTTGTATGTTTCTGTTAGGATGAAAGGCAAAGTGAATAGGAAAAAGGAACCTTGGTTCTCAAGGGATATTGCAATTCTGATAAAGAAGAATGGAGCGTTGTATGACGTGTGTAGCAAACGGAGTAAATCAGGTGCTTGAGGAGTATAAGTGCAAGAAAATGCTTAAGAAAGAAATCAAGAGGGCTAAAAGAAGACATGAGGTTGCCTTGGCAGTCAAAGTGAAGGATAATCCAAAAAGCTTTTACAGGTATATTAAGAGTAAAAGGATTCTAAGGGATACAATTGGTACTCTTGAAGATCAGAGTGGTCGGCTATGTGCGGAACCAAAAGACATGGGGGAGATCTTAAATGAATTTTTTTGCGTCTGTATTTAATAAGTTAACTGGCATGAAGTCTATGGAGTTAAGGAAAACAAGTATTGAGATCATGTAAACTGCACGGATTGAAAAGGAGGAGGTGATTGCTATCTTGAGGCAAATTAAAGTGGATAAATCCCCAGGTCCTGACAGGGTATTCCCTCGGACCTTGAAGGAGACCAATGTTGAAATTGCAGGGGCTCTGGCAGAAATATTTAAAATGTCAGTGTCTACGGGTGAGGTGCCGGAGGATTGGAGAGTAGCTCATGTTGTTCTGTTGTTTAAAAAAGGATCGAAAAGTAATCCGGGAAATTATAGGCCGAAAATTTGACGTTGGTAGTGGGTAAGTTATTGGAGGGAGTACTAAGAGACAGAACCTGCAAGCACTTGGATAGACAGGGACTTCTTAGGGAGAGTCAGCATGGCTTTGTGCGCGGTAGGTCATGTTTGACCAATCTATTGGAGTTCTTCGAGGAGGTTACCAGGAAAGTGGATGAAGGGAAGGCAGTGGATGTTGTCTACATGGACTTCAGTAAGGCCTTTGACAAGGTCCCGCATGGGAGGTTAGTTAAGAAAATTCAGTTGCTAGGTATACATGGAGAGGTGGTTAAATTTTATTTGACGTTCGCTCAATGGAAGAAGCCAAAGAGTGGTAGGAGAAAACTGCTTCTCCGAGTGGAGGCCTGTGACTAGTGGTGTGCCACAGGGATCAATGCTGGGTCCATTGTTATTTGTCATCTATATCAATGATCTGGATTATATTGCGGTAAACTGGATCAGCAAATTTGCTGATCATACAAAGATTAGAGGTGTAGTGGACAGTGAAGAAGATTTTCAGTGCCTGCAGAGAGACTTGGACCAGCTGGAAAAATGGGCTGAAAAATGGCAGATGGAGATTAATACAGACAAGTATGAGGTATTGCACTTTGGAAGGACAAACCAAGGTAGAACATACAGGGTAAACGTAAGGCACTGAGTGGTGCAGTAGAACAGAGGGATCTGGGAATATAGAGGCAAAATTCCCTAAAAGTGGCGTCACAGGTAGATAGGGTCGGAAAGAGAGCTTTTGGTACATTGGCCTTTATTAATCAAAGTATTGAGTATAAGAGCTGGAATGTTATGATGGGGTTGTATAAGGCATTGGTGAGGCCGAATCTGGATTGGACAGATATATTGAAGAGAGGTTTATGGAGGGATATGGTCCGTGTGCAGGTCAGTGGAACTAGGCAGAAAATAGTTCGGCACAGCCAAGAACGGCCAAAAGGTCTGTGCAGTTTTTCTATGGTTTCTATGGTTTTCTAATAGATAGTAGTTCTGAGGATTTTTTTAATGATATAGCAGTGAGGACAGTGTTTGATGATTGTAATGGTTATAAATGGTTATATAATAAACCCCACAGTTCCAGAATGTCCTTGCCATTTTTCATTTCATAAAGTATATTTAAATCATTGTGGCAGTTACGTTTTCATGTATTAGGTAAAACAGGACATGATATTGTGTGATAGTAGATTTTTTTTCTCCATAAACGAGTGGGGTAAAACCTAAAAAATACACTCTCCCTGCTCTCTGAAACATTAATTAAGGATAAATTACCCATTTATTAATTTCAGATCGGGTATTTATACATTCAAAATCAATCTGTGGTTCAAAATTCTGTATAGACACTTGTTCTGTGGGGATTCTTGGGCCGGGTCAAAATTGACCCGGGCCATACTGTGAAGGTATAGAATCTGAACAATGTGTAAGAATTAAATCAGTGCCTTTTCGTACCAGCCATTTCAGCCCTGGGTATAAGCCTCTGACTATCCACATGATCAATGCCTCTCATCTCCTTATACAGCGCTATTAGGTCACCTCTCATAACTATTCTCGTTAAGACATGCTCCCGAATACAGCCAAAATCCTTGTAAATCTCATCTGCACCCTTTCCATAGATACCACATCCTTCCCGTAGTGAGAGGACCAGAAATGAGCACAGTACTCCAGGTGGGGTCTGACTGGGTCCTATATAGCTGCAACATTTCCTGTCGGCTCTTAAACTCTGTCCCACGATCGATGAAAGAAAATGCACCGTCTGCCTTCTTAATCAAAAAGCCAATCTGCTCAGCAGTTTTGAACGTCCAATGGACTAGGACACCGAGATCTCGCTGATCCTCCACACTGCCAAGAGTTTTACAATCAATACTATAGACTGCTATCACAATTGACCTACCAAAATGAACCACCTCACACTTATACGGGTTTGAATTCCCGCTGTAGCCTCTGACAGCCTGCCACACTTCCACAACACCCTCAATATTTTTGTCATCAGCAAAGTTACTAACCCATCGTCCACTTCTTCATACAATCATTAATAAAAATCAGGAAGGGTCACTCAATTGGTCACCGACGTCCTTGCAGAATATGACCTGTCTACAACCCCGCTTTGTCTTCTGCGGGAAAGGCAATTCTGTACGGAGAAAGCAGGCTCCCCTTGGATCGCATGCCTCCTTACATTCTGAATAAGCCTTGCATAGGGTACCTTATCATGGTAAATGGTAGGGCGTTGAAGAATGCTGTAGAACAGAGGGATATAGGAATATATGGTGCATAGTTCCCTGAAGGTGGAATCTCATGTGGATAGGAAGGTGAAGAAAGCTTTTGGCATGCTGGCCCTTCTTAATCAGAGCATTGAGTATAAGAGTTGGGATGTAATGTTGAAATTGTATAAGGCATTGGTAAGGCCAAATTTGGAGTATTATGTACCGTTCTGGTCACCGAATTATAGGAAAGATGTCAATAAAATTGAGAGAGTACAGAGGAGATTTACTAAAATGTTGCCTGGGTTTCATCTCCTAAGTTACAGAGAAAGGTTGAACAAGTAAAGTCTTTATTCTTTAGAGCGTAGAAGGATCAGGGGGGATTTGATAGAGCTGTTTAAAATTATGAGAAGGATTGATAGAGTTGGCGTGGATAGGCTTTTTCCATTGGGAATGGGGAGGGGGGCGAGATTCAAACAAGAGGACGTGAGTTGAGAGTGAATGGGCAAAAATTTAGGGGTAACATGAGGGGAAACTTCTTTACTCAGAGAGTGGTGGCTGTGTGGAACGAGCTTCCAGCAGAAGTGGTTGAGGCAGGTTCGATGTTGTCGTTTAAAGTTAAATTGGATAGATATATGGACAGGAAAGGAATGGAGGATTATGGACCGAGTGCAGGTCGGTGGGACTAGGTGAGAGTAAAAGTTCGTCACGGACTAGAAGGGCCGAGATGGCCTGTTTCCGTGCTGTAACTGTTATATGGTTATATCAAAAGCCTTGCTGAAATCCATATACACTACATCTACTGTTCTACGTTCATCAATGTGTTTAGTCATATCCTCAAAAAAATCAATTAGGCTCGTAAGGCACGACCTGTCTTTGACAAAGCCATGCTGACTATTGCTAATCATATTATGTCTCTGCAAAAGTTCTCGACCACTGAGGTAAGACTCATAGGCCTAAAATTTTCTGGGCTCTCTCTACTTCTTTTCTTATATCCTTTCAATATCTGCAACTCTCCATCCTCCGAAACCTCCCTCGCCGCATTGTTGATGCAAAAATCATTGCTAGATGTTCAGCCATCTCCCTCCTCGCCTCTCACAGTAGCCTAGTGTACAATTCGTCCGGTCGTGGAGACTTAGACAAATTTATTCCTTCCAAAACCTCTAGAACTCCTCTTTCTTAATGTCTGTATGATCAAGGCTTTTAATCCTCTGTATGTCATCCCTAGAGTCGCCAAGATCCTTTTCGGTAGTGAATACTGAAGCAAAGTATCAGTTCAGTCCCTAAGTACCTTAACTATCTTGTTCGGCTCCATACACACTTCTTCTACTGTTACACTTGATTGGTCCTATTCTCTCACGTCCTATTCTCTTGCTCTTCACATACTGGACAATGCTTTGGGGTTTTCTTTAAACCTGCTCGCCAAGGCCTTCTCATGGCCCCTTCTGGCTCTCCTAATTTCATTCTTAAGCGCCTTCCTGCTAGCCTAATAATCTTGTAGATCTCTATCATAGCTTAGTTTTTGAACTTATTATAGACTTTTCTGTAATTCTTGATCAGATTATCAACAACCTTTCTACACCACGGCTCCTGTATCCCGTCTCATTAAAACGCATTTATAAAGAACGCCACGCAAATATTCCCTGAACTTTCGCCAATTTTCTTCCGTATATTTCCCTGACAACGTATGTTCCCAATTTATGCTTCCAAGTTTCTGCCTGATAGCGTCATATTTCCCCTTTCTCCAAGTAAACTCCTTCCTAACGTGTCTGTTCCTATTTCCCCCAATGCTATGGTAAAGGAGATGGAATTATGATCTCTGTCTCCAAAATGCACTCCCACTGAGAGACCTGACACATAACCAGTTTTATTTCACAATACCAAATCAAGAATAGCCTCTCCTCCTCTAGGCTTATCTACATATTGTGTCAGGACACCTTTCCTGTACATACCTAATAGACTCCACCCTGTCTAAACCCCTTGCCCTTGGAGATGCCAATCGATATTTGGGAAATTAAAATCTCCACCACGGCAGCCCTGTTATTATTACACCTTTCCAGAATCTGTCTCCTACCTGCTCCTCGATGTTTCTGTTGCTATTGGTTAGTCGACCAAAAAACACCCAGTAGAGTTATTGATCCCTTCCTGTTTCTAACTTCTACCTACGGAGACACAGTAGAAGATTCCTCCATGACGTCCTTCTTTTCTGGAGCCGTGACATTATGACTGCTCATCACTGCCACGCCCCACCTCTTTTCTCTCCCTCCCTGTCCTTTCTGAAATATTTTAAGCCTGTCCCTCAAAGTAACCATTCCTGCCCCTGAGTCTTCCACATCCCTGTTATGGCCACTACATCATAGCACCAAGTACTCATCCACGCTCTAAGCTCATCCGCTTTGTTCATAATGCCTCTTGCTTTAAAATAGACACATCTCAAACCATCAGTCTCTGTGTATCCATTCTCTAACACCTATCTTCCCTCCCGCACTGTCTCCAAGCGTTCTCTATATGTGAACAGATCACCTTTTCCTCCGTCTCTTCAGTTCTGTTCCCACCCCACCGCTTTCAGTTTAAGCTCTCCCCAATAACCTTAGTAAACCTCTCTGCCATGATGTTGGTTCCCCTCGGCTTCAAGTGCAAACCGTCCTTTTTGTACAGGTCGTGCCTGCCCCAAAAGAGGTTTTTGGTCCCAATGATCCTGAAATCTGAATCCCTGCCGGCTTCTCAAATCACGCAGCCACTCATTTATCCTCCACCTTACTCTATTCCTATTCTCACTGTCGCGTGACCCAGGCTGTAATCCCGAGATTACTACATAGAAGCATTGAAACATAGAAAACGTACATCACAGGACAGGCCCTTCGGCCCACAAAGCTGTACCGAACATGACCCTACCTTAGAACTACTTAGGTTTTACCCATAGCCCTCTATTTTTCGAACCTCCGTGTAACCATCCAGGAGTCCCTTAAAAGACCCAATCGTTTCCGCCTCCACCACCGCCGCCGGTGCCCATTCCACGCACTCACCGCTCTCTGAGTAAAAACCTTACCCCTGATATCTCCTCTGTATCCACTCCCTATCACCTTAAACCTGTGTCGTGTTGTGGTAACCACTTAAGCCCTGGGAAAAAGCCTCTGACTATCCGCACCACTCGTTCGTCCATATCATTCTAAGTGTGTACGCAACTGAATGCGGCAGCGTCTCTCCTGCATTCTTCACCATTTGAATTTTACCTCTGCGGTAGAATTGATCTGTTTGCTTTGGTGCCCTTGTTCTCTCTTACAGGTATGTTACCCACGTCATCATAAGCAAGCTGGCTCATCATCAACTGTATCATACTGGATCCCTTATCTCTGCCGTATTATCTTAACCATGCCCAACAGCTCTAGTAAATCTGACCGCAAAGAAAAATCAATTGTTGTTTCATTCAATTTTCTAGAAGGATTTCACAAAGTGCCACAGATGAGGCGGCTTAACGAGCTAAGATCACATTGTGTTACCGGAGCACCCTTTACCCTACTGTCAGTTTCAGCACCCACTCTATACAACAAAACTTTTGGTCCATTTATCTCTCCCCACACATTCACAGTCTTCGATTTCCACTTACCAGTCAGATTCAGAAGGTATCTTCACTGCAAGTGGATAGTTGAAGCCAAACCTGTGAACAAAATAGAAATAATTTTATCTACGTAATCTGGAAACTATCTGCTTCGTGGCTCATTAAAATATCATTACTTGTTACCGGCCCAGTCAGTGAGTATCAGTGTTCTGATTCTCTGTCAGAAAGTTCCAACAGGTCATTTCGAAAAGAGATGAGTTTGAAGAATGTGAAGAAAACAACGAGTAAGAGGGCCTGCTAGCAAAGCGATGTGCTCAGCGACACAGACCTGCGACCTGCAGGGTGCTCAGAGGGAGCTCAGAGCTGGGACAGATCTCGGCTGAGTTATTAAACACGGTAAAAGGCTGAGCACACGAACTGTGTTGAAGAGCTGGCTATAGGTGATCACGTGAGATCGCAACAGCGCACTTTGTACGATTAAGACGGATAACAATAGAACCTTGGAAGAACAATTTTGAGAATATGGAAAGAATAAGCGTCTGGCTAAAGGGCAGAATTACAAATTGAGCATGATGCAAGTGCAAGTGCAGGTGTCGGGGCAATGGCTTTGAGTGTGCTAGGCTTTAGAGTGCGCCACTCTAAGATACTCAAGAGTAGGCGGTGGGAACGTATCGGGCAACTCTATCATTGTGATCTTATTTCTCCAATCCTCGGCGTATAGCGAGAAGTGGTACAGGGGCAATGTTTTGTCGTGTGTTTGCAATGTGGGAGGTCTAGCCGTCGTCCACCCTCCCGGATAAACCAATCTGCACCTGATGTACCGAGCTGCAGCTTCTGGGAAAACTTATTAAGGAACTGAGGCAACCGTAGGATTTGGTGCATATTGGCACCGATGATGTAGATAGACAAGACGAGGAGGTCCAGAAGAGAGTTCTTAGGAAGCTAGATGGAAAGCTGAAACACCGGAACCTCCAATGCAGTAGCCTCTTGATTACTGCGTCACGTTGATAAACTGTTTTTTAAAGTCCCCCTTACATGGTTTCTAAAGATTCATGGTTCAAATTGAAGGTTGTGCCCTCGACAGGAGACATCCTCTCCACATCCACCCTGTCTATTCGGTAAGTCTCAATGATTTCACCACGTATTCTTTCAAATTCCAGAGAGTACATCCCAAAGCTGCCAAACACTCTTCATATGTTAACTCCTTCAGTCCTGGAATTGCCCTCATGAACTTCCTCTGGCCCGAATCTGTTGTCAATACTCCGACTGCGGCCTTACTAATGTCTTATAAAGGCTTATCATTACTTCTATGCTTTTACATTTTACTCCTCTTCAAATAAATAGCACCATTGCATTTGATTTCTTTACGACAGACTTAACCTATAAGTCAACACTTTGACAGACTTGCACGAGGACTCCCAGGTTTCTTTGCACGTCTGCCAACGGAACTTCCTCCCCACTTAGACAATAATCTACTCAATTGTTACTTCAAGCAAAGTGCATTTCCCAACACCGTTATGGATCTGCCAAATTTTATGATTTATATGTATCCCGCTCTATTTGAATTATACCCAGAATCATTAGCATTGTCTTCTCTGCCATGAACCTCGCCCGTATCCTACCCAATATACCTGGACATTTCCTCCCTCATGATCCTGGAACTCTCTTTATTCCAGTACAATACTGAGGCTGTCACCACCACAGATTCGGCAGCGCAGCAGATTCGGAAATTGCGCCTGTGAATATGCACGTGCCTGCTAATTATTATTTCACTGTTATTTAACTCCATTCGTTCCGTCGGAGTATTTGTCGAGACATGAGCACAGCACAGCAAAGCTCAACTGGCTGTTTGTATTCCACGTTGCTTGAGAAATTGGACTGTCGAGTCAAATGACTTTGAAGTCCAGCGGTATTGGTTTTGTTCTTAGTTGTTCTTTTTAGCCGCAGTGTAGGCTTCGTTTTCCATTTAAGATTTTCTTTTGTTTCCTGTTTAGCTTAGCATTTATCGGTTTATTTTCCCTTTCACTGTGTTCGGATTAACGTCTGTGAACTATCGACCCCTTCAGCGTCTCTCACTCTGCACTTTCATCGAATTGCAACCTGGTGACTGATACATGTAAGTTATGCTGCTCTCTCTCTCAAATTGAAGTATGAATCCTTTATGCACTATAGCATCATTGCCTCCTTAGGGTTAAATTATGTTAAATTCCTGAGGAAGAGATGGGTTATTACAGAGCATCCATCCCAGGAAGGTTTTCCCCGAGTAGCCTCGAGCACAAGCTGCTCTAAAAAGCCATCTCGTAGGCATTCACCAAATTAATCTCTTAACATCCGACACCGCCTTGACTGAATTTATCGGAACCGACTTGCTGTTGAAGTCTCCATTACAATTGAGTTATTTTCCTCCATACATGCCTCTTCAAGCTGCCTTTTCAATTTAAATCACACGTACTGTCTACGATTTTGAGATCTATGTGAGATTCCCACAATGTTTTAACCCTTGCAATTTTGTAACTCCACTAACAACGCTTCCACATTCTCTGACTAAAAAATGTACCTCTTTCTAAAAATGTAATACCATCTGTCAGCAACAGAGCCGCCCACTGCCTTCCTGCCGGCTTGTTTGATACAAAGTATACTGTATCCTTAGATGATAACTTCCCCACTACGGCCTTCATCAACTACTACTCAGTGACGCTCACGACGTCATAGCGAAAAAACCTCTAATTGCGCCAGGAGTTCGGCCACTGTATTCTGAATGCTAAGGTCATTTAAATACAGCATCTTCAGTCCCGCATTCTTTGCCCCTATTGAATTTTACCTCTGTGGTAGAATTTAACTCTTTGCTCTGTTTAGATATGTACCCAATCACTGACATCTCCTCCGTTACATGCATATCACGCACATCACCTACATATAAATCAGCTGGCTCATCCTCAGCTGTATCGAACTGTTTCCAGTTCTCCTGCATCTCCGGTAAATCTGACTGCACAGGAAAGCCATTTTTTGTTGTGTCCTGCGGTATTCAGAAAGGCTTTCACAAACTGCCGCATGAAGCTGCTTAACGAGCTAGGATCGCATGTTGTTACCGAAGCGATCCCGACCCGTCCGTCAGATAGAGTAGTCATGCGACACGCAACACTAATCGCCCCGCGCACAGACCTAGACTTTGAGTTCTACTTACAAGCGATGTCTACAACGTCGCGAAGTTGGATATTTTCTGCATCTGCTTTTCCTGTGGGGAAAAATAGAAAAAAAATATATCTGTGGAATCAGTAACCCGTAATCAGCTTCCTGGACCATTAAACTATCCTTTGGTGCATTTCCCAGTCCTATCAGAGCGTCCCGCATTTCTCATTCGCTGTCAAAACGTTCGAGCGGGTCAATTTGAAAAGTGATGACTTTGAAAATTGTGAAATAAACAAATCATTAGGCGACCTGCCAGCAAAGCGGAATGCTCAGCGACGCAGAACTGCGACGGGCAGGTGCAGAGAGCGGAGCTGAAAGTCGGGCCATAGCTCGGGTGAGTTATTAAACAGGGCTAAAGGCTGAGCACATGAAATGAGATGAAGAGCTGGCTGTGGATTACGACGTGAAAACTCATGAGCGCACTTTGTACAATTAATACGGACAGCACAAGGACCCTAGAAGAACAGATGTTAAGATAGGGAAACAATAAACAATAGGCTAGAAGGAACAATTATAAATTGAACGTGATTCTGCAGAGGGTTGCATGGGATTCAGAGAAATCGTGGATGAGCGCAATCGCTTATATTTTGCATCGGTCATCGCTGTGGAAGACACCAGTAATTTGGCCAACATTCAAGGGGGAGGTGGTGTGCGGCGACCAATCCACAGAGAGGGTTCGTTAGAAAAGGCGGGAAATTCAATTGCAAGTGTACAGGCAATGTCTTTGAGGTTGCCAGGCTTCAGCGTGTGCCAGTCTAAGATCCTCCAGCTTAGGCGAGAGTAAAGTAGCTGGCTATGTATCATTGAGTTTTTACTTCTCCATTCCACGTCTGCTAGCGAGAACTCCTCCAGAGTCAATGTTCTGTAACCCGTTTGCGATGCATGGTGTCTGGAAGACGTCCTCCTCTTCGGAAAACAAATCTGCAATTACTGCAGCGAGCTGCATCTTCTGAAAGAAAGTATGAAAGAACTTGAAAAGCAGTTGATGATCTACCACGAATTCGGGACAATGAAAAGCTGATAGATAGGAACAGTAGGGAGCTAGTTTACATTAGACCGTAGCTGTGTGATTGCCAAGTAAACAAAGGAAATGCACAGCAAGGAAAGAGTGCACTCGTGGCAATTTCGCCACAGTAATGAGTACAATTTCAGAAACTGTTGTGGAGGACGGTCAACCACGGGGAGACACAGACACCCGATCTTTTGCACAGAGACTAGTGAGATGGCAGAACAGAGCAGAGAGGTAAATCTGACAGCTGTGTTGATAGGAGACTCTATAGATCGAGGAACATAGACGAGATTCTGTGGGGGCGACTGAGATAAAGGGCTGGTATGCTGTCTGCCTGTTGCCAGGGTCAGGAGTGTCTCAGATCGGGTCCGAAAGATCACCAAGGGCAAGGGTGAGCAGACATATCTTGCAGTATATTCGTACCAATGGTATCGATAGATAAGGTGAGGGAGACCTGCGGAGTGATTTTACGAGCTCGATAGAAAGCGGACAAACTGGACCTCCAGGGCAGTTATCTGTAAATTGCTGTACTACGTGGACAATCCACACCCAGAGGTGCGAAAAAGGAGCTAATTCATAAGCAGGACGATCGAGATTTTGAATGTAGAACTTTGCGGCAGATTTTCTGAATTCATGGTGCGACCAATCAGCAAGTGACTATGCGTAAACCGAGATACATTTCAGTCAGCAACGCGCAGAAGATTAAAAAAAAGGAACAGAGTTTCGAGTGAGTTTTCTCTGAGTTGGCCGTTCCACATCAGGGTGCAGGAAAAGTTGCTTTTTTCTTTAGGCAGCGATCCAGATTTTGAAGGAAAGTTTTTTGCTCTTTTGTCTGTTTTTTTTAATTTTCTGAATTGAGGAGCGACAACTTAAAAAGTGGAATTTATTAGAAAGGGATGAACGAGACCTGTTTTGGAAGATGGTTCGGTTCATCAGGCTTTGGTGAGGAAAATCGTCTTGTAAGTTGCTCTCTCTCTCTCTCTCTCTCTCTCTCTCTCTGTACTTAGTTGTTCATTCCTCATTTTAGGTGAGAATCTCTCCGAAGGTAGTGTTCTGTACGCGGATGTGAAGTGGGAAGTCTGGCAGACGGCCAGCATCCCAGATGAACACATCTGCAGCAGGGGCACAAAGATACAGTTCCTGGGAAAACTTGTCAAGTATCAAGAGCTATAGATCGACGACCTTCGTCTCATACAGAAGAATGAGGACGCGATCGATCGCAACTACCGGTTTGGAGCTCTAAAGGTGTCAAAAGCTCTTGATATGTTAACTCCATCAGTCCGGGAATCATTCTCATGTACATCCACTGAATTCTCTCCAAAGACAACACATCCTTTCTGAGAAAAGTGGCCCAAATGCGTTGAAAAAATCTGCAAGTGCGGCTTACTAGTGTCTTAAACAGGGCCAGCATTTTGTCATTGCTTTTATATTCCATTCCTTATAAAATAAACAGCGCACCACTGAATTTGTTTCTCTTATCCCAGACTCAGCCTGTAAATTAACCTTTTGGGAAACTTGCACGGGGTCTCCTAAGTCTTTCTGCATGATTGTTCCCATTCCCCATTTAGATAAGTCCACATTATTGAAACTTTAACCAAAATGCGTTATCATACATTTCCCAACACTGTTTCCCAACTGCCACATTTTTGCAGATTCGTCCAATTTGTATATGTTCGCTGTAATGTCTAAACTTCCTCAGGACTACCCACCCCTCTACCCATCTTCGTATCATCCGCGAACATTACCACAAAGGCATCAGTTCCTTTATCTGAGTCATGGGCAGACAATATGAAAAGACACAGAGTTTCGAGCCAGTTTTCGCCTCGTCGGACAATACACAGCAGGGCTGCATCAAAAGAGCTAGGTTTTTAATCAGGGCGACTATCAAAATTTAAAAGTTTTATTTTGTGATTTAAGAGGCGACCAATCATCAACTGGGATTCATGAACGGAAGGTGCCAGTTTTTACAGTGAGTCTGGCTCATCAGGCTTTCGGGAGATCAGGTTGAGTGAGATAAATTGGCTTGTAACTCTCCCTCTCTCCCTCTCTCGTTCTCTCCTTCCCTCCCTCTCTCCCTTTTCCCTCTCTCCCTCTCTCCCTCCCTCTACTTGTTTGTCCATTCCACATTGATTAGAGCAGAGTGTTTGAATAAGAATCGTTCCTGGGGCAGTGTTGGAATGTGGGAAGTCCGGCTGACGTTCAGCTTCCTGAATAAACACATTTGCACCAGGGGCAGAAAGCTGCAGCTCCGGAGAAAACATATTAAGAAACCAGAGTTGCAGCTCGATGACCTTCGTCTCATGTGGAAGAATGATGACCTGATCGATAGGAACAACCGGTTTGGAGATCAAACCGTGTCAATGTGTTTCCATATAGCAGAACTGTTGTTTGCTTTATCAAGAACGATATCGAGAGGGAGTATAGAGAGGAAACAGAGCGCCTGGGGGATTGGTGTAAGACAAACAACCGAAACCTAATCGTGGAGAAGACAAAGGACATTATTGTGGACTTCAGGAAGGTGCAGTGGAACATTAAACCCCTGCGAAAAATATGGCTCCGCGGTAGAGAGGATTAAATGAATGAAGGTTCATAGGCCATAAGAACATAAGACATAGGTACAAAATCGGGCCATTCAGCCCATCGAGCTCTCGATGACATAATGGCTGATCCCGGATCACACTCAAACCTACGCAGCTGCCTTCTCGCCATAGACTTTGGTGCCGAGACCGATCTGAAAAAAAAAATGGCAACTTAATTATACGCAAGGTCTTTGGCTCCACCGCAGTCTGTAGGAGAGCAACTATAGATTCACTTCTACTTTTTTTTAAATAGAAAACCCTGCTTAACTCTATTCTAAGCAATCGTGCCTGGATTTGGAAGCAGTGCCCTCTAGTTCTGGTTTCCCCACGCAGGAAACATCCTGTCCACATCCACCTGATCTACTCCTTTCAATATTCGGTAGGTCTCCATGAGATCCCCACGCATTTTTAAATTGCAGAGATTACTGACCAAAGCTGCCAAACGCTTCTCATATGCTCCTCTTCAGTCCCAGAATTATGCGTGAACTCCGGAAAGTTATTAAGGGCGCCAAGAGGCAATATCTAGCCAAGTTGGAAGCCCAGGCGAACCAGAGAGATGCCGATAGACTATGGCAGGGTCTAATTGAGATCACTGGGCGCAAGGAAAAGGCTGAGAATATCAATAACTGTAGCGCTTTTCTTCCTGACGAACTTAATGTATTCTACGCAAGATTCGAACAGATGAAGAATGTCCCGCTCCCACCAGATGAACCAGATCTGGTGGTATTGAGATTCCTCGTCACCGAGGAGGACGTTATAAGGTTTTCCTGAAGATAAATCCAAGGAAGGCGACGGGCCCAGATGGCGCCCCGGGACGGGTCCTCCGGGCCTGTGCAAGCGAGCTAGCTGGAGTGTTCGCTGACATCTTCAACTGCTCCCTGCTTTAGTCTAAGATTCCCTCGTGCTTTAAGAAGGCAACGATAAACCCGGCGCCGAAGAAGAGCAAGGTGGCATGCCTGACTGACTATCGACCTAGGGCTCTGACATCAATTGGTATGAAGTGCTTCGAGCGATTAGATATGGCACACATCAACAACAACCTACCGGTGAACCTCGACGCTTAGCAATTCGCCTACTGGAGCAAAAGGTCAACGGCAGATGCCATATCTCTGGCACTATATTCCTCTTTAGAACACGTGGAGAATAAAGACGCATACGTAAGGCTCCTTTTCATTGACTACCGCCCTGCCTTTAATACCGTCATTCCATATAAACTGAGTCATAAGCTCCGGAACCTGGGCCTTAACCCTCCGATATACAACTGGATCTTAAACTGCCTCACAGACAGGACTCAGACTGTAAAAATAGGAGACAAGCTCTCCTCTACAATCACTCTGAGCACCGGTGCCCACAAGGCTGTGTACTCAGCCCCCTGCTGTACTCACTCTACACCCATGATTGTGTAGCCAAGTTTCCATCGAACTCAATATATAAGTTTGCTGATGACACAAGAATTGTAGGCGTACCTTGGGTAGTGATGAATTTGTTTACAGAGAGGAAATTAAGAATTTGGTGGCATGGTCCGAAGAAAATAACCTATCCCTCAACGTCAGCAAGACGAAGGAATTGGTTGTTGACTTCAGAAATAGTAGCGGACCGCACGACCCCATTTACATCGGTGGTGCGCAAGTGGAACAGGTCAAAAGCTTTAAGTTCCTCGGGGTCAGTATCACAAATGACCTGACTTGGTCCAACCAAGCAGAGACCACTCCCAAGAAGGTCCACCAGCGCTTCTACTTCCTGAGAAAGCTAAAGAAATTTGCCCTGTCCCCTAAAACCTTCACTAATTTTTTATAGTAGCACCGTAGAAAGCATTCTTCTAGGGTGCATCACAACCTGGTATGAAAGTTGTCCTGTCCAAGACTGGAAGAAGCTGAAGAAGATCGTGAACACAGCCCAGCACATCACAGAAACCAATTTTCCGTCCTTGGACTCACTTTACACCGCACGCTGTCGGTGCAGAGCTGCCAGGATAATCAAGGACATGACCCACCCAGCCTGCACACTTTTCGTCCCTCTTCCATAGAAACCATAGAAACCATAGAAACTACAGCACAGAAACAGGCCTTTTGGCCCTTCTTGGCTGTGCAGTACCATTTTCTGCCTAGTCCCACTGACCTGCACACGGACCATATCCCTCCATACACCTCCCATCCATGTATCTGTCCAATTTATTCTTAAATATTAAAAAAGAACCCGCATTTACCATCTCGTCTGGCAGCTCATTCCATACTCCCACCACTCTCTGTGTGAAGAAGCCCCCACTAATGTTCCCTTTAAACTTTTCCCCCCTCACCCTTAACCCATGTCCTCTGGTTTTTTTCTCCCCTTGCCTCAGTGGAAAAAGCCTGCTTGCATTCACTCTATCTATACCCATCATAATTTTACACACCTCTATCAAATCACCCCTCATTCTTCTACACTCCAGGGAATAAAGTCCTAACCTATTCAACCTTTCACTGTAACTGAGTTTCTCAAGTCCCGGCAATGTCCTTGTAAACCTTCTCTGCACTCTTTCAACTTTATTTATATCCTTCCTGTAATTTGGTGACCAAAACTGAACACAATACTCCAGATCCGGCCTCACCAATGCTTTATACAACCTCATCATAACATTCCAGCTCTTATACTCAATACTTCGATTAATAAAGGCCAATGTACCAAAAGCTCTCTTTACGACCCTATCTACCTGTGACGACACTTTTAGGGAATTTTGTATCTGTATTCCCAGATCCCTCTGTTCCACTGCACTCCTCAGTTCCTTACCATTAACCCTGTATGTTCTACGTTGGTTTGTCTTTCCAAAGTGCAATACCTCACACTTGTCAGTATTAAAGTCCATCTGCCATTTTTCAGCCCATTTTTCCAGATGGTCCAAGTCCCTCTGCAGGCTCTGAAAACCATCCTCACTGTCTACTACACCTCCAATCTTCGTATCATCAGCAAACTTGCTGATCCAATTTACCACATTATCATCCAGATCATTGATATAGATGACAAATAACAATGGACCCAGCACTGATCCCTGTGGCACACCACTAGCCAAAGGCCTCCACTCACAGAAGCAATTCTCTACCACCACTCTCTGGCTTCTTCCATCGAGCCAATGTCTAATCCAATTTACCACCTCTCCATGTATACCTAGCGACTGAATTTTCCTAACTAACCTCCCATGCCGGACCTTGTCAAAGGCCTTACTGAAGTCCATGTAGACAATATCCACTGCCTTCCCTTCATCCACTTTCCTGGTTATCTCCTCGAAAAACTCCAACAGATTGGTCAAACATGACCTACCACGCACAAAGCCATGTTGACTCTCCATAATAAGCCCCTGTTTATCCAAATGCTTGTAGATTCTGCCTCTTAATACTCCCTCCGATAACTTACCTACTACTGACGTTAAACTCACCGGCCTATAATTTCCCGGATTACTTTTCGATCCTTTTTTAAACAACGGAACAACATGAGCCACTCTCCAATCCTCGGGAACTTCATTCGTAGACAGCGACATTTTAAATATTTCTGCCAGGGCCCCCGCAATTTCAAAACTAGTCTCCTTCAAGGTCCGAGGGAACACTCTGTCAGGTCCCGGGGATTTATCCACTTTAATTTTCCTCAAGACAGCAAGCACCTCCTCCTTTTCAATTTGTACAGTTTACATGGTCTCACTACTTGATTCCCTCAATTCCATAGATTCCATGCCAGCTTCCTTAGTAAATACAGACGCAAAAAACCTATTTAAGATCTCCCGCATTTCCTTAGGTTCCGCACAAAGCCGACCACTCTGATCTTCAAGAGGACCAATTTTATCCCTAACAATCCTTTTGCTCTTAATATACTTGTAAAAGCTCTTTGGATTATCCTTCACTCTGACTGCCAAGGCAAACTCATGTCTTCTTTTAGCCCTCTTGATTTCTTAAGTATTTTCTTGCACTTCTTATACTCCTCAAGCACCTAATTTAGCCCCTGTTTCCTATACATTTCATACAACTCCCTCTTCTTCTTTATCGGAGTTGCAATATCCCTGGAGAACCAAGGTTCCTTATTCCTATTCAATTTGCCTTTAACCCTGACAGGAACATACAAACTCTGAACTCTCAAAATTTCCCCTTTGAAGGCTTCCCACCTACCAATCACATCTTTGCCAGAGAACAACCTGTCCCAATCTAATGGTGTTATGATCACTGGAAACAAAGTGCTCCCCTACACAGGTTTCTGTCACTTGCCCTAATTCGTTACCTAACAGGAGATCCAATATTGCATCCCCTCCAGTTGGTCCCTCTATATATTGATTTAGAAAAACTTTCCTGAACACATTTTACAAACTCTAAACCATCTGGACCCCTAACAGTATGGGAGTCCCAATCAATGTATGGAAAATTAAAATCCCTACCACCACAACTTTATGTTTCCTGCAGTTACCTGCTATCTCTCTGCAGATTTGCTCTTCCAAGTCTCGTTGACTATTGGGCGGTCTGTAATACATTCCCACTAATGTGGCCATACGTTTCCTGTTTCTCAGCTCCACCTATAAGGAATCAGTAGACAAGCCGTCTAATCTGTCCTGCCTGAGCACTGCTGTAATATTTTCCCTAACAAGCAATGCTACTCCCCCACCTTTCATTCCTCTGTCTCGATCACATCTGAAACATCGGAACCCTGGAATATTAAGCTGCCAGTCCTGCCCCTCCTGTAGCCAAGTTTCACTAATTGCTACAACATCATAATTCCACGTGTCAATCCGTGCCCTCAACTCATCCGCCTTCCCCACAATACTCCTAGCATTGAAATATATACACCTCAGAAGATTTTTACCACCACTCACAACCTTTCTATCAGCGGATTTGCTTAAACTTTCAACATCATTTATTTTCACCCCAGCCACACTGTCAGCTCTGGCACTCTGGTTCCCATCCCCCTGCAAATCTAGTTTAAAGCCTCCCCAATAACACTAACAAACCTCCCTGAAAGGATATGGGTCCCCTGTGGTTCAAGTGTAACCCGTCTCTCTTGTACAGGTCCCACCTGCCCCAGAAGAGGTCCCAATGATCCTGAAATGTGAAACCCTGCTCCCTACACCAGTTCCTCAGCCACTTGTTCCTCCTCCAGAGCATCCTATTCCTACCCTCACTGGCACCTAGCACAGGTAGCAATCCTGAGATTACCACCCTTTAGGTCCTGCTTTTCAACTTCCTACCAAGCTCTCTATACTCACTGCCCAGGACCTCTTCACTTTTCCTTGCTATGTCATTGGTACCGATGTGCACCACGACATCTGGCTGGTCACCCTCCCACTTCAGAATGTCATGCAATCGATCAGAAACATCCTTGACCCTGGCACCTGGGAGGCAACAAACCATCCTGGATTCTCTGTCACGACCGCAGAACCTTCTATCTGCACCTCTAACTACTGAGTCCCCTATCACTACCGCTCTCCTCTTTCTCCCCCCTCCCTTCTGCACTGCAGAGCCAGACTCAGTGCCAGAGATCCGGCTACTGCAGCTAGTCCCAGGTAAGTCATCCCCTCCCAACAGTATCCAATGCGGTATACTTGTTGTTGAGGTGAATGGCCACAGGGGAACCCTGCTCTGCCTGCCCTTTCCTCTTCCCTCGCCTGACAGTGACCCAATTTCCTGTGCTCTGCTCCTTTGGCGTAACTACCTCCCTGTAGCTACGATCTATAATCTCCTCATTCTCCCGAGTGATCCGCAGGTCATCCAGCTCCTGCTCCAGTTCCCTAACGCGGTTTGTCAGGAGCTGCAGCTGGATGCACTTCCTGCAGGTGTCGTTGTCAGGGACACCGGAGGGCTCCCTGACTTCCCACATCCTGCAAGAGGAGCATTCCAACATCCTGCCTGGCAGTATCTCTATTCTAAAGAATCTGAACAAAAAACTTACCAGAACCTACCCTGGGCTCTGCCTGCTCTCGCCGAAGCCTGTTTGAGCCAAAGCCGTCCGACTCTGACTCATTCCACTCCAACAATGGCCGCTGTATATGGTGCTCTGCTTTTTAAACCTTGGCGCTACGTCACGCGCCTGCGCAGTGCAGACCCTTCTCCCCGAGCAGTGTTTAAAAAAAACCGACTTTTTCTACCCGATTTCTTCACTCCTTCTCAGCTGCTTGCTTCGACTGAAACAAGAACTGTTGAAAATTTCTCTTTTTAAACCTTGGCGCGTTACGTCACGCGCCTGCGCAGTGCAGACCCTTCTCCTCGAGCAGTGTTTAAAAAAAAACGACTTTTTCTACCCGATTTCTTCACTCAGGAGCTTGAAGACTCGTACGGCCAGATTTGGGAGCAGCTTCTTTCCAACTGTGATAAGACTGCTGAACGGATCCTGACCCGGATCTGAGCCGTACCCTCCAAATATCCGGACCTGCCTCTCGGTTTTTCTTGCACTAACTTACTTTCCCTTTGTAAACCAGGGAGCGCGAAGCGCGGAATCAAATATCGCTGAGATTATTGCACGCTCTGGTATCAATTGTTTGGCGACAATAAAGTAAAGTAAAGTAAATTATTCTAATGAGTTTTCTCTGCCCAAAACTATCGAAACTACGCCAAGTGCGGCCTGACTAGTGTTTAATAAAGGATCAGCATTATCTTCTTACTTTCACAGTCTGTTCCTCTTGAGATAAATGGCACCATTGCATTACTTTTCTTTACCATAGACTCAGTCTCTAAGTTAACATTTTCGGAGATTTGCTCGAGCACTCCTTTGTCTCTCTGACCCTCGCATGATTGAATCTCCTCCCCATTTAGATAATAGTCCGCACTATAGTCCGTATAACCAAAATGCGTTTCCCTACATTACCATCAAACACTGCTCGAGGAGAAGGGTCTGCACTACTGTATTCTATCTGCCATATTTCTGTACATTCGTCCAATTTTGTATGTTCTGCTACAATCGTTTAGTTTCCTCAGCACTGCGTACCCATCCACCTATCTTCGTATTATCCGCAAACATTGCTACAAGCCATCAGTTCTATTATCTAAGTCATCGACAATGTGGAAAGTAGCAGTTAAAATACTGACCCGTGAGGAAATGCACTAGTGATTCGAAGTCAATCAGAAAAAGCCCCTTTTAAACCTACTCTCTGCGTGTTGCCTGTCAGTCATTCCGCTATACATTCTTGTGACTTTCCTGTAACGCTAAAGGATTTTATATCATTAAACAGCCACATTTCAGGTACCTAATCAAACACATTCTGAAAATCCAAGTACATAACACCCACTGCCTCTCTTTCATTCACTGTAATGGTTGTTTCTTCGAAGAAAAATATCAGCGTTTTCAGGCAAGATTTCCCTTCATAGAAACCATGTTTATTTCGAATTCTTTCGTTATTTATCTCCAAATACCTCGAAGCATCTTTCATAATAGACCCCACACGATCCCAACAACTGACGCCAGGCAAACGCCCTGTAATTTTGCTTATTTTGCCTTCCTCGCTTCTAAAAGACCTTAGGTTCATCCGGGAAAACGAGAGTTTTCTGAACAGGACGTACAGTGAGGTCGTTAAACCGAGGATACCGGAAGAGAGTAGGAGGACGACGATGAGCAAGGAAAGGATGCTTGAAGTACAGGAGAGCCCGGGGGGGATGTGCCTCTCGTAAACAGGTTCACCCTCTTGGAAGCTATCGGGATAAAAGATGATGCCAGCCTGAGAGGCGGTCAGGTCTGCGAGTCAACAATTAACACTGAAGCAAAGCCGAGGAGACAGACGTCAGGCATAGCCGTGGTAGTAGGGGACTCCATAGTGAGAGGTACAGAAAGGGGTTTCTGTGGCAACAGGCGAGATTTAAGGATGGTGTGTTGCCTCCCTGGTGCCGGGATCCAGGATGTCACGGACCGATTGCAGGGAATCCTCAAGAGTGAAGGTGAACATCCGGAAATGGTGCTGCATGTCGGCACAAGTGACGTGGGGAAGAAGAGGAAAGACATTCTACAGCCTGACTTCAGAGAACTCGGAAGAAGGCTGAAAAGCAGGACTTCCAGGGTAGTTATCTCCGGTTTGCTTCCAGTTCCTCGTGCTGGAGTGGGCAGGAACAGGGAGATAATGAATCCGAATGTGTGACTGAGGAACTGGTGCAGGAAGCAAGGATTTACATTCTTGGACCACTGGGGTATGTTTCGGGGTAAGGATGAATTGAACAAAAGGGATGGCTTGCACCTGAATAAGCGGGGCACCAATATTCTGGCAGGCAGGTTTGCCTCTGCAACACGGGTGTGTTTAAATTAAGTAGTGGGGGGGGGGGGGGGGGAGGGACGAACTGGAAATATAAGGATGGAGATAAAGAGAAAGTAAGAAGAAGAAAAGTTAAGAAAGACAGCAGAATCAACAGAGCAGAAAGCTCAAGAAGGGATCATACTGTATTGGGAAGTAAAATAGGAATTGATATGGGAGTTGAGGGGAGTAATGCATTAAAAGTATTATATATGAATGCACAGAGTATAAGAAATAAAGTAGATAAGCTTGAGGCACAGTTGGAAATTGGTAAGTATGATGTTGGGGGAATAGCAGAGACATGGCTTCAAGTGGACAGGGCCTTGAAAATGAATATTCAAGGTTAATACGTCCTATCGAAAGGACAGACTGATGGGCAGAGGGGGTGGGGTGGCTCTGTTTTGGGAGCAATGATATTCAGTCCCTTGCGAGGTGGCAGGGGGCATTGAATCAGGAGACGTAGAGTCAGCATGGATAGAACTGAGAAATTCTAAGGGTAGAAAAACCCGACTGGGAGTTATCTACAGGCCCCCAAACAGTCGTCTGGATGTAGGGTGCAAGTTGAATCGAGAGTTAAAATTGGCATGTCGCAAAGGTAATGCTACACTTGTTATGGGGGATTTCAACATGCAGGTAGACTGGAGGAATCAGTTTGGTCCTGGACCCCAAGAAAGGGAGTTTGTGTAGTCCCTCCGAGATGGTTTCTTAGAACAGCTTGTACTGGAGCCTACCAGAGAGAACACAATTCTAGATTTAGTATTGTGTAATGAACCGGATTTCATCAGAGACCTCGAGGTAAAGGAGCCATTAGAAGGTAGTGACCATAATATGATAAGTTTTAATCTACCAATTGAGAGGGAGCAGGGAAACTCGGAAGTGTCAGTAGTGAAGTTGAACAAAGGGAACTATGGTGCTATGAGGGAGGAGCTGGCCAAAGTTCAATGGAACAATACCCTAGCAGGGATGACAGTGGAACAGCAATGGCAAGTGTTTCTGGAAATAATGCAGAAGGTGCAGGATCAGTTCATTCCAAAGAGGAAGAAAGATCCTAAGAGGAGTAAGGGGAGGCCGTGGCTGACAAGGGAAGTCAGGGACAGTGTAAAAATAAAAGGGAAGAAGTATAAACTAACAAGGACGAGTGGGAAGTCGGAGCATTGGGAAACTTTTAAAGAGCAAGAGAAGGTAAGTAAAAAGGCAATACGCGGAGGAAAAAATGAGGTACGAAGGTAAACTAGCCAAGAATATAAAGGAGGATGGTAAAAGCTTCTTTAGGAATGTGAAAAGGAAAAAAAAAAGTTAAGACCAAAACTGGGCCCTTAAAGACAGAAGCGGGTAAATTTATTATGGGTACAAGGAAATGGCAGAGGACTTGAACAGATACTTTGGATCTGTCTCCACTAGGGAAGATCCAAACAATCTCCCAGATATAATAGTGGCCAAAGGACCTAGAATAATGGATGAACTGAAGGAAATTTATATTAGGCAGGAAATAGTGTTGGATAGGCTGTTGGGTCTGAAGGCTGATAAGTGCCCAGGACCTGATGATCTGCATCCCGGTGTACTTAAGGAGGTGGCTTTAGAAATCGTGGACGCATTGGTAATCATTTTCCAATGTTCTATAGATTCAGGCTCAGTTCCTGTGGATTGGAGGGTGGCTATTGGTGCCCTTCTCTTCACGATTTGAAGGAAAAGAGAAAACAGGGAATTATAGACCGGTTAGCCTGACGTTGGTGGTGGGAAAGATGCTGGAGTCAATTAGAAAAGATGAAATTACGATACATCTGGATAGCAGTAGCAAGATCGGTCCGAGTCAGCATGGATTTACGAAGGAGAAATCGTGCCTGACTAATCTTCTGGAATTTTTTGGGGATGCAACTATGAAAATGGACAAGGGAGAGCCAGTGGATGTAGTGTACCTGAACTTTCAGAAAGCCTTTGATAGAGTACCACATAGGAGATGAGTGAGCAAAATTAGCGCACATGGTATTGGGGGCAGAGTACTGGCATGGATTGAAAATTTGCTGGCAGACAGAAGACAAAGAGTAGCGATTAATGGGTCCCTTTCAGAATGGCAGGCGGTGGCCAGTGGGGTACCGTAAGGTTCAGTGCTAGGACCGCAGCTGTTTACAATGTATATTAATGATTTGGGTGAGGTAAGTAAAAGCAAAGTTAGCAAATTTGCCGATGACACAAAGCTGGGTGGCAGCGTGAAATGTGAGGAGGATGTTAAAAAAAAGCAGGGTGACTTGGACAGGCTGGGTGAGTGGGCAGATGCATGGCAGATGCAGTTTAATGTGGATAAATGTGAGGTTATCCACTTTGGTGATAGGAACACGAAGGCAGATTATTATCTAAATCGATAATAGGAGATTTTGCGGACGTGAGAAGGACACCCGCATAGTTTGTTGCCTCCCGGGTGCCAGGGTCCGGGATGTCTCTGACCGGGTGCACGACATCTTGGTACGTGAGGGAAAGCAACCAGAAGTCGTGATACATGTTGGGACAAACGACATAGGCAGAAAGAGGGATGAGATCCTGAAGTGTGAGTTTCGGGAATTAGGCAGAAGGCTGAAGAACAGGACCTCAAGGGTGACGTTCTCAGGATTGCTGTCAGTGCTACGTGACAGAGATGGTAAGAATTGGAGGAGATGGCAGTTGAATGCGTGGCTGAGGAGTTGGTATAGGGAGCAGGGTTTTAGATTTTTAGATCATTGGGATCTCTTCTGGGGAAGGTGGGACCTGTACAGATTGGATGAGTTGCACCTGAACTCGAGGGGGAGCAATATCCTTGCAGGTAGGTTTGCTAGCATGGTTCGGGAGGGTTTAAACTAATTTGCGAGGGGGCTGGGATCCAGAGCGATACAGCAGTGAAAGAAGTGCATGGAGTAAAGCCAGATCTAACATACAGAGAGGCTTTGAGGAAAGAGAAGCAGAATAAAAGGTGTAAAGACAGCGAGGTAGAAGGGCTGAAATGTGTATAACTCAATGCAAGAAGCATCAGGAACAAAGGTGATGAACTGAGAGCTTGGATACATACATGGAATTATGATGTAGTAGCCATTACAGAGACTTGGCTGGCACCAGGGCAGGAATGGATTCTCAATATTCCTGGATTTCAGTGCTTTAAACGGGATAGAGAGGGCGGAAAAAGGGGAGGAGGGGTGGGGTGAATGGTGAGGGATACTATTACAGCTACAGAAAGGATGGGTAATGTAGCAGGATCCTCTTTTGAGTCAATATGGGTGGAAGTCAGGAACAGGAAGGGAGCAATTACTCTACTGGGGGTATTCTATAGGCCCCCTCGTAGCAGCAGAGATACAGAGGAGCAGACTGGGAGACAGATTTTGGAAAGGTGCAAAAATAACAGGGTTGTTATCATGAGTGACTTTAACTTTCCTAATATTGATTGGCACCTGATTAGTTCCAAGGGTTTAGATGGGGCAGAATTTGTTAAGTGTGTCCAGGATGGATTCCTGTCGCAGTATGTGGACAGGCCGACCAGGGGGAATGACATACTAGATCTAGTACTAGGTAATGAACCGGGTCAGGTCACAGATCTCTCAGTGGGTGAGCATCTGGGGGGCAGTGACCACCCCTCCCTGGCCTATATAATTATCATTGAAAGGGATAGAATCAATGAGGACAGGAACATGTTTAATTGGGGAAAGGCAAATTATGAGGCTATAAGGCCAGAACTTGCGGGTGTGAATTGGGATGATGTTTTTGCAGGGAAATGTACTATGGACATGTGGTCGGTGTTTAGAGATCTCTTGCGGGATGTAAGGGATAAATTTGTCCCGGTGAGGAAGATATAGAATGGTAGGGTGAAGGAACCATGGGTGACAAGTGAGGTGGAAAATCTAGTCAGGAGGAAGAAGGCAGCATACATGAGGTTTAGGAAGCAAGGATCAGATAGGTCTATTGAGGAATATAGGGAAGCAAGAAAGGAGCTTAAGAAGGGGCTGAGAAGAGCAAGAAGGGGGCATGAGAAGACCTTGGCGAGTAGGATAAAGGAAAACCCCAAGGCATTCTTCAATTATGTGAAGGAGAAAAGGATGACAGGAGTGAAGGTAGGACCGATTAGAGATAAAGGTGAGAAGATGTTCCTGGAGGCTGTGGAAGTGAGTGAGGTCCTCAATGAATACTTCTCTTCGGTATTCACCAATGAGAGGGAACTTGATGATGGTGAGGACAATATGAGTGAGGTTGATGTTCTGGAGCATGCTGATATTAAGGGAGAGGAGGTGTTGGAGTTGTTAAAATACATTAGGACAGATAAGTCCCCGGGGCCTGACGGAATATTCCCCAGGCTGCTCCACGAGGCGAGAGAAGTGATTGCTGAGCCTCTGGCTAGGATCTTTATGTCCTCGTTGTCCACGGGAATGGTACCGGACGATTGGAGGGAGGCAAATGTTGTTCCCTTGTTCAAAAAAGGTAGTAGGGATAGTCCGTGTAATTATAGACCAGTGAGCCTTACGTCTGTGGTGGGAAAGCTGTTGGAAAAGATTCTTAGAGATAGGATCTATAGGCATTTAGAGAATCATGGTCTGCTCAGGTACAGTCAACATGGCTTTGTGAAGGGCAGATCGTGTCTAACAAGCCTGATAGAGTTCTTCGAGGAGGTGACCAGGCATATAGATGAGGGTAGTGCAGTGGATGTGATCTATATGGATTTTAGTAAAGCATTTGACAAGGTTCCACACGGTAGGCTTATTCAGAAAGTTAGAAGGCATGGGATCCAGGGAAGTTTGGCCAGGTGGATTCAGAATTGGCTTGCCTGCAGAAGGCAGAGTGTGGTGGTGGAGGGAGTACATTCAGATTGGAGGATTGTGACTAGTCGTGTCCCACAAGTATCTGCTCTGGGACCTCTACTTTTCGTGATTTTTATTAACGACCTGGATGTGGGGGTAAAAGGGTGGGTTGGCAAGTTTGCAGACGGCACAAAGGTTGGTGGTGTTGTAGATAGTGTAGAGGATTGTCAAAGATTGCAGAGAGACATTGATAGGATGCAGAAGTGGGGTGAGAAGTGGCAAATGGAGTTCAACCCGGAGAAGTGTGAGGGGGTACACTTTGGAAGGACAAACTCTAAGGCAGAGTAGAAAGTAAATGGCAGGATACTTGGTAGTGTGGAGTAGCAGACGGATCTCGAGGTAAATGTCCACAGATCCCTGAAAGTTGCCTCACAGGTGGATAGGGTAGTTAAGAAAGCTTATGGGGTGTTAGCTTTCATAAGTCGAGGGATAGAGTTTAAGAGTCGCGATGTAATGATGCAGCTCTATAAAACTCTGGTTAGGCCACACTTGGAGTATTGTGTCCAGTTCTGGTCACCTCACTATAGGAAGGATGTGGAAGCATTGGAAAGGGTACAGAAGAGATTTACCAGGATGCTGCCTGGTTTAGAAAGTAAGGATTATGATCAGAGATTAAATGTGCTAGGGCTTTACTCTTTGGAGAGAAGGCGGATACACTAGTGAAGTTTAAGAGACTACTAGACAGGTATATGGAGGAATCTAAGGTGGGGGCTTATATGGAAGGCAGGTTTTGGGGGTCGGCACAACATTGTGCGCCGAAGAGCTTGTAATGTGCTGTACTGTTCTATGTTCTATGTTCTATGAGTCAAGTTAGGAAAAAGGGGAAGTACAACAAGATCTCGGTGTTCTTGTTGATCAGTCATTGAAAGCAAGCATGGAAATACAGCAGGCAGTGATGAAAGCTAATGGCATGCTGGCCTTCATAACAAGGGAAATTGAGTATAAGAGCAAAGTGGTCGTTCTGCAGCTGCACAGGGCCCTGGTGAGACCACACCTGGAGTACTGTGTGGGTCTCCAAATTTGAGGAAGGACATTCTTGCTATTGCTAAGGTTAATTCCCGGGATGGCGGGTCTGTCATATGTCGTAAAATTGGAGAGCTTTTATACTCTGGAATTTAGAAGGCTGAGAAGGAATCTTACTGAAAAATGTAAGATTATTCAGGGATTGGACACGCTGCAGGCAGGAAGCATGTTCCCGCTGATGGGTGAGTCCAGAACCAGAGGCCACAATTTAAGAATAAGGAGCAGGCCATTTAGAAAGGAGTTGGGGAAAAATTTTTTCACCGGGAGAGTGGTGGATACATGGAATGCTCTGCCCCAGAAGGCTGTGGAGGCCAAGTCTCTGGATGCGTTCAAGAAAGAGATGGATCGAGCTCTTAAAGATAGCGCAATCAAAGGTTATGGGGATGAGGCAGGAACTGGATACTGATTGTGGATGATCAGCCATGATCACAGTGAATGGCGGTGGTGGCTAGAAGGGCCGAATGGCCTACTCCTGTAACTATTGTCTATTAAAAGAGTGGGGTGACATTTGCAATTTTCCACTCCTCCGGTACCATGCCAGAAACAAGTCATTCTGGAAAGATCATGAACAATGCGACCTCCGTCAGGACTCTGGCATATAGTCCATCTGGCCAAGGTGACTTGTTCAGTTAAGGTCCTTCAAGTTTGTGATAGATACGGCAATCACGCCAGCTCTCTGACATTCAGGGACCTCGGGCACACTGCTAGTGTCTTTTACGTTGAAGGCAGATGCAATATGTCAATTCTTCATCTGCGATTTCATTGTCCCCCATTACTACCTCACCACCATCAATTTCCAGTGGTCCAATATCAGCTCTCAACACCATTTTATTCTTTATATAAGTCAAAAAATGTGTCATTGCTTTATCTTATTGGCTAGCCTGTTCTCGTATTTCATATTTTCCTTTCTTATAGCTCTTTTAGTTGCCCTTTATTTTTGGATTTTAATTGCTTTCTAAGAGACCCTTTATTTTAAGCTCCCGAGTAAGACATTGGTTATTACACTACATCCAGGCCTAGATAGCTTTCCTGAGTTGGCTCGAGCACAGGCTGCTCGAAAAAGCTATCTTGTAGGCATTAACCAAGTTTCTCTCTAGTGATGCGGCACTAATCTGAATTTCCCAATCGCCGTAAATATTCAGGTACACATGAGAATTGTGTCATTTCCTTTCTTACATGCCTTTTCGAACTCCCTTTGCAATCTAAACCACACTGCATCTATTATTTTGAGGTCTATATTTGATCTCACATTGAATTTTGTTGTTAAACTCGCAATTTCCTAACTCCACCTGCCAAGATCCTATGTCACCTCCTTCAGAAGATGTAATCCCATCTGTTACCAACAGACCTACCCCACCGACTCTGATTTCCCGCCTATCCTTCTGATACAAAGTATATCCTGAGATGTTAAACTGAGTATTTCGGCCTTCCTTCAGCCACTACTCAAAGATGGCCACGGCGTCATATCTACCAACCTTATCCGGCACCTCCAGTCCTATATTCTTCGCAATTTTGATTTTGACTGTGTGCTGGAACTTAATCCTTTGTTCTGTCTGCATTTGTACCCAGTCAATGATTACTCCTTCCTTACATACGTGTTACACATAGTATCTACTTGTAAACCAGCGGGCTCTTATTCAGCTGTATCATACTGGTTCCTGTTCCCCAGATGTATTAGCTGAAACCAATGCCAACAACTCTCGTAAATCTGTGAAAGTCATTTGATATTAATTCCTTAGATTTACAGAAAGACTTCAATAAGGTAGCGAACGTGATGTTAGGTTCCAAGAACGTTTTGTTCAGTCATTTCCCCGCTCACACCCTCAGTCTTCCATTTCCACCTACCTGACATTGCCATCATCTCCTGAAGGTAGAAGTATGCTGCGTTTGGCGTACCTGTGGGGAAATAATAATAATAATAATAATAATTTCCGTAATCTGGAACCTATCTGCTTTAAGGCTCATTAAGTCATTCTTTGAAACATTTCCTCTGCCTGTCTCAGACACAGCATCCCACTTTTCAGACTTAGGGAGGATTGAATAGCATTCAGGTATACGATGGATGAGCGCAATAAATACTTTGCATTTGTCTTCATTGTTGAAGGAATCATTAATCTGACCAAGACTCGACGGGAACGTGTTGTTCGGCGACCAATCAACAGAGAGACAGTCATTAGAACAGGCATAGAAAACAACAAGGGCAGTTGTCGCAGCAATGACTTTGAGTCTGCTAGGCTTTAGAGTGTGCAGTCTAAGATCCTCATGTTTAGGCGACGGAAGAGCATCTTTCAACATTGTTTTTGTTTTTGTTTTCCTATTTTTCAATTCCTTTTCTGTCAGTGAGAATTGCTCTTTGTTGTTTGTTTGTGATGCGGATGTCTGGAACTCGTCCACCCTGCCGGATAAACAAATCTGCCCCTGGCACACCGAGCTGCAGCTTCTGGGACAACGTATTAGGGAACTAGAGCTGCTGATCGATGACCTTCGCATCATACGGGAGAATGAGGGTGTGATCAATAGAGGTTACCGGTTTAGAGCTCTAACGGTATCAACAAGTTTGTGTATAATACAACAGTGGTCGGCTTTATCAAGAACGACGACGAAACGTAGTATAGAGAATAAGTGAAGCGTCTGGGGAATTGGGGTGAGAAGAACAACCTGAGCCTGAACGTGGGGAAGACAAAGTATCATTGTGGATTTCGGAAATGTGCGATCAAACCATAACTCTCTACGAGAAAAAAACGTCACCGCGGTACCGTGAACTAAACTAAATTAAACTAAACTAAACAAGGTTCCATATGATATAAACAGACTTAGACCATTGAGCGCTTCGAAGCTCTGCCATTCCTTAAAGGCTGACCTCGGATTCCAGTCAACCCCATATAGCTACGTCCTCGCCATACCCTTTGGTGACCTGACCGATCAGAGAACGATCGTCTTTCACTTAAATATACGTGCGGCCTTGCATCCGCCGCAGTCTGTGGCAGAGCAACCCACAAATTCACTGCTCTCGGTTAAAATTAAATTCCTTCATTCAAAAGAATCATGCGTCAAATTGGATACAGTACCCTCCAGTTCTGGATTCCCCCACCACATGAAACATCCTCTACAAATCCACCCTATCCAGTCCTTTCCCCACGCATTCGTTTATATTACAGAAAGCACAAACCAAAGCTGCGAAACGCCCTTCACATGTTAATCCTTCAGACCTGGAATTAGCATCATGAACTTCCTCCGGACCAAAACTGTTAAAAATACACCCAGCGCGCCCTGACTAGTGTCTTTTGAAGCTCATCATTACTTCCTTGCTTTTATATTCTATATCTCCTGTAATAAATGGACCGCAGGAGAAATACAGAGACCGCAGAGAATACCGGAGAAAGCATACGCTTTCTTTTCCATAGACTCAACCTATGTTTAACGTTTTGCGAGACAAGCACGAGGACTCCTAAAGTCTCTCTGAATCTCTGATAATTGAACGCATTCCCCATTTATATAATAGTCCGCATTATGGTTCCTTTAAGATGCATTACCATCCCATGTCAGAATTAAGTTATTCTAGAAAGATCATAAAGAATGGATCCGTTATCTCTTCAGCAACTTCTCTAAGGTGTCTGTCACGTTGACCATTGGACCAAAGGACATCTAACTTGATTCCTTTTATATTGACTGGTATTTGTTCCTTTGTTATAAGAAGGACACTCACGCCTGCTTGCCGAGTTCTGGCACACTGATGGTGCATATGTATCTTGTATCTTCTGAATTATTCCCAAAATTTTCATCAATCTAAGCTCTGCTATCAGCACCGCAGGTACCACTCTCCTATCCGTCTGGGCAAATCCATTATTCCATTGCAATACTGATACATCTGTGTTATGTTTCTACCTCTCACTTTGCAGTATGAATTCTATCATATTATGATCACTGCCTCCTATGGGTTCCTTTACGTTAGGCATCCAAGTAAGATCTAGGTTATTACGTAGCATCCAGCACAAGATAGATTTTCCCCAGTCAGCTCGAGCACAGGCTGCTCTAAAAAGGCATTCAACAAATTCCGCTCTGGCGGTCCGACACAACCTGATTTTGTCAATTGCTTTACATATTGAATTCCCCATTACGATTCTGTCATTTTCCTTCTTGGATGCCTTTTCGAGCTCCCATTGCAATCTAAACCATATAACTTGTTTATTATTTTGTTGTCTGTATATGATTCCCACAATTTTTTTTACACTTGCAATTTCCTAACTCCACCTGGAAAGAATCCACATTCTCTGAACCGATATCACCTCTTCTTAAAGATGTAATACCATCTGTTAGCAATAGAGCAACCCACCGAATATTCCATTCTGCCTGTCCTTTTGATAAAATTATATCCTTAGAAGTTAAACTCTCAACTTCCTTTCAACCACGACGTCACAGCGACCAAAGTCTAATTGCAACACGACTTCTTCCACCTTATTCTGAATGCTGCGCGCATTTAAACACAGCACCTTCAGTGGTATTTTTCGTCATTTTGAATTTTGCCTCTGTAGTCGTATTTAACTTTTTGCTCTGTCTGTATTTGTTCTCAATCATTTATCTATCCTCCCTTACATGCATCTTTTTACACACATCATCTACTTGCGAAAGGACTGGCTTGCCCCGCTGACAGAAAGTAAAGTCCATTGTTGTTGTTTCCTTAGAGTTTCAGCAAGGCTATCACAAAGTGCCGCAAATAAGGCGGATTAACGAGCTAAGGTTGCATGGTGTTACCTGAGCGCACCCGTGCTGTCCGTCAGTTTGAGCACCCAACGGGTACAGCAACACTTTTGGCTAACTACTCGCTCGCGCACAGACTCAGTCTTCAATTAGAGCCATGCAAAATCTATTCAGGTGGACGTATGCTACGTCTGACTTTCCAATGGGTAAAATAAATAATTATATTTCCGTAATCTGAAATGCATCTGGTACCCGGCTCATTATTCCATCCATTGAACCATTTCCCGATCCTGACAGAGCGTCCTTCTGTTCTGACTCGTTATCAGAACGTTAAATCAGATCAGTTTGAAAAGCGATGAGTTTGAAGAATATGAAGATAACAAAGAAGTAGAGGACCTGCCAGAAAAGCGGGATGCTGAGCGATGCAGAACTACGACGGTCAGTGTGCAGAGAGGGGAGTTCAGAGCTAGGCCAGATTTCGGATGAGTGATGAAACATGGAAGAAGGCTGAGTACATGAACTGGATTAAAGAGCTAGCTGTGGACGATCACGTGAGATCTCAGCAACGTACTTTGTGCGATTAAGACGGACGAGAAATGGACACTGGAAGAAAAGTCTTTAAGATATGGAGACATTAAAAGATAGGCTGGAAAGCACAATTACAAAATTTAGAGATCTGTGGTCAAAGCATAATCCTGTGCGAATTAAATGGACCAAGGTCTCAGAAGAACAGAATGCCACAAGACGTAGGAACAGCATCAGGACATTTAGTCCATCGATTCTCCGCCATGCCATAATGGCTGTTTCCCTATCCCACTGAACCCCATACATAGTAGTCATAGTCAAATTTTATTGATCCCGGGGGAAATTGGTTTTCGTTACAGTTGCACCATAAATAATAAATAGTAATGAAATCATAAATAGTTAAATAGTAATATGTAAATTATGCCAGGAAATAAGTCCAGGACCAGCCTATTGGCTCAGGGTGTCTGACCCTCCAAGGGAGGAGTTGTAAAGTTTGGTGACCACAGGCAGGAATGACTTCTTATGACGCTCTGTGTTGCATCTCGGTGGAATGAGTCTCTGGCTGAATGTACTCCTGTGCCCACCCAGTACATTATGTAGTGGATGGGAGACATTGTCCAAGATGGCATGCAACTTGGACAGCATCCTCTTTTCCGACACCACCGTCAGAGAGTCTAGTTCCATCCCCACAACATTACTGGTCTTACGAATGAGTTTGTTGATTCTGTTGGTGTCTGGTACCCTCAGCCTGCTGCCTCAGCACACAACAGCAAACATGATAGCACCGGCTGCCACAGACTCGTACAACATTCTCAGCATCGTTCGGCAGATGTTAAAGGACCTCAGCCTCCTCAGGAAATAGAGATGGCTCTGACCCTTCTTGTAGACAGCATCAGTGTTCTTTGACCAGTCCAGTTTATTGTCAATTCGTATCCCCAGGTATTCGTAATCCTCCACCATGTCCACACTGACCCCTTGGATGGAAACAGGTGTCTCCAGTACCTTAGCTTTCCTCAGGTCTACCACCAGCTCCTTAATCTTTTTCACATTAAGCTGCAGATAATTCTGCTCACACCATGTGACAAAGCTTCCTACCGTAGCCCTGTACTCAGCCTCATCTCCCTTGCTGATGCATCCAACTATGGCAGAGTCATCCGAAAACTTCTGAAGATGACAAGACTCTGTGCAATACTTGAAGTCACAGCTTCCTTCTCCGCATACCCTTTAGTGTCCTGCCTGATCAGGAAACGTTCAACTTCCACCTTAATTCTACGCAAGGACTGAAAAAAAATGGATTATCAAGCATTAGGCAACACTGTATTCCATCTGTCATATTGTTTTCGCATTATTCCAATCTGCATACGTCGTGCTGCAACCGTCTTGCTTCCACAGCGCTACCTACCCCTCCACCTGTCTTCGTATCATCTTCAAACTTTGAGACAAAGCCATCAACTCAATGACTGAAGTCATGGACAACAGCGTGAAAAGCAGCAGTGAAATGCCCCTTTTATTCCTAGTCGCTGTCTCCTGCCATTCAGCTATTCATGCCAGTAGGTTATTTTGTCTTGTTAAGCAGCTTCATTTGTGACATCTTATCCAGTTAATGACATCCATTATTTCTCCTTTGCCCACCCTGCTCGTTACTTCCTCTTGGAGTTCTGCCAGAATTATCAGTTAATATTTGCTTTCATAGATTCCATGCTGGCTTTAATTACTTTATCATTGGTCTCCAAGTAACTCGAAATCGTACCCTTAATAATGGATTCCAAACGTTTCCCAACCACCGACGGCAGTTTACCTTGCGTATAATTTCCCTTGTTTTGCCTTCCTCCCTTCTTAAAGAGTGGAGTGACCTTTGCACTGTACCAGTCTTCCGGCACCATGCCAGAATCAAGTGATTCGAGAATTATCATGACCAACGCATCCGTTATCTCTTTAGCACCTTCTCTCAGGACTGGCATTTGGTCCATCTGGCCCATTTCACTTATCCAGCTGAAGTCCTTTAAGTTTCCCTAGCCTTGTTCCTCTGTAATACCTGTCGCAATCACGCCTGCTGTCTAATCCTGATGGACCTCTGACATACAGGTTGTGTCTTCCACAGAAACGGCAAATACAAAAGTAGCATTAAGTTCATCTGCGATATCTTTTCCCCCGAGTGCTACCGCACTCGCATTATCTCCAGTGGTGCAATGTTAACTCTCAACTCTTTATATAACTGAATAAAAAAAAACTTCTAGTAACCCAGCTTCATATTATGTTATAATATTCAATTTTCCCTCTTTATAGCTTGTTTGCTTGCAATTTATTTGGATTTTATACACTTTCAAATCATCCAACTTCTCATTTATGCAGTGCTTACCATCTTTTGCCAGACACTGTTGCCTACCTTTGCCACTTGAGAACTTCTTCCTCTGTGGGACATGACTATCCTGCGCCTTATACACTATTCCAAGAAACTTCAGCTATCTCTGCCCTACCGGATGACCACCAGTATACCGCTCTAATCCACCTGAGCAAGCTCGAGCATCATGCCTCCGTAACTAACTTTATTCTATTGCGATACTGATACATGTGAGTTATGCTTCTCCCTTTCACATTGCAGTCCGAATTCAATCATATTATCATCGCAGCCTGCTTAGGATTCCTATAGTCTAAGCTCCCGTATCAGACGTTCGCTATTACACAACATGCGATCTCAGATAGCCTTCGCCTAATTGGACCGAGAACAAGCTGCTCTAAAAAACCGTCTCATAGGCGTTCAACAAATGCCATCACTTGCCATTCGACACTAACTAATTTCGCCAATCCACTTGCATATTAAATTCCTCCATTACAATTATATCATTGCCATTATTGTCTGCATTTTTCAGCTCTTTTTGGCCAGTTGCATTCAGAAATAGCTTGCCTGCAGAAGGCAAAGGGTGGTGGTGGAGGGAGTACATTCAGATTGGAGGATTGTGACTAGTGGTGTCCCACAAGGATCAGTTCTGGGACCACTACTTTCCGGGATTTTTATTAACGACCCGGATGTGGGGGTATAAAGGTCGGTTGGCAAGTTTTCAGACGGCACAAATGTTGGCGGTGTTGTACATAGTGTAAAGGATTGTCGAAGATTGCAGAGAGACATTGATAGAATGCAGGAGTGGGCTGAGAAGTGGCAGATGGAGTTCAACCCGGAGAAGTGTGCGGTGGTACACTTTGGAAGGACAAACTCCAAGGCAGGGTACAAAGTAAATGGCAGGATACTTGGTAGTGTGGAGGAGTCCACCGATCCCTGAGAGTTGCCTCACAGGTAGATAGGGTAGTTAAGAAAGCTTATATGGTGTTCGCTTTCATAAGCCGAGGGATAGAGTTTAAGAGTTGCGAGGTAATGATGCAGCTCTGTAAAACTCTAGTTAGGCCACACTTGGAGTATTGTGTCCAGTTCTGGTCGCCTCACTATAGGAAGGATGTGGAAGCATTGGAAAGGGTACAGAGGAGATTTACCATGATGCTGCCTGGTTTAGAGAGTATGGATGATGATCAGAGATCAGAGATCAGCTAGGGCTTTACTCTTTGGAGAGAAGGAGGATGAGAGGAGACATGATAGAGGTATAAAAGATAATAAGAGGAATAGATAGAGTGGATAGCCAGCGCCTCTTCCCCAGGGCACCACTGCTCAATTCAAGAGGACGTGGCTTTAAGGTAAGGGGTGGGAAGTTCAAGGGGATATTAGAGGAAGCTTTTTTACTTAGAGAGTGGTTGGTGCGTGGAGGCAGATATACTAGTGAAATTTATGAGACTACTATACAGGTATATGGAGGAATTTAAGGTGGGGGATTATATGAGAGACAGGGTTTGAGGATCGGCAGAACATTGTGGGCCGAAGAGCCTGTACTGTGCTGTACTATTCTATGTTCTATATGTTTACAATCTTATCCCCACTCCTTGGCTACTATTACGAAGTCTATATATGATTCCAATAGTTGTCTGTTTTGTTTGTTTATTTGTTTGTTTTTTTCTGGTATTTCACTAACTCCACCCGCAAAGATTCAAAATTTTCTGTCGCTATTCTCTTCCTAGAGATGTAATTCCATCTCATACCAATAGAACCACACCACCGTCTATGCCTTCCTGTTTGCACTTTGATGCAAAGACTATCCTTTGATGTTAATCTCTCCACTCCGGCATTCTTTTAGCCATGACTCAACGGTGCCCGCAATGTCATACCGACTAATTTCTAATTGCCCCATGAGTGCGTCTACCTTGTTCAAAATGCTATCCCCTGTTAATTACATCACCTCCAGTCCTGCTTTATTTGCTGTTTTGAATTTTCTCTCTGTGGTACAATTTAACACTTTGGTCTGTCTGCATTTGTTCGCAATCATTGGCTTGTCTTTCCTTACGTTCATGTGACACACTCATCATCTACTCCTAAACCTCCTGCCTCGTCTTCAGCTCTCTTATACTCGTTCCCATGTTAGTTAAAACACTCGCAAAAGTTCCAGCAAATCTTGCGACAAGGATATTGACCCCACCCCCAACCTCGTAAACTGTGCTACCCGTCGGATTTGTAGAGAACATGTCCAATTATACAAAAAGCAGAACCCCTTCCCACTGATGTAAATATTCAGCCATAGATGTCTCTGATCGATTCCATGACATTCTGAAGTGGGAAGGTGACCAGCCAGATGTCGTGGTGCACATCGGTACCAATGACATAGCAAGGAAGAGTGAGGAGGTCCTGGACAGTGAGTACAGAGAGCTTGGTAGGAAGTTGAAAAGCAGGACCTCAAGGGTGATAATCTCAGGATTGCTACCTGTGCTAGGTGCCAGTGAGGGTAGGAATAGGATGCTCTGGAGGAGGAACAAGTGGTTGAGGAACTGGTGTAGGGGGCAGGGTTTCACATTTCAGGATTATTGGGACCTCTTCTATGGCAGGTGGGACCTGTACAAGAGAGACGGGTTACACTTGAACCACAGGGGACCCATATCCTTTCAGGGAGGTTTGTTAGTGTTATTGGGGAGGCTTTAAACTGGATTTGCAGGGGGGATGAGAACCAGAGTGCCAGAGCTGACAGTGTGGCTGGGGTGAAAATAAATGATGTTGAAAGTTCAAGCAAATCCGCTGATAGAAAGGTTGTGAGTGGTGGTAAAAATCTTCTGAGGTGTATACATTTCAATGTTAGGAGTATTGCGGGGAAGGCGGATGAGTTGAGGGCGTGGATTGACACGTGGAATTATGAGATTATAGCAATTAGTGAAACTTGGCTACAGAAGGGGCAGGACTGGCAGCTTAATATTCCAGCGTTCCGATGTTTCAGATGTGATCGAGGCAGAGGAATGAAAGGTGGGAGAGTAGCATTGCTTGTTAGGGAACATATTACAGCAGTGCTCAGGCAGGACATATTAGAGGGCTTGTCTACGGAGTCCTTATGGGTGGAGCTGAGAAACAGGAAAGGTATGGCCACATTAGCGGGATTGCATTACAGACCACCCAATAGTCAACGAGGCTTGGAAGAGCAAATCTGCAGAGAGATAGCAGGCAACCGCAGGAAACATAAAGTTGTGGTGGTAGGGGATTTTAATTTTCCATACATTGATTGGGACTCCCATACCGTTAGGGGTCTAGATGGTTTAGAGTTTGTAAAATGTGTTCAGGAACGTTTTCTAAATCAATTTATAGAGGGACCAACTACAGGGGATGCAATATTGCATCTTCTGTTAGGAAACGAGTTAGAGCAAGTGACAGAAGTCTGTGTAGGGGAGCACTTTAGTTCCAGTGATCATAACACCATTAGTTTCAATTTGTTCATGGACAAGGATAGATCTGGTACTAGGGTTAAGGTTCTGAACTGGAAGAAGGCCAAATTTGAAGAAATGAGAAAGGATCTAAAAAGCGTGGATTGGGACAGGTTGTTCTCTGGCAAATATGTGATTGGTAGGAGGGAAGCCTTCAAAGGGGAAATTTTGAGAGTGCAGAGTTTGTATCTTCCTGTCAGGATTAAAGGCAAATCGAATAGGAATAAGGAACCTTGGTTCTGAAGGGATATTACAACTCTGATAAAGGAGAAGAGGGGGTTGTATGAAATGTATAGGAAACAGGGAGTAAATCAGGTGCTGGAGGAGTATAAGAAGTGCAAGAAAATACTTAAGAAAGTAATCAGGAGGGCTAAAAGAAGACATGAGTTTGCCTTGGCAGTCAAAGTGAAGGATAATCCAAAGAGCTTTAACAGGTATATTAAGAGCAAAAGGATTGTAAGGGATAAAATTGGTCCTCTTGAAGATCAGGGTGGTCGGCTATGTGCGGAACCACAGGAAATGGGGGAGATCTTAAATAGGTTTTTTGCGTCTGTATTTACTAAGGAAACTGGCATGAAGTCTATGGAATTGAGGGAAACAAGTAGTGAGGTCATGGAAACTGTATAGATTGAAAAGGATGAGGTGCTTGCTGTCTTGAGGAAAATTAAAGTGGATAAATCCCCGGGACCTGACAGAGTGTTCCCTCGGACCTTGAAGGAGACTAGTGTTGAAATTGCGGGGGCCCTGGCAGAAATATTTAAAATGTCGCTGTCTACGGGTGAGGTGCCGGAGGATTGGAGAGTGTCTCATGTTGTTCCGTTGTTTAAAAAAGGATCGAAAAGTAATCCGGGAAATGATAGGCCGGTGAGTTTAACGTCGGTGGTAGGTAAGTTATTGGAGGGAGTACTAAGAGACAGAATCTACAAGCATTTGTAGAGGCAGGGACTTATTAGGGAGAGCCAACATGGCTTTGTGCGTGGTAGGTCATGTTTGACTAATCTAATGGAGTTTTTCGAGGAGGTTACCAGGAAAGTGGATGAAGGGAAGGCAGTGGATTTTGTCTACATGGATTCAGGAAGGCCTTTGACAAGGTCCAGCATGGGAGGTTAGTTAGGAAAATTCAGTCGCTAGGTATACATGGAGAGGTGGTAAATTGGATTAGACATTGGCTCAATGGAAGAAGCCAAAGAGTGGTAGTGGAGGATTGTTTCTCCGAGTGGAGGCCTGTGACTAGTGATGTGCCACGGGGATCAGTGCTGGGTCCATTGTTATTTGTCATCTATATCAATGATCTGGATGATAATGTGGTAAATTGGATCAGCAAATTTGCTGATGATACAAAGATTGGAGGTGTAGTAGACAGTGAGGATGGTTTTCAGAGCCTGCAGAGGGACTTGGACCAGCTGGAAAAATGGGCTGAAAAATGGCAAATGGAGTTTAATACAGACAAGTGAGAGGTATTGCAAGTTGAAGGACAAACCAACGTAGAACATACAGGGATAATGGTAAGACACTGAGGAGTGTAGTAGAACAGAGGGATCTGGGAATACAGATACAAAATTCCCTAAAAGTGGCGTCACAACTAGATAGGGTCGTAAAGAGAGCTTTTGGTACATTGGCCTTTATTAATCAGAGTATTGAGTATAAGAGCTGAAATGTTATGATGAGGTTGTATAAGGCATTGGTGAGGCCGAATCTGGAGTATTGTGTTCAGTTTTGGTCACCAAGTTACAGGAAGGATATAAATAAAGTTGAAAGAGTGCAGAGAAGGTTTACAAGGATGTTGCCAGGACTTGAGAAACTCAGTTACAGAGAAAGGTTGAATAGGTGAGGACTTTATTCCCTGGAGCGTAGATGAATGAGGGGTGATTTGATAGAGGTATATAAAATTATGATGGGTATAGATAGAGTGAATACAAGCAGGCTTTTTCCACTGAGGCAAGGGGAGAAAAAAAACAGAGGACATGGGTTAAGGGTGAGGGGGGGAAAAGTTTAAAGGGAACATTAGGGGGGACTTCTTCACACAAAGAGTGGTGGGAGTATGGAATGAGCTGCCAGACGAAGTGGTAAATGCGGGTTCTTTTTTAACAGTTAAGAATAAATTGGACAGCTACATGGATGGGAGGTGTATGGAGGGATATGGTCCGTGTGCAGGTCAGTGGGACTAGGTACAAAATGGTTCGGCACAGCCAAGAAGGGCCAAAAGGCCTGTTTCTGTGCTGTAGTTTCTTTGGTTTCTATGGTTTCTATACATCTATCAGCTACCGTATTCAATTCCCATCCTTACCGTTGTGTGGTAAATACAGCAATCCGGAGATTACTCCCCTGGATGTCCTCCTTTCTTTCTATCTCCCTATATTATTTTTTTCAGGACATCTACATTCTTTCCTATGCCATTGGTACTAACATGTCCCACGACTTCTAGCTTCCCCCCGCTGCCTTTGATTCTATTGTGGACGCGCCCAAGCCCCTGGGAGGAAATTTAACATTCTTTTTCTTTTTTCCGTTCACAGAATCGCTGATTTGTCCCCCTGACCATGGAGCTCCTGAGTACTGATGCCATCCTCTTTACTTCCGGAGCCTTCTGAGCCACACGGAAAGAATCAGTGGGAGAGGCAAGGCCGCTTTTGCTTTACCCCGGTAGCACCCCCCACCCCCACCACCAAGAATACTGAAATTGAGTACACTTTTGTTTATTATTATGAGCACCTATTACTGATGTTTCTTGAAGTTCACATTAGCGATGACCTCACCTGGTGACTTAATAACACCTGAACAAGAAAGCACAGCTGCAACTTCACTTCCTAAGTAGACTAAGGCAAGCCTAGCTCCCAAGCCCAGCTGAAATGCAATTCGGAGGAATACGACTGCAAGCATCTTGACAATTTGTATCTCCACCTGGCATAGGAGCAGCGGAGCATCGGTCTTGAAGACACTACAAGTGACAGTGAGAACGGCTGAGACGAATATCGGATATCCCTAACATTCATCTGGGGACTTTATCAGGAGCGATGCATATGCAGGGCCCTTAGTATTACTAGGGATCCCACCCATCCATCTCGCTTCTTTCTTGACGTTCTACCATCAGGAGTGAGAGTACAATGTATCAAAGTAAGAATAGTTCGGATGAGAACGTTACCTCCCCCAGGCCATTAGGCATCTGAACTGCATTGCATTCGAAGTTTCAGTGTTAATCTGTTCGGTACTTTAATATATCTATTAATAAAGCACTTCAGCTTGATATTCATATGTGAGTCATCTGTAAATTTACTCCTTAGCAACATAAATTATCGTGTGTTTTGTGCGTTATGTGATTCATAACCTGGTTCGAAGAAACTTTGTCTCATTTCTGTGTGCACTATATTCATATGTGTACATGAATTACAATAAACATCACCTGGCTTGACTTGACTACAGGGAGGTAGGTTGCAGAAGTCCAGTAACTGGGTGACTACGGGGAGATAGGTTGCAGGAGACGGGTAATTGGGTGACTACGGGGAGGTAGTTTGCAGGAGACGGGTAGCTGGGTGACTACAGGGAGGTAGGTTGCAGGAGACGGGTAACTGGGTGACTGCCAGGAAAAAAAGAAGAAATGTACAGACAGCACAACATACACTTGTGGACATTTCCTTCATTGTTGAGTAGATAACTTCGGATGCTATTGAGGGCGTCAAAATACTGTGGGGAACTGAAGTAACAGAGTCTTTAAAACTGAGTCTGTTACTAGGCTCAGGGGAGCAGAGAGGTGCAGAGGGTTGCAACGTGGATTGATTCTTGGTGGAATGGAGACGAGTTTTTATCGGCGACATAAAGACATCAGGGTGAAAATTTCCCTCGCTGGTGCCAGGATCGAGGATGCTGGTGTTGACTCCAAGGTATTCCCAAGGGCAAGGATATACCGCAGGTTACTGTGGAAAGCGAGGGAGAAGATTTCTGTGGGTCTGGCAATTATCTTTACAGCATCTGTGGGGACGAGAGAGATCGGGAGGATTGGAAGTTTACAGATGTTCTTCCATTATTAGAGAAAGGAGGTAGGGATAGCCCGGAAAATTATAGTCTAACTTCAGTTATTGTTAAATTGATGGAAGAGGTCCTGAGAGGCAGGATTTCTGAACATTTGGGGTCTCATAGTATGATTAGGATTAGTCAGCATGGCTTAGTCAAAGGCAGGTCGTGGCTTCCCAGCCTGATTGAATGTTTTGCGGATGTTACTGAACACATTGATGAAGGTAAAGCCGCGGATGTAGCGTATATGGAAAGCGGAAAGGCACTTGATAAGGTACCCCATGCAAGGCTTATTGAGAAAGTAAGGAGGCATGAGATCCAAGGGGACATTGCTTTATGAATCCAGAACTGGCTTGCCCATAAAAGAGAAAGTGTGCTTGTAGACGGGTCATATTCCACATGGATTTCGTTGAAGAGTAGTGTGCCTCAGGGATTTGTTCCGGGACCCATTCTGTTCGTGAGTTTTATAAATGTCCTGGAAGAGGAAGCAGAGGGATGGGTTAGTAAATTGCTGAGGACACAAAAGTTCGGGGTGTGATGAATAGTGTGGAGGACTGACAGAGGTTACAACGAGACATCGATAGGATGCAAAAACGGGCTGAGAGGTAGTAGATGAGTGGCAGATCAGTGTGAAATTGTTCGTTTTGGTAGATCATATATGATGGAAAAATATAGTCTTCATGGTAAGACTCTTTAGGAATGTGGAGGATCAGAGGAATCCTCTTGGGGCCCGAGTCCACAGGACACTCAAAGCCGCTGCTCAGGTTGACGCCATGGTTAACAAGGCATTCGGTGCATTCACTTTCGTAACCCGTGGAATTGAGTTCAAAAGCCGAGAGGTACTGTTACAGCTATTTACGACACTGGACAGACCCTCTTTGAGGGCTGTGCTCAGTTCTGATCACTTCACGACTGGAGGGATGTGGAATCTATAGAAAGGGTGCAGAGGAGATAGAAACATAGAAACATAGAAAATAGGTACAGGAGTAGGCCATTCGGCCCTTCGAGCCTGCACCGCCATTTATTATGATCATGGCTGATCATCCAACTCAGAACCCTGCCCCAGCCTTCCCTCCATACCCCCTGATCCCCGTAGCCACAAGGGCCATATCTAACTCCCTCTTAAATATAGCCAATGAACTGGCCTCAGTTGTTTTCTGTGGCAGAGAATTCCACAGATTCACCACTCTCTGTGTGAAGAAGTTTTTCCTAATCTCGGTCCTAAAAGGCTTCCCCTGTATCCTCAAACTTTGACCCCTTGTTCTGGACTTACCCAACATCGGGAACAATCTTCTTGCATCTAGCCTGTCCAATGCCTTTAGGATTTTATACGTTTCAATCAGATCCCCCCTCAATCTTCTAAATTCCAACGAGTACAAGTCCAGTTCATCCAGTCTTTCTTCATATGAAAGTCCTGCCATCCCAGGAATCAATCTGGTGAACCTTCTTTGTACTCCCTCTATGGCAAGGATGTCTTTCTTCAGATTAGGGGACCAAAACTGCACACAATACTCCAGGTGTGGTCTCACCAAGGCCTTGTACAACTGCAGTAGTACCTCCCTGCTCTTGTACTCGAATCCTCTCGCTATAAATGCCAGCATACCATTCGCCTTTTTCACCGCCTGCTGTACCTGCATGCCCACTTTCAATGACTGGTGTATAATGACACCCAGGTCTCGTTGCACTTCCCCTTTTCCTAATCGGCCACCATTCAGATAATAATCTGTTTTCCTATTTTTGCCACCAAAGTGGATAACTTCACATTTATCCACATTAAATTGCATCTGCTATGAATTTGCCCACTCACCCAACCTATCCAAGTCACCCTGCATCCTCTTAGCATCCTCCTCACAGCTAACACTGCCACCCAGCTTCGTGTCATCCACGGACTTGGAGATGCTGCATTTAATTCCCTCATCCAGATCATTAATATATATTGTAAACAACTGGGGTCCCAGCACTTAGCCTTGTGGTACCCCACTAGTCACCGCCTGCCATTCCGAAAAGGTCCCGTTTATTCTCACTCTTTGCTTCCTGTCTGCTAACCAATTCTCTATCCACATCAATACCTTACCCCCAATACCGTGTGCTTCAAGTTTGCACACTAATCCCCTGTGTGGGATCTTGTCAAAAGCCTTTTGAAAATCCAAATATACCACATCCACTGGTTCTCCCCTATCCACTCTAACCACTGGTTCTCCCCTATCCACTCTACTAGTTACATCCTCAAAAAATTCTATGAGATTCGTCAGACATGATTTTCCTTTCACAAATCCATGCTGACTTTGTCCGATGATTTCACCGCTTTCCAAATGTGCTGTTATCACATCTTTGATAACTGACTGCAGCAGTTTCCCCACCACCGACGTTAGGCTAACCGGTCTATAATTTACCGGTTTCTCTCTCCCTCCCTTTTTAAAAAGTGAGATTACATTAGCCACCCTCCAATCCTCAGGAACTAGTCCAGAATCTAACGAGTTTTGAAAAATTATCACTAATGCATCCACTATTTTTTGGGCTACTTCCCTAAGCACTCTGGGATGCAGACCATCTGGCCCTGGGGATTTATCTGCCTTCAATCCCTTCAATTTACCTAACACCACTTCCCTACTAACATGTATTTCGCTCAGTTCCTCCATCTCTCTTGACCCTCCGTCCCCTACTATTTCTGGAAGATTATTTATGTCCTCCTTAGTGAAGACAGAACCAAAGTAATTATTCAATTGGTCTTCCATGTCCTTGCTCCTCATAATCAATTCACCTGCTTCTGTCTATAGGGAACCTACATTTGTCTTTACCAGTCTTTTCCTTTTTACATATCTATAAAAGCTTTTACAGTCAGTTTTTATGTTTCCTGCCAGTTTTCTCTCATAATCTTTATTCCCCTTCCTAATTAAGCCCTTTGTCCTCCTCTGCTGAACTCTGAATTTCTCCCAGTCCTCAGGTGAGCCATTTTCTCTGGCTAATTTGTATGCTGCTTCTTTGGAATTGATACTATCCCTAATTTCTCTTGTCAGCCACGGGTGTACTACCTTCCTTGATTTATTCTTTTGCCAAACTGGGATGAACAATTGTTGTAGTTCATCCATGCAATCTTTAAATGCTTGCCATTGCATATCCACCGTCAATCCTTTAAGTGTCATTTGCCAGTCTATCTTAGCTAATTTACGTCTCATACCTTCAAAGTTACCCCTCTTTAAGTTCAGAACCTTTGTTTCTGAATTAACTATGTTACTCTCCATCTTAATGAAGAATTCCACCATATTATGGTCACTCTTACCCAAAGGGCCTCTCACGACAAGATTGCTGATTAATCCTTCCACATTGCTCAAAACTGAGTCCAGAATAGCCTGCTCTCTAGTTGGTTCCTCGACATGTTGGTTCAAAAAACCATCCCGCATACAATACAAGAAATCCTCTTCCTCAGCACTTTTACCAATTTGGTTCACCCAATCTACATGTAGATTGAGGTCACCCATTATAACTGCTGTTTCTTTATTGCACACATTTCTAATTTCCTGTTTAATACCATCTCCGACCTCACTACTACTGTTAGGTGGCCTGTACACAACTCCCACCAGCGTCTTCTGCCCCTTAGTGTTACGCAGCTCTACCCATATCGATTCCACATCTTCCCGGCTTATGTCCTTCCTTTCTATTACGTTAATCTCCACTTTAACCAGCAACGCCACCCCACCTCCTTTTCTTTCATGTCTATCCCTCCTGAATATTGAATATCCGTGAGCGTTGAGCTCCCATCCTTGATCATCCTGGAGCCATGTCTCTGTGATCTGAACTATATCATAATCATTAATAACAATCTGCACTTTCAATTCATCCACCTTATTACGAATGCTCCTTGCATTGACACACAAAGCCTTCAGGCGCTCTTTTACAACTCTCCTAGTCCTTATTCAATTATGAGGGTTTAGAAGGATGTTGCCTGGATTCGGGAGCATACCTTATGAGAATAGATTGAGAATAGGCATGTTCTCTTTGAAGCGACGGAGGATCAGAGGTGACCTGATAGAGGAGTATAAGATGATGAGAAGCATTAATCATGTGCATTGTCGGAGGCTTCTCTTTTTCTAGGGCTGAACTGTCTAACACGAGAGAGCGCAGTTTTAAGGTGCTTGGAAGTAGGTACAGAGAAATGGCGGGGTTACATTTTTTTACGCAGAGAGTGATGAGTGCGTGGAACTGGCTGCCGGCGGCGGTAGTGGAGGCAGAAACGATAGGTTCTTTTACGAGCCTCCTGGATCGGTACATGGAGTTCAGCAAAATAGACGAATATGTGTTAATCTTGGCAGTTCTCAGGTAAGGACATGTTCGGCAGAGCATTGTGGGTCGAAGGGCTGGTGTCGTGCTGTAGGTTTTCAATGTTTCTAAGGGCAATGATTAGCAGCCAGAAGTCCTGCTGCATATTGGCACCAATGACATAGGTAGACAAAGTGAGAAGGTCATAAAGAGAAGTTTTAGGGAAGTAGTTAGAAATCCGATTGGAGGACATCAAGGGTAATAATCGCCGGATTACTCCCTATTCTACGTACCAATGAAGGTAAGAATAGAATGAATTGACAGGTCGATGCCTGACTGACTATCTGGTGCAGGGGGCAGGGGTAAGAGTTAGGGATCATTGGGATCTCTTCCGGGGAAGACATGACCTGTACAACATGGATGGTTACACACGCAGACCGAAGAAATCCAAAGTGCTTGTGGATACATGTATGTTTAAATTAATTCAGCAGCGTGATGAGAGCCGCTTGACAGCGCCAAACATGAGGCAGTTGATATAAAGACAGAGGCGGTGTGTAGTCAGGCGGCTAGCAACGAGAGTCTGATAATAGAATAAATTTGCAGTCCTACATGAGACCGATGACAGGAGGGAAAGAGCTGATCCAAACGCAGACTTAGCCGATTATCTGGCCGCTAACAGTGTCGTTCCTCAGGAATCAGTGTTGCCACCCGGACTTTTCACGTAATATGTAAATGATCTGGATGACGGAATTTGTGTCCACCTTTGCATATGATATCAAGATTAGTGAGCAGGGTGGTGGTGGTCGGGGGGCAGGGGGTGGTGTCGATGTTTGATTAAGCCGGAAAAATTTACAAATACGAAAACGCATTTGGAAATGAGGCAAGGATTTGTCAGTTGGAATACAGTGCAGGAAATTGATTGCCATGCACTTTGGTAGAATGAATAAAGGCGTAAACAACTTCCTCAACGGTGCGAAAAGCCATGAATAAGTTGTGCAAACTAATGGTTAAGATGCAGGTTGTGTTGATAGCAAGGATGGAAAATGCAGTGTTAGCATTCAATTCGAGAGGATTAAAATGTAAAAGCAAAGAGGTAATGCCGAGGACTTATGAATCACTGCACAAAATACATTCAGTGTATAGCTAGGAGTGGTGGACCCCATATACAGCACAGTGTGCGCTGGCGTTGGCGAGGGTGAGGAGGATAATCACGAGAATGCTATCGGAAATGCAAGGATTATCCTCAGAGGAGCGTTGGATGGGACTGCCCCTGTACTCGCAGGAGGTTAGAACAATGAGCAGGGATCTATTGAACTGCCGAGATAGAGAGGACTAGAGTGCAAACTTAAGAATAGAGGGTCCTCCCATTAGTCTAGAGATGATGAAGCATTTCTTCAGCCGGAAGATGGTGAATCTAAGCAATTCACTACCATAGATGAACGTGGATTCCATGTTCTTGTGGACATTTAAAGTAAAGGTTGATAGGCTCTTGATTGGCAAACGCTGGCAAAAATTTGCAGATCGTGTCTAACAAGCCAGATAGAGTTCTTTGACCAGGTGACCAGGCATGTAGATGAAGGTAGTGCAGTGGATGTGATCTACATCGATTTTAGTAAGGCATTTGACAAGGTTCCGCACGGTAGGCTTATTCAGAAAGTCAGAAGGCATGGGATCCAGGGAAGTTTGACCAGTTCGATTCAGAATTGGCTTGCCTGCAGAAGGCAGGGGGTCGTGGTGGAGGGAGTGCATTCAGTTTGGAGAGATTGTGACTAGTGGTGTCCCAAAAGGATCTGTTCCGGGACCTCTACTTTTCGTGATTTTTATTAACGACCTGGATGTGGGGGTAGAAGGGTGAATTGGCAAGTTTTCAGACTACACAAATGTTGCTGGTGTTGTAGACAGTGTAGAGGATTGTCAAAGATTGCAGAAAGACATTGATAGGATGCAGAAGTGGGCTGAAAAGTGGCAGATGGAGTTCAACCCGGAGAAGTGTGAGGTGGTACACTTTGGAAGCACAAGCACCAAGGCAGAATACAAAGTAAATAGCAGGATATTGGATAGTGTGGAGGAGCAAAGCTTTCTCGGGGTACATGCCCACATATCCCTGAAAGTTGCCTCACAGGTGGATAGGGTAGTTAAGAAAGCTAATGAGGTGTTAGCTTTCATAAGTCGAGGGATAGAGTTTAAGAGTGGCGATGTAATGATGCAGCTCTATAAAATTCTAGTTAGGCCACACTTGGAGTACTGTGTCCAGTTCTGGTCGCCTCACTATAGGAAGGATGTGGAAGCATTGGAAAGAGTACAGAGGCGATCTACCAGGATGCTGCCTGGTTTAGAGAGTATGGATTATGATGAGAGATTAAGGGAACTAGGGCTTTACCCTTTGGAGAGAAGGAGGATGAGAGGAGACATGATAGAGGTGTACAAGATAATAAGAGGAATAGATAGAGTGGATAGCCAGCGCCTCTACCCCAGGGCACCAGTGCTCAATACAAGAGGACGTGGCTTTAAGGTAAGGGGTGGGAAGTTCAAGGGGGATATTAGAGGAAGGTTTTATACCCAGAGTGGTTGGTGCGTGGAGTGCACTGCCTGATCAGTGGTGGAGGCAGATACACTAGTGAAGTTTAAGAGACTACTAGACAGGTATATGGAAGAATTTAAAGTGGGGGGTTATATGGGAGGCACGGTTTGAGGGTCGGCACAACATTGTGGGCCGAAGGGCCAGTACTGTGCTGTACTATTCTGTGTTCCATGTATCAAAGTTTACAGGGAGAATACAGTGAAATAGGGATGAGAGAGATAGTCAATCAGCCATTATTAACTGGTCGATAGAACCGATCAGCCAATTGGCCTAAAACCTCCTTCATCTTCTTGTTTTATGGAAAGCATTTCAGAGGCATTTCATTCACCTTAGTTGCTGGCAAGATTTTACTGAGATGACGTTTAGAAGTACTTTGAAGTATCGAATAAAAAGATTGAAGTCCACCCGCTTTTGTTCAGAGGTCTGCCAGGAAAATTTGAGAAGCACAAGGATTGAGTACAATGCTCTATGACCACAACAAATCCACAAGGATATGCCATCAGAGCCGTAGGCTGTGACCAGAATACAGGTACTCTCCCTCCTAGCAAACGGTGAGGAGAGAAATTTTTATGCCCCGTTCGGCACTGCCTGCACAGCAGACTCAACTACACGCCTCGGTGTGTGACCTACCCTTTGCAGAAAGACACGAAGAAGAAGGAGTTGTTGAATTTGACATTCTGCTCAATGAGCGTGCGATTGAAGTCCTTTGCCTGGGACATGGCATCCCATTGAATCCTCCTGGAGAACACGTCCATTGTCCGGAAACGAGTTATAAACGTCTGCAGGATACAAACGCCGTAGAAATTGGAAAAGGAAAAATTCGATACTCGACCCTTTATCGGCCCTAGGGCTATTCAGTCAGGTGTAAGGTCATATCTGAGGTGCCCTCCCGCTTTTGCTCACGTTCACACTGCTCTCCTGATGGGCGACACTTTCCTTTGCAGTCCCATCCTGATCCCGAGACATCCCAGATTGAACTTGCTTTCACCTTTATCCCGCACATCCCCCAATGCCTCCACCTTCCTGATTTGCTACAACACTGACCCTAGTGTGGCCTCAGATTCTGATCCAGGTACTTTTATTTATCAACGACTGGCTCGCCTTTGTCAATCCTGTCTGCTGTATCCTCAAAGAATTCTAACTAATTTATCGGGCGTAATTTCCCCCTGAGGAAACTGCTGAGTTCGGCGTACTTTATGGTTTGCATTGAAGTACACCAAAACCCTCTCCCTTAATAATGAACACCAAAAGCATCACGAGGAGCAGAATTTCCCAGGTCCTGGAAAACATCGACCAGACTCGGTTCCTGAACATCTCACATACGGGCCAAAGCCAGCTTTCCTCCCTCCACAGCATGTCCCTAGCTTCAATGGCTGAAACGCAGACAAGGATGTAACTATCATCCCATTCTGCAGGCCTCCCCAACTAGTTCCCGACCACATGTCGCCCTCGATCTGCGCGTTAGACAAAACATGATGTCCGGTCAGGTTGCAGCTGGTACTCACTTGTGGGCTCGTTGGTGTTGGAGGGTTTTCCCAAAGTTCTTCGGGAAGCAACAAATACATTGCAATCTCTCCATCTCCGGTGAATGAAATGAGAAATTGTCCATTGCTTTGGATCAACAATCCTGGGGGTGATGAAGAAAGTTGTCAAGATTTATACTTCTCACTGGAAACAGAACCATAAGTTTCAATATAAAGCGGTAGAACATTATAGCACAGGCCAGGAACTCCATCCTACCATGTTCTGATTACATTATGACCTACTTTAAGATCAACTTAACTCTCCACTCCCACATAGATCACTGCGTTATCTGCCATTCATGTGTTTTTTCCAATAATTGCTTTAAAATAAAAGTCCTGTTGTGGCTTTCTGCCACGACGCCAGACAATGAAGACCAACACAACATAGACATTCTTAACAAACCTGGTAAGTTCTACAGAGGTTTTGATGAACCTATGGGCACATTCATATGAAGTGCTCTTACACTGTGCATTTAAAATCTTGTAACATTTTAATCTTTTGTGCTTGACTTTTCTTGACTCAATTCTTAATTTTCTCTTTTTTTATCCTTTGTATTTCAATATTTTTATCCACTCTTTTCTTTTTCACTATATACTTACTTATCCTAACTCTCGAACCCACCCTCCTACAACTTAGTTTAAACCGATGTCCACAGCCCTAGTAACGTGATTCGCTACGATTCAGGTCCCACCACAGTTCAGGTGGCGCTCGTCCCATTGGTACAGCTCCCTCCTTCCCCAGCACTGTTGTCAAATGAATTCAACCGTACTACTCCCACACTAAAAATTGAGTAAGCATTTAACTCTTTAATCTTCTTGACCCTATGCCAATATGCATAAATAATTTAAAAAATAATATGCAGTATAGACAAAGGAGAATCCGATGATCCAACCAGAGTAAATCCTATGTATCCCGAGTCTCTGCGTTCTCTGAGTTGACCAATCCTCTACCCATCCTAATATATCACAACCAACTATCTTCATCCTTGTCCCATGTATGCAATTTATGCTGCACCTTATCAAACGCCTTCTGCAACTCCTAGAAAATAATGCTTATCTGTTCTCCTCTACCGACCGGGCTCGTTATATCCTCAAATAACTCCAGTAAATTTGTTGGGCAGGACCTGGTTTTGCTGAATGCAAACTGCGTTTGCCAGTTGGATCCATTTATTTCCAGCAGTCTTGTTATTTCTTCTTTAATCAGAGCTTCAAGCATATTCCCAACTAAGGGTGTTAATCTGATTGGCCTTACATTGATAATGCCTTGTGCCTCCATCATTTTTTTGAACGGTGGCGTGACAATCGCCGTCTTTCAATTCGCCAGGACCTGATCAGAGTACAGAATATTTTGGTAAATTCCCACCAAAGCAGCTACTATAACTTCGTTCATTTCCTTCAGTATCCTGCAATGCATTACTCGAGGGCTTAAGTTCTACAGGTTTTCTCAGCACTACCTCTTTCTAGATATCTATTGTATCGATATCCTCACCTCTCATAGCATCAATAACATCTTTGTTTGGCGTGTTCTCCATTCTAAACCTCGGGCATTTGCGCATGATCTGATATCAATTCCTATCCTCCAAGTGAACTTCGTTCACTTCAGCTATCCTTTTCCGCTTTATAAACTTACAAGAAAAAAAAATCCATTCGTTTTCTTTGTTTCCAAATTGTGCGATTGTGCAAGAACACCACCAAGAGTGCACTCTGTGAAGTCCACCTCGACTGCCTCGCGTAAGCATTGAAGATCTCCATAGTAACTACTGGTCCATTCTTGCATGCCTCTGATAGTTCCCTGTTTTTGTTCTGCCACGACAATGTTTTTGTTTGGTGGCCGATGGACAATTTCCACCAGTGACTTTTCTTTTTTTTTTCACTTTGCTTTTCCTCTCAGTACCCAGATGGATTCAACATTCTGCTCCTTAAATTTATGCTGTCTTTCACTATCGCCCTAATCTCATATTCAATTCAGAACGCCACGCCACCTTCTTTACTTTTCGGCGTACCCTTCCGTATTACCTGATATCCTTGGATATTTAATTCCCTTGCTTCTCCTACTTCCAACCAAGTCTCTCTGACAGACACTAAATCCTGCCCTTTTGTACTGAGCTGTGCCACAAGTTTAGTGACCTTCTTTCGAATATTACAGGTATTCAAATAAAGTTCCTGTACACTCTTAGTTTATTTAAAACCTTGTAATCTTTCACTCTTGTGCGCGTGACTTCCCTTCACACCACTCATTTTTTTATTTTTTAATCTTTTGTCTTTATTTATTTTATCCATACTTTTCATAGAAACATAGAAACATAGAAAACCTACAACACAATACAGGCCAGTCGGCCCACAAAGCTGTGCTGAACATGTCCTTACTTTAGAAATTACCTAGGGTTACCCATAGCCCTTTATTTTTCTGAGCTCCACGTACCTGCCCAGCAGTCTTTAAGAGACCCTATCGTATCCTCCTCCACACCGTCGCCTGCAGCCCCTTCCACGCTCTCACCACTCTCTGTGTAAAAATTTACCCATGACACCTCCGCTATACCTACTTCCAATTATTTTAAAACTGTGCCCTCTCGTGCTAGCCATTTCAGCCCTGGAAAAAAATGAATAAATCTCTGACTATGTACACGATCAATGGTTCTCATCATCTCATACATGTCTATCAGGTCACCTCTCATCCTCCGTCACTCCAAGGTAAAAAAGACGAGTTCACTCAACCTATTCTCATAGGGCATGCTCCCCAATCCAGGCAACATCCTTGTAAATTTCCTCTGCACCCTTTCTATGGTTTCCACATGTTTCATGTGGTGAGGCAACCAGAATTGAGCACAGTACTCCAAGTGGGGTCTGACCACATCCTACAGAGCTGCAACATTATCTCTCGGCTCCTAAACTTAGTCCCACGATTGATGAATGGAAATGCACCGTACGCTTTCTTTACCACAGAGTTAACCTGCGTAGCAGCTTTGAACGTCCTATGGGCTGAACTCCTTCTGCCACTTCTTAGTCCAGTTCTGCATCCTGTCTGTGTCCCGTTATAACCAGCGACAGCCCTCCACACTATTCACAACACTTCCAAACTTTGTGACGTCAGCAAATTTTCTAATCCATCCCTCCACTTCCTCTTCCAACTGAATTGTAAAAATCACGAAAGGTAGGGGTCGCAGAACAGATCCCTGAGGCACACCACTGGTCACCGATATCCATGCAGATTATGACCCGTCTACAACCACTCTTTGCCTTCTGTGGGCAATTCAGTTCTGGATCGTCAAGGCAATATCCCCTTGGATCCCATGCCTCCTTAATTTCTCCATAAGCCTTGCATGGGGTATCTTTTCAAATGCCTTGCTAAAATCCATATACACTACATCTATGACTCTACCTCCATCAATGTGTTTTGTCACCAAGATCCTTTTTCTTTTTACTTCATCCATATTTCTCGAATCTGTTGAACCCACCTCTCTACAAATTAATTTAAGGTCCTGTCCACAGCCCTAGTTATGTGATTCACTACTGTCCAGATGCAGTCCCTCCCACTGCAATAGCTCCTTCCATTCCCAATATTTGTGCTAATTTCCCATGATTTCAAATCCACCTCTCTCACTCTAATCCTTGAGCTACGAATGTATCCATCTAATAATCTTGAAACTATGTCAATTTTCATAAATAATTAAGAAAAGATAATAACCTGGATAGAAAAATGTGAACCTGGATTTTCGGAAGCCCTTTAGCAAGTTGCCACTCACAAGGCTGGTTTTCAAGCTACGAACCCGTGGTGTTACAGGAAAGATTCTAGCATGGATAAAACAGTGACTGCTTGCTAAGGCACAATTAGAGGGAAAAAAGGGAGTCATTTGCGGGAGGAGAAGATGGCGGCGCGACGCAGCGCGCCTGGCCTCTCCGGTGAAATGATATCGTATTTGTTAAATAGGGGCCGTGCACAATTCCGAGTTGATGGAGACAGCCGTGAGAGCACAGAGGAACATCTGGAGTAACTTCTGAAATGCCCCATTCGCTGCCGCTGCTACTGTGCGATCGAGAATCTCCGGAGGGAAGGCCCCAAAATCCTCGGCTTTGCCTGGTGCTGGCGACCGGGGCTGGGATCGAGGCGTTCGGCACAGATGGTGCTCAGTGCTCGGTCTCGGAGGGCTGGTCGGAGCTCGAAGTTTTCGCGCGACTCAGAGCCGGACTGTGGTCGGGTATGGCAGGAAGAGTTTTCTTCCTTCTCCCGTCTGCGTGAGATGTGGGACTTTCGAGACACTTTGAACTTTTTTACCGTGCTCATGGCCTGTTCTTCATCAAGTTACGGTATTGCTTGCACTGTTGTAACTATATGTTATAATTATGTGTTTTTGTCAGTTTTTCAGTCTTGGTCTGTCCTGGGTTTCTGTGATGTCACACCGGAGGAATATTGCATCATTTCTTAATGCATGCGTTACTAAATGACAATAAAAGAGGACTGCGTGTCCTCGTAATCTAATCTAATCTAACTTCTTGTGGTCTGCCGATACATGGTGGTGTTCCAATTTGAACTATGTTGGGATCGCTTCTTTTTGCGTTATACTCCAATGATTTGGATCATTGAATTAATGGCGTATTGCCCTTCTGATCCCTATTAATTTTGAGTTAAAGTGACACATCGCACCTTATGGGGGATTACCTCCCAGGAGAATGCACGGAGATCTGGTTACTGGCACTAAACATGGGTCCGTGTGCAGAAGGAAAAGAGGGAGAAAAGGTGAGCAGCTGTGATTAACGATCCAATAGTCAGAGGGACAGGCAGGAGATTCATTGGACGTGAACGAAACACCCGGCTGGTCCGTTGCCTCTCAGGTACAAGGGTCAGGAAAGTCTGGCATTGCGTCGGCGTTATTTTGGAGAAGGAAGGAGAGCAGCGAACTGCCATTGCACTTATGGGTGCCAATGACGTAGGAAGGCAAAGCAAAGAGGTGTTGAAAAGAGAATGTAGTGAACTAGGCAGAATGCTGGGACGCAGGATAGTATTTTCTATTTGCCAAATGTCCCACGCGCCAGGTAGGATAGATAAAAGATGATTTGCAAGACAATTGCGTGGCTAAGAAGCTGGTGCAGGGGTTTCAGGTTCTTCGATCATTAGAATTTTGTCTGGATAAAGAATGACTTGCCCAAGAGTGACGAGTTGGATATGAAACACGGGGAACAATATGCTCGCGGACCTTTTGGATAGAGCTGATCCGGAGGGTTTAAACTATTTTGGCGGCGGGTGAGAAAGTGAGTGAACGAGCGCAAGATAGGACGTACAGTTCAAGTCCGGTGTTTACATATACCTTGGCCAAATACATTTAAACTAAGTTTTTCACAATTCCTGACACTTAATCCTAGAAAACATCCGTGTCTTAGGTTAGTTAGGATCACTACTTAATTTTAAAAACGTGAAATGTCAGAATAATAGTGGAGGGAATGATTTATTTCAGCTTTTATTTCTTTCATCACCTTCCCAGTGGGTCAGAAGTTTACATACACTTTGTTAGTACAGTATTTGGTAGCATTGCTTTAAATTGTTTCACTTGGGTCAAACGTTTTGGGTAGACTTACACAAGCTTCTCACAGTAAGTTGCTGGAATTTTGTTCCATTCTTCCAGACAGAACTGGTGTAACTGGGTCAGGTTTGTAGGCCTCCTTGCTCACACACGCTTTTGCAGTTCTGCCCACAAATTTTCTATCGCATTGAGGTCACGGCTTTTTGATGGCCACTCCAATATCTTGACTTTGTTATCCTTAAGCAATTTTGCCACAACTTTGGAGGTATGCTTGGGTCATTGTCCATTTGGAAGATCCATTTGCGACTGAGCTTTAACTTCTTGGCTGATGTCTTGAGATGTTGCTTCAATATATCCACATAATTTTCCTTCCTCATGATGCCATCTATTTTGTGAAGTGCACCAGTCCCCCTTGCAGCAAAGCACCTCCACAGCATGATGTTGCCACACGATGCTTCTCGGTTGGGATGGTTTTCTTCGGCTTGCAAGCCTCATCCCTTTTCCTCTAAATATAACGATGGTCATTATTGCCAAACAGTTCAAGTTTTGTTTCATCAGACCAAAGGTCATTTCTCCAAAAAGTAAGATCTTTGTCCCCATGTACACTTGCAAACTATATTCTGGCTTTTTATGGCGGTTTCGGAGCAGTGGCTTCTTCCTTGCTGAGCAGCCTTTCAGGTTATGTCGATATAGGACTCGTTTGACTATGGATATAGATACTTATCCACCCGTTTCATCCAGCATCTTCACTAGGTCCTTTGCTGTTGTTTTGGGGTGATTTACACTTTTCGTGCCGAAGTACGTTCATCTCCATCTCCAGGAGACAGAATGCATCTCCTTTCTGAGCGGTATGACGGCTGCGTGGTCCCATGGTGTTTATACTTGCGTACTATTGTTTATACAGATGAACGTGGTACCTTCAGGCGTTTGGAAATTGCTCCCAAGAATAAACCAGACTTGACATTATTTTCTGACCTCAATCGGATAGAACATTTGTGGGCAGAACTGAAAACGCGTGTGCGAGCAAGGAGGCTTATAATCCTGAGTCAGTTACACCAGTTCTGTCTAAAGGAATGGAACAGGATTCCAGCAACTAACTGTGAGAAGGTTGTGGAAGGCTACCCAAAACGTTTGACCCAAGTTAAACAATTTAAAGGCAATGCTACCAAATACTAGCAAAGTGTATGTAAACTTATGACCAACTGGAAAAGTGATGTAAGAAATAAAAGCTGAAATAAATCATTCTCTCTACTATTATTCTGACATTTCACAATCTTAAAATAAAGTAGTGATCCTAACTGACCTAAGACAGGGAATGTTTTCTAGGATTAAATATCAGGAATTTGGGAAAACTGAGCTTAAATGTATTTGGCTGAGGTGGATGTAAATTTCTGACTTCAACTGTACGTTAAAAAAATGAAAGAAAGCGTGCAGTCAGTCGGTCAGGTGTAGCAGGCAGGTGATAAGACAAAATTAAAATTGCAGCCAGCAGGGTGAGTATCAGCCTGTTACGAATCCACAATTAAAACAAACCTTCGCAAATACAGTACTCAAATGGCTGTATCTCAATGCACGGAGTATAAGAAATAAGGTGGATAATGTTGCGTTATTACCGATTCTTAAGTATTATGTAGTGGCCATCACTGAATCATGCCTGAAGGATGCTTGTTGTTGGGGGTAAAAGTTCAAAGTTACATTGGAGGGATAAGTGAGCAGAGGGGCTGGCGAGACTGTGCTGGTAAATATGGCAGCAAATCAGCAGAACGATGTGATATAGGATCGTAGGATTTTGAATCCGTCCGAATTAAGATAAGAAACTGCAAGGATAAAATTACCATGACGGCAGTTTAATGTCATGATAGCTATGGTAGATTTTAACATACAGACGATTCGGAAAAAACAGATTGGAAATTAATTTAATCAGAGCGGGTTCGCTGAATTCTACAAGATGTTGAATGCTTTGAGCTTGCCATTGAGCCTACTTGGGGATCAGCTCCACTAGATTGGTTGTCATGTATTGACACACTGGCCAGTGGTCAGATTAGCGTGAAAGAAACTTGACGAGGCAGTGAACTCAATCATTATGATAGAGTTCAACTTGAAATATAGGATCGGAAGGTGCAGAATCTTTATCGGTTGAGCTGCGAAATCTCAGGGGTAAAAGGACCCTGATGGCAGTTATTTATAGGCCTCCAAACAGCTGCAGGGATGTGGACTACAAATTACAACAGGAAATAGAAAAGGCTTGTCAGAAGGGCAGTGTTATAATAATTGTGGGGGATTTTAACATGCGATGGATTGGGAAAATCAGGTCGGCACTGTGTGCGCATGAAGCCTGTTACAGTTGCTCCGTAGTTTCTTACTTTTAAACTTTTTAACTTAGTTATTTGTTGTATTATTTCTCACGGTAACACGTTGAAGCTGCACCCTCTCTTACATGATGGTGGAGAGAGTGTTACTTGTTTTTTTTAGCGCTGGAATTAGTTACATTCGGACACATCTCGTTACCGTGGCAGCAGGATGGCCGCATTGTGTATTCCGGGGACCAATTGATTACGCTGATGCCCACCGGTTTAGCGAACAGAGCAACGGACATACCGGCTGAAATCTGGAGGAAAACACACAGAGGATGCAGAGGGGGATCAAAAAGGCGAGAGAAGAGGACCGGGTCGAGACAACAGAGGCTTTTGAAGAAGAGAAGTTATAAGCCGTGTCTCTCGTCTCTTATCATGGGAAATGTGAGATCGCTGGGGGATAAAATAGACGAACTGACTGCCTTTGTCAGGAGTCAGAGAACATTTCGGGAGAGCAGTGTCATGTGCTTCACTGAGACATGGCTGCACGAGGACATATCCGATTAAAGCGTTTCCATAGAGGGCTTCCAGACCGTTCGAGCTGACCGGAATTGCACGGAGAGCGTAAACGTGAAGGAAGGGGGCTAGCGGTCCTGGTAAATAACAGATGGTGCAATCCTGCGTATATTACGATCAAGGAACGGGTCTGTAGCTCTGGATTTGATGTACGCTAACGTTAAGGATGCATAAAGATCCTCTCCCTTCCCCCCATTGGGAAGGTCAGATCACAACCTGGTGCATCTAAAACCCTGATACGTGCCTCTGGTGAAGAGTAAACCAGTAACCTCGAGGAAAGTGAAAAAATGGTCGGAGGAGGGTTATGAGGCGCTCCAGGGTTGTTCTGAGGTGACAGACTGGCAGGCACTCTGTGAGCCACATGGAGAGGATATTGATGGACTCACAGAGTGCATCACTGATTACATCAACTTCTGTGTGGACTGCAATGTTCCGACAAGATCTGTCCTTTGTTATTCAAATAACAAATCATGGGTGACAAAGGACATTAAGGACATACTGAACGCTAAAATGAGGGCGTTTAGAGATGGAAATAGGGAGGAGCTGAGGGCAATACAGAGTGACCTGAAAGCCAGGATCAAGGAGGCTAAAGACAGGTACAGGAGGAAGCTTGAGTGGAAACACCAGCAGAACAACATGAGAGAGGTCTGGAGGGGAATGAGGACCATCACTGGGTTCCGGCAAACTACCAACAGAGCAGCAGAAGAAAGTGTGGACACGGCCAATTAACCTGTTCTTTAGCAGATTTGACAGTGTGGCCCAAGCCCATCCCACACATCAGCTATCTGTTGTCGGCCCCCAACCAATACATATTCCACTCTCCCCTCTTACCCCTCCCCACAGTCTCCCAGCCTGCTCTTATGACTATACCCTTCCCACACGAAACCACCACGGTGGGCTTCACAGCTCTACAGGTGAGAAGACAGCTGAAACGTCTCAACCCAAGCAAGGCTGCAAGACCGGATGGTGTTAGTACCAGGTCGCTCAAAGCCTGTGCCCGTCAGCTATGTGGAGTACTTCGCCATGTATTCAACCTGCGCCTGAGGCTCCGGAGGGTTCCTGTATTGTGGAAGACGTCCTGCCTCGTCCCTGTACCGAAGATGCCGCGCCCCAGCGGCCTCAATGACTACAGACCAGTGGCATTGACGTCCCACATCATGAAGACCCTGGGGAGACATGTACTGGAGCTTCCCCGGCTTATGGTCAGGCCACAATTAGATCTCCTCCAGTTCGCCTACCAGCCCCGACTAGGAGTTGAGGATGCAGACGTCTATCTGTTGAACCGTGTCTACGTCCATCTGGACAAGCTAGAAACATAGAAGCATAGAAACATAGAAAATAGGTGCAGGAGTAGGCCATTCGGCCCTTCGAGCCTGCACCGCCATTTATTATGATCATGGCTGATCATCCAACTCAGAACACCGCCCCAGCCTTCCCTCCATACCCCCTGACCCCCGTAGCCACAAGGGTCACATCTAACTCCCTCTTAAATATAGCCAATGAACTGGCCTCAACTGTTTCCTGTGGCAGAGAATTCCACAGATTCACCACTCTCTGTGTGAAGAAGTTTTTCCTAATCTCGGTCCTAAAAGGCTTCCCCTCTATCCTCAAACTGTGACCCCTCGTTCTGGACTTCCCCAACATCGGGAACAATCTTCCTGCATCTAGCCTGTCCAATCCCTTTAGGATCTTATACGTTTCAATCAGATCCCCCGTCAATCTTCTAAATTCCAACGAGTACAAGCCCAGTTCATCCATTCTTTCTTCATATGAAAGTCCTGCGATCCCAGGAATCAATCTGGTGAACCTTCTCTGTACTCCCCCTATGGCAAGGATGCCTTTCCTCAGATTAGGGGACCAAAACTGCACACAATACTCCAGGTGCGGTCTCACCAAGCCCTTGTACAACTGCAGTAGTACCTCCCTGCTCCTGTACTCAAATCCTCTCGCTATAAATGCCAGCATACCATTCGCCTTTTACACCGCCTGCTGTACCTGCATGCCCACTTTCAATGACTGGTGTATGACACCCAGGTCACGTTGCACCTCCCTTTTCCTAATCGGCCACCATTCAGATAATAATCTGTTTTCCTAATTTTGCCACCAAAGTGGATAACTTCACATTTATCCACATTAAATTGCATCTGCCATGAATTTGCCCACTCACCCAACCTATCCAAGTCACCCTGCATCCTCTTAGCATCCTCCTCACAGCTAACACTGCCGCCCAGCTTCGTGTCATCCGCAAACTTGGAAATGCTGCATTTAATTCCCTCATCCAAGTCATTAATATATATTGTAAACAACTGGGGTCCCAGCACTGAGCTTTGCGGTACCCCACTAGCCACCGCCTGCCATTCTGAAAAGGTCCCGTTTATTCCCACTCTTTGCTTCCTGTCTGCTAACCAACTCTCCACCCACACCAATACCTTACCCCCAATACCGTGTGCTTTAAGTTTCCACACTAATCTCCTGTGTGGGACCTTGTCAAAAGCCTTCTGAAAATCCAAATATACCACATCCACTGGTTCTCCCCTATCCACTCTACTAGTTACATCCTCAAAAAATTCTATGAGATTCGTCAGACATGATTTTCCTTTCACAAATCCATGCTGACTTTGTCCGATCATTTCACCACTTTCCAAATGTGCTGTTATCACATCCTTGATAACTGACTCCAGCAGTTTCCCCACCACCGACGTTAGGATAACCGGTCTATAATTCCCCGGTTTCTCTCTCCCTCCTTTTTTAAAAAGTGGAGTTACATTAGCCACCCTCCAATCCTCAGGAACTAGTCCAGAATCTAACGAGTTTTGAAAACTTATCACTAATGCACCCACTATTTCTTGGGCTACTTCCTTAAGCACCCTGGGATGCAGACCATCTGGCCCTGGGGATTTATCTGCCTTCAATCCCTTCAATTTACCTAACACCACATCCCTACTAACATGTATTTCGCTCAGTTCCTCCAACTCACTGGACCCTCTGTTCCCTACTATTTCTGGAAGATTATTTATGTCCTCCTTAGTGAAGACAGAACCAAAGTAATTATTCAATTGGTCTGCCATGTCCTTGCTCCCCATAATCAATTCACCTGTTTCTGCCTGCAGTGGACCTACATTTGTCTTTACCAGTCTTATCCTTTTTACATATCTATAAAAGCTTTTACAGTCCGTTTTTATGTTGCCTGCCAGTTTTCTCTCATAATCGTTTTTTCCCTTCCTAATTAAGCCCTTTGTCCTCCTCTGCTGAACTCTGAATTTCTCCCAGTCCTCAGCTGAGCCACTTTCTTTGGCTAATTTGTATGCTGCTTCTTTGGAATTGATACTATCCCTAATTTCTCTTGTCACCCACGGGTGCACTACCTTCCTTGATTTATTCTTTTGCCAAACTGGGATGAACATTTGTTGCAGTTCATCCATGCAACCTTTAAATGCTTGCCATTGCATATCCACCGTCAATCCTTTAAGTGTCATTTGCCAGTCTATCTTAGCTAATTCACGTCTCATACCTTCAAAGTTACCCCTCTTTAAGTTCAGAACCTTTGTTTCTGAATTAACTATGTCACTCTCCATCTTAATGAAGAATTCCACCATATTATGGTCACTCTTACCCAAGGGGCCTCTCACGACAAGATTGTTAATTAACCCTTCCTCATTGCTCAAAACCCAGTCCAGAATAGCCTGCTCTCTAGTCGGTTCCTCGACATGTTGTTTCAAAAAAACATCCCGCATACATTCCAAGAAATCCTCTTCCTCAGCGCCTTTACCAATTTGGTTCACCCAATCTACATGTAGATTGAAGTCACCCATTATAACTGCTGTTCCTTTATTGCACACATTTCTAATTTCCTGTTTAATACCATCTCCGACCTCACTACTACTGTTAGGTGGCCTGTACACAACTCCCACCAGCGTCTTCTGCCCTTTAGTGTTACGCAGCTCTGCCCATATCGATTCCACATCTTCCCGACTTATGTCCTTCCTTTCTATTGCGTTAATCTCTTCTTTAACCAGCAACGCCACCCCACCTCCCCTCCCTTCATGTCTATCCCTCCTGAATATTGAATATCCCTGAACGTTGAGCTCCCATCCCTGGTCACCCTGGAGCCATGTCTCTGTGATCCCAACTATATCATAATCATTAATAACAATCTGCACTTTCAATTCATCCACCTTATTACGAATGCTCTTTGCATTGACACACATAGCCTTCAGGCGCTCTTTTACAACTCTCTTAGCCCTTATACAATTATGCTGAAAAGTGGCCCTCTTTAATGCTTGCCCTGGATTTGTCGGCCTGCCACTTTTACTTTTCTCCATGGTACTTTTTGTTTCTACCCTCACTTTACACCCCTCTGCCTCTCTTCACTGGTTCCCATCCCCCTGTAGTGAACTAACCTCCTCACGCCTAGCCTCTTTAATTTGATTCCCACCCCCCAACCATTCTAGTTGAAAGTCACCTCAGTAGCCCCCGCTAATCTCCCTGCCAGGATATTGGTCCCCCTAGGATTCAAGTGCAACCCGTCCTTTTTGTACAGGTCACGCCTGCGCCAAAAGAGGTCCCAATGATCCAAAAATTTGAATCCCTGCCCCCTGCTCCAATCCCTCAGCCACGCATTTATCCTCCACCTCATCGCATTCCTACTCTCACTGTCGCGTGGCACAGGCAGTAATCCCGAGATTACTACCTTTGCGGTCCTTTTTCTCAACTCCCTTCCTAGCTCCCTATATTCTCCTTTCAGGACCTCATCCCTTTTCCTACCTATGTCATTGGTACCTATATGTACCACGACCTCTGGCTCCTCACCCTCCCACTTCAGGATATCTTGGACACGATCAGAAATATCCCGGACCCTGGCACCAGGGAGGCAAACTACCATCCGGGTCTCTGGACTGCGTCCACAGAATCGCCTATCTGACCCCCTTACTATCGAGTCCCCTATCACAACTGCCCTCCTCTTCCTTGCCCTACCCTTCTGAGCTACAGGGACGGACTCTGTGCCGGAGGCACGGCCACTGTCCCTTCTCCCGGGTAAACTGTCCCCCCCAACAGTACTCAAACAGGAGTACCTGTTGTTAAGGGGCACAGCCACCGGGGTACTCCCTATTACCTGACCTTCCCCCTTCCCCCTCCTAACCGTGACCCACTTGTCTGCCTCCCGTGGCCCCGGCGTGACCACCTGCCTGCAGCTGCTCTCTATCACCTCCTCACTCTCCCTGACCAGACGAAGGTCATGGAGCTGCCGCTCCAGTTCCATAACGCGGTCCCTAAGGAGCTGCATCTCGATGCACTTGGCGCAGATGTAGACGTCCGGGAGGCTTGTAGACTCCAGGGCCTCCCACATCCGACACCGAGAACAGCAAACTGCCCTCACACTCATACTGCCCCTCTCCTCAAATAAGAACAGAAAATGAATGCCAAACCTCCCTCGCCTCGCCCGGTTCCACCTAAGCCCGTTGAGCCGAAGCCCTTAAGCCTTCACTCTGCTCCCGGCTCACTCCGCTGCCCGCTCTATGAGGCTCTGTTCCTTTTAAATCTGCCGCGCTGCACAGCCCGACGTCACACGCCTGCGCAGTCCCGCCTCTCAGAACGCCGTTGGAGAAAAAAAAATAACGAAAATTTCAAAAATGTCTTTCTCGGCACTCCCACTCAGACTCTCAGACTCCTTCACACTCCTTCTTCGAAGCTAGTGAGCACTGTGAAAGTCATTTTTTTTTTGACTTCTCCAGTGCGTTCAACACCATCCGCCCTGCTCTGCTGGGGGAGAAGCTGACAGCGATGCAGCTGGATGCTTTTCTGGTATCATGCATTCTTGATTACCTGACTGGCAGACCACAGTACGTGTGCTTGCAACACTGTGTGTCCGACAGAGTGATCAGCAGCACTGGGGTTCCACAGGAGACTGTCTTGTCTCCCTTTCTCTTCACCATTTACACCTTGGACTTCAACTACTGCACGGAGTCTTGTCATCTTCAGAAGTTGTCTGATGACTCTGCCATAGTTGGATGCATCAACAAAGGAGATGAGGCTGACTACAGGGCTACGGTAGGAAACTTTGTCACATGGTGTGAGCAGAATTATGTGCAGCTTAATGTGAAAAAGACTAAGGAGTTGTTGCTAGACCTGAGGAGAGCTAAGGTACCGGCGACCCCTGTTTCCAACTAGGGGGTCAGTGTGAACATGGTAGAGGATTACAAATACCTGGGGATACGAATTGACAATAACCTGGACTTGTCAAAGAACACTGAGGCTGTCTACAAGAAGGGTCAGAGCCCTCTCAATTTCCTCAGGAGACTGAGGTTCTTTAACATCTGCCGGACGATGCTGAGAATGTTTTACGAGTCTGTGGTGGCCGGTGCTATCATGTTTGGTGTTGTGTGCTGGGGCAGCAGGCTGAGGGTGGCAGACACCAACAGAATGAACAAACTCATTCGTAAGGCCAGTGATATTGTGAGGATGGAACTGGACTCTCTCACGGTGGTGTCTGAAAAGAGGATGCTGTCTAAGTTGCATGCCATCTTGGTCAATGTCTCCCATCCACTACATAATGTACAGCGTGGGCACAGGAGTACATTCAGCCAGAGACTTATTCCACCGAGATGCAGCGCTGAGCGTCATAGGAGGTCATTCCTGCCTGTGGCCATCAAACCTTACAACTCCTCACTTGGAGGGACAGACATCCTGAGCCAATAGGCTGGTCCTGGACATTTCATGCTTTACTGGCATAAATTACATATTACAATTTAACTATTTATGGTTCAATTACTATTTATTAATTAGGGAACAACTGTAACGAAAACCAATTTCCCCCGGGTTAATAAAGTATGACTATGACGATGACTATGATCTCAGGAGAGAGAATTTGTAGAATGTCTGCGAGATGGCTTTTTAGAGCAGATTGTTGTTAAGCCCACTAGGGGATCGGCTGTACTGGATTGGATATTGTGTAATGAACCGGAGATGATTAGAGAGATTGAGGTGAAGGAACCCTTAGGAGACAGCAATCATAACATGATTGAGTTCATTGTGAAATTTGAAAAAGAGAAGCCGAAATCTGATTTGCCGGTATTTGTGGAGTAAAGGAAATTACATTGGCCTGAGAGAGGAACTGGTCAAAGTTGACCGGAAAGGGACATTGGCGGGAAAGACGGCAGAGCAGCAGTGGCTGGAGCTTATGCGAGAAGTGAGGAAAGTGCAAGACAGATATATTCCAAAAAAGAAGAAATTTTCGAATAGTAAAAGGATGCAACCGTGTTTGACAAGAGAAATCAAAGCCAAAGTTAAAGCAAAGGAGAGGGCATACAAGGAAGCAAAAATTAGTGGGAAGACAGAGGATTGGGAAGTTTGCAATACCTTACAAAAGGAAACTAAGAAGGTCATTAAGAGAGAAAAGATTAACTATGAAAGGACGTTAACAAATAATATCAAAGAGGATTCTAAAAGCTTTTTCAAGTATATAAAGAGTAAAAGACGGGAGAGAGTAGATATAGGACCGATGAAAATGATGCTGGAGAAATTGTAATGGGAGATAAGGAGATGGCAGAGGAATTGAACGAGTATTTTGCATCATTCTTCACTGACGAAGACATCAGCAGTATACCGGACACTCAAGGGTGGCAGGGAAGAGAAGTGTGCGCAGTCACAATTACGACAGGGAAAATACTCAGGACGCTGAGTAGGCTAAAGGTCGATAAAGCTCCCGGACCAGATGGAACGCACCCTCGTGTTCTGAAGGAAGTAGCTGTGGAGATTGCGAAGGCATTAGCGATGATCTTTCAGAAGTCGATAGATTCTGGCATGGTTCCGGAGGACTGGAAGATTGCAAATGTCACTCCGCTATTTAAGAAGGGGTCAAGGAAGCAAAAAGGAAACTAGAGACCTGTTAGCTTGACATCGGTGGTTGGGAAGTTGCTGGAATCGATTGTCAAGGATGTGGTTACAGAGTACCTGGAGACATATGACAAGATAGGCAGAACTCAGCATGGAATCCTTAAAGGAAAATCCTGCCTGACCAACCTATTACAATTCTTTGAGGAAATAACCAGTGGGCTAAACAAGGGAGATGCAGTGGATGTTGTATATTTGGATTTTCAGAAGATCTTTGACAAGGTGCCACACATGCAGCTTATTAACAAGTTAAGAGCCCATGGAATTACGGGAAAGTTACGTACGTGGATAGAGCGTTGGGTGATTGGTAGGAAACAGAAAGTGGGAATAAAGGGATCCTATTCTGGTTGGCTGCCGGTTACCAGTGGTGTTCCACAGGAGTCCGTGTTGGGGCCGCTTCTTCTTACATTGTACATCAACGATTTGGATTATGGAATAGATGGCTTTGTGGCTAAGTTTGCTGACGATACGAAGATAGGTGGAGGGGACGGTAATGCTGAGGAAACGGAGAGTCTGCAGAGAGGCTTGGATAGATTGGAAGAATGGGCAAAGAAGTGGCAAATGAAGTACAATGTTGGAATGTGTATGGTTATGCACTTTGGCAGACATAATAAACGGGCAGACTATTATTTAAATGGGGAAAGAATTCAAAGTTCTGAGATGCAACTGGACTTGGGAGTCCTCGAACAGGATACCCTTAAAGATAACCTCCAGGTTGAGTCGGTAGTGAAGAAGGCGAATGCAATGTTGGCATTCATTTCTAGAGGAATAGAGTATAGGAGCAGGGATGTGATGTTGAGGCTCTATAAGGCGCTAGTGAGACCTCACTTGGAGTACTGTGGGCAGTTTTGGTCTCCTTATTTCAGAAAGGATGTGCTGACGTTGGAGAGGGTACAGAGAAGATTCACTAGAAAGATTCCGGGTATGAGAGGGTTAACATATGAGGAACGTTTGTCCGCTCTTGGACGGTATTCCTTGGAGTTTTGGACCTCAGAAACATTTCGAATGTTGAAAGTCATGGACAGAGTGAATGTGGCAAAGTTGTTTCCCATGATGGGGGGAGTCTGGTATGAGAGGGCATGACTTAAGTGTTGAAGGGCGCCCATTCGGAACAGAAATGCGAAGAAATATTTTTAGTCAGAGGGTGGTGAATCTATGGAATTTTATGCCACAGGCAGCAGTGGAGGCAAGTCTTGGGTGTATTTAAGGCAGAGATTGATAGGTATCTGAGTAGCCAGGGCATCAAAGGTTATGGTGAGAAGGCAGGGGAGTGGGACTAAATGGGAGAATGGGTCAGCTCATGATAAAATGGCGGAGCAGACTCGATGGGCCGAATGGCCGACTTCCGCTCCTTTGTCTTATGGTCTTATGGTCTTATGGAAGTTTGATAGGGCGAATGTAAATTTGATGCAGCAGTAATTCAGTAGCGTAAAGGAATTTACAGTGGCATGAGGGAGGAATTGAACCAAGTAAATTGCAAAGAGATGCTGGCAGGGAAGAGCGCGGATCATCAATATCTTGAGTTTCTTGGAAAATAAGGAAGGTGCAGGATAGGTTTGTTCCAGAAAAAAAAAGAAATACTCAAAATCCCAAGTGGTACAAAGGTGGCTGACTAGGTAAGTCAAAGCTAATGTAAGAGCAAAAGAGAGCGCAAATAGCAAGGCAGATGTGAGCGGAAGATAAAGGATTGGTTAGCTTCGTGAGGTAAAAGATGAAAGTGAAATCAAGCTGGCAAACAGTATCAAAGTAAAAGCTTATTCAAGTATGGAAAAAAATAAAAGAGACCTGAGAGTGGACATAAGACAGCTGGAAAATTAGCCGAACGAAATACTAACCAGCGATACAGAGATGACAGATAAACTAAAGTGTGTATTTTGCATTAATCTTCACTGTGTAAGGCAGTAGCACAGTGCCAGGTTTTGAAGGGTTTGGGAGAAAATAAATGAGTGCAGTTGCTATTGCAGGAAGATACTCAGAAAGCTGAACGACCTAAGGACTGATGCAGTTTAGGAGAATGAGTAAGCAAGCGGCCGATAAAATGTTGCATAGGGAAGTGCATGTTCATGCACTTAACTAGAAAGAATAAATCGGAAGAACATTTTCAGAAAGGGGTGTAATTTCAAAACTCAGAGGTGGAGAACGACTTTGGAGTCCGAGCGTTTTCATTTCAAAAGGACGAGAAAACAGTTTTCGAGGCTGTAGAAGGCATTGGCCATGCTTCACTTGGAGTAGTAAGAGCAGTTCGGAGCTCCGTATCTCAGAAATTGTGTACTGGTACTAGAGTGGGTACAAGGGAGCTTCACAATAATAATCAGGGAATGAAGGGCTTATCGAATGACCAGAATTTGATTGATTTACGTCTGTACTCGCTGGAGTTCAGAAAAATAAGGGGTTATCTCATTGAACTATAATCGCATATTGAAAGGATTTGAAAGAGTGGATGAGAGGATGATGTTTCCTGTAGAAGGAATCCGAGTCATTGAGTATATTCAAAGTGGAGGTTGGTAGATTTCTGAATAGTCAATGCGTCAAAAAGCAGGAGAATGGGTTTGCGATTTATAATAAATCATCCACCTCATCGGGAAAACCTGAAAGTCTGGTCAAGGATTAGGAACTCTCCGTGATCCTGTTATTGGCCTGTGTCCCAGTATGGGCGACTGGGCTCAAGTAGAAGAAAAATCTTGGACTTTTACCCAGCCTAGTAAGGACTAACGAGGGAGAAGAACTCAATTGAGATTGGAGGAACACATATTTTGGATGCAGAGTTAGCCCGTTACATACAGAGGGTGGTGGGTACGTGGAACGCGATACCGAAGGCTTAGCAAGTGACAGATACTTGAGGGACATTGAAGAAACTCTGGGATGGGCACACAGATGATAAAGTAAACGGAGTGTTGTGTAGGAGGAAAGGGTTAAATTGATCTCAGTGTCGGTAAAAAGTCGGCACAACATCGTGCGCCGGAGGGTCTGTACTGTTCTGTACTTTTCAGGCCGATGATAGTGTAATTTTCACTTCATTAAACTGAACGTTACTCTCGGCTTTGTTTTAGATCTTGTCCAGTTGTCTGATCTACCAAATCTTTTCCACATTCACAAACCCTACCTTGGAATGTGATGCTGCCAGTAAACCTGAATTCACCATGGATTCTGGATCAGCCCTCTGGACTGCAAACACTCTGTTCCTTCTGAAAAATCCTCTGCAGTTTTCAACTGATCGATCAACTGTCTGTTACCATTCTGTTCATCTTGATAAAGATTTTCACAGGACTGGCCGGGCTCTTCGCGAGGGGAAGAGGCATGCAGCCGCTCGCTCTCACATAGACTGGGTGGCTTTGCAAAGTTGAAGTCGCAGAACGGAGGGCTGCCCTACAACAGGGCTGTGACACTCACCACTTCCTTCCTGACATCCGACCCCACCCGCACTCCCCACCTACCTGCGGAGTTTTCCCCTCTTGTGTAGCGGATTAGGAGCTGCATGAAATCGTCAACTTTGGGACTGATGCTGACATGCACGTGTGTTCCAACCCAGACCGAGTCTTTGTAACGACGGACCTGTTGGTAGATGATGGTGTTGTTACACTGCTGAGTTGGAAGAGGTGGGCGTTGATGTGAGGCTCGGAGCGGGCCGGGGAGAGTGGAAACAAGGTTAATTCGGAATTAATTGGCTAAGTGAACAAATTCCCAGTCAGTAAACAATGTGCTTATCCACCTATTCTCATCTTATCCAGTGAACATCCTAGTACAGCTCTTCTGTACCCTTTCCAAAACTGGACACACTTCCTATACTTTTTACTTAGCACGTCACACCTTCCCTCCCAACTAAAGTTGGAGGTAATCGTCTGTAGTCCTTACCCTTCTGCTTCTGCTGAAACCACTGTTGGGGTAAGGAGTATTAGGTTTCAGACCCAGTGGCAAAGGATCGGATGCTGTTCACCCTAGGTCCTGATGCTGCGTGACAAGAAGGAACCTGCTCATGGCTGTTCCTGAAGAATGTGATTTGTGCCAGGCACTGACTGGGAATTAGAGGCACAAATGAAGGCGCTGAGCCATGATACACGACTGAGAGGTTGCCTGGAGACCGGTTATGCAATAAATCAACTGATGCGGCTGAAGGAAAGAGGGTGCCTCGGTCTGAAGGAGGGAGGGTGCAATGATGTTCGTAATTTCATTACCTGATAATCCGCCATGCTACACAGGATATCAGATCGCAGGCAATGACTGAAAGCAGAAACACATTGAGAGAAATAGACAGCTCAGTTCCAAAATTGCAGTCAGACATCCCACACACTTCAGACTATCGTAGATCAGCAGAAGTGACCCGGCGCAGGACATGGGCTCGACCAACAAAAACCACGAGTGTAAAAGGGGTAGGCACTGTCAGAGGGGTGAATTGGACAAGTGGGGGCGAGTTGTTACGAAGGGGGCTGCGTTGGTGAACGATGCCGTGCTGGAGAGCAAAGGAGGGCAAGGGTAAGATACAAGGCTGTGTCCAGCTGCGGTGGGAAGTGGAGCTGGGCAAGTTATCGGGACAGAGCGACAGATGTAGGGTTGCGGAATTAAATGGAACTTGGCTCAGTCCTTACCTTTCACTCAAGTCAGCCCCGATGACAAGCGAGGCAACCAACAGAAAGACAGGTACCATCTTCACCCTGTAGGAAACAGGATCTGTCACTATTTAGCATTTGCCAATGGATTAGGACCATTTACAGGGTTGTACAGACGTCAACTCTTCGTCCAGCAATACAGCTGGTTGAAAATGATCACTCTACAATCCTGCTCAACCTCCAACTCCGCAACTTACATCTATATTGTGTTCTATTGAAAACTCTGATACATCAGATACGATTCCCAGTGCGTACGTTGTCCATTCTCCCCATCAGGCAGAACACCTTATTCAATCTCCTCCGCATTAGGAAGATAAAGCCAATCTGTACAGCGGGGAAGGTACAGCGTGAGAGAAGGCGGAGATAAATAAGAAAAGGATGGGGGAGGGGAAGGGAGGGCTGGTGGGGAGAAACTGTAGGAGGGGGGAGAAACTGTGGGATGTAGGAGAGACTTTCTATGGTGTTCATAACAGGGTTTTCATTGAATCCCCGTATATGAGATAAAATCATGCGGTAATAGAATTTCATCGGAAATTAAAAATTTATTTTCTTCCTACCATGGTGTCCCACATTCTGTAATGCCCAAACTAACTGCTCTTCCATCTCGCCTCAGGACCAGTGAAGGTAACTGGAATGAAAATGTCACCACTTCCGCTTTCCACAAATAGAGTCCGGCCGAAATATTTATTTATTCCAATTTACAGAGTTCCAGTCTTCACACAGCACTGTTGCAACAAAGCAAAACGCATCGCTTCAAATATCAGTGGTAATATAACTCACTCGGAGTCTGCTGGACAACAGCACCTGCAGACGACAGAGCAGAAACATGATCCAAAACACTAGAGCAGGAAAAACATTGTCCAGTCTGTTGAGTCCCTGACAATTGGATAACTTTTGATCTATCTATCTATCTATCTATCTATTCATTCATGTATGTATGTCTGTATGTATGTATCTATATATATGTATCCATGTATCTATCAATCTATCCACCCATCTCTATTTATTCATTTATTGCAATTCTTCTGTCTTTGCACTGTACTGCTGCCACAAATACACACATCTCACCGCATACTGTATATAAAGCTCCGGTGGTACCTGCAAAAACTCCGAGCATAATTGGAATAAACCTTCCTCATTTCAGTAATCAGACTGCCTGGGAATAAAAACCAAAAACCATTTTGTCAGCGAGTTCGCGATTTGTTACCCCAGGATTTTCTTCAGTCTCTGGTGTGGTTGCACAGTTCCGCAATCTGGACATCACCATCGGCAGATCTCTCTTCGGTTAGTAGTGATTCTGTCTTAGGCACCAGAGCAGACGGTCTTACAGTTATCCATCTGCCATGTTGTCAACCATTCACTCACAGCTACACCCTGTTGTTAGTGTGAGCAGAAACCTCGGAAATCGGACCTGTGACGACATGCAGGACCTTCTGGGTCCTGAGCACAACTCAGCGTGATTTACGACGACTCGTAGTCTGCCAACCCACCAGAGATTAATTGAGCCGCACTCTTTGTTGCCTGATCATCAACCGAGCCTCAGTGTTTAACCTCTCCTCGATGTCCAGCACAGTATTATGCCTGATCCTGTCTTCGTTTGTGTGGGATAAAGACGATATGGTTATGTTCTTCTATTTTCACAAATAACAAATACCACATCCCCATCCCCCAGGCACATTCGGAGAGGAATACCACTAGTAATGGGAAGACATCTCCTTCGTTACACTGTGCACGGAGCCGGACTCTGCAGGGACGTATCTAGGGAAAATAGCGCCTATGGCAAGTACTGAAATTGCGCCCCAGTCCAAACATCTGACACCCACCTTTTTAGATAACTTTACCATAATATCAGCTGAAAAATATAAGTCAAGCTCACTAATCTTTTAATTAACAAATTACGGTACTACGAAAATTGTAACTGCATCTTCCTTGCTTTCACTGATGCAAATTGGTCTATGATGTGATCAAAGTCAGTTTTTTTCTGCTTCTTCTCTTTCTACACTCAGCAAAGAAAGATCACAGAGTCTGCCTTGACCCATGGAGGCTCTCAAATACATAAGTATTAGTTTGAACTTGCTGAATGATCTCTCACAGCTGGAGATGGAATCAGCCAGTGAGGGAAACGCAGAGAAGACGTAAATTAGGAGCATACAGACAACTGTGTGTGGATGGGGAAGGAGAAGGAGAGACGAGCGGGGTGCAGTGCAGGCTCCATTGTTGCTTATCAGCTAATGAAGAATTTTGATGATTTGCTTAGTACAATAGTTGATTTTGTTTCATCGACAGGTTACTTGCAAATGCGTTGGTCCGTTCTCATTGAATTGGTTTACAGTTCCTACAGTCAAAGTCTTTCGTGTGAACATATTGCCAAGAGACTAGTTTTCGCCCTGCATGCCGCCTACCACTTTTGTAGCTGGTCAACCCCACGCATGATTGTTTGTTATGTACCGAGACCTTGAACAGAATCAAAGTATTCTACAGGACATTGAGCAGATCAGTTCGACACACCAACTGGCGCAAGAGAAAACAACATGCATTCCTGTCAAATGACATGTTTCCGAGACGGAACACATGTTGGCTACACAGCTTGTCACACGATGGCTTTGAAACTGTAACCACTAATTGGAGATTTGTTTTTAATCTTGACATAAATTGTGGAAACTCTCAACCGTGTAGGTAGGATACTATAGGAAAACAAATGCCAGCACCGTCACAAGTGTGTTACAGGAGAGCAATGACTTCTTGATCACTGACCAGAAACACATACCATGGGCTTATTGGAAATAAAGACCCATTTAAGAGACTACTGGACAGGTATATGGGGGAATGAGGGTCGGCACAACATTGTGGGCCGAAGGGCCTGTACTGTGCTGTACTGTTCTATATTCTATTTTCTATGTAAACGCTGGAAATATCAGATGCTGACCTATTATCACCTTAATTCACCAAGAATGTTTTATCAACATGTGGATATATTTTCAAGCGTTTATACTAAATTCATGCCATACAAACAGCCGAGGGATATTTAGTAGATATGAAGGACGGGGCAGTTTGGCTGTTCTGTGAGACTCAGAGCACACTTTCTGTGTGCAAGCTGCTGTCTGTCTGCAGGGCGGATTCCGACATGCAGATATTCCTCAGAGCAGCGAAGACAAATCCAAACGGTGCGACATTCCGCGCTCAACTTCATCCATGAACAAAGTTAGTTTAATATTCTATTTAAATACTTCTGTTACAGAAAAAAAACACGATGTGTGCAATCTGAATGTCTATATATATACACATATATATATATATATATATATATACCAGTGAAGTTTAGTGAAATAACTCAATCGGCGGCACTTTCAACTGCGCCGTTCCAACAGTGAAATCTCACGGTCGCTGTTATTTTGAGTGGTCACTTTGTGTGAGTGTGTGTGTGCGCGAGACTGAGTGAGTGAGTGAGTGAGTGAGGCAGAGAGAGAAATAAAGAGAGAGAGGGTGAGGGAATATGAGAGAGAGAGAGACAGAGAGACAGAGAGAGAGAGAGAGAGAGAGAGAGAGAGAGAGAGAGAGAGAGAGAGAGAGAGAGAAGGAGGGAGAGGGAGGGAGGGAGAGAGATGGCAACACAAAATGATCATCGAGAGAGACCGGACCCTGATACCTGGGACATTTCGAATATCACTATCGGTTAGAGAAGTTCTTCTTCAGTGAGTCAGTAGAAACCAATGGGAGAGTGTGACTGAAGGTAAACACATCGCTTCTATTAATCCATTTGTTCAATAATAAATTCATTAATGAATAGTTCTGAGCTCCCGTCGCTATTAAATTCTCCCGATCGTGGAATAAGCTGTAAACGGTCACTGATTCTCTGATTCTGGAGAATCGGAGACAACACTTACCACGGTTGTTGAAACCGGTCGGAGTGCAGTGTGGACCCGGGTGACCAGTATGTTCCCTATACACAAAGATTTCAGTCTGAGCTGCTGCTTCTAAGGCTATTCGGTTATATGGTATCCGTCGGTCTTTCAAATTACACAGGTTCGAATGAACCGGGCTAAATGTAAATGGCCGCAATTCAGGTCCAACACACCCTCACGGACAGACGAAGGAGAGGGGACTGGAGTAAATGGAGAAATCACATACAGGAATATCAAATGCTGCGTTAACTTTCCAACCCAATCGCGCAGGGTTTGTCTGGATTTCCGTGTAGATCTCACACTTCTCCTCCTTGCTCTTCCATCAGAACCAATAGGGTGGGGGCTCTCTGCTCACCGAATCCCAGGCTGCTGATTTGATCTGGTTCTGGAAGTTTCTGGGCTCCACCCTGTGTGTGAACGGGACCTCCCGGCGTTGGAACAAATTGACCTCAAACATCGGACAACTGTCCCGGTACCGGGATTCTCCTTTCTGCTGAAATCAAAACAAACACTTTCCACAATTTATCCCCATAGCAAATGTGAAAAACTTTGGTCAAAGATTTTCCAAGAGCTTCACGATTCAGGACAGTTTATTTGCATTCGTTAATAGGGAGAGAAAGTTCTAATAGGGGAGTTGAAGGGAAACGTTTGCACCCAGACGCTGCTACGTTCAATTAAAAAAAACAAACGTTTAATTTAGCAAGCATTCATTAGATCGATGTACTTTAATTCAATTGTGAGAGACATTTTTGTGAACATACTGATGCACAGTAAGCTACTCGGCCCCTCATGCCTGCTACTCCAGATAATAACCTGAATTAAACTTTGCTTGAAACATGGTCAAAATTTCTGTTACTGTGAATAGCTAAGTGACTAAAAGATGGTCTGACTTCCAAAAGGCGTAAAGTTAAAGATGACATTTTTTTTTATATTTGAAGCAAGATTACTTCGTTATTACCATCTTTTACAGTTTCAAAATAACAAAAAGGGAAAAAAGCCTGAAGCAAAAGTTTGGGCACCCTGCATCGTTAGTACTTAGTAACACCACCTTTAGCAAGTATCACAACTTGTAAACGCTATCTGTAGCCAACTAAGGGTCTTTCAATTCTTGTTTGTGGGATTTTCGACCATTCTTTCTTGCAAAAGTCTTCTAGTCCTGTGAGATTCTTGGGCCGTCTTGCATGCACAGCTCTTTTGAAGTCTATGCACAGAACGGGACCTTTTCAGAATGGCAGGCAGTGACTAGTGGGGTACCGCAAGGTTCAGGGCTGGGACCCCAGTTGTTTACAATATATATTAATGACTTGGATGAGGGAAATAAATGCAGCATCTCCAAGTTTGCGGATTACACAAAGCTGGGCGGCAGTAAATGTGAAGTTATCCACTTTGGTGGCAAAAATAGGAAAACAGATTATTATCTGAATGGTGGCGGATTAGAAAAAGGAGAGGTGCAACGAGACCTGGGTGTCATTATACACCAGTCATTGAAAGTGGGCATGCAGGTACAGCAGGCGGTGAAAAAGGCGAATCGTATGCTGGCATTTATAGCAAGAGGATTCGAGTCCAGGAGCAGGGAGGTACTACTGCAGTTGTACAAGGCCTTGGTGAGACCACACCTAGAGTATTGTGTGCAGATTTGCTCCCCTAATCTGAGGAAATACATCATTGCCATAGAGGGAGTACAAAGAAGGTTCACCAGATTGATTCCTGGGATGGCAGGACTTTCATATGATGAAAGACTGGATGAACTAAGCTTATCTCGTTGGAACTGAGAAGATTGAGGGGGGATCTGATTGAAACGTATAAAATCCTAAAGGGATTGGACAGGCTAGATGCAGGAAGATTATTCCTGATGTTGGGGAAGTCCAGAACGAGGGGTCACAGCTTGAGGATAAAGCGGAAGCCTTTTAGGACCGAGATTAGGAAAAACTTCTTCACACAGAGAATGGTGAATCTGTGGAATTTTCTGCCACAGGAAACAGTTGAGGCCAGTTCATTGGCTATATTTAAGAGGGAGTTAGATATGGCCCTCGTGGCTAAAAGGATCAGGGGGCATGGGGGGAAGGCTGGTGCAGGCTGCTGAGTTGGATGATCAGCCATGATCATACTGAATGGCGGTGCAGGCTCGAAGGGCCGAATGATCTACTCCTGCACCTATTTTCTATGTTTCTATGTATTTTCGATCATGGTTCGGTCGGGGGACTGTGAGGACCGTGGCAAAACCTTCAGCTTGTGCCTCTTCGGGTAGTACATTGTGGATTTTGAGGTGTGTTTAGGATGATTATCCTGTTGTAGAAGCCATCCTCTTGTTCATTTTCAGCTTATTTACAGACGGTGTGATGTTTGCTTCCAGAATTTGCTGGTATTTCATTGATTTCTTTCTTCCCTCTACCAGTGAAATGTTCCCCGTGCCACTGGCTGCAACACAAGCCCAAACATACTCGATCAACCCCGGTGCTTAACAGTTGGAGAGGTGTTCTTTTCATGAAATTCTTCACCCTATTTCCTCCAAACATGTCTTTGCCCATTGCAGCCAAAAAGTTCTATTTTAAATTCATCAGTACAGAGGTCTTGTTTCCAAAACGCATCAGGTTTGTTCAGATGTTCCTTTGCAAACTTCTGGCGCTGAATTTTGTGGTGAGGACGCAGGAAAGGTTTTCTTCTGATGACTCTTCCATGAAGGTCATATTTGTGCAGGTGTCACTGCACAGTAGAACAGTGCACCACCACTCCAGCGTCTGCTAAATCTTCCTGAAGGTCTTCTGCAGTCAAACGGGGGTTTTGATTTGCCTTTCTAGCAGTCCCAGGACCAGTTCTCTCGGAAAGTTTTCTTGGTCTTCCAGACCTAAACTTGACCTCCACCGTTCTTTTTAACTGCCATTTCTAAATTGCATTACGAACTGAAGAAACGGTTACCTGAAAACGCTTTGCTATCTTCTTATAGCGCTCTCCGGCTTTCTGGGCATCCTTTAATTTAATTTTCAGAGGGATAGGCAGCTGCTTAGAGGAGCCCATGGCTGCTGAATGTTGTGACAAGGTCTGAAGAGTCAGGGCATTTATAAAGCTTTAAAATTTTCTTCACCTGGCCTTTCCTAACGAGGACTGTCTACAAGCCTTAGCCCTGACAAGGTAATTAATGTCTGAGAACTTGGTAAATGTTAAGTGGGAGCTCAAACGTCTTCGGGTGCCCAAACTTTTGCATGGTGCTCCTTCCTTTCTTTCACTCTAAAATTGTATAAAACAAATATTATAGACTAATCATGCTTAAATTGTTGAAAATAATGTTTCATCTTTAACTTCATGACTTTTGGAGATCAGTGCATCTTCTACCCACTTAACTATTCACAGTAACAGAAATTTTGACCAGGGGTGCCCAAACCTTTGGACGCTACTGTATATATGTGGGGTGATTGATATGTTCGTGGCCTAAGGTAGAAGGGGTCAATTTTATAAAACCTATCACATTTACTTTTCAACATAGTCCCATCTTACATTTACACACTTAGTACAGCTGTCGTGGAGCAGATGGATCTTGGACCTCCAGAAAGTGTCCACAGCAAGGGTGATTGATAGGTTCGTGTCTAAGGCAGAAGGAGCTGAGTGATACAGCTCTCTTTACATACACATACAGTTCAACTCTTTGAGTGTTTATGCAGAAAGTTTAAAGTTAATAACTCATCAGGAGTGATTGATAAGTTCGTGATGTAATGTAGAAGGAGACGTTATTAACTTTAAGCTTTCTCTTTAAACTTTCCAAATCTCTCTCTACAGTCATCTGACTCCGCCTGGCCCTCTCCTACTGCTCCCATGCTATGTCCTACCATCTCATTCTCAACAGTGTTACCTTCCTCGCTCACCCGCCCCCTTCCTGCAGAGAACTTCAGACAATCGTGACTGGAATCAGAGTGATTGTGCTTGTAAACAGTCTGCCGCCGTTTATGCTGTTTATCCTCACCCTTACCGCCAGCTGCAGAAACATTGCGTGCTGCACCGCACAGGTTCTGGAGGTGATAGTGATCTTTCTGTAAACGATAACGCAGGTGGAGAGGGATGGAAGATAGAGAGGAGATACGGTAGAGATAGATCAGAGAGACTGAGCCACATCGGTGGGTAGGTGGGTGGGAGGGATAGAGGTGGCGAATGTGCAGGGAAGTGGAAGATTGAGTGAGATCGGTGAAGGGAGCATGAGTGAAAGAGGCAGTAAATGGTATACACGGTAGCCTGCGAGATAAAGAGGGGAACAGGGTTGTGGGGGGGGGGGGGGCGGAGAATGAGGATGGGAGATGGGTGAGGGAAATGTATGACAGTGAGGTGCGGGCAGTGGGGAGAGAGATCTTTGGGGATAGATAGAGAGACGGGGTAGAGAGGGAGGGTGGGATGGGGAAGGGGAGAGGGATAGAGTGGCGGAGGGGAAGAGTGAAATAGAGGGGAGGTGAGAAGGAGAGGGGTTAGAGTAGGGGATTTGGATGAAGAGAGGGTTTAGAGCAGTGGAGTTGAGAAGAGAGAGGTATAAAAGTAGGAGGAAAAGGGGAAGAGGGAATAGGAGAGAGATGGAGAAAGGAGAGTAAAGAGGAAGAGAGAAGGAGGGAGAGAGGTGGAGGAGGGAGACGGGACAGAGAGAGACTGGGTGTGGGGGAGGGACCGAGATGGAGAGAGACAGGAAGGGTGATAGACGGGGTGGGCAATAGGGAATAAAAGATGAGAGAGGGGTGTACAGTGAGAAGTCGGTTTGAGGACCTAGAGCGACGGCATAGTGAGAAGGGGAGAACGAGAGAGATACATGGGTGAATAATTTTACTGATTCGTCCGATTGCCTCCATCTTCATGTTTGTGACATGAAGTGTCAAACTCACGTTCCCGTTCTCCACTGGTGAGGGATTTACACCATATCCTCACGGTCCTTGCACTTGCTTCCCGTCCCATCGGTGGCAACTGTCTTCTAGCTCTGCTATCACTACAAGCAGCACCCCAACCCCATAATTGTAACCTTACTGCTATGAACCTTATACCTGGTGATCGCCATTTCGTCTTCCCCCTCAGCGAGTAACAATCTTATGCTCGGCAGTAACCATTTTGTGAAGCAACTGTCATCACTCACCCCAGCACCATACACTGAGTCACTTCACCTCTTCGTCCCATCAATACTCCCCTCATTTCACTCCTTCTTACTCTGCCTCCCTCTTATCCCTGTCAGCGCCATTTGGTGACAAGTCCCTCACCACCCATTCTCTCGACGGGCGTATCCCTACTGCGGTCTTTCTTTTTACCAAGAGACCATAACACAAAGGAGCAGAAGTCGGCCATTCGGCCCATCGAGTCTGCTCTACCATTTTATCATTAGCTGATCCATTCTCTCATTTAGTCCCACTCCCCCCCCCCTTCCCACCATAACCTTGGATGCCCTGTCTACTCAGGTACCTATAAATCTCTGCCTTAAATACACCCAATGACTTGGCCCCCACTGCCGCCAGTGGCATCAAATTCCATAGATTCACCACACGCTGGCTAAAAAAAATTCTTCGCACCTCTGTTCTGAATGAGCGCCCTTCAATTCTTAAGTCATGCCCTTTCGCACTAGAGTCCCCCATCATAGTCATAGTCATAATTTATTGATCCCGGGGGAAATTGGTTAAACAACTTTGCCACATCCACTCTGTCCATGTCTTTCAATATTCGAAATGTTTCTATGAGGTCCCCCCTCATTCTTCTAAACTCCAAGTAATACTGTCCAAGAGCGGACAAACGTTCCTCATATGGTAAACCTCTCATTCCCGGAATCATTCTAGTGAATCTTCTCTGTACCCTCTCCAACGTCAGCACATCCTTTCTTAATTAAAGAGACCAAAACTGCCCACTGTACTCCAAGTGAGGTCTCACCAGCGCCTTATAGAGCCTCAACATCACATCCCAGCTCCTATACTCTATTCGTCTAGAAATGAATGCCAACATTGCATTCACCTTCTTCACCACCGACTCAACCTGGAGGTCAACCTTAAGGGTATCCTGTACGAGGACTCCCAAGTCCCGCTGCATCTCAGAACTTTGAATTTTCTCCCTATTTAAATACCAGTCTGCCTGTTTATTTCTTCTGCCAAAGTGCATAACCATACACTTTCCAACATTGTATTTTATTTGCCACTTTTTGCCCATTCTCCCAATCTATCCAAGTTTCTCTGCAGTCTCTTTGTTTCCGCAGCACTACCGGCCCCTCCACCTATCTTCGTATCATCAGCAAATTTAGCCACAATTCCATCTATTCCATAATCCAAATCGTTCATATACAACGTAAAAAGAAGCGGCCCCAACACGAACCCCTGTGGAACACCACTAGTAACCGGCAGCCAACCAGAATAGGATCCCTTTATTCCCACTCTCTGCTTCTTGCCAAACAGCTAACGCTCTATCCACGTATGTAACTTTCCCGTAATTCCATGGGCTCTTATCTCGTTAAGCAGCCTCATGTGTGGTACCTTGTTAAAGACCTTTTGAAAATCCAAATATACAACATCCACTGCATCTCCTTTGTCTAGCCTACTGGTAATTTCCTCAAAAAATTGTAGTAGGTTTGGCAGGCAGGACTTTCCTTTAAGGAAACTAAGCCGAGTTCTGGCTATCTTGTCATACGCCTCCAAGTACTCCGTAACCTCATCCTTGACAATCGACTCCCACAACTTCCCAACGCCAATGTCAAGCTAATAGGTCTATATTTTTCTTTTGCTTCCTTGTCCCTTTCTTAAATAGCGGAGTGACATTTGCAATCTGCCAGTCCTCCGGAACCATGCCAGAATCTATCGACTTTTGAAAGATCATCGTTAATTCCTCCGCAATCCCCACAGCTACTTCCTTCAGAACACAAGGGTGCATTCCATCTGGTTCGGGAGATTTATCTACCTTTAGACTGTTCATCTTCCTGAGTACTTTCCCTGTCGTAATTGTGACTGCGCACACTTCTCTTCCCTGCCACCCTTGAGTATCCGGTATACCGCTGATGTCTTCCTCAGTGAAGACTGATGCGAAATACTTTTTCAGTTCCTCCGCCATCTCATTATCTCCCATTGCAATTTCTCCAGCATTATTTTGTATTGGTCCTATTTTTCACCGTCTTTTACTCTTTATATACTTGAAAAAGCTTTTAGTGTGCTCATTGGTATTATTTGTTATCTTCCTTTCATAGTTCATCTTTTCCCTCTTAATGACCTACTTAGTTTCCTTTTTTAAGCTTTTAAAAACTTCCCAAACCTCTGGCTCCCCACTAATTTTTGCTTCCTTTTATGCCCTCCCCTTTGCTTTAAATTTGGCTTTGAGTTCTTTTGTCAGCCACGGTTGCATATTTTTTCCATTCGAAAATTTCTTCTATTTTGGAATATACATATCTTGCACCTTCCTCACTTTTCGGATGAACTCCAGCCACTGCTGCTCTACTGTCATTCCCACCAGTGTCCCATTCCAGTCAACTTTGGCAAGTTCCTCTCTCATGCCGCTATAATTTCCTTTACTCCACTGAAATACCGACACATCGGATTTCGGCTTCTCTTTTTCAGATTTCACAGTGAACTCAATCATGTTATGATCACTCTCCTGAGGGTTCCTTCACCTCAATCTCTCTAATCACCTCCGGTTCATTACACAATACCCAATCTAGTACAGCAGAGGTATATCTTGTATATCTCTATCATGTCTCCTCTCATCCTCCTTCTCTCCAAAGAGTAAAACGCTAGCTTGCTTAATCACTGATCAAAATTCATACTCTCTAAAACAGGCAGCATCCTGGTAAATATTCACTGTACCCTTTGCAATGCTTCCACATCCTTCCTAATGTGAGGCGGGAAATCTATCCATCCCCGGCTTCCATTTTCAAACAGCATCCTACTCACGCCCAAGTGATCATTATCAACTCGAACGACATTTTCTCCCTGTCGGCCATTTTCACTTCAGTGACAATTTTCAGTCAATTCATCTCTCTTTCACTGGCAGCCTTTTTAACATCTTAAGTATTTGCCCTTGATGGCGCCCATTTTCAATCATCCAATCACTCCCTCCCTCGGGAAACCTTCTGCGAAATGGAATAGACGACTTTTAGAGGAGAATTCCACATATTTTTCCGGTTGGGTGTGCATCAGTAAACGTTGCTTATGAATTGAAGTCCGCTGTTAACCACAGCCTAGGGGGCTTCTTGTGTCAACAGCTGCCCAGAGGGAATTTCAATAACCTGTTAATGTCAGTGATAACAACGGAATGTTAATACTCTCTCCTGAATCGTAAAGCTCTTGTAAAATCGTTGACCAAAGTTGATCACATCTGCTGTGGGGTAAATCGTGGAACGTGTTTGGTTTAATTTCAGCAGAAAAGCGACTCCCAGTACCGGGAAAGGTGAGCCACGTTTCAGCTGAAATTCGTTCTTATCCCGAGGATCCCGTTCGCACACGGTGTGGACCCCAGAACCTTTCAGAACACAGGCTGGACCAAATCAGCAAACAGGGATTCGCTGAATTAAACGGAGAACATCCGCCCCTTCGGTTGTGATGGAAGAGCAAGGAGGGAAATTGTGAGATCTACATGGAAATTATGATGGTGAGGACAATATTACTGTGGTTGATGTTCTGGAGCATGTTGATATTAAGGGAGAGGAGGTATTGGAGTTGTTAAAATACATTAGGACGGATCAGTCCCCGAGGCCTGACGGAATATTCCCCAGGCTGCTCCACGAGGCGAGAGAACAGATTGCTGAGCCTCTGGCTAGGATCTTTACGTTCTCGCTGTCCACAGGAATGGTACCGGAGGATTGGAGCGAGGCCAATATTGTCCCCTTGTTCAAAAAGGTAGTAGGGATAGTCCGGGTAATTATAGACCAGTGAGCCTTACATCTGTGGTGGGAAAGCTGTTGAAAAGATTCTGAGAGATCGGATCTATGGGCACTTAGAGAATCATTGTCTGATCAGGGACAGTCAGCATGGCTTTGTCAAGGGAAAATCGTGTCTAACAACCCTGGTAGGGTTTTTTCAGCAGTTGCCCAGGCGGTATAGTTGAGGGTTGTGCAGTGGATGGCATCTATTTGGATTTTAGTAAGGCATTTGACAAGGTTCCACACGATAGGCTTATTCAGAAAGTCAGAAGGCATGGGATCCAGGGAGGTTTGACCAGGTGGATTCAGAATTGGCTTGCCTGCAGAAGGCAGAGAATCGTGGAGCAGGGAGTACATTCATATTGTGGGATTGTGACTAGTGGTGTCCGTCAAGGATCTGTTCTGAGACCTCTACTTTTCGTGATTTTTATTAACGACGTGAATGTTGGGGTAGAAGGCTGGGTTGGCAAGCTTGTACACGACACAACGGTTGGTGGTGTTGTAGATGGTGTAGAGGATTGTCAAAGATTGCAGAGAGACATTGATAGGATGCAAAAGTGGGCTGAGAAGTGGCAGATGGAGTTCAACCCGGAGAAGTGTGAGGTGGTACACTTTGGAAGGACAAGCTTCAAGGCAGAGTACAAAGTAAATGGCAGGATACTTGGTAGTGTGGAGGAGCAGAGGGATCTGGGGGTACATGTCCTCAGATCCCTGAAAGTTGCCTCACAGGTGCATAGGATAGTTAAGAAAGCTTATGGGGTGTTAGCTTTCATAAGTTGCGATGTAATGATGTAGCTCTATAAAACTCTGGTTAGGCCACACTTGGAGTACTGTGTCGAGTTCTGGTCGCCTCACTATAGGAAGGATGTGGAAGCATTGGAAAGGGTACAGAGGAGATTTACCAGGATGCTGCCTGGTTCTGAGAGTATGCATTATGATCAGAGATTAAGGGAGCTAGGTCTTTACTCATTGGAGAGAAGGAGGATGAGAGGAGACATGATAGAGGTGTACAAAATATAAGAGCAATAGATAAGAGTGGATAGCCAGCGCCTCTTCCCCAGGACACCATTGCTCAATACAAGAGGACATGGCTTTAAGGTAAAGGGTGGGAAGTTCAAGGGGGATATTAGAGGAAGGATTTTTATTCAGAGAGTGGTCGTGTGCGTGGAATGCACTGCCTGAGTCAGTGGTGGAGGCAGTTACACTAGTGAAGTTTAAGAAAGTACTAGACAGGTATATGGAGGAACTTAAGGTGGGGGGGGGTTCTATGGGAGGCAGGGTTTGAGGGTCGGGACAACATTGTGGGCCGAAGGGCCTGTATTGTGCTGTACTATTCTATGTTCTATGTTCTATGTTATTTGAAATCCAGACGGAACCTACTTGCGACCTCGAGGGAAGGTCAACGCAGCGTTTGATGTTCCTGTTTGTGTTTCCTCCATTTACTGCAGAACACTCTCCTTCCGCTGTCGGACAGGTCCCAGTGAGGGTGGGTTAGACGTGAACAGCGCCCATCTGCATTTCCCACTGCTCATTCGGACCTGTGTATCTGCAGTGAGTGACCGACGCTATATAATGGAACAGGCTCGGCAGTAGCAATTCAGACTGTTATCTGAGAGCAGAGAGCGCGCGCCGACTACCCAGGACGTCACTGAACTGGGTCCGCTTGAATATCCGAGTTAAGTGTGTCTCCAATTCTCCAAAAGCAGAAAGCGTTTACAGCGGTGATCGGGTATTTTTGGGGGGATCGGGAGGAGAGACCATGGTTTAAAGGAACTCTGAAATGTTCCAATTAACCAATGAACCACTGGATAAAGGAAACGACGTCGTTACCTTCAAACATAAATATTCTCCAGTTGGTTTCTATCGGTGTACATGCAGAAGAATCCTTCGCAATGATAGTGACATCCGAAATGTTTCAAGGGGTACGGTCGTCTCTCAACTCTCCGTCGCTACACACACACACACACACACACACACACACACACACACACACACACACACACACACACACACACAAACACACACACAGTACCTAACTACTCAGAAGAACAGAACCATCATGATATTTTAGTGCTTGTACCGTCCCAGTTGAGATTGCCTCAGTGCCAGTTATTTTATTAAATGACAAAAAATATATATTAAAACTTCAGAAGTAAGGAGTTCGATATATAAATAAAATACTGCAAACTCGCAAAATCTGCGTGCATTTAAGTATAACACCTTAAGACCAATATTTGGTATTTTTCCTTTGATTGCACTGCAACTTTATCGCTCTGCAACCGATCCCAACGGCTACAAATTTGCCCCATCACCTGCCTGTCTTTCCTGACATCTTTACTGCTCACTATCTTAGATATATTTCTGTTTTCCCCTTCCTCCGCTCGAACATTCCGGTTCCCATCCCCGTGCCAAATTAGTTTAAACCCTCCCTAACAGCTTTATTAAACCTTTCCGCCAGGATATTGGTCCCCTTCGGGTTTGGGTGTAACCTGTCCATTTTGAACAGGTCATACTTCCCCCAGAAGAGGTCCCAATGATCGAAGAACCCTAAGCCCTGCCCCATGCACCAGCCTCTCAGCCACGCATTCATCTGCCTGATCCTACTATTCTTGCTCTCGCTAGCACGTGGCACAGATAGCAATCCCGAGATTACTACCCTGGAGGTCCTGCTTCTCAGCTTCCTTCTTAACTCCTGGAAATCTCTGTTCAGGGCCTCCTCTTTTGTCCTATCTATGTCATTGGTACCAACATTTACCAAGGCAGCCGGCTGCTCGCCCTCTCCCTTCAGAATATTCTGGACCCGATCCGAGACATCCCGTATCCTGGCAGCTGGGAGGCAACACACTATGCGGGTATCTCTATCAGGCTCACAGAATCTCCTGTCTGTTCCCCTGTCTATGGAATCCCCTATGACTACCGCAGTCCGCTTATCCCTCCTTCCGTCCTGCACAATAGCAACAGACCATTAACTCCAACCCGCCCTTCAGCAGTTTTACACAAAACAGGGGTCAGTTCACATCAGTGCCTCAGACCCTCCGTCTCCATTTTGAGAAGGTGCGTTTGTCGGTCATTTTATGTTGGCCATCAGTCTCTCCCTCTCTCTCTCTTACCCTGTTAAACATTTTGAGTCAGAGTGTCATACCTTCTTTTGCTCAAGGTGACGGATCAATTTTAAGTTCTGCGTCACCCCTACCTTGGCGCCGATTTCTGTGAGTACATCATTTCATCCTGGGTGACCATTTTCAATAAGGTCACATTCCATCCCTGAAAACAAATTTCAATCATTTGTTACTCCCACCTTTGCGATCAATTTGCATAGAACATAGAACATAGAACAGTACAGCACAGTACAGGCCCATCGGCCCATAATGTTGTGCTGACCCTTAAATCCTACCTCTCATATAACCCCGCACATGAAATTCCTCCAAATACCTGTCTATAGTCTCTTAAATTTCACTAGTGTATCGGCCCCGCCACTGACTCAGGCAGTGTATTCCACGCACCAATCACTCTCTGAGTAAGAAACCTTAGTCTAATATCCCCCTTGAACTCCCACCCCTTAACTTAAAACCATGTCCTCTTGTATTCAGCAGTAGTGCCCTGGGGAAGAGGCGCTGGCTATCCACACTATTTATTCCTTTTAATATCTTGTATACCTCTATCGTGTCCCCTGTCATCCTCCTTCTCTCCAAAGAGTAAAGCCCCAGCTCCGTTAATCTCTGATCATAATGCATACTCTCTAAACCAGGCAGCATCCTGGTAAATCTCCTCTGTACCCTTTCCAATGCTTCCACATCCTTCCTAATATGAGGCGGGAAATCTATCCATCCCCGGCTTCCATTTTAAACAGCATCCTACTCACGCCCAAGTTATCATTATCAACTCGAACGACATTTTGGCCCTGTCGGCCATTTTGACTTCAGTGACAATTTTCAGTCAATTCATCTCTCTTTCACTGGGAGCCTTTTTAACATCTTACCTACTTGCCCTTGATGGCGCCCATTTTCAACCAGCCAATCACTCCCTCCTCGGGAAACCTTCTGCAAAATGGAATAGACGACTTTTAGAGGAGAATTCCACATATTTTTCCCATGGGCTGTGCATCAGCAAACGTTGCTTATGAATTGAAGTCCGCTGTTAACCACAACCTAGGGGTCTTCTTGTGTCAACAGCTGCCCAGAGGGAATTTCCGTAACCTGTTAATGTCAGTGATAACAACGGAATGTTAATACTCTCTCCTGAATCGTAAAGCTCTTGAAAAATCGTTGAACGAAGTTGATCACATTTGCTGTGGGGTAAATTGTGGAGCGTGTTTGGTTTAATTTCAGCAGAAAAGCGACTCCCAGTACCGGTAAAGATGGGCCACGTTTCGGTTGAAATTCGTTCTTATCCCGAGGATCCCGTTCGCACACAGTGTGGACCCCAGAACCTTTCAGAACACAGGCTGGATCAAATCAGCAAACAGGGATTCGTTAAATTAAACAGAGAACATCCGCCCCTTCGGTAGTGATGGAAGAGCAAGGAGAGAAATTGTCAGATCTACTTGTAAATTGATGATGGTGAGGACAATATTAGTGAGGTTAATGTTCTGGATCACGTTGATATTAAGGGAGAGGAGGTGTTGGAGTTCTTAAAATATATTAGAACGGATAAATCCCAGGGGTCTGACGGAATATTCCCCAGGCTGCTCCACGAGGCGAGGGAAAAGATTGCTGAGCCTTTGGCTAGGATCTTTATGTCCTCGTTGTCCACGGGTATGGTACCGGAGCATTGGATTTAGAACATAGAATAGTACAGCACAGTACAGGCCCTTCGGCCCACAATGTTGTGCTGACCCTCAAACCCTGCCTCCTATATAAGCCCCCAGCTTAGATTCCTCCATATACCTGACCTGTAGTCTCTTAAATTTCACTAGTGTATCTGCCTCCACCACTGACTCAGGCAGTGCATTCCACGCACCAACCACTCTCTGAGTTAAAAACCTTCCTCTAATATCCCCCTTGAACTTCCCACCCCTTACCTTAAAGCCATGTCCTCTTGTATTGAGCAGTGGTGCCCTGGGGAAGAGGCGCTGGCTATCCACTCAATCTATTCCTCTTATTGGAGGGAGGCGAATGTGGTCCACTTGTTCAAAAAAGGTAGTAGGGATAGTCCGGTTAATTATAGACCAGTGCGTCTTACGTCTGTTTGGGAAAGCTGTTGGAAAAGATTCTTAGAGATAACATCTATGGGCATTGAGAGAATTATGGTCTGATCAGGGACAGTCAGCATGGCTTTGTCAAGGCAGAATGTGTCTAACAAGCCTGATAGAGTTTTGTGAGGAGTGAGCAGGCATATAGATGAGGGTAGTGCAGTGGATGTGATCTATATGGATTTTAGTAAGGCATTTGACAAGGTTCCACACGTTAGGCTTATTCAGAAAGTCAGAAAGGCATGGGATCCAGGGAAGTTTGGCCAGGTGGATTCAGAACTGGCTTGCCTGCAAATGGTAGAGGGTGGTGGTGGAGGGAGTACATTCAGATTGGAGGATTGTGACTAGTGGTGTCCCACAAGGATATGTTCTGGGACCTCTACTTTTCGTGATTTTTATAAATGACCTGGATATGGGGGTAGAAGGTGGGTTGGCAAGTTTGCGGACGGCACAACGGTTGGTGGAGTGTAGATAATGTAGGGGATTGTCAAATATTGCAGAGAAACATTGATAGGATGCAAACGGGGGCTGAGAAGTGACAGATGGGATTCAATCCGGAGAAGTGTGAGGTGGTACACTTTGGAAGGACAAGCTCCAAGGCAGAGTACAAAGTAAATAGCAGGATACTTGTTAGTCTGGAGGAGCAGAAGGATCTGGGGGTACATGTCCACAGATCCCTGAAAGTTGCCTCACAGGTGCATAGGGTAGTTAAGAAAGTTTATGAGCTGTTAGCTTTCATAAGTTGAGGGATAGATTTTAAGAGTCGCGATATAATGATGCAGCTCTATAAAACTCTGGTTAGGCCACACTTGCAGTACTGTATCCAGTTCTGGTCGCCTCACAATACGAAGGATGTGGAAGCATTGGAAAGGGTACAGAGGAGATTTACCAGGATGCTGCCTGGATTAGAGAGTATGCATTATGATCAGAGAATAAGGGAGCTAGGTCTTTACTCATTGGAGAGAAGGAGGATGAGAAGAGACATGATAGAGGTGTACAAGATAATAAGAGCAATAGATAGAGTGGATAGCCAGCGCCTCTTCCCCAGGGCACCATTGCTCAATACAAGAGGATATGGCTTTAAGGTAAGGGGTGAGAAGTTCAAGGGGGATATTAGAGGAAGAATTTTCACTCAGAGAGTCGTTGGTGCGTGGAATGCACTGTCTGGTGGAGGCAGATATGCTAGTGATGTTTAAGAGACTACTAGACAGGTATATGGACGAATTTAATTTGCGGGGTTATATGGGAGGCGGGTTTGAGGGTCCGCACAACATTGTGGGCGGAAGGGCCTGTATTATGCTGTACTATTCTATGTCCTATGTTCTATATTCTATGTTCTATGAAATCCAGAGGGAACCTACTTGCGACCTCGGGGGCAGGTTAACGCAGCGTTCGATGGTCCTGTTAGCGTTTCCTCCATTTACTCCAGAACACTCTCCTTCCGCTGTCGGACAGGTCCCAGTGAGGGTGGGTCAGACGTGAACAGCGGCCATCTGCATTTCCCACTGCTCATTCGGACCTGTGTATCTGCAGTGAGTGACCGACGCTATATAACGGAACAGCTCGGCAGTAGCAGCTCAGACCGTTATCTGAGAGCAGAGAGAGCGCGCCGACTACCCAGGACGTCACTGAACTCGGTCCGCTTGAATATCCGAGTTAAGTGTGTCTCCAATTCTCCAAAATCAGAAAGCGTTTACAGCGGGGATCGGGTATTTTTGGGGGGATCGGGAGGAGAGTCCATGGGTTAAAGGAGCTCTGAAATGTTCCAATTAACCAATGAACCACTGGATAAAGAAAAACGACGTCGTTACCTTCAAACATAAATATTCTCCGTTTGGTTTCTATTGTGTACATGCAGAAGAAGCCTTCGCAGTGATAGTGATATCCGAAATGTTTCAGGGGGTGCGGTCCTCTCTCAACTCTCCCTCGCTACTCACACACAAACACACAGACACAGACACACACACACACACACACACACACACACACACACACACACACACACACACTCACATACACAATCACAGTAACTAACTACTCAGAAGAACAGAACGACCATGATATTTTAGTATTTGTACCGTGCCTGTTGAGATTGCCGCAGTGCGAATTATTTTATTAAATCACAAAATATATATATTAAATCTTCAGAGGTGAGGAGTTCGATATAAAATAAAAGACTGCAAACTCGCCAAATCTGATAACAATTGTAACAAGTGGACATTGAGATTGCAGACACTGAGAACTTTATATTTATATCCTCTTGCTTTTTTGTGCGTGTCATTGTTTTTTTGTAAAGGAAATATTTAAATACAATATTGAACCAGCTGTTTTACGGTTGAAGGTGAGCGCGGAATGTCGAACTGTCTGGACTTGCCTTCAGCAGTGAAGCTGCTCGCTGCTCTGAGGAATATCTGCGTGTTGCAATCCACCATGCAGACAGGCAGCAGCCTGCACACAGAAAGTATGCTGTGAGTCTCACGTAGCAGCAAGACCGTCCCCTCCCTCATATCTATTAACTACCCCTGGCCTGCTGTTTGGAATGACGTTTGAATAAACGTTTGAAAATATATCCACACGAAGATAAAATATTCTTGATGGATTAAAGTGATAATAGTTCAGCATCTGATATTTAGCCCATGGTATGTGTTTCGGATCAGTGTTCAAGAAGTCATTTCTCTCTTGTAACCCATTTCTGGCCGTCCTGGCGTTTGTGTCCCTGTGGTTTTCTACCTGTATGGTTGAGAGTTTGGACAATTTATGTCAAGATTAAGGATGATCTCTACCCAGTGGTGACGGTTTCTAAGCAATTATGCGACAAGCTGTTTAGCCAACATGTGTTCCGTCTCCAAAACTTGTCATTTCGCAGGAATGCATGTTGTTTTTTCTTTGTGACATAAAGCCTCTGACTCCAGAATTATTGCAACCAATTTAATGAGTACAAACCACAGCATTTGCAAATAACCTGTTGATGAAACAAAAGCAAATATTGACCAAGAAAAAAAAATCCCGATTGTTGATATTGGTAATAGGTAACAAGGATCCCGGCACCGAACCCTGCACCGCGCTGGTCACTGATCTCCAGTCAGAGGGCCAAACCATTTTCTACAACTTGCTAGCTTTTCCCGCAAAGCCAATATCGATGCCAATTTACCACCTCACCCAAAATGCTAAGTCCATGAACTCATCTTACTGACCGCCCTTGTGGGCATCCGACAAATGCTTTGCTAATTTTATCTAAATTATGGCACCCGGAGCGAAAGAGCAGTGAAAGAAGTCCATGTAGTAAAGCCAGATCTAACATAGAGACAGGCTTTGAGGAAAGAGATGCAGAATAAATGGTGTAAAGGTAGTAAGGTAGAAGGGCTGAAGTCTGTTTACTTCAATGCAAGAAGCATCAGGAACAAAGGTGATGAACTGAAAGCTTGGATACATACATGGAATTATGATGTAGTGGCCATTACAGAGACTTGGCTGGCACCAGGGCATGAATGGATTCTCAACATTCCTGGATTTCAGTGCTTTAAAAGGGATGGGGGGGGGGGGGTAGGGGGAGGAGGGGTGGCATTACTGGTCAGGGAGACTATTACAGCTGCAGAAAAGGTGGGTAATGTAGCAGGATGCTCTTTTGGGTCAGTATGGGTGGAAGCCAGGAACAGGAAGGGAGCAGTTACTCTGCTGGGGGTATTCTATATGCCCCCTGGTAGCAGCAGAGATACAGAGGAGCAGATTGGGAGGCAGATTTTGGAAAGGAGCAAAAATAACAGGGTTGTTATCATGGGTGACTTTAACTTCCCTAATATTGATTGGCACCTGATTACTTCCAAGCGTTTAGATGGGGCGGAGTTTGTTAAGTGTGTCCAAGACGGATTCCTGCCACAGTATGTGGACAGGTGGACTAGGGGGAATGCCATACTAGATCTAGTACTAGGTAATGAACTGGGTCAGGTCACAGATCTCTCAGTGGGTGAGCATCTGGGGGACGGTGACCCCCGCTCCCTGGCCTTTAGCATTATCATGGAAAAGGATAGAATCAGAGAGGACAGGAAAGTTTTTAATTCGGGAAGGACAAATTATGAGGCTATAAGGCTAGAACTTATGGGTGTGAATTGGGATGATCGTTTTGCAGGGAAATGTACTATGGACATGTGGTCGATGTTTTGAGATCTCTTGCAGGATGTTAGGGATAAATTTGTCCCGGTGAGGAAGATAACGAATGGTAGGGTGAAGGAACCGTGGTTGACAAGTGAGGTGGAAAATCTAGACACGGTGAAGAAGGCAGCATACATGAGGTTCAGAAAGCAAGGATCAGATGGGTCTACTGAGGAATATAGGGAAGCAAGAAAGGAGCTTAAGAAGGAACTGAGAAGAGCAGGAATGGGGGCATGAGAAGGCCTTGGCAAGTAGGGTAAAGGAAAACCCCAAGACATACTTCAATTATGTGAAGAAAAAAAAGGATGACTGGAGTGAAGGTAGGACCGATTAGAGATAAAGCTCGGTGAATGTGCCTGGAAGCTGTGAAAGTGAGCGAGGTCCTCAATAACTACTTCTCTTCGGTATTCACCAATGAAAGGGTACTTGATGATGGTGAGGAGAATATGAGTGAGGTTGATGTTCTGGAGCATGTTGATATCAAGGGAGAAGAGGAGTTGGAGCTGTTAAAATACATTAGGACAGATAAGTCCCAGGGACCTGTCGGGATATTCCCCAGGCTGTTTCACGAGGCGAGGGAAGAGATTGCTGAGCCTCTAGCTAGGATCTTTATGTCCTCGTTGCCCACGGGAATGGTATCGGAGGAATAGAGGGAGGAGAATCTTGTCCCCTTGTTCAAAAAAGATAATAGGGGTAGTCCGGGTAATTATAGAACAGTGAGCCTTACGTCTGTGGTGGGAAAGCTGTTGGAAAAGGTTCTTAGAAACATAGAAACATAGAAACATAGAAAATAGGTGCAGGAGTAGGCCATTCGGCCCTTCGAGCCTGCACCGCCATTCAGTATGATCATGGCTGATCATCCAACTCAGAACCCTGCACCAGCCTTCATTCCATACCCCCTGATCCCGTTAGCCACCAGGGCCATATCTCACTCCCTCTTAAATATAGCCAATGTACTGGCCTCAACTGTTTCCTGTGGCAGAGAATTCCACAGATTCACCACCTTCTGTGTGAAGAAGTTTTTCCTAATCTCGGTCCTAAAAGGATTCCCCTTTATCCTCAAACTGTGACCCCTCGTTCTTGAGTTCCCCAACATCGGGAACAATATTCTTGCATCTAGCCTGTCCAATCCCTTTAGGATTTTATACGTTTCAATCAGATCCCCCCTCAATCTTCTAAATTCCAACGAGTATAAGCTTAGTTCATCCAGTCTTTCATCATGTGAAAGTCCTGCCATCACAGGAATCAATCTGGTGAACCTTCTTTGTACTCCCTCTATGGCAAGGATGTCTTTCCTCAGATTAGAGGACCAAAACTGCACACAATACTCCAGGTATGGTCTCACCAAGGCCTTGTACAACTGCAGTAGTACCTCCCTACTCCTGTACTCGAATCCTCTCGCTATAAATGCCAGCATACCATTCGCCTGTTTCACTGCCTGCTGTACCTGCATGCCCACTTTCAATGACTGGTGTATATTGACACCCAGGTCTTGTTGCACCTCCCCTTTTCCTAATCGGCCACCATTCAGATAATAATCTGCTTTCCTATTTTTGCCACCAAAGTGGATTACTTCACATTTACCCACATTAAATTGCATCTGCCATGAATTTGCCCACTCAGAAACCTATCCAAATCACCCTGCATCCTCTTTGCATCCTCCTCACTGCTAACACTGCCGCCCAGCTTCGTGTCATCCGCAAACTTGGAGATTCTGCATTTAATTCCCTCATCCAAGTTATTAATATATATTGTAAACAAGGGGGGTCCCAGCCCTGAGCCTTGCGGTACCCCACTAGTCACTACCTGCCATTCTGGAATGGTCCCGTTTATTCCCACTCTTTGCTTCCTTTCTGCCAAGCAATTCTCTATCCACATCAATACCTTACCCCCAATACCGTGTGCTTTAAGTTTGCACACTAATCTCCTGTGTGGGACCTTGACAAAAGCCTTTTGAAAATCCAAATATACCACATCCACTGGTTCTCCCCTATCCACTCTACTAGTTACATCTTCAAAAAATTCTATGAGATTCGTCAGACATGATTTTCCTTTCACAAATCCATGCTGACTTTGTCCGATGATTTCACCGCTTTCCAAATGTGCTGATATTGCATCTTTGATAACTGACCCTAGGAGTTTCCCCACCACTGATGTTAGGCTAACTGGCCTATAATTCCCTGGTTTCTCTCTCCCTCCTTTTTTAAAAGTAGGGTTACATTAGCCACCCTCCAATTCTCAGGAACTAGTCCAGAATCTAAAGAGTTTTGAAAAATTATCACTAATGCATCCACTATTTCTTGGGCTACTTCCTTAAGCACTCTAGGATGCAGAACATCTGGCCCTGGGGATTTATCTGCCTTTAATTCCTTCAATTTACCGAACACCACTTCCCTACTAACATGTATTTTTCTCAGTTCCTCCATCTCACTGGGCCCTCTGTCCCCTACTATTTCCGGAAGATTATTTGTGTCCACCTTTGTGAAGGCAGAACCAAAGTAGCTATTCAATTGGTCTGCCATGTCCATGCTCCCCATGATCCATTCACCTTTTTCTGTCTGTAGGGGACCTACATTTGTCTTAACCAATCTTTTTCTTTTCACATATCTGTAAAAGCTTTTACAGTCAGTTTTTATGTTCCCTGCCAGCTTTCTCTCATAATCTTTTTTCTCCTTCCCAATTAAGCCCTTTGTCCTCCTCTGCTAGATTCTGAATTTCTCCCAGTCCTCAGGTGAGCCACTTCTTCTGGCTAATCTGTATGTTTCTTCTGTGGAATTGTTTCCCTTGTCAGCCACGGGTGCACTACCTTCCTTGATTTATTCTTTTACCAAACTGGGATGAAGAATTGTTGTAGTTCATCCATGCGATATTTAAATGCATGCCATTGCATATCCACCGTCAACCCTTTAAGTGTCATTTGCCAGTCTATCTTAGCTAATTCACGTCTCATACCTTCAAAGTTACCCTTCTTTAAGTTCAGAACCTTTGTTTCTGAATTAACTATGACACTCTCCATCTTAATGAAGAATTCTACCATATTATGGTCACACTTACCCAACGGGCCTCTGACGACAGGATTGTTAATTAACCCTTCCTCATTGCTCAATACCCAGTCTAGAATAGCCTGCTCTCTAGCTGGTTCCTCGACATGTTGGTTCAAAAAACCATCCCGCATACATTCCAAGAAATCCTCTTCCTCAGCACCTTTACCAATTTGGTCACCCAATCTACATGTAGATTGAAGTCACCCATTATAACTGCTGTTCCTTTATTGCACACATTTCTAATTTGCTGTTTAATACCATCCCCAACCTCACTACTACTGTTAGGTGGCCTGTACACAACTCCCACCAGCGTTTTCTGCTCCTTAGTGTTATGCAGCTCTACCCATGTCGATTCAACATCTTCCCGGCTTATGTCCTTGCTTTCTAATGCGTTATTCTCCTCTCTAACCAGCAACGCCACCCCACCTCCTTTTCTTTCATCTCTATCCCTCCTGAATATTGAATATCCCTGAACGTTGAGCTCCCGTCCTTGGTCACCCTGGAGCCATGTCTCTGTCATCTCAACTATATCATATTCATTAATAACAATCTGCACTTTTAATTCATCCACCTTGTTACGAATGCTCCTTGCATTGACACACAAAGCCTTCAGGCTCACTTTTACAACACTCTTAGCCCTTGTACAATTATGTTGAAAAGTGGCCCTTTTTGATGCTTGCCCTGGATTCGTCGGCCTGCCGCTTTTACTTTTCACCTTACTAACTTTTGCTTCTACCCTCATTTTACACCCCTCTGTCTCTCTGCACTGGTTCCCATCCCCCTGTTGTGAACAAACCTCTTCTCGCCTAGCCTCTTTAATTTGATTCCCACGCCCTAACCATTCTAGTTTAAAGTCACCTCAGTAGCCCTCGCTAATCTCCCCGCCAGGATATTGGTCCCCCTAGGATTCAAGTGTAACCTGTCCTGTTTGTACAGGTCACGCCTATCTGACCCTCTTACTATCGAGTCCCCTATTACAACTGCCCTCCTCTTCCTTTCCCTACCCTTCTGAGCTACAGGGCCGGACTCTGTGCCGGAGGCACAGCCACTGTCTCTTCCCCCAGGTAAGGTGACCCTCAACAGTATTCAAACAGGAGTACCTATTGTCAAGGGGTACAGCCACAGGGGTATTCTCTATTACCTGACTCTTCCCCTTCCCCCTCCTAACCGTGACCCACTGGTCTGCCTCCCGTGGCCCCGGTGTGACTACCTGCCTGTAACTCCTCTCTATCAACTCCTCACTCTCCCTGACCTGACGAAGGTCATCGCGCTGCAGCTCCAGTTTCCTAACGCGGTCCCTTAGGAGCTGCATCTCGGCGCACCTGGCGCAGATGTGGACGTCCAGGAGGCTTGGAGACTCCAGGGCCTCCCACATCCAGTACCGAGAACAACAAACTGCCCTCACACTCATACTGCCCCTCTCCTCAAATAACAACAAAAAAAAAGTGAATACTAAACCTCCCTCGCCTCGCCCGTTTCCGTCTAATCCCGTTGAGCCGAAGCCCTTAAGCCTTCACTCTGCTCCCGGGTCACTCTGCAGCCCGCAAACTACGCTGCCCGCTGTATGAGGCTCTGTTCCTTTTAAATCTTCCGCGCTTCACTGCTCGACGTCACACGCCTGCGCAGTACCGCCTCTCTGAACGCCGATGGAAAAAAAATCATTAGAGATAGGATCTATAGGCATTTAGAGAATCATGGTCTGATCAGGCAGAGTCAGCATGGCTTTGTGAAGGGCAGATCGTGTCTAACAAGCCTGATAGCATTCTTTGAGGATGTGACCAGGCATATAGATGAGTGTGCAGTGGATGTGATCTATATGGATTTTAGTAAGGCATTTGACAAGCTTCCACACTGTAGGCTTATTCAGAAAGTGTGATCCAGGGAAGTTTGGCCAGGATTCAGATTTGGCTTGCCTGCAGAAGGCAGTGGGTGGTGGTGGAGGGAGTACATTCAGATTGGAGGATTGTGACTACTGGTGTTCCACAAAGATCTGTTCTGGGACCTTTACTTTTCGTGATTTTTATTAACAACCTAGATGTGGAGGTAAAAGGGTGGTTTGGCAGCTTTGCAGACGTCACAAAGGTTAGTGCTGTTGTAGATAGTGTAGAGGATTGTTGCAGATTGCAGAGAGACATTGCTACGATGCAGAAGTGGGCTAACAAGTGGCAGATGGAGTTGAACCCGGAGAAGTGTGAAGTGGTACACTTCGGAAGAACAAACTCCAAGGCAGAGTACAAAGTAAATGGCAGTTTAATTGGTAATGTGGAGGGGCAGAGGGATCTGTGGGTACATGTCCACAGATCCCTGAAGGTTGCCTCACAGGTAGATAGGGTAGTTATGAAAGCTTATGGGTTGTTACTTTCATAAGACGAGGGACAGAGTTTAAGAGTCGCGATGTAATGATGCAGCTCTATAAAACTGTGGTTAGGCCACACTTGGAGTACCGTGTCCACTTTTGGTCGCTTCACTATAGGAAGGATGTGGACGGATTGGAAAGGGTACAGAGGAGATTTACCAGGATGCTGCCTGGTTTTGAGAGTATGCATTATGATCAGAGTTTAAGGGAGCTAGGGCTTTACTCTTTGGAGAGAAGGAGGATGAGAGGAGACATGGTAGAGGCGTACAAGATAGTAAGAGGAATAGATAGAGTGGATAGCCAGCGCCTCTTCCCCAGGGCACCACTGCTCAATACGAGAGGACATGGCTTTAAGGTAAGGGGTGGGAAGTTGAAGGGAGATATTAGAGGTAGGTGTTTTATTCAAAAGAGTGGTTGGTGCGTGGAATGCACTGCCTGAGTCAGTGGTGGAGGCAGATACACTAGTGAAGTTTAAGAGACTACTAGACAGGTATATGGAGGAATTTAAGGTAGGGAGTTATATGGGAGGCAGGATTTGAGGTCCGGCACAACATTGTGGGCCGAAGGGCCTGTAATGTACTGTACTATTCTATGTTCTATGTTCTATGTTAAATTATTCCGGAAGCTTTTTTTTTCTAATTCCATAAATTAACTGCTCTTATTCCCAACAATTTTCTTGCATACTCCGAACTCTCTTGCTTCATGTGTCTACAGAGTTCGCGATTAAATATCCTACTGCTAAACATCCATTGGTTTGAGAATTGTTGGAATTGTCTCTGCTCTCTGTACCCTACCCCATCCAGGCACTACTTTCTCTTTTCTCCCAATTTAAGTCTTCTCGGCATTTCCCTCACCTACTGAAGGTTTTTATTCTTCTTCCGAGTCAGCTCGATGATTTGCAAAACTGCGTTGTCTAGCTCATCTGGATATCCATATGAAAGCCTGACTACTTTTATTTTTCTCTATTCGAATGCGTCATATTTGAGTCCGGCCGAATAGCGGTTACGGAGGTGGGGCTGTAGATGACCCGGTCTGCATGCTCATTATTACAGGCTACGCGGTGTCTAAATCAACAGGTCAAAAGGAATGGGGCAGCGTAGATGTAGGGAATCCAAATGTTCTTCAACCTCGATAGAGATAAATATAGTAATGCAGAATGGATGTGACTGTAAACCATTTATCGCAGGGAAAATTATGCAGTGGATATAGTAAACGGAAGAGCAAATGCGGGAAATCCTAAACAACGGACACGAAATTCTGGAGGAACCCAGAAGGTCAGACACCATCGCCTGTTTATTCCTCTGCACAGATGCTGCATGACTTGCTGATTTTCTGCAGCATTTTGTGATTGTTATGGCTACAGTGTCATTTAGATTAGATTCGATTAGATTCCACATTATTATCATTGTGCCGAGTACAGATACAAATCCAATAAAATGCAGTTGGGATCTGACCAGAAACGCAGAGAATAATGTTATTTATAAAATAACTGCGAAGAAAATGTAGGTGCTGCAGTACACAAATGTAAGAGTACTGAGGCAATACAATATGGATGCAATACCGCTTAGCGCTGTGATCTGAGGTTCAGCACTGTCCCAGCCTCAGGGAAGGATCTCTTCCTGTGCCTGCTAGTGCTGGAGCAGAGACTCCTGTAGCGTCTACAGTATTGGAGGAGGGTAAAAAGTCCGTGTTTAGGGTGAGTTGCATCCTTGATAATGCTTTTCGCCCTGCCCAGACAGCGTTTGTGGTAGATGTTCTCAATGGTGGGCAACCTCAATATAAGGTATCTTGTTAGGGAAACGTAAATACCGATTGAAATTTTGCATCCACATGTTGACGGATGAACCAATTGCCGAATTTATTATAACCTGTGAAATCTGGCACATTACTTCTGAGAAAATGTGTTGCAAACCTACCTGGATAGAGCAGAGATCCATTCTGCCATATGTTTTGAGATGTGTCTATTTTAATGCAAACAGTATCATAATCAAGGCAGATGAACTTAAGAGTGTGGATCAGTCAGTGGAACTATGATGTTCGGGCTCTTACAGACACTTGGGTGTCTCAGGGGCAGGAATTGCTGCTGAGTGAATGTGCACGGCTTTAGAAGTTTCAAAACGAACAGGGAGGGAGGCAAAAGGGTAGGTGAGGGGATTGCTGATCAGCGAACGCATCACGAGTGCAGAACAGGGGAAGTCGTGGGGGAATTTTCCATTAAGTCATTCTGGGTAGAAGTGAGAAACAGGAAGGGACAATTACTCTACTGGTTGACATTCGCATCCATAATACTGACTGACATCTCCTTGGAACAAAATGTTTAGATGGGGCGGAGTTTGTAAGGTGTGCCAACTGGCGGAATGGTTGTACTTGATCTGCAATTGGGAAGAAAACCAAGTCAGGTATCGGATCTCTCAGTGGGAAAGCATTTCAGAGGTTATGATCACCACTCTACCTCATTTACCATAATACTGGAGCGGGACAGGAGCAGACAATTTGAGAAAACATTTAATTCCCGTATGGGGGAATTTGATGCCACTGGGCAGGACCTTGTGTGCATAAATTGGGAACAAATGTTCTGAGGGAAGTGCAGGGGAGGAATGTGGCAAATGTTCAAGGAACATCTGCATGACGTTCAGCATAGATATGTTCCATTGAGGCAGGAAAAGAATGGTAGGGTAAAAGAACTATGGACTACAAAGAATATAGAACATCTAGTTAAGAAGAAAAGACAAGCATAGGAAAGGCTCAGGAAAATAGATAATGTTAGAGATCTAAAAATAACAATCGTGCCAGGATGGAGCTCAGGAATGAAATTAAGGGAGCTCAAAGGGGCCATGAGAAGGCCTTCTCAAGCAGGATTAAGGAAAACACCAAGGCATTCTACAAATATGTGAAGACCAAGTGTATTAGCGGTGTGATAATAGGACTACACTGGAGCAATAGTGGAAACGTGCATGGAGCCGGAGGATTTCGCACAGCTTCTTGATGAATATCTGCTTCAGTATCCACCAGTGAAAAGCGCCTTAGCAATTGAGGCGAAAATTTACCGCCGATTAAAACTATTGAGTGAATAACATTCTGAAAGCGGATGTGCTGGAACATTTGAATTGTTTTAAGTTAGATAAGTCGCCGGGACCGGAGGAGATATAGCCCAGGCTACACTGGGAAGTGATAGGGGAGCTTGTTCAGTCTCCGGCGATGATATTTGCATCTTCAATAAGGAAGTGACAAGTACCAAACGATTGGAAGGTAACAGACGTTGATCCCTTGTTGAAGAAATGGAGTAAAACAACACAGGAAATTATAGACCAGTGTTCCTGACTTCAGTGGTGGGCATGCTGTTGCAGAAGATTCTGTGTGGCAGCAATAATGAGCACTTGGAGAAACATAATCTGATTACGGATAGTCAGCATAGCTTTGCAAGAGCAGGTCATGCCTTAAGGCCATGATTGAATTCTAGGAGGATGTAAGAAAACACATGATGAAAGTAGAGCAGTGGATGTAGTGTATATGGATTTCGAGTAGGGCACTGATAAGGTTCCCCACGCCAGGTTCCTCCAGAAAATAGAATCCAAGGAAACATTCATTTGTGGATCTAGAATTGGGTTGACCACAGAAGGCAAATAGTTGTTGTAGATGTTTGGTATTCTGCATGGAAGTTGGTGAACAGTTGTGTTCCGCAGGGATCTCTTCTGGAAACTCTCCTCTTTGTGATTTTTTTTATAAGTGATCTGGATGAAGAAGTAGAAGTGTGGGTTAGTAAGTTGGCTGACAAAACACAAAGTTTAGAGATGCTATGGATAGTCTAGAGGGAGATCAGAGTTTACAGCGGGTCAGTGATAGGGTGCAGAACTGGGCTGAGATGTGGCAGATAGATTTCACCCAGATAATAGTGAATTGGTTCATTTTGATAGTTTGTAGACGGAATATAATATAAATAGTAAGACTCTAGGCAGTGTTGAGCATCGGAGAGATTTTGGGGTCCGTGTCAGTACCTCCAGTTGAACTTTGTCTTTTTGTGTTGTTGGCCAGAAGGAACTGCTGTCTGATCAAGGACAGGGGAAGAGGACAAGGCAGTTGGCTTTGTTTCCCGCATTTTGTGGACTCTGAACAGTTTCCTGCTCTTGGATAATCTAATCAAAGCAACTGATTGTGGACGCAGGAAGCTTCAGGTAATGATCTGCAAAGCTGAGACTATTCTCAAATAAATTGCCATTTGTTATGTAAGGGTTGTGGGCTGTGAATTGATCCTTGCTTTGGGACAATCTAATCAGAGCAATATACCTGAGACTATTCTCAGAGGAGTAGCTACTTGTTATGTAAAAGGACAGACCTGCAATCGGTGATCTCGTTAGACTGTTGGGGTTGCATCATTTAACTGGTTTGGACCAGTCAGAGAGTAGAGACACAAGTACACAAGGCTGGGGTGGGCAGAGCCATAAAACAATGTTGGCTGTTGCCCTGTACAATGACCAGTACGAAGGTGACCCAGGTAGGTCAGGCGACCGGGAACCAATGGGATGGAGATCCAAAGGTTCAATGGATGAGGAACAGTTTCAGACTCAGGAGCTCCAAATACGCAGGGCGATAACTCTCCAGGAGCCAGAGACCAACCAACGCGGATAAGGAGGACCCTGTGGACACATGGAGATCGGAACCATGAGGACTCCTTTCCCGGGTAATATCCTCTTCTCTTCATGGACTGGCAGGGAATTCTAGTAGAGTGCACACAGAGACAGTCCGTGAACCCACGTGCTTTTAGTTAAAACAATAAAAGTTACTTGTCGGAAACTACAGATTATCTGCGCCTCACTGATCATTTTTACAAGGGCTGATTCTTGGAACAGTGTTTTCCCCCTAGCTGTCAGTCTGTGGTTTTGTATTGCTATGTGCTCCTGCTCTTGCTCCTGCTCCACTCCGGCCCTTGTATTACTGAGTACTCCGTACCTCATCTGTTTCTCATTATTACCCGTATTGCTGCCACCTGTGTCTCATTGTGCTCCACCTATCATCTCCCTCTCTGTTTATCGCTCAGTGTATGTCAGTCCTATGTTTTCACTTGTTTGTTGTCAGACTGTGCCAGTGAATTTTACTGAGCCTTTCCAGCATTCTTATCTTTACTCTCCCCGTCTGTATATCGATTCTGCCTGTTTCCCGATTCTGTTTTTTGGCTCTTTCTGGATGTTGTGATCTCTGCGTGAACTTTGACACCGACTTTGTTTGCACCTCGGGATTTGTTACTCAATTAATATCACTGTGTATACAATAGTGGGTCTGCGATAGGATCCCTGATCCAGCGTCCTGACAGGTCCGTGTCGATAGGACACTCAAAGCTGATGCGTCGGTTGGCAGTGTTGCTAATAGTCATAGTCATAGTCATACTGTATTGATCCCGGGGGAAATTGGTTTTCGTTCCAGTTGCACCATAAATGACCCTTCTTGTAGACAGCCTCAGAGATTTTAGACCAGTCCGGTTCATTGTCAATTCGTATCCTCAGGTATTTGTAATCCTCCACCATGTCCACACTGACCCCCTGGATGGAAATAGGGGTCGCCGGTACCTTAGCTCTCCTCAGGTCTACCATCAACTCCTTAGTCTTTTTCACATTAAGCTGCAGATAATTCTGCTCACACCATGTGACAAAGTTTCCTACCGTAGCCCTGTACTCAACCTCATCTCCCTTGCTGATGCATCCAACTATGGCAGAGTCATCAGAAAACTTCTGAAGATGACAAGGCTCTGTGCAGTAGTTGAAGTCCGAGGTGTAAATGGTGAAGAGAAAGGGAGACAAGAGAGTCCCCGTGGAGCCCCAGTGCTGCTGATCACTCTGTCAGACACACAGTGTTGCAAGTACACGTACTGTGGTCTGCCAGTCAGGTAATCCGGAATCTACGATACCAGGGAAGCATCCACCTGCATCGCTGTCAGCTTCTCCCCCCAGAAGAGTAGAGCGGATGGTGTTGAACACACTGGAGAAGTCAAAAAACGATTGTCACAGTGCTCGCTGGCTTGTCCAGGTGGGCGTAGACACGGTTCAGCAGGTAGACGATGGCATGCTCAACTCCTAGTCGGGGCTGGTAGGCGAACTGAAGGGGATCTAAGTGTGACCTGACCATAGGCCGGAGCAGCTCCAGAACAAGTCTGTCCAGGGTCTTCATGATGTGGGAGGTCAATGCCACCGGTCTGTAGGCATTGAGGCCGCTGGGGCGCGAAGTCGTCGGCACAGGGACGAGGCAGGACGTCTTCCACAGCACAGGAACCCTCCGCAGCCTCAGGCTCAGGTTGAAGACATGGCGATGTACTCCACATAGTTGAGGGGCACAGGCTTTGAGCACCCTGGCACTGACACCAACCGGTCCTGCAGCCTTGCTTGGGTTGAGACGTTTCAGCTGTCTTCTCACCTGTTCAGCCGGGAAGCCCACCGTGGTGGTTTCGTGTGGGGGAGGCATATAGTCATGAGAGCAGGGTAGGGCACTGTGAGGTGGAGTAGTAGGGGAGAGAAGGCCTATAGTGTGCTGGTATTCATCAACTGTGGACTGAGTTCAAGAGCCATGCGGTAACGTTACAGCTATGTAAGCCTTTGGTCAGATCCCACTTGGCGCACTGTATTCTGTTCTAGTCATCTCACTGCAGGAAGGATAAGGATACTATAGAGAGAGTGCAGAGGATATTTACAGGGATATTGCCTGGATTGGAGAGCGTACCTTATCAGAATAGATTGAGTGTTCTTGACCATTTCGCCTGAGATCGCTGGATGACGAGAGGTAACCTGATAAATGTGTGGATAGGTAGGGGTTTATTCCCAGCACTGAAATGGCTAACGCGAAAAATCGTCGTTTTAAGGTGCTTGGAAACAGGTACCGAGGGGATGTCAGGGGTACGTTTTTCACACACAGAATGGTGGGTGCGTGGAATGCGCTGCCGGCAGGTGGTGGAAGCGGATACAATAGGGTCTTGTAATAGCCTCTTAGACAGGAACATGGAACTTAGGAAAAAATAGAGGGCTATACCCTAGAGAAATTATAGGCATTTTCTAGAGCAGGTTACATGGTCGGCACAACATTGTGGACCCAAGGGCCTGTAATGTGCTGTAGATTTCTATGTTCTATGTTCTAATAAAAGTATTGATATTGCTGTATCCCTTACAACAATGCAAAGCTATATAGATACCCACCTCAGCGTAAGGTTCGTCACTCTGGTGTCTTGAGTGCTTTCTTCTACACTAGCCAAGTGTTCTCAGTAGTTCTACACACACACACACACACACACATACATACACACGGGCACACACACACTCCTACACAAACACACAATCAGACATACAACCACACTCTCTTTTTCGCCTCTTCAGCTCTCTGCTGTTTTCTTTGTCACTTATGCGGTAAGATGATTGAAACACACTCCCACCTCACTAAACTGGTGAGTTTGATGTCCATTTGTTAGGCTTAGGGGTAGGGCCTGGACAAACACCAAAACGTCTGACGGTGACTAAGTCACTGCACAAATCGGAGTGTTTAGTTGATATGACCGTGTTTATTTATCATCACAATCAAATAATTTCTTGGTGACCCTCTCGGTATAGTCTCCCAACACAAGCTACGTCAAGAGCTTGTACTCTTGAGGAGAGTTGTAACAATAGTTGATTCAATACAATTTCACCAGCTATAGTGATATAATTTACCTCAATTTTCCGTGTCTGACAAATGGTTAGTATGACGTACATATTTAGAATGGAATCACATTTAATTGATTATTCACCTCGGAAAGCTCAGTTACCATCTTAGGGACAAACATACACCCACAAATGATCAAAAATCTAATTCATTAATTACAATCTGTCACAGCGAGATTCATTCTCTCTGTTCGTAATCGCTTTATAAATAATTTTATCATCTCTATTTTTAAACCTTTTGTGATCTCTCCCTGTGGAGTGGCTATTGGTATTAAAAACACAAAGCATGAGCTGCCTCAACATTTCAATCCGAGATATCAGCTCCAGCATGGGGAGAAAATCCGAGAACAGAGTAAATGTCTGCAGAGTGGGATAGGTACAAGAGTGTGGCGAAAATATTGTACATATTCATCGACGTCATTGGACTTCCTGGTGAGTAAGCAGAACAATTCATGTTTGGTGTTTTTGTGTACTAACAGGTGAGAACATGTTTATGATCATTTTACAAGCTTCCAACTTGATAATCATTGCACAAATAACAGACAGAGAAATTGATCCCGTCAATTCAAAATTCGGATTGTTCATATTTAATGACAGATGAAACATAGAACATCGAAAACATAATAGTACAGCACAGAACAGATCCTTCGGCCCACAATGTTGTACCGACTCTTAAACCCTGCCTCCTGTATAACCCCCCAACTTAAAATCCTCTCCAGTAGTCTCTTAAATTTCACTAGTATATCTGCCTCCACCACTGACTCAGGCAGCGCATTCCGCGCACAAACCACTCTCTGAGTAAAACACCTTCCTCTAATATCGCCCATGAACTTCCCACCCCTTACGATAAAGCCATGTCCTCTTGTATTGAGCAGTGGTGCCCTGGGGAAAAAGCGCTGGCTGTCCACTCTATCTATTCCTCTTATTATCTTGAATACCTCTATCATGTCATCTCTCATTCTCCTTCTATCCAAAGAATAAAATCTTAGCTCCCTTAATCTCTCATCATAATGCATAGTCTCCAAACCAGGCAGCATCCTGGTAAATCTCCTCTGTGACCTTTCCAATGCTTCCACCTCCTTCCTATAGAGATGCGACCAGAACGGGACACAATACTCCAAGTGTGGCCTAAACAGAGTTTTATAGAGCTGCATCAGTACCTCACGACTCTTAAAATCTATTCCTTGACTTATGAAAGCTAACACCTCATAAGCTTTTTTAGCTACCCTATCTACCTATGAGGCAACTTTCAGGAATCTGTGGACATGTACCACCAGATTCCTCTGCTCCCCCACGCTACCAAGTATCCTGCTAATTACTTTGAACTTTGCCTTTGAGTTTGTCCTTCCAAACTGCACCACCTCACACTTCTCCGGGATGAGCTCCATCTGCCACTTCTGCATCCTATCAGTGTCTCTCTGCAACCTTCGACAATCTTTTACACTATCTACAAAACCAACAACCTTTGTGTCGTCTGCAAACTTGCCAACCCACCCTTCTACCCACACATCCAGGTCGTTAATAAAAATCACGAATAATAGAGGTCCCAGAACAGATCCTTGTGGGACATTACTAGTCATAACCCTCCAATCCGAATGTACCCCCTCCACCACGACCCTCTGCGTTCTGCAGGCGAACCAATTCTGCATCCACATGGACAAACTTCCCTGGATCCCAAGCCTTCTGACATTATAGGTATGTAGATCAGATCTACTGCACTACCCTCACCTATATGCCTGGTCAGATCCTCAAAGAACTCTATCAGGTTTGTTAGACGCGATCTGCCCTTCACAAAGCCATGCTGACTGTCCCTGATCAGACTATGATTTTCTAAATGCCAATAGATCCTATCTCTAAGAATCTTTTCCAACAGTTTTCCCACCACAGACGTAAGGCTCACTGGTCTATAATTACACAGACTGTCCCTACTACCTTTTTTGAACAAGGGGACAACATTCGTCTGCCTCCAATCGTCCGGTACCATTCCCGTGGACAACGAGAACTTAAAGATCCTAGCCAGAGGCTCAGCAATCTCTTGCTTCGCCACTTGGAGCAGCCTGGGGAATATTCCGTCAGGCCCCGGGGATAATCCGTCCTAATGTATTTTAATAACTCCAACATCTCCTGTCCCTTAATATCAACATGCTCCAGAGCACCAACCTCACTCATATTGTCCTCACCGTTAGCACGTTCCCTCTCATTGGTGAATACCGAAGGGAAGTATTTATTGAGGACCTCGCCCACTTCCACAGCCTCCAGACACATCTTCCCACCTTTATCTCTAATCGGCCCTACCTTCACTCCCGACATTCTTTTGTTCTTCACATAATTGAAGAATGCCTTGGGGTTTCCATTTACCCCGCTCGCCAATGCCTTATCATGCCCCCTTCTTGCTCTTCTGAACCCCCTGTTCAGCTGCTGTCTTGCTTCCCTATATTCCTCAATAGACCCATCTAATCCTTGCCTCCTAAACCTCATGCATGCTGTCTTCATCCACCTGATTGTCTACCTCACATGTCACCCATGGTTCCTTCACCCTACCATTCTTTATCTTCCTCACCGGGTCAAAGTTCCCCCGAGTCGACCTGTCAACATGCTGAGACAGGAATCCTTCCTGGACACACTTAACAAACTCTGCCCCGTCTAAACCATTGGAACTAATCAGGTGCCAATCAATATTAGGGAAGTTAAATTCACCCATGATAACAACCCTGTTATTTTTGCACCTTTCCAAAATCTGCCTTCCAATCTGATCCTCGGTATCTCTGCTGCTACCAGGGGGGCTATAGAATACTTCCAATAAAGTAACTGCTCCCTTCCTGTTCCTGACTTCCACCCATACTGACTCAAGAGAAGATCCTGCTACATTAGCCTGTCATGGTCCGGTCGGTGAAGTCCGCATTCCGGTTCACGGTCCTGTCCGTGGACTCAGGATTCCGGGTCTTCCAGCTGTCCCTTGTTTGAGTTAATCATACGCACCTGATTCCCATCTTTGGGCTTGCAATATAAGTAGCCTTGGGATTGAGTGTGTGCTGCTGGTTTGTCACGTCAGTCCCCCTTGGACCAACCTGCTGATGGAAGGCTAGTGAAACCATTTGTGATGTCTAGGCCTGGTTGGAGGACCACTGCTTCATGGAACCTTGTTGCCACTTGTTGGAGTAGTCTTTGCGGTATGGATTCGGCTGATTCCCGGGCCAGCTGAGTGGCTGCCAGCCTCTCCAAGCTAGGTAGAGATCCGCCTGTTTCTGTACCCAGCTGAGGTTGCTGGCTGAACTGAGACTTGGAGCTACCCCGAAGCAGAGATGGAACGGTCTATTGTTCTTTGGTGTTTGTCTTCTCTTGTCCTCGCCTCCGTGGGGTAAGTCAGGCCGTCTTGCCGTTGCCCTGCGTGGGGACATGTCTTGTCTTTGCCTCTGTTGGGTAAGTCTGGCCGTCCTGCCGTTACCCAGCAGGTAGACCTGTCCCACCTTGGTGTGGAGAAGAAGTTCAGTCCCGGCTTGTCGTAGGATAAGTTCCCGCTCTATGTCTATGTTCTGTCCTGTCTCATGTTAGTGTTGTGTTAAAGATGAGTCCTGGCTTGTCGAAGGATAAGTCCCGGCTCAATATTGATGTTCAGTTCCCAGTCTGTCTCTCAGCTCCAGAGTCCGCATTTCAAGATGAAGATCCCGCAGCCAAGCTCCAAGAACCAAAGCCTCGAGGATCCCGCAGCCAAGCTCCAGGAACCCAAGCCACGGGGATCCGCAGCCAAGCTCCAAGAACCAAAGCCTCGAGGATCCCGCAGCCAAGCTCCAAGAACCCAAGCCTCCAGGATCCCGCAGCCAAGCTCCTAGAACCCAAGCCTCGAGGATTCCGCTGCCAAGTTCCTAGAACCCAAGCCAAACTCCTAGAACTCAATCCTCGAGGATCCTAAGCCAAACAAAGCCTCAAGACCCAAGACCACAGCCTCAAGCCAAGCCTCAAGACCCAAGACCCCAGCCTCAAGCCAAGCCTCAAGATCCAAGACCACAGCCTCAAGCCAAGCCTCAAGACCCAAGACCCCAGCCTCAAGCCAAGCCTCAAGATCCAAGACCCCAGCCTCAAGCCAAGTCTCGACCCAGACCCCAGACTCAAGCCAAGCCTCAAGCCTCAAGACCCAAGCTTCCAAGCCAAGCCAAGCCTCAAGACCCAAGACCCCAGCCTCTAGCCAAGCCTCAAGACCCAAGTCCCCAGGCTCAAGCCATGTCATGTCCTTGTCTGGTTCTGGGGTCGGAGTCTGAGGCAGGACCCAGGTTCTGGGTCCTTGTCCAGTCTTGGGCTTGGAGTCCAAACCTGGTCGCCTAGTCCATGGTTCCTAGTCCTGGTCCCGCTTTCCCTAGTCCAAGTTTGCATCCTTGTACCTGCTCCTGGTCTGAATCCTGTCATGTCCCTACTCGAGTCAAGTCCTGCTCCTTGTACTTCAGTCTCTGTGTCTTGCAATTGGGTCCGTTCCCAGCACACCCCTGTGACATACCCACCCTTTCTGCAGCTGTAATAGTACCAGTTATAACACCCCACCTCCCCTTTCACCCCTCTCTATCTATTTTAAAACACTGAAATCCAGAAATATTGAGAATCCATTCCTGCTCTGGTTCCAGCCAAGTCTCTGTAATGGCCACTACATCATAATTCCATGTATGTATCCAAGCTCTCAGGTCATCACCTTTGTTGCTGATGCTTCTTGCATTGAAGTACACGCCATTTAGCCCTTCTACCTTACTACCTTTACACTCTTTATTCTGCTTCTTTTTCCTCAAAGCCTCTTTACATGTTAGAGCTGGCTTTACACTATACTTGCAGTTCTCGCATGACCTTTATCCTCCTCCATGTCACTATCTGCGCTAACAATCTGGTCCACCTCCCCCTGCAAATTTAGTGTAAACTGCATGTATATAATGTATCAAAATAGGTAGGAAAACAGAGGGAACACGGAAGGAAAACGGACTTGTCCCGTAGGGGTCGCCCATAAATTACTCTGAGTTTCAAGGTGAGAACCCATTTGGGACCATAAATTATGTTGTCCTTCAGTGGCGTCCCACTATTAGTTACGTACTGTATTTCCCCCATATCTGGCATACCTGCTCTTAGATTTTTTCTAGTAGGAACTTGCTCGGTTTCCAAGGGGCCTGAAAATGTGCGATTCAAGGTTGTCTGTTTAGCTGCTGCATCAGCCGAGCATTACCCTTAAATATCTCATCATTCCCCAGTATGGGCTACACATTTAATCATAGCAAAAACTCAGTGTAGCTGTAGAGCGGTTAGTAAGTTGCTTACAAAGGTAGCGTTGCTAATGGGGTGGACAGAGGAAGTCAGGAATCTCCAAAGTTTCAATGTGCATAATGGAATCTGTATAAAAGTTCGCGCTTTAGTCTGTTGCTAGGATACAGGCACGAGTCAGAGCAAACAGCTCAGGCTTCTTGGCGGAGACAGCTGCTTCAAAAGACGCTTGCTGAATTACTTCACTGTCCGTCAATATCGCATAGCCAGAACATCGTTTCTTCACTAGATTCTCAAAAGAGCTTCCATCCTCATAAAACCTTGCTTCGGGTTTGAGCGGGTATTGCAGAATGGATGGGAGAGTCTGTCCTTTTTTAACGGTGATCCGGACATTGGGGCAGCTGGTGCGGCCAACTTCATGGGCTGAAATTGTCCAGAGATGGGGTAAAACGTCTTGGATTCAGTGAATATTAAAAGTGTGTCTTACCAAATGTCCCGTCTTCATCTCAGACTCCTTCCAGTATCCGAGTTCGCCCATGGGCAAGTCCTGCCATTCTCCCTCAGTGCTGGAGGCTTGTTTCATCAAGGTGCAGGCAAGGAACCCTAGGCTCTTTGGCGTGAACCCAGGGCAAACCCTAATGGTGCTATAGGGAACCACCAGTCCTGTCTGTCGCCAAAGAAAATCTGAATATTCGGCCAGTAATGCACTTCCCTCTCTTCCTTTAACCTCTCCAATCACCGTGACTGGGAACTTCTGTCCCTCAAGGGGTGCATAATATTGGCTTTCATCAGTTGAGCACCCCATAGAGTCATAGGCAGTGTCACATGAGAGTCGGCCGCTGGCAGAAGGGGTTCAAACGAAGTGGAGTCCAGATTAAGTGCCCTATACAGGGGTCAGAAACAGGGAAGGTGTTGGCTGTTCGCCAGTCCCAGGGTGATACCCTTGTCCGTGCATAGAATCTCAACTTCCCACGGACAGAGCAAGTCTCTCCCTGCTAGATTACACCCCCGACAGGTGGTGATTGTAAATGAAACCTCACACTGGGTCCCCCTGGAATTCCACGTGCTTCGATTCCCCTTTCTGATCCCTAAATATAGCCCGCTCGTGTCTTTCTTTGCCGCTGAACATATTCACCCTTAATATTAGTTTCCTGCGGCCTTGATCCCAATAAAACGTCAAAGCTCGTTGCATTCGATTTCAGTTATTGTCCGGCCAATCCATATTATTAGTTTTAATAATGTTGGCTAGCTTAATTGGTAAGCATTGGAGCAGTAAGACATTAAAATGGGGTGGGGGGAGGGGGGACGGATTCCCATTATTAGAGGATTGGTCTCCTGCGAAAGTGCCGTAGCAGGTCACAATACTCTCCCGATAGTCTGGTCCCGATTTCCCGCGCTTAGGTTTGCATTCAAGTACCTTAGTGATGTTTACAGGTTGTTAGAGAGCCCTCTCCAAGGCATGAATAATCTGGTCTGTCTGTTCATTCTCATTATGGGTTCCCGTCTGTAACTCCTGATAGGTTTGGTATCTTAAATCTGCCTTCCATTTCCGCCCCTCATCAGCCGAGAGAATCATGCAGCAGAGACTGAATAAATCTTGCAGGGTCGCATTAAAAATTTGTACAGTACTGCGGGCATACTAGGCAAACTGTGCTGGTCTTTCTTTTCTATCGGGGAACTCATTCATGATCAATATCTAGAGAGTGGTTGGTGCGTGGAATGCACTGCCTGAGTCAGTGGTGGAGGCAGACACACTAGTGAAGTTTAAGAGACTACTAGACAGGTATATGGAGGAATCTAAGGTGGGGGCTTATATGGGAGGCAGGGTTTGAGGGTCGGCACAACATTGTGGGCCGAAGGGCCTGTACTGTGCTGTACTATTCTATGTCTATGTTCTATCATTTCTTGAGGCCTCCAGGGTGCATACACAGGAATCACTGAGGGCTGTCCCTCCTCCACTTCCATAGATTGGGCAGCATTCGGGTGGGCAATTGTCCCTGTCGAGGCATTATCTCCGGTGTTTTACTGGATTCTTCCCTCGCTGTCTCAGAATAATCCTCAGTACAGTATTCCCTTCCGGGATCTCAGGGTATAGAGAGCCTCCCTTTCCCTTCCGCTGCTGTTTTACCCGAGTGGCCACCTATCTGAGTACTGGGAGGATTGAGGTTCGGGAACACTGGGTGCACTCGGCCTCTGCTAAGGTGGGGTATGCGGTGGGTGCCCAAACCTCATCACGATCACTCTCCTGAAACAGGGTTGGTAAGCCAGACATGAGATCGGGATCCGGTATTGGCCCTGGACCTCGCGCGCGGCACGGCCAATCTAAACCTTCTGGTCTGCCAATGCTGCCTTTCCCTGTGTTCTTTGTTTCTCTCGTTCTCTTTTCGCCCTTCTACCCATTCGCACTCCGCCTTCAGTGTTTCCCAACTCTTGGGAGTGCCATCACCTGTACTTACCTCTACCCCTTTACCACAAGCATTGTTTCTCCAACTGGCCAGTAAATACTATTCCATTTGGTGTCCGGGAATGAGAGGGTTAACATATGAGGAACGTTTGTCCGCTCTTGTACTGTATTCCTTGGAGTTTAGAAGAATGAGGGGAGACCTCATAGAAACATTTCGAATGTTAAAAGGCATGGACAGAGTGGATGTGGCAAAGTTGTTTCCCATGATGGGGGAGTCTAGTACGAGAGGGCATGACTTAAGGATTGAAGGGCGCCCTTTCAGAACAGAAATGCGAAGAGATTTCTTTAGTCAGAGGGTGGTGAATCTATGGAATTTGTTGCCACGGCAGCAGTGGAAACCAAGTCATTGGGTATATTTAAGGCAGAGATTGATAGGTATCTGAATAGCCAGGGCATCAAAGGTTATGGTGAGAAGGCAGGGAGTGGGACTAAATAGGAGAAAATGGATCAGCTCATGATAAAATGGCGGAGCAGACTCGATGGGCCGAATGGCCTACCTCTGCTCCTTTCTCTTATGGTCTTATGGTCTTTATCTTTCCATTCTTTAATCAATAATTTCCACTTTTTACCGCAATTCTTTTTCCAAATTAAATTTACTGCTTCTTCACAAGGGGTTATATCTCACGCTCCCCCTGGTGGCCACACACCATTTTCCAGTTTCTTTGTTAGCGATGCACTTAACATCCAGACAGACTGCAGGGGAGTCCCTTTCCCCTCCGTTTAGCCAAACGTCTGTCCCGTCCTGTACTGGTCAATTTACCAGATCAACCGCCTGTCGCCCAATCAGTTGCTTCAGTTTACCGGACCAGTGGCACTGGCCCCCACATCAATTAGAATAGACCAGGCCGGTTACCCCCTTATTTAAACATCAGGCTGCTGTCACTAGCCCCAAATGTAATAGGTTACTGCCACTAACCCGCTGCCCAATCGCTGTGACCCACCAAAAAGAAAAATGTAATAGATCACTGTCAATGATCCGCTGCCCAATTCTTCAGACCCGCAGACTTTAATACTCACAAAAACAACTGCTAGCCTTATTCTTCGCTAATACACACAAAAACAACTGCTTACCTTATTCTCCTGGTCCGCGTGGTTCGTTAGCTCCGGTCAAGGTACAAGTTTCGATGGGCGAGTGGGAGAATGCCTGAGCGGACACAAGGAATGGCCAGAGGAAAAACACCTCGGGGCGTCCTACCACTCGGTTGTGTTCGATTCAAACCCTCGGTCGCTTACTCAGCCCAGAGAAACGTTCCCTATGTTGGGGTCCGAGTCGCGGCACCAAATGTAAACTTATAATCACCGGACCGATAACCACACCACACAATTCTTTGCTTTGTCCTTTCTTTAAGCTCAGCCAACGAGAAACTCGAAGCTGAACATCAAAGAGACAGAGTTTCTCTCTCTCTCTCTCTCTCTCTCTGGCGGCTCAAACGAGCTTCTGACTAACATTCTGAAACGATACAATATATAGAACTCGCAGACAAAGAACACTCAGTTACCTTGGACTTCCTGCCAAGTCAGTTACAGAAAAACTTAATTAATTAGATAAGAGAGTCTACTAAATTACGATTTTGATTACAAATAGGTATGCTGTCCACTTCATATCAGTTCACTAGTTCGAGTCTCAGCTGTGGCAGCGTGTTTGTGTCCTTGAGCAAGGCATTTAATCACACATTGCTCTAGTGTCTGTGCGAGGAGTGGCACCCCACACAGACTTCCAATCTGCGCCTTGTAAGGCATGAAAATGCCCGACGATGGCCTCTCGTGGTCTGAGTCGACGTTCCCCCTCTTATCAGTTATTACTTTGTGCTAACCCTCTGACTTAAATATAGGCCGATGTCCTTATCAGTAAATTTTAGTTAAGCAGAGTGGGAACCTGAGTCAGTGATGCGAAACGTGAGGCATGATGTGTGTTCATTGTGTGAATCCAGCCCTCTTATCACCTTCAAGGGACAGCTGTGAGTCGTTAATCTTAAACAAGAGCTACAAGCACATTCCTCAGTGAAGGACAACTAATGTGTTCACTAACACACATAAGTTTTAGATTATGAGAACACTCAGTCCTCTTTTATTGTCATTTAGAAATGCATACATGAATTAAGAAATGATACAATGTTTCTCCGGAGTGATATCACAGAAAACAAGACAGACCAAAGACTAACACTGACAAAAACATATATTTATAACATATAGTTACAGCAGTGCAAAGCAATACCGTAATTTGTTAAAGAACAGACCATATGCACAGAAAAAAAAATAGTCTCAAAGTCCCGAGTCGATCAACTCCCGAGTCCCCGATAGCGGCGGCAAAAGGGAGAAACTCCCTGCCATAAACCTCCAGGCACCGTTATTGTCTTCGCACCATTCCACCAGGTTCTTAATTTCCTCTCTGTACTCAAACTCATCATTACCCGAGATACGGCTTACAATTGTTGTGTCATCAGCAAACTTATATATTGAGTGGCTTGTGGCTGCGGGGATCAGGGGGTATGGAGGGAAGGCTGGGGCGGGGTTCTGAGTTGGATGATCAGCCATGATCATAATAAACGGCGGTGCAGGCTGGAAGGGCCGAATGGCCTACTGCTGCACCTATTTTCTATGTTTCTATGTTTCTATGATGGAAACTTGGCTACACAATCATGGGTGTACAGTGAGTACAACAGGGGGCTGAGCACACAGCCTTGTGGGGCACCGGTGCTCAGAGTGATTGTAGAGGAGAGCTTGTCCCCTATTTTTACAGTCTGAGTCCGGTCTGTAAGGAAGTTGAAGATCATGAGTTATTGACAGAACTGCTGCAATTATTACTTGCAATGGGACTAAAGGTAAACCCTCAGCAGCACAAGTGATGAAACAAGTGGTTAGTTATTTGGGAATGGTCTTGAAATTGGGAAGAAAAAGAGAAATTGAAATGCAAAGAGTAGAATCGGTTATGAAACTGTTTATCCCCCGAGATCGGAAAGTGCTGTGGCCCTTTCTGGGGCTGGTAGGCTGCTGTAGCGATCACGTTGATAGATTTTCCAATAAGGTAGCCCCTTTAATGGAATGAACCATTCTCATTGGAAGTGGCGACAACTGATGCCACCCTCTCAGCACTGCTGTTACAGGAGACGCATGGGAATTTAAGACCGGTAGTGTATGCATTACGCATGCTCTGAACAGCTAAACAGGGGGACGTTGTTTATGAAAACCATTTGTTAGCGGTTCTCTGGGTGGTACAGCATTTCACCTACAGAGTGGGATTGATTCTACTTACAATACTGACAGGACATGCCTCCACCAATTACCTTCAAATGGAAGGATTCAAAATGCTTCAATGAGCCAAAGGAAAATGACTAGATGGACATTGCTGTTGCAATGAAGAAATAGTAGTGCTGAGGAAGTAATCTCATCGTCAATGTTAGTCGATATCGTGGTGTACCAAGGGAGTGAACATGTGTCAAATGGTCTCAAGGGTCTATTTGTATATATTAAAAAACTGTGAGGGTGGAAGAAGAAGTACTAGCTGAGAATAAAGACACAAAGGAAAAAGAAATATCTTATTTTAAAATGTTTATATACGGTTGATGATGAGAGAAGAACCATATGTCGCTCTCTGATATTTTCATGGTTACGAATTCCCGTTGTTCCCTGTAGATTTATCTGCGGTGGAAGACCCGTCAGCAAAGGCCCTAGTGGGCCACTGCAGCAGGAGGGCACGGAGCGCCGTCCTAGATTCTACTGCACCTGCTAACGGCATACCTACCGCCTTCGGCGCCAAGCAAGACTACTCAAGACTGCGGCTTGAGTGCATTTCCATTAGCTGAATTGTGTACATTGAGGAGTAATTCAAAATATGGATATCTTTGGAATGTGTGCCAGCGAATGGCCAGGCTTCGCCGGGACGTCATCACTTTGATCAGTTGAGGCTGCAGCAGCAACAACATTATCAGTCGGGTAACGATTGACAGTAGGATTAGTAATGATGCTGTCAGACTGGCCAGCAGGGATATCATTATTTCAGCTCAGTGATGGTTCAAGAGAGGCAGTGATGACACCAACCGGGTCAGTGACGTGTTAGTAGAAGTGCAGACTATTCTGCATATTGAGCGGAAGTGTGTCTTTGAATAATAAACCAGACTCGTAATAGTTCCGTGGTTCGAACTTTACAGTCAGTATGCCTGCTTCATATCGGCGTCCTCCAATCCAGATCCAGGTATTGGATCTCCAGTAGCTCAGACAGATGACCGTGAGTGCGCCTTGTGGAGAGTTTGTGCACATTCATCCGGCTGTGTTTCACGTTACTGCCCATCTGCAGCGACATCTTTATTCTGTTCCTTGCAAAGTTTTAACTCATTCGTGCAATATTTGTAAATCATTTCGAAATATTTTAGAAAAAACTTTTATTTTTTATTGTGCACAAATATATAACTGAGCGTATTCCATAATTCTGCAAGTGCCGAACTATAATGGGTTAACTACATATCACGTGATTGTAATTAATCTGATTAGTGATGCGCAAGAATTATTTCTTGTTGTTCTACTCCGCCTAATTGAAGCAACAAAAATATATATATTGATTCGTAGCATACAGCAGATTTTTTTAAAGGTTAAATATACCTAACATATGCTTACATGTATACAGGGTAATTTAACAATTATATTTACGATATCAGTCCTGGTTTGGGACCTCAGAGTAAAACATTTCGATTGTGTAAAGGTGTTAGTGATGAAGGCTCGGCATTCTTATGTTCCCCGGTGGTTTCTTTCAGCTGAACCTATTGAATACAACCTGTATCTATGTTCGCCTTTGAGATTCTTTAACCGGGAATCCACCGTACGATGTCTGGATTTATTTTCGAGTGAATTAATAAATCAGAATGTAACAAGACTTGTAAATAAAGAACACCGAATTTCACTTAGACATACAAAAATAAAAATGTGCCGGTGAGTCGAAATATAAACATGGCCCAAATGTGATGACAAAAAAGAGTGAATTTCTCTCCTTAACCGTCGGGTCACTCCTGAAATCACTGCGCAAAAAAACAACAAAAGCCCAGTCTGGGAAATGGTTTCTCATGCTGGAGTAGGTAAATCCCTATCGCACCAGCATTCGAAGTTTCTGGCTATCATCACTGGTTTATCTCGCCTGTCTTAGGGGTGTATCAGGGTGTTGCCACTGTCGCATGCAAACAGTTACTTGGAGCCATAAGTGAGAGCAGGCTGGCAGGTGCTGACCAACATTGGACAAGCTGCCCCTGTGTGGAGCACGACCTGCCCGCCACCAGAGGTGCCAAACAACTTATTCCTTGTGGAACCCCCTACTGGCTTCCATGGCTGCGTAAATCCAGGGAAGTCACTCCCCCGTGAGATTGACCGGCTGTACTACCCCAAACTCCAGTTTTGTGTGAAGGCTGAGTAATTTGCTACCCTGTTACAAATGAGTGCCACGAAATAACAGACAGTACGGTGCATAAGATTAAAGAAATTCTATTTTATTAAAGGATATGGGGTGAAGGCAGGGGAGTGGGGATGTCTGGAACAATTGGATCAGCCCATGATTGAATGGCGGAGCAGGCTCCATGGGCCGAATGGCCTACATCTGCCGCTATGTCTTATGGTCTTATTTATGAATCTTAACTTAAGGGAATGAAAAGAAAACAAAAACAAAAGAGCCCGTTCTAATTAAGCACTCAACTGTGCGCAAGTTGGAGCTGATCTTGAACTTCTCGGCCCCTCGGTCTGCGTGGAATCTCACACTACCTTCTCAAAGTCGCTCGCAATCCTTCACGAACAAACGGGTCGGCCACCTGACCGCATCCTACGGCCGATTCTCCCCGGCGCCTTCACTCTTCTTATCCCGTCCAACAACAGCCCCAAGACCACCCTCAGTGCCCCTCACCAAAAAAAAAAAATCTCCCCCGGTTTCTGGCATCCTACTTGAATAGCCCACCTTGCTCATCATCCCTCATCTTTAACAATAATCCGCAATGGCAAGAAGAAGAATACGGAGAACAACACATTCCAACACATAAATTAACTGTTCGGTCTCAAGCTCTCGGACATAAACCATTGAAGGACCGGACAAATCACCCTCACACGCTGATGTTTGGCGTATTATCTGTATTTACAAAGAGTATTTTGCAGGTTACAGTGTTTTAATTTTACACAAAATTTCCCTAGCCTTTGCTTGACCGAGCGAAATTATCACCCAGAAACGGATAAGAATTTCTCAATATCCATGCCTCAATTTTCTGGAGAATTTTGCCCTCATACTTCCCTCCCGCGTGGCAGCACGGAAGAGGATCTTCATGTCGTTACCTAACATCTCGACATGTCGTCCTCCGGAACTTCCAAAGTCTTCAACGGGAAATTCCGACGATTCAAATCCCCTACCCCACCCCGCCGCCTTCTCCCCCTTCTGCAGGTATCACTTTCTGCATTACTATTTTGTCCACTATCTCTCCCTACTGATCTCCTGCAAGCGTTACCAGTGCCACACCTAAATCTACACCACTTCCCTCACCAAACACCTTGCGCGACAATCTGTTCTTCCAGGTCAGACGGTTAAACCCGTTTCTTATTGTGTGTCTGCCTCCGTATTGGTGAGCAACATTGCAGATTCGGGTACTGCATTGTAGAACACCATCGCTTTGCAGACACCCTCTGAAATCCATGCCTTTGGCATCAGTGACTGCATGTGTAAGCAATTCCCAGTATTCCTGTCCAAACGGATCTACCGCCGGTCAATAAGGAAGGACGCCCAGTGAATCCAGGTTTGATTGGCAAATTGAACTTAAAACTGCCTTCCAACAGAAGGGAAAAAATTCACAGTGAAAACTTGTTCTGTGTCTTGCCTCTTAAGATATCCTAATTCCCGTCCACACATGGCAGGGAGCAAGAGTATAATTGAATATTCCCCACTTATCGAGAAAATGTTTTAGCAAGTCACAGGAATAGAAACATAGAAACATAGAAAATAGGTGCAGGAGTAGGCCATTCGGCCCTTCGAGTCTGCACTGCCATTTATTATGATCATGGCTGATCATCCAACTCAGAACCCAGCCCCAGCCTTCCCTCCATACCCCCTGATCCCCGTAGCCACAAGGGCCATATCTAACTCCCTCTTAAGTATAGCCAATGTACTAGCCTCAACTGCTTCCTGTGGCAGAGAATTCCACAGATTCACCACTCTCTGATGAAGAAGTTTTTCCTAATCTCGGTCCTAAAAGGCATCCCCTTTATCCTCAAACTGTGACCCCTTGTTCTGGACTTCCCCAACATCGGGAACAATCTTCCTGCATCTAGCCTGTCCAATCCCTTTAGGATTTTATACGTTTCGATCAGATTCCCCCTCAGTCTTCTAAATTCCAACGAGTGTAAGCCTACTTCATCCAGTCTTTCATCATATGAAAGTGCTGCCATCCCAGGAATCAATCTGGTGAACCTTCTTTGTACTCCCTCTATGGCAAGGATGTCTTTCCTCAGATTAGGGGACCAAAACTGCACACAATACTCCAGGTGTGGTCTCACCAAGGCCTTGTACAACTGCAGTAGTACCTCCCTGCACCTGTACTCAAATCCTCTCGCTATAAATGCCAGCATACCATTCGCCTTTTTCACCGCCTGCTGTACCTGCATGCCCACTTTCAATCACTGGTGTATAATGACACCCAGGTCTCGTTGCACCTCCCCTTTTCCTAATCGGCCACCATTCAGATAATAATCTGTTTTCCTATTTTTGCTACCAAAGTGGATAGTTTCACATTTATCCACATTAAATTGCATCTGCCATGAATTTGCCCACTCAACCAACCTATCCAAGTCACTCTGCATCCTCTTAGCATCCTCCTCACAGCTAACACTGCCACCCAGCTTCGTGTCATCCGCAAACTTGGAGGTGCTGCATTTAATTCCCTCATCCAAGTCATTAGTATATATTGTAAGCAACTGGGCACCTAGCACTGAGCCTTGCGGTACCCCACTAATCACCGCCTGCCATTCTGAAAAGGTCCCGTTTATTCCCACTCTTTGCTTCCTGTCTGCTAACCAATTCTCCATCCACATCAATACCTTACCCCCAATACCATGTGCTTTAAGTTTGCACACTAATCTCCTGTGTGGGACCTTGTCAAAAGCCTTTTGAAAATCCAAATATACCACATCCACTGGTTCTCCCCTATCCACTCTACTAGTTACATCCTCAAAAAATTCAATGAGATTCGTCAGACATGATTTTCCCTTCACAAATCCACGTTGACTTTGTCCGATAATTTCACCGCTTTCCAAATGGGCTGTTATCACATCTTTGATAACTGACTCCAGCAGTTTCCCCACCACCGATGTTAGGCTAACCGGTCTATAATTCCCCGGTTTCTCTCTCCCTCCTTTTTTAAAAAGTGGGGTTACATTAGCCACCCTCCAATCCTCAGGAACTAGTCCAGAATCTAACGAGTTTTGAAAAATTATCACTAATGTATCCACTATTTCTTGGGCTACTTCCTTAAGCACTCTAGGATGCAGACCATCTGGCCCTAGGGATTTATCTGCCTTCAATCCCTTCAATTTACCTATGACCACTTCCCGACTAACAAGTATTTTGCTCAGTTCCTCCATCTCACTGGACCCTCTGTCCCCTACTATTTCTGGAAGATTATTTATGTCCTCCTTAGTGAAGACAGAACCAAAGTAATTATTCAATTGGTCTGCCATGTCCTTGCTCCCCATAATCAATTCACCTGCTTCTGTCTGTAGGGGACCTACATTTCTCCTTACCAGTCTTTTCCTTTTTACATACCTATAAAAGCTGTTACAGTCAGTTTTTATGTTTCCTGCCAGTTTTCTCTCATAATCTTTTTTCCCCTTCCTAATTAAGCCCTTTGTCCTCCTCTGCTGAACTCTGAATTTCTCCCAGTCCTCAGCTGAGCCACCTTCTCTGGCTAATTTGTATGCTGCTTCTTTGGAATTAATACTATCCCTAATTTCTCTTGTCAGCCACGGGCGCACTACCTTCCTTGATTTATTCTTTTGCCAAACTGGGATGAACAATTGTTGTAGTTCATCCATGCAACCTTTAAATGCTTGACATTGCATATCCACCGTCAATCCTTTAAGTGTCATTTGCCAGTCTATCTTAGCTAATTCACGTCTCATACCTTCAAAGTTACCCCTCTTTAATTTCAGAACCTTTGTTTCTGAATTAACTATGTCACTCTCCATCTTAATGAAGAATTCCACCATATTATGGTCACTCTTACCCAAAGGGCCTCTCGCGACAAGATTGCTAATTAACCCTTCCTCATTGCTCAAAACCCAGTCCAGAATAGCCTGCTCTCTAGTTGGTTCCTCGACATGTTGGTTCAAAAAACCATCCCGCATACATTCCAGGAAATCCTCTTCCTCAGCACCTTTACCAATTTGGTTCACCCAATCTACATGTAGATTGAAGTCACCCATTATAACTGTTGTTCCTTTATTGCACACATTTCTAATTTCCTGTTTAATACCATCTCCGACCTCACTACTACTGTTAGGTGGCCTGTACACAACTCCCACCAGCGTCTTCTGCCCCTTAGTGTTACGCAGCTCTACCCATATTGATTCCACATCTTCCTGGCCTATGTCCATCCTTTCTATTGCGTTAGTCTCTTCTTTAACCAGCAACGTCACCCCACCTCCCCTCCCTTCATGTCTGTCCCTCCTGAATATTGAATATCCCTGAACGTTGAGCTCCCATCCTTGGTCACCCTGGAGCCATGTCTCTGTGATCTCAACTATATCATAATCATTAATAACAATCTGCACTTTCAATTCATCCACCTTATTACGAATGCTCCTTGCATTGATACACAAAGCCTTCGGGCGCTCTTTTACAACTCTCTTAGCCCTTATACAATTATGTTGAAAAGTGGCCCTTTTTAATGCTTGCCCTGGATTTGTCGGCCTGCCACTTTTACTCTTCTCCTTAGTACTTTTTGCTTCTACCCTCACTTTACACCCCCCTGTCTCTCTGCACTGGTTCCCATCCCCCTGTTGAGAACTAACCTCCTCACGCCTAGCCTCTTTAATTTGATTCCCACCCCCCCAACCATTCTAGTTTAAAGTCACCTCAGTAGCCCTCGCTAATCTCCCTGCCAGGATATTGGTCCCCCTAGGATTCGAGTGTAGCCCGTCCTTTTTGTACAGGTCATGCCTGCGCCAAAAGAGGTCCCAATGATCCAAAAACTTGAATCCCTGCCCCCTGCTCCAATCCCTCAGCCACGCATTTATCCTCCACCTCATCGCATTCCTACTCTCACTTCTCATACCTTATACCAATGCACAATATTAATACTATTCAGAAAAGGAACCCCGTTTCATCGTATTGCATCCGGCAGTGTGTACCGTGTGTACATCACGCCCAGGCAGTACTTCCAGCGTCTGGAGTAATAACCACAGCTGCAGGTAAACCTCACCACCTCCGAAATCCCGTGCGAGTCAGAAACCTGTTTCGCCGAGAAATATATCTCCGTCCGTCATTATACTTATCTACCTCTTTCCATTCGCTACCTGAAGAAGTTGCAATCGTACAGAAGAGAAGTTAATCATTGCTATCTGAGAACAATTGGAGACAGATAATAGGTAATGCCTTGGTAACAACGCATATATCACGGAAATAAACAAAATTAGTGCGAGCGTTGATGTATTAATCAATTAACCGGTGTATTGATTAATGGCGCTGTTGACAATAAAATGGCGGAGTAACAATTGTAAAGAACTGCTATCGCAACAAAAGACTGCTGTTTACGAGTTAGGGATAAAATCAATTCAGAAGAAATGGTGAGTCAAATGCAGAGATGGCGCGGGTAGCCTCACAAATGATATTTAAACTGTGAAAAGGTAAAGTATGTTATCAGTGCTAAGATATTCTCAAATGTGCCGAGGGTCATGCATCGATATCTGTTCCACAATGGATACAGTGGTGAGGCATCCAACAGTGATGGTACGATTTCCGCACAATGCACATCGCACAATGAGACCAGTTCCACAGTGGATGCAATCAGATCATCCACAAGTTAGCCGAGGGCCGCAAATCGATACGAAGATATACCACAGATACCGAAGTGTGACTTTTTCAGTAGGATGCAGGGTGCCACATTGGTACGAATTCCGCACCGGATGCAAGGTGGTGAGGCATTTTTTTTTCAATAAGCCGAGGGCCGCTCGTCGGTAGGAGTTCCACAATAGGCACGGAGTGGTGTACTGCAAGAGCAGAAAGAGATGCGATGGAAAGTTGAGCTTGAACGTATCCAGAGTTCGGCACATACTTAGGTTGGTGACGAAAATGAGAAGACACTGAATGGGGAAATGGGATACAGATCGTCACGGAGTCATTGATTATTATTACAGGGAAACAGGCTCTTCAGCCCATCTAGATCATCCCTCTGTGATCTTATGCCTTGGCCATTTATCTGCACCCTCTGTCCGTCTCTCATCCACGTACCGACACAGAAATGATAGAATTGAATCCGTCTCTGCCACTTCCGCTGGCAGCTCCTTCCGCACTCGCTCGACCCTCAGAATGAATAAGACTTCCCACATACCCCTCTTGTGTTTTTCGCCTTTCTCCCTAAACCTATAACATCTAGTTGCAGATTCACTCAGAAGATAGGGAATATCTGAGGGCATTCTTTTTGTCGAAAACTCTCATAATTTGGTGTACTTCTGTAAGATCTCCACTCATTTTCCTGCTCTCCAAGGAATAAATTCCTGACCTATTTGACCTTTCACTGAAATTCTTGGCCTCAATTCCCGAAAACATCCTTGTAAATCATCACTGCAATCTTTGAAGGCTAGTGATATTTTTAAATATTAGATCGGCGACCTGAACGAAACACGATATTCTGTCTACGGCCTCAGCAAGGTGTTGTACGGCTTTAACATAACGTCCCAATTCCTGTACTCAGAGACTATGATTAGAACTCAGTAAGGCCTGATCTGCCTGTGATATCGTTTTCCTGGAATTATGGATCTGTATTCCCAGGTGTCTTTTTAAATGTTGCACAATAATGCCCTGCCGTTCAGTATGCGCGACGTACTTTGCTGTATGTTTTTCTCACAACGCTCACCACCTCTCTCGTGCCAGTATTCAATTCCAGCTGCCATTTTTCAACCCAATCCCCAGCCAGTCAAGATCATGCTAGAAGCCTGGATAACTTTCCTGTTTGTACAGAACTCCCCGATCATGGAGCCGTCCGCAGTTTTTCTGACCCAGTTGTTCACAGTGACATCTAAATCATAGTTATATATGATATATATCAACGGGCCTAATCCCAATCTCTGCGCCACAATTCTTCACAGTCAAAAAAAAATCAACCATCTACTCTGCTAATCCAGTGTTGGGTCCACGTTTTTTGAGTTAATGTGTCTGAGTGAAAATTGGATGTCAACGTGCGGTTCTCACGTGGTAAAAAATGTAGTGATTCAGCAATGTTTCATGGGGAGATAATCATCAGTTTGGGGTTTTCAGCACCCACTTTCAGAGCGAATATAATGTATATTGCACTTTTAGTTCCAAGGGTTTAGATGGGGCAGAATTTGTTAAGTGTGTCCAGGATGGATTCCTGTCACAGTATGTGGACAGGCCGACCAGGGGGAATGCCATACTAGATCTAGTACTAGGTGATGAACCGGGTCAGGTCACAGATCTCTCAGTGGGTGAGCATCTGGGGGACAGTGACCACCGCTCCCTGGCCTTTAGCATTATCATGGAAAAGGATAGAATCAGAGAGGACAGGAAAATTTTTAATTGGGGAAGCGCAAATTATGAGGCTATAAGGCTAGAACTTGCGGGTGTGAATTGGGATGATGTTTTTGCAGGGAAATGTACTATGGACATGTGGTCGATGTTTAGAGATCTCTTGCGCGATGTAAGGGATAAATTTGTCCCGGTGAGGAAGATAAAGAATGGTTGGGTGAAGGAACCATGGGTGACAAGTCAGGTGGAAAATCTAGTCAGGTGGAAGAAGTCAGCATACATGAGGTTTAGGAAGCAAGGTTCTGATGGGTCTATTGAGGAATATAGGGAAGCAAGAAAGGAGTTTAAGAAGGAGATGAGAAGAGCAAGAAGGGGGCATGAGAAGGCCTTAGCGAGTAGGATAAAGGAAAACCCCAAGGCATTCTTCAATTATGTGAAGAAGAAAAGGATGACAGGAGTGAAGGTAGGACCGATTGGAGATAAAGGTGGGAAGATGTGCCTGGTGGCTGTGGAAATGAGCGAGGTTCTTATTGAATACTTCTCTTCGGTATTCACCAATGAGAGGGAACTTGATGATGGTGAGGATAATATGAGTGAGGTTGATGTTCTGGAGCATGTTGATATTAAGGGAAAGGAGGTGTTGGAGTTGTTAAAATACATTAGGACAGATAAGTCTCCGGGGCCTGACGGAATATTCCCCAGCCTGCTCCACGAGGCGATTGCTGAGCCTCTGGCTAGGATCTTTATGTCCTCGTTGTCCACGGGAATGGTACCGGAAGATTGGAGGGAGACGAATGTTGTTCCCTTGTTCAAAAAAGGTAGTAGGGATAGTCCGGGTAATTATAGACCAGTGAGCCTTACGTCTGTGGTGGGAAAGCTGTTGGAAAAGATTCTTAGAGATAGGATCTATAGGCATTTAGAGAATCATGGTCTGATCAGGCACAGTCAGCATGGCTTTGTGAAGGGCAGATCGTGTCTAACAAGTTGTTACAGTTCTTTGAGGAGGTGACCAGGCATATAGATAAGGGTAGTGCAGTGGATGTGATCTATATGGATTTTAGTAAGGCATTTGACAAGGTTCCACACGGTGGGTTTATTCAGAAAGTTAGAAGGCATGGGATCCAGGGAAGTTTGGCCAGGTGGATTCAGAATTGGCTTGCCTGCAGAAGGCAAGGGTGGTGATGGAGAGAGTACATTCAGATTGGAGGATTGTGACTAGTGGTGTCCCACAAGGATCTGTTCTGGGACCTCTACTTTTCGTGATTTTTATTAACGATCTGGATGTTGGGGTAGAAGGGTGGGTTGGCAAGTTGGCAGACGACACAAAGGTTGGTGTTGTTGTAGATAGTGTAGAGGATTGTCAAAGATTGCAGAGAGACATTGATAGGATGCAGAAGTGGGCTGAGAAGTGGTAAATGGAGTTCAACCCGGAGAAGTGTGAGGTGGTACAGTTTGGAAGGACAAACTCCAAGGCAGAGTACAAAGTAAATGGCAGGATACTTGGTAGTGTGGAGGAGCAGAGGGATCTCGGGGTACATGTCCACAGATCCCTGAAAGTTGCTTCACAGGTGGATAGGGTGGTTAAGAAAGCTTATGTGTTGTTAGCTTTCATAAGTCGAGGGATAGAGTTTAAGAGTCGCGATGTAATGATGCAGCTCTATAAAACTCTGGTTAGGCCACACTTGGAGTACTGTGTCCAGTTCTGGTCACCTCACTCTAGGAAGGATTGGAAAGGGTACAGAGCAGACTTACCAGGATGCTGCCTGGTTTAGAAAGTATGCATTATGATTAGAGATTAAGGGAGCTTGGGCTTTACTCTTTGGAGAGAAGGAGGATGAGAGGAGACATGTTAGAGGTGTACAAGATAATAAGAGGAATAGATAGAGTGGATAGCCAGCGCCTCTTCCCCAGGGCACCACTGCTGAATACAAGAGGACATGGCTTTAAGGTAAGGGGTGGGAAGTTCAAGTGGGATATTCGAGGAAGGTTTTTTACTCAGAGAGTGGTTGGTGCGTGGAATGCACTGCCTGAGTCAGTGGTGGAGGCAGATACACTAGTGAAGTTTAAGAGACTACCAGAGAGGTATATGGAGGAATCTAAGATGGGGCCTTATCTGGGAGGCAGGGTTTGAGGGTCCGCAGAACATTGTGGGCCGAAGGGCCTATACTGTGCTGTACTATTCTATGTTCTATATTCTATTATGGTATTTAATTCAGTCTCGGTGGCAAACATTATATCAGCCCGGTAACTTCCGAGCAGATCACTGATTTTAGTTTCTACTTCTGTTCAAACGGAGTATTGATGGGTAAATGGTGGTAGAATTGTGGGAGCTCTGGCTCAAGTCTTTAAAGTTAAATAGGCTGCACCACACGTCACGGGTTTGGGGCAAAGAGTTGAAGTCTTTCCCAACGAACGGTTCAGTGCTTCATACCGAACAGCTCATGTGTGTGTGCAGGAAAAGAACGTTCAGCAATCGGTCTGCAATCTGCAGCTAATGTCGCGTGGGCTCTTAACTTGTTTTTATTATCAAAATCCCTGGAATGTTGATGTCAATCTTTCTTACATATTTGAACTAACAGAATGTACCATGTGTTTTATTGTCAAACATATCATCAACTGGTACTTTCGTCATTCAAATGATTCGAAACGTCTAGAAAGAGCGAAAGGAAAAATGATCCTACCTCTCCCTTCAATAACGTGTACTCCATTTCACCTGTCGAGCTAATGTCCCGCTCTCTATGTCGAAAGCAAATGTTCTCGCCCGAATGTGAGAAAATAAATCTGTTTGAAGTTGATTGTCCATGTTGGTTGTTCAGGGTGATGGACTATGTTAGACATGACACTGATCAAAACAGGTCCCATTTCTGCAGCAGAAGCCTGGTGTCTTGGAAATTACCTTGGTAACGTTTAGATTATCTTGTGTTTAAAAGTTAATAACTTGTAATATCCCATGGGAAAAGGAATTTATGGCACGCTGACGGAGTGAGAAAACACTTCAATGTAAGTGTTTGTGTAGCTGTTTGTCCCGAATGTGACTGACGTGATAACCATACTAATTGCCGCAGTGGAATTACTCTGAATTGCATATAACTCTGTAAAACCTGCCACCAGTCCATGTGAGCAGTTGGAACGTTCCGTGCAACTGAACGCTGCTTCTGCCGGAGTATAGGATATCTAGCGATTTACCACATCGCTGACATCTTCTATCCTGCAATTGTAGCGATTGGCGTCCCTGGTAAGATAATGGAGCTGGTCACTTTCTTTATGGCACGGTCATCTTGGTTTTGTTCCGCTGCACTGTTTGTACTCTTACTGAGCACAGATGCTACCTTCGCCTGAAATGTGTTTGCAGAATTGAGGATTCAAGCAGCTGATACATTTGTTATTCAGTTTCAATATTTTTTAAAAGTGATTTTTTTTTTCTTTTGCCAATTACGTTGGTGCCGATATTGCCATAGTTTCATAGTTTCACCTCGCTCGGCTCTCTGTACCAACAGTGGTCGTTTTTCCAGTTCGGAAGTTTTTTCAACTGCCCAGCCAGTCGAATATCGGCACTCGTCTGATCTTCCATAAGCCATTAAATTATAACTTATGCATTAAATGTCATGATTTCATTACAAATAATTCTTTCAGCTCTTTTACCTCAAATAATAGAAATGGTGTTATTCATGGAGCGATCGACCGTTCACCCGTGCGTAAGTCGTGAAAAATCATATCCCCGCCTCTTAACTGTCGGAAAGTCGCCATGCCACTGCCACTTCTGTCTATTACTGAACAGCCAGAGTGCACGGACACAGACCGCACAAAGTGAATTTCTGTTTTTCACTTCCAAAAACGGATGGGGTACGGGGGGGGCATTAACGGAAGTTTGAGAAGTTAATGTTCATGCCATCAGGTTGGAGGCTACCCAGACGGAATATAAGACGTTGCTCCTCCAACCGGAGTGTGGCTTCATCTTGACAGTAGAGGAGGCTGTGGATAGACATATCAAAATGGGAATGGGACGTGGAATTAAAATGTGTGGCCACTGGGAGATCTTGCTTTCTCTGGCGGACAGAGCGTAGGTGTTCAACTGTCCAGCTCTTGGCTCCATCCCTCCCCCCTCCTGTCTTCTCCTATCATTTTGGATTTCCCCCTCCCCCTCCCACTTTCAGATCTCTTACTCATTCTTCTTTCAGTTAGTCGTGACGAAGGGTCTCAGCCCGAAACGTCGACAGTACCCCTTCCTATAGATGCTGCCTGGCCTGCTGCGTTCACCAGCAACTTTTATGTGTGTTGCTTGAAATTTCAGCATCTGCAGATTTCCTCGAGTTTGCGTAATTCTAGTGTTCAATGTGTTAACGGCAAGACATATCATTGCGGCAAATAGAGTCCGCAGAGGACTTCGGAACAGCAGTGATAATCAGACGGATACCGAGTTGGAAAACCGCAAAAAAAAATCGATAATTTTGTTGTTTGCTATATTAGCTAATTTCCTAATATTTTGGTTACCCTATGTTGCTCATTCCCTGAAATGGCAACTGGTAAATTATTTTTATCGGGACGGATATTTGAGTTACCCGGTATGCATCCTACAACAATTTGGGCTCATGCTTCAAATTCTGAGTATGTGCACCAATACTTGTATCTATACACTGACACAGCGCAAATTCAGAAAAGAGCTGAAGAATGGAATGAAGTATGTGTTTAGGTTAAATGGCCATCTGTGTAGATAACGCCCAGGTCCATTTGCAATTCAGAGAAGTTTTAGAATAAAACAGTGTTAAAAATGAACAGGTTTGTCATGCATTCTAACAATGATTTTCCTGGTCATCTTGAAATTGAAAAAAAGACATGGAAGATTGCATACTTCGTGCAGTTCAGGTAGGAAACTGGGCAAACGGTCAATGAGCTGGCGTGATTGTTACATATGTTTAAGTACACACCAAAATATCACAAAGAATTGACAAGCTCAAGGGTAGGAATGGCTTCTGGACTTTCCCGGGTTCAGATGTTTCAACATGGAGTCCGATAAAACACTACTGTTGAAAGACAGGGAGAGTATGATAGCACACAGCAGCAGAAAGGGAAGACACCGATGAGAGATTGTCTATTGATAGACTGTGAGCAGATCTCAGAGCAGAAATGGAACAATCACTGCTTTGCGAGCATTCTGTACAGAGCACAGACCTGCACCCCATCACCAAAAATAAAATATATTGTAATGGCTTCTCTGTACTGTTAACTACTATGGCTAATGTAATGGCTCTCTGCAATGTTAACTGATGAGGTAATGGTTTCTCTGTAGCAGCAATATTTGGGTTATAACTACGGATAACGGGCGGATATCCAATGGAGAAATGTTATTCTTTCTTGTGTGTCTGAGAGCCGGTGATTTTCGCGGGGATCTCGTCGCGGAGAGGAGAAGGGGAATGACGTGCGTTAGAATGCTGGTAGACCACGGACGGCGTATAGTGGAATCCTAACATCCGAGGGTCGGCGAGGCTTTGGCGGAGATTGTTGGTGGAGGAATACCTGCTCAGTGAGCTCCAACTGATATTGAGACTTTAACTTTTGGCCCTTTTTAAAAAAATGTTCATACAAGCCCTATATTCGGATTAAGATTCATTCAGTCTAGCATTTGATTGCATATGGTGTACTGTCTGATATCTTGCGTTGTGGGTTTGTGATTCGGGGTACACTACACAACATCCACCCAAACTTGAATACTCTGTTTGGAGGGGATGAAAGCTGATTTCCCTAGACGAACGTGAACGGTCAAGCCTGGTGGGTTACAATATATACGGAAACAGTGCGGAGATATATTATCCACACGTGTCATATTAACATGGTGTTGTCACAGCAACTTAAAGTTCAATAAGAAACATTGCCACTTCCTCGCGTTAAAAGGTTTAGCTATGACTGAATTTCGCAATTGTGTCCAGGAAGGAGTCCTGGCAGAAATATCGGACAGGCGGACTAGAGAACAATCCCTCCTGGATCTAGTACTAGAAAATGAAACGGATCAAGTAACAAATCTCTTCGCAGGTCAACTATTCAAAATGTCCTATAACTACACCGGGATAGAAGCAGACAGTATTTAATTGGTGCTATGCGGTAAGAACTTGGGAGCCGAATTTGCGAAATGTATGTACCTTGAAATGCGCAACAGGTGACTGTTAATCCACAACTTACATTGGGCTTTAGTATAGACTTGTGTCATTCAGGAAAGGAAAGGCTGGTAGTGTAATGAAAGCGTGGTTGACAAGCGATATTTAACACGTCGATATGAAGATGAGAGAAAGATACTTAATTTTCAGGAAGAAAGGAGGGTCGCATTTAGGTGCGTGAAGAACAGGAGGGTGATGAGAGAGAGGGTGGGAGAGATGAGAGTTAAAATCGTAACCATGGGTTTGGAGTGCAAGGGGGCAGCGAAGGTCATTAATGATACTTTGTTTCGGTATTCACCAGTGAGCAGGACCTTGATGAATGTGGATTAAGCGTAAAAAAAAACACAGCATGCCGACGATGACAATTATGCGCTGGAGACTTGTAAAACCTGAAAATAATCTTTCCCCTTTGCTAGAAGGGAGATACTTTGGAGAAAGTGGGTGAAGGTATTACTGCGATTTTGGACATGATATTTGCGGTCTCGGTGTCCACACAAGTCGTACCGGAGTCAGTTATCAAAGATGTGATAACAGCACATTTGGAAAGCGGTGAAATCATCGGCAAAGTCAGCATGGATTTGTGAAAGGAAAATCATGTCTGACGAATCTCATAGAATTTTTTAAGGATGTAACTAGGAGAGTGGATAGCTGAGAACAAGTGGATGTGGTATATTTGGATTTTCAAAAGGCTTTTGACAAGGTCCCACACAGGAGATTGTTGTGCAAACTTAAAGCGCACGGTATTGGGGGTAAGGTATTGATGTGGATAGAGAATTGGTTGGCAGACAGGAAGCAAAGAGTGGGAATAAACGGGACCTTTTTAGAATGGCAGGCAGTGACTAGTGGGGTACCGCAAGGCTCAGTGCTGGGACCCCAGTTGTTTACAATATATATTAATGACTTGGATGAGGGAATTAAATGCAGCATCTCTAAGTTTGCAGATGACACGAAGCTGGGCGGCAGTGTTAGCTGTGAGGAGGATGCTAAGAGGATGCAGGGTGAATTGGATAGGTTATGTGAGTGGGCAGATTCATGGCAGATGCAATTTAATGTGGATAAATGTGAAGTTATCCACTTTGGTGGCAAAAACAGGAAAACAGATTGTTATCTGAATGGTGGCCGATTAGGAAAAGGGGAGGTGCAAAGAGACATGGGTGTTATTATACACCAGTATTGAAGGTGGTCATGCAGGTACAGCAGATGGTGAAAAAGGCGAATGGTATGCTGGCATTTGTAGCAAGAGGATTCGAGTACAGGAGTAGGGAGGTACTACTGCAGTTGTACAAGGCCCTGGTGAGACCACACCTGGAGTATTGTGTGCAGTTTTGGTCCCCTAATCTGAGGAAAGACATCCTTGCCATAGAGGGAGTACAAAGAAGGTTCACCAAATTCATTCCTGGGATGGCAGAACTTTCATATGAAGAAAGACTGGATGAACTAGGCTTATACTCGTTGGAATTTCGAAGATTGAAGGGGGATCTGATTGAAACGTGTAAAATCCTGAAGGGATTGGACAGGCTAGATGCAGCAAGATAGTTCCCGATGTTGGGAAGTCCAGTACGAGGGGTCACAATTTGAGGATAAAGGGGAAGCCTTTTAGGACCGAGATTAGGAAAGACTTCTTCACAAAGAGAGTGATGAATCTGTGGAATTCTCTACCACAGGGAACAGTTGAGGCCAGTTCATTGGCTATATTTAAGAGGGGGTTAGATATGGCCCTTGTGGTTAAATGGATCAGTGGGTATGGAGGGAAGGCTGGTACAGGGTTCTGAGTTGGATGATCAGCCATGATCATACTGAATGGCGGTGCAGGCTCAAAGGGCCGGATGGTCTACTCCTGCACCTATTTTCTATGTTTCTATGTTTCTATGTTTCTTTGTTCGGTAACGTCTCGTCCATGTATTTCTTTCTGGTAGCTAATTGCTTGGAACAGTTGCCTAGGATCGTCCTAGAGCATATATGTCCCGATATCTTTAGCAATAAACTTCAACTGCCGTACCTGGTGCGTTGGAGTCTGTTATATTCTGATTTTTTTTTTTTATTTCTTGCCCTGGCACCTCCCTCTCTATTAGCAACTAGAGGAGACAAGCTTGTCGATCAGGTTCTTTTTGAATGTAAGTCGGCCCTGGTCACCATATCCGCGAATCAATTTGCAAATGATACAAAGATAGGTGGAGGAGCTGGTAGTGTTGAGGACACTGAGAACCTGCAGAGATTCTTAGATAGTTTAGGGTAATGGACAAAGAAGTGGCAAGTGAAATACAATGTTGGAAAGTGCATGGTCATGCACTTTGGTGGAAGAAATAAACAGGCAGTCTATTATTTAGAAGGGGAGAGAATTCAAAATGCAGAGACGCAAAAGGACCTGGGAGTCCTTGTGCAAGATACCCCAAACGGTTAACTTTCAGGTTGATCCAGTTAAGAGGAAGGCGAATGCAATGTTGGCATTCATTTCTAGAGGTATAGAATATAACAGCAGGTATGTGATTTTGAGGCTCTATAAGGCACTCATGAGATCAAACTTGCAGTATTGTGTGCAGTTTGGGGCTTATTTTAGAAATAATATACTGATATTGGAGAGGGTTCAGAGAAGATTCACAAGAATGATTCCAGCAATGAAAGGGATACCGTATGAGGAACGTCTGGCAGCCCTTGCGCTGTATTCCCTGGAGTTCAGGAGAATGAGGGGGGATCTCATAGAAACATTCCAAATGTTAAAAGGCCAAATGTTAAAATGACAAAGTTATTTCCCATAGTAGGGGATTCTAGGAGAAGAGGGCACGACTTCAGGATTGAAGGACGTCCTTTTAGAACTGATGCCGAGAAATTACTTTAGTCGGAAGGTAGTAACTGTGTGGAATTTGTTGCCACGAGCAGCTATGGAGGACAAGTAATTGGGTATATTTAATCAGGGATAGATAGGTTCTTGATTAGCCAGGGCATCAAAGGATATGGGGTGAAAGCAGGGGAGTGGGGATGACTGGATGAAATAGATCAGCCCATGATTGAGTGGTGGAGCAGACTCGATGGGCCGAATAGCCTACTTCTGCTACTATATCTTAGGGTCTTACGGTCTGACGGCCCGTGTCAGTCCCAAAAGAATCCAACTGTCCCGATCTCTCTCCGCAGCCCTGTGTCACATAGAAACATAGAAACATAGAAAATAGGTGCAGGAGTATGCCATTCGGCCCTTCGAGCCCGCACCGCCATTCAGTATGATCAAGCTGATCATCCAACTCAGAACCCTGCACCAGCCTTTCCTCCATACCCACTGATCCCTTTAGCCAAAAGGGCCATATCTAATTCCTTCTTAAATATAGCCAATGAACTGGCCTCAACTTTTTCCTGTGGCCGAGAATCCACAGATTCACCACTCTCTGTATGAAGAAGTATTTCCTAATCTCGGTTCTAAAAGGCTTCCCCTTTATCCTCAAACTGTGACTCCTCGTTCTGGACTTCCCCAACATCGGGAACATAGGAACATAGAAAATATAGAAAATAGGTGCAGTAGTAGGCCATTCGGCCCTTCGAGACTGCACCGCCATTTATTATGATCATAGCTGATCATCCAACTCAGAACCCAGCCCCAGCCTTCCCTCCATACACCCTGATCCCCGTAGCCACAAGGGCCATATCTAACTCCCTCTTAAATATAGCCAATGTACTAGCCTCAACTGCTTCCTGTGGCAGAGAATTCCACAGATTCACCACACTCTGAGTGAAGAAGTTTTTCCTAATCTCGGTCCTAAAAGGCTTCTCCTTTATCCTCAAACTGTGACCCCTTGTTCTGGACTTCCCCAACATCGGGAACAATCTTCCTGCATCTAGCCTGTCCAATCCCTTTAGGATTTTATACGTTTCAATCAGATCCCCCCGCAATCTTCTAAATTCCAACGAGTAAAAGCCCAGATCATCCAGTCTTTCTTCATATGAAAGTCCTGCCATCCCAGGAATCAATCTGGTGAACCATCTTTGCACTCCCTCTATGGCAAGGATGTCTTTCCTCAGATTAGGGGAACAAAACTGCACACAATACTCCAGGTGTGGTCTCACCAAGGCCTTGTACAACTGCAGTAGTACCTCCCTGCTCCTGTACTCAAATCCTCTCGCTATAAATGCCAGCATACCATTCGCCTTTTTCACCGCCTGCTGTACCTGCATGCCCACTTTCAATCACTGGTGTATAATGAGACACAGGTCTCGTTTACCTCCCATTTTCCTAATCGGCCACCATTCAGATAATAATCTGTTTTCCTATTTTTGCTACCAAAGTGGATAACTTCACATTTACCCACATTAAATTGCATCTGCCATGAATTTGCCCACTCACCCAACCTATCCAAGTCACTCTGCATCCTCTTAGCATCCTCCTCACAGTTAACACTGCCACCCAGCTTCGTGTCATCCGCAAACTTGGAGATGCTGCATTTAATTCCCTCATCCAAGTCATTAATATATATTGTAAACAACTGGGGTCCCAGCACTGAGCCTTGAGGTACCCCACTAGACACCGCCTGCCATTCTGAAAAGGTCCCGTTTATTCCCACTCTTTGCTTCCTGTCTGCTAACCAATTCTCCATCCACATCAATACTTTACCCCCAATACCATGTGCTTTAAGTTTGCACACTAATCTCCTGTGTGGGACCTTGTCAAAAGCCTTTTGAAAATCCAAATATACCACATACACTGGTTCTCCCCTATCCACTCTACTAGTTACATCCTCAAAAAATTCAATGAGATTCGTCAGACATGATTTTCCCATCACAAATCCATGTTGACTTTGTCCGATGATTTCACTGCTTTCCAAATGGGCTGTTATCACATCTTTGATAACTGACTCCAGCAGTTTCCCCACCACCGACGTTAGGCTAACCGGTCTATAATTCCCCGGTTTCTCTCTCCCTCCTTTTTTAAAAAGTGGGGTTACATTAGCCACCCTCCAATCCTCAGGAACTAGTCCAGAATCTAACGAGTTTTGAAAAATTATCACTAATGCATCCACTATTTCTTGGGCTACTTCCTTAAGCACTCTAGGATGCAGACCATCTGGCCCTGGAGATTTATCTGCCTTCAATCCTTTCAATTTACCTAACACCACTTCACTACTAACAAGTATTTCGCTCAGTTCCTCCATCTCACTGGACCCTCTGTCCCCTACTATTTCTGGAAGATTATTTATGTCCTCCTTAATGAAGACAGAACCAAAGTAATTATTCAATTGGTCTGCCGTGTCCTTGCTCCCCATAATCAATTCACCCGTTTCTGTCTGTAGGGGACCTACATTTCTCTTTACCAGTCTTTTCCTTTTTACATACCTATAAAAGCTGTTACAGTCAGTTTTCTCTCATAATCTTTTTTCCCCTTCCTAATTAAGCCCTTTGTCCTCCTCTGTTGAACTCTGAATTTCTCCCAGTCCTCAGCTGAGCCACCTTCTCTGGCTAATTTGTAATGCTGCTTCTTTGGAATTAATACTATCCCTAATTTCTCTTGTCAGCCACGGGCGCACTACCTTCCTTGATTTATTCTTTTGCCAAACTGGGATGAACAATTGTTGTAGTTCATCCATGCAACCTTTAAATGCTTGCCATTGCATATCCACCGTCAATCCTTTAAGTGTCATTTGCCAGTCTATCTTAGCTAATTCACGTCTCATACCTTCAAAGTTACCCCTCTTTAAGTTCAGAACCTTTGTTTCTGAATTAACTATGTCACTCTCCATCTTAATGAAGAATTCCACCATATTATGGTCACTCTTACCCAAAGGGCCTCTCACGACAAGATTGCTAATTAACCCTTCCTCATTGCTCAAAACCCAGTCCAGAATAGCCTGCTCTCTAGTTGGTTCCTCGACATGTTGGTTCAAAAAACCATCCCGCATACATTCCAAGAAATCCTCTTCCTCAGCACCTTTACCAATTTGGTTCACCCAATCTACATGTAGATTGAAGTCACCCATTATAACTGCTGTTCCTTTATTGCACACATTTCTAATTTCCTGTTTAATACCATCTCCGACCTCACTACTACTGTTAGGTGGCCTGTACACAACTCCCACCAGCGTCTTCTGCCCCTTAGTGTTACGCAGCTCTACCCTTATCGATTCCACATCTTCCTGGCTTATGTCCTTCCTTTCTATTGCGTTAGTCTCTTCTTTAACCAGCAACGCCACCCCACATCCCCTCCCTTCATGTCTATCCCTCCTGAATATTGAATATCCCTGAACGTTGAGCTCCCATCCTTGGTCACCCTGGAGCCATGTCTCTGTGATCCCAACTATATCATAATCATTAATAACAATCTGCACTTTCAATTCATCCACCTTATTACGAATGCTCCTTGCATTGATACACAAAGCCTTCAGGCGCTCTTTTACAACTCTCTTAGCCCTTATACAATTATGTTGAAAAGTGGCCCTTTTTAATGCTTGCCCTGGATTTGTCGGCCTGCCACTTTTACTCTTCTCCTTAGTACTTTTTGCTTCTACCCTCACTTTACACCCCGCTGTCTCTCTGCACTGGTTCCCATCCCCCTGTTGTGAACTAACCTCCTCACACCTAGCCTCTTTAATTTGATTCCCACCCCCCAACCATTCTAGTTTAAAGTCACTTCAGTAGCCCTCGCTAATCTCCCTGCCAGGATATTGGTCCCCCTAGGATTCAAGTGTAACCCGTCCTTTTTGTACAGGTCACGCCTGCGCCAAAAGAGGTCCCAATGATCCAAAAACTTGAATCCCTGCCCCCTGCTCCAAACCCTCAGCCACGCATTTATCCTCCACCTCATCGCATTCCTACTCTCACTGTCGCGTGGCACAGGCAGTAATCCCGAGATTACCACCTTTGCGGTCCTTTTTCTCAACTCCCTTCTTAGCTCCCTATATTCCCCTTTTGAAATCCATGTTGACTTTGTCCGATGATTTCACCGCTTTCCAAATGTGCTGTTTTCACATCTTTGATAACTGACTCCAGCAGTTTCCCCACCACCGACGTTAGGCTAACCGGTCAATCTTCCTGCATCTAGCCTGTCCAATCCCTTTAGGATTTTATACGTTTCGATCAGATTCCCCCTCAGTCTTCTAAATTCCAACGAGTGTAAGCCTACTTCATCCAGTCTTTCATCATATGAAAGTGCTGCCATCCCAGGAATCAATCTGGTGAACCTTCTTTGTACTCCCTCTATGGCAAGGATGTCTTTCCTCTGATTAGGGGACCAAAACTGCACACAGTACTCCAGGTGTGGTCTCACCAAGGCCTTGCACAACTGCAGTAGTACCTCCCTGCTCCTTTACTCGAATTCTCTTGCTATAAATGCCAGCATACCATTCGCCTTTTTCACCGCCTGCTGTACCTGCATGCCCACTTTCAATGACTGGTGTATAATGACACCCAGGTCTCCTTGCACCTCCGCTTTTCCTAATCGGCCACCATTCAGATAATAATCTGTTTTCCTGTTTTTGCCACCAAAGTGGATAACTTCACATTTATCCACATTAAATTGCATCTGCCATGAATTTGCCCACTCACCCAACCTATTCAAGTCACCCTGCATCCTCTTAGCATCCTCCTCACAGCTAACACTGCCACCCAGCTTCGTGTCATCCGGAAACTTGGAGATGCTGCATTTAATTCCCTCATCCAAGTCATTAATATATATTGTAAGCAACTGGCGTCCCAGCATTGAGCCTTGCGGTACCCCACTAGTCACTGCCTGCCATTCTGAAAAAATTCCGTTTATTCCCACTCTTTGCTTCCTGTCTGCCTACCAATTCTCTATCCACATCAATACCTTACCCCCAATACCGTGTGCTTTAAGTTTGCACAACAATCTCCTGTGTGGGACCTTGTCAAAAGCCTTTTGAAAATCCAAATATACCACATCCACTGTTTCTCCGCTATCCACTCTACTAGTTACATCCTTATAAAATTCTATGAGATTCGTCAGACATGATTTACCTTTCACAAATCCATGCTGACTTTGTCAGATCGGAAGTAATTATTTGTGGAAAGTGGAATTAAAATGCTCCCAGGCTGGAATCTCGGAGCATAAATCGGGAATGGATGCGCTCTAAGAAATGCACAACGGAAATGTGGAAGCATCGTAGGCAGCACTTGCGTGGGGTTCTGGATAGGTTTGTCCGATTGAGGTTGGTAGGGTGAAGGAACTATGGCTGCCAAGAAATGTGGAACATCTAGTCAAGAGGCTGATTTAAGGTTTCGGAAGCAAGGCTCAGACAGGACTGTAGAGATTTACACGGTAGTCAAGGACGAACAGAAGAATGGAATTAGGAGAGCTAGAAAGGACGTAGCAGCTAAGATTAAGGGAATGCCCAAGACGTTGTTAATTTATGTGAAAAAGAGAAGGATGACTAGTTTGAAGATAGGAACTGGTCTGGGATAGAAAATTAAACATGCGCTGGGGTCGGGGAAGGTAGGGCAGGTCCTGAATGAAGACTTTACTTCAGTATTTACCAGTGAGCGGGATCGTGACTTTTGTGAGGACAGCGTTAAACGGGCTGATGTGAGACATGACGAGGTTAAGAGCGAGGATGTCCTGGAACTTTTGAAAATCATCAGGTTAGATAAGTGCTCTGGTGTAGTCGCAATATACTTCAGGTCACTGTGGGAAGTGTGGGTTAGAGATTGCTGCACCCTTGGCTTTATCACTGGCCAGAGAAATAGTGTTAGAGCTTTGGAATATGGAAAACATTATTCCTTTGTTTAAAAAAAGTAAATAAACTCTGAAAATTATAGTCTCGTGAGTCTTACCTCTGTATACAAACTATTGGAAAAGGTTCTTCGAGACATTATTTATGAGAATTTGGAGACCTGATTTGAAATAGTCCTTATGGCTTTCAGAGGGCCAGGTCATGTATCATAAGCCGTGTTGTATTTTGTGAGGATATGATAAAGCACATTGATAAAGGTAGAGGCGTTGATCTGGTAAAAATTGATTTTAATAAGGCATTTTATAGTTTTCACCATGAAAGGCTATTTCTGTATCCAGGAAGGTTGTCTGGCATATTCAAAATTGTTTTGTTTTTATCCAGAGAAGGCAGAAGATAATTATGCAGAGTGTTTTCTCCCTAGAGGTTGGTAACCAGTGGTGACGTGCAGGGATCTGTTCTGTGATCCCCTGTTTTTAGTGTTTTCTTCGTAAATAATTTGTTTGAGGAAGTGGAAGGGTGGAATCTGTGGAACCCTCCCCCCCCCCATGCGCCTGACGTCACACATGGGTTCCCCTCAACGGGATCTGCCCTCACGTGCGTGGTGTCTTACGTCACCCACGCGCTGGTAAACTAGAGTTTGGTCGATTTAACGGCTGGGCAGCTAATCACGTGACCAGCACCTCCCCCACCACAGACAACCAACGGTTCAGGAGCTGCGCTATTGCCATTGGTGGGCAGGAATGTCAATCACTGGTTACACCCGAAAGGAGAGGCGGACCAGCGAAGAGAGCGTTACTCCCGCCGAGGCCGTATCTCGTGCCGCCGTCGCCTCCCCATCCGAGCGAAACAAATCCCAGTGTAAATTTCCTGCTTTCTGATTTATTTCCATTTCCCTTCGAGAGAAGTTGGGGCGTTTATGAAGCGTCTACTGCGGCCGGAGTCTGAAGTATCGCTGAGAGATAGGAGGAGACCGCTTGGCCCGTCGGTTTGATGCCAGTTCCCCGGGGTGGGAGGGGGATTTTATTGAAAGGATGAAGATGGTGAGAGAGGGGGCGGACAGGATGTTTGTCCCGGTGGGGAAAGGAGGGTCTCGTCTGTGGAAATGTCTGAACCCACGGTGGTGTCGAACAGGGGGATTCACCCCATTGTGGGGCAAAACCGACAGACTGTTGCCCTGCAAGCGGGGCCAATGGTCCGGGCAAAGTGACAATTATCTGTGCTTTGAACATAGAACATAGACTAGTACAGCACATTACAGGTCCTTCGACCCATAATGTTGTGCCGACCCTCAAACCCTGCCTCCCATATAATGCCACACCTTAAATTCCTCCATATACCTCTCTTGTAGTCTCTTAAACTTCACTAGTGTATCTGCCTCTACCACTGACTCAGGCAGTGTATTCCACGCATCAACCACTCTCTGAGTAAAAAAAAACTTCCTCTAATATCCCCCTTGAGCTTCCCACCCCTTACCTTAAAGCCATGTATTGAGCAGTGGTGCCCTGGGGAAGAGGCGCTGGCTATCCACTCTACCTATTCCTCTTATTATCTTGTACACCTCTATCATGTCTCCTCTCATCTTCCTTCTCTCCAAAGAGTAAAGCCCTAGCTCCCTTAATCTCTGATCATAATACATACTCTCTAAACCAGGCAGCATTCTGGTAAATTTCCAATGCTTCCACATCCTTCCTATAATGAGGCGACCAGAAATGGACACAGTACTCCAAGTGTGGCCTAACCAGAGTTTTATACATCGTGACTCTTAAACTCTATCCTTTGTTGAGATTGTACCTCGAACATGGTGTAAAATCCCTCTCCCTATACTAACACGGGTTACACAGACCAAAGAACAAACTGCCGGAGGAACTCAGTGGGTCGGGCAGCATCTGTGGAGGGAAATGGACCGTCGAAATTTCGGGCCGAGACCCTCCCTCTGGACTGAGAGTGGACGGGAAATAGTCACAGAAAAGAGGTTAGGGTTGGGATGGGGCAAGAGCTGGGGTGTGAGAGGTGGATCCAGGTGAGGGAGAGGTGGGAAGGTGGAAATAGTGACGGAGTGGAAGGTGAGTGGCTGGGGCAACACGGGGCTACAGCAGATGGAAAGTAATTCCATAGAGGATTACTAAAGAGGTTAGAAAGTATTTGTTATACAGAGTGCAATGAAGATTCACCAGACTGATCCCTGGAGTGGTGGGGTCATCATATGAAGAAAGATCAAACGCGATAACCTTTTCATTTAGAGAATCGAGGACTGAGAGATGAACACATTGAAATGCACAACATCATTACCAGTTGAACCAGGGATCCCTGTCTCTGAAAAAGGGGGTGGACTGTCCGGGACTGAGATGAGGGGAAATGTCTCCACTCTGAGGGTGGAGAATGCCTGTAAATCCCCACCACAGAGGGCGGTGAAGACTCAGCGATCGTCCTCACATAAAACAGAAGCCCGCAGATGTGTGGAGACCGAAGGGATCGAGGAAATATGGATCGGACAGAAACATGTGACTGAGAGGGGAGAGCAGCCGCCATATTGTTGATGGGTAGAGCGGCTGAATGGCCAATTCCTTCTGTTTCTCACTTGATGTTTCAGTGTTCCTGTCCAGTGAGGCCGGAGGAATGTGAATAGAAATTAGAAACATGGAAAAACTACAGCAGAATAGAGGCCCTTCGTCCCACAAAGTTGTGCCAAACATGTCCTTACCTTAGAAATTACCTAGGGTTACCCCTAGCCCTCTATTTCTCTGAGCACCATGTCCATGTTCAGGAGTCTCTTAAAGGACCCTACCGTATCCGCCTCCACCACCATTGTCGGCGGCCTATTCCACGCAACTCACCACTCTCTGAGTAAAAAAAACTTACCCCTGACATCTCTTCTATACCTACTCCCCAGCACCTTAAACCTGTGTCCTCTTGTTGCGGCCATTTCAGCCGTGGGAAAAAGTCTCTGACTATCCACACGATCAATGCCTCTCATCATCTAATACACCTCTATCAGGTCACCTCTCATCCTCTGTCGCTCCAAGCAGAAAAGGCTGAGTTCACTCAACCTATTCTCAGAAGGCATGCTCCCCAATCCAGGAAACATCCTTGTAAGTCTCCTCTGCACTCGTTCTATCGTTTCCACATCCTTCCTGTAGCGAGGCGACCAGAAATGAGCACAGTACTTCAAGTGGGGTATGACCAGAGTCCTATATAGCTGCAACATTACCCTTTGGTTTTTAAATTCAATCCCACGGTTGATTAAGGCCAATGCACCGTATGCCTTCTTACCAGAGTCAACCTGCGTAACAGCTTTGAGTGTCCTATGGACTCGGACCCCAAGGTTCTCTTGGCGGAGAATCTCACCTGGTCCCTCAACACCAGCTCCATAGCAAAGGAAGCCCAGCAGCTTCTTTACTTTCTTCGAAGGCCGAGGAAAGTCCATCTCCCACCCCCCATCCTCATCACATTCTACAGAGGTTGTATCGAGAGCATCCTGGGCAGCTGCATCACTGCCTGGTTCGGGAATTGCACCATCTCGGATTGCAAGACCCTGCAACGGATAATGAGGTCAGCTGAGATCATCGGGGTCTGTCTTCCCGCCGTTAGAGACATTTACACCACACGCTGCACGCGTAAAGCCAACAGCATTATGAAGGACCCCATGCACCCCTCATACAAACTCTTCTCCTTCCTGCCATCTGGCAAAAGTCACCGAAGTTTTCGAGCTGTCACGACCAGATTATGTAACAGTTTCTTCCCCCAAGTCATCAGACTCCTCAATACCCAGAGCCTGGACTGACACCAACCTATTGCCCTCTTCTGTGCATATTGTCTTATTTATTATTTATTGTAATGCCTGCACTGTTTAGTACACTTTATGCACTCCTGGGTGGATCTGTGGTCTCATGTAATTTTGTGTTGTATTTTACGTAGTTCAGTGTAATTTTTCTGTTGTTCATATAGCACCATGGTCCTAAAAAAACGTTGTCTCGTTTTCTCCATCTTAGTTTGGGTGTTGTGTAATAACCCTGATCTTACGATGAAGGTTCATGTAAAGGAACCATTAGAAGGCGGTTATCATAATATGATTGAATTCCTACTGCCATTTGTGAGGGAGAAGCATAGGTCACATGTGTAGTATCGCAATGGAACAAAGGGAATTGCAGAGGCATGCCAGAGGTGATTCCCCAGGTGGATTGGAAAAGGATACTGGTGGGTATGACGTCAGAGCAGCAATGGCTGACGTTTCTGGGAATATTTCATAATGTACAGGATAGATATGTCCTGCAGAAGTAGTTTTCAAACAGCGGGGTTAGGCTACCGTGGCTGACAAAGGAAGTTAAGGACTATATAATTGGAGAGCAAAATGGACAGGAAAGTAATGGAGGGTTATGGGCTGAGTGCAGGTCGGTGGGACTAGGTGAGATTAAGCGTTCGGCATGGACTAAAAGGGCCGAGATGGCCTGCTTCCGTGCTGTAATTGTTATATGGTTATAATAGCCAAGAAAAGTGCTTATAAGGTAGCAAAAGTGAGTAGAAAGTTAGATAATTGGGTAACTTTTAAAGTCCAACAACTGACAACTAAAAAATAGCTTTCTGAAGGGGAAAGGTGAAATATGAGAGCAAACTAGACAATAATAAAAACCATCATAATAATGCAAAAGGGAGGCAAGAGTTTATACTTGACCACTGGAAAATGATGCTCATGTGGTAGAACTGGGCAAGAGATGGTAGATGAACTTGATAGGTACTTTGTGTCCGTCTTCTCTGTGGAAGATAATAACAGTGTGTCAGAGATGCGTGAGTGTCAAGAAGCAGGAGTGAGTGTCATTGCTATCACAAAGAAAAACGTGCTAGGTTCCCAGGTTCTTAAAGTGGATAAGTCACCTGGACCAGATGGACTACATCCCAGAGTCCTGAGAGAGTTTGCTGACCTGTCAAGAATCACTTGATTCTGGCATTGTCCCGGAGGACAGGAAGGCTGCAAATGTCACTCCACTCGTTGAGAAGGGAGGAAGGCAAAAGAAAGCAAATTACATACAGTCTAGTTAGCATAAACTCAGTGGCTGGGAAAGCGTTTGAGTCTATTATAACAGATGAGATTTTGGGGTTCTAGGAGACTAATGATAAAATAAGTCAAAGTCAGCATAGCTTCTGTACAGGGAAATCTTGCCTGACAAATCTGTTAAGAGTTCTTCAAGGAAATCATAGCAGAATGGACAAATGAGAAGCAGTGGATATCATTTACTTGGATTTTCAGAAGGCATCTGATAAGGTGTCACACATGAGACTGCTAAACATGATAAAAATCAGGAGAGATACTAGCATGGATAGAGGAATGTCTGGCAGCTAAGAGGCAGTGAGTGGGAATAAAAGGAGCCTTTTCTGGTTGGCTAGCAGTGACTAGTGGTCTTCAGGGGTGAGTATTCTGTCCGCTACTTTTCAAATTATTTGGCAAAGATTTGGATAATTGAATTGATGGCTTTGAGGCAAGGTTTGAGGATGATACAAAGATTGGTGGAGGCCTTGGTAGTGCTGAGGAAGAAATGCGATTGCAGCAGGACACAGGGAAATCTGAAAATGGGCAAAAAAGTAGCAGATGGAATACAATATTGGGAAATGTACGATAACGCATTTTGGCAAAAGGAAAAATAGTGAACTATTATCTGATTGGGGAGAAGGTTCAAACAACAGAAGTACAGAAGGAAATATGGGTCCTCGGGCAAGACTCCCAGAAGGTTAATTTACAGGTTGAGCCTGTGGTAAAGAAGGTAAATGCAATGCTGTCATTTATTTAAAGTGAAGTGGAATATATACGCAAGGAGATAATGCTCATACTTTATAAGACACAGCTTAGGCTGCACTTAGAGTAGTTGGGACCTATATCTCAGAAAACGTGTGTTGTCATTGGAGAGAGTCCAGAGGATATTCAAGAATGTGGAAGCATTGGAAAGGGTACAGAGGAGATTTACCAGGGTGCTGCCTGGTTTAGAGTATGGATTATGATCAGGGATTAAGGGAGCTAGGGCTTTACTCTTTGGGGAGAAAGAGGATGAGAGGAGACATGATAGAGGTGTACAAGATAGTAAGAGTGGATAGCAAGCGCCTCTTCCCCAGGGCACCACTGCTCAATACAAGAGAATATGGATTTAAGATAAGGGGTGGGAAGTTCAAGGGGGATATTAGAGGAAGGTTTTTTACTCAGTGGTTGGTGTGTGGAATGCACTGCCTGAGCCAGTGGTGGAGGCAGATACACTAGCGAAATTTAAGAGACTACTAGACAGGTATATGGAGGAATTTAAGGTGGGGGGATTATATGGGAGACAGGGTTTGAGGGTCGGTACAACATTGTGGGCCGAAGGGCCTGTACTGTGCTGTACTATCTTATGTTCTATGAAACTGGGAGAGTGGGAGTAGTGAAGGAAAAAAGTTCTTAGGATATAATTTCCTTACCGATTCTCAAACGATCATTGCTAATGCCTCCACATCTCTTCAGCCACCTCTTTCAGATCCCTGGTGTGAACAGCATCTGGTCCAGGTGACCTATTTACCTTCAGACCATCTCTGTTTCCCAAGAACCTTCTCTTGAGTAACTTAACTTTACACATTCTGACCACTGATATCTGGGAATTGCATAGTCCTGTCAGTGTTTTCGACAGTTAAGAGTGATGTACAATACTTATTCAGATCATCTGCCATCACCTTGCACCCCCACCCCATTACTACCTCTCCAGCATCATTTTTCAGTGGTCCGATATCCAGTTCCGCCTCTCTTTTACACTATATGTACCTGAAGAAAAATTTGGTGCCCTCTTTAATATTACTGGCTAGCTCACCTATGTATTCCATTTTATCCTTCTTAATTGTTGTAGTTGCATTCTGTTGGTTTTTAAAAGCTTCCCAATCCTCTAACTTCCAAGTAATTTCTGCTCTATGCCCTCTCTTTGGTTTTTATGTTGTCTTTGGTTTCTCTTATCAGCCATGGTTTTGTCACCTTACCTTTAGAATACTTATTCCTCTTTGTGATGTGTATATCCTGTGCCTTCCGAATTGCTTCCAGAAATTCCAGCCATTGCTGCTCTGTTTTCATTCCTGCCCGTATTCTTTTAAAGTTATTTTTGACCAAATATGCTGTCATATGGTGGGGGGAGGGCACGCTGGGAGTGGACGCAAATGCAAGACACAGACACTGAAATGCTAGGAACTGGACTAGACTAGGCCTCGGGATGGGACAGGACACAGACTAGGAGCTGGGACAGGAACACAGACTTGGGCTTGGACTTTGGCTAGGAAAGCGGGTCCAGGACAAGGAACTGGGAACTGGGAGCCTGGGCATGGAATCCGAGCCAGAGACTGGACCAGGACCCAGAATCTGGGTGTAGACTCGGGCTCGGTCCGCGGAACTAGGCTAGGACATGATGTGGTTACAGGACTGGATGTGGCTTGGGTTCGGATTCTGAGCCAGAGACTGGGCAAGGACCCAGAACCTGGGTCTTGACTCTGGTTCGGTCTCCGGAGCTAGGCAAAGACATGACGTGGTCCTGGGAGACAGGAACCTCGGAGTCTTGGACGAGGACTGGACGCTCGGAGCCTTGGTCTAGAGCATGGGAATATGGAACCTTGGACTTGAGAGAGACAGGAACACAGGGACATGAAACACAGAGCCGGGACCCCTCTTTGGGAACAGGACATAGGGCCGGGACTCATACACAGAATGATGAACACAACGAGATGGTTCCCAACACAAGATAGCGGCAACCAGTCAGACCTACCTAGCGAAGGCATGGACACAGAGATGGTTCTCAACACAAGGTAGCAGCAAATGACTAGACCTACCTAGCAAAGGCGTGGACACAGAGGCGGTTCCCTACAACGATAGACAGTTTCTTATCTTGACACAGCAAGGCTCTGGTCTCGCTCCAGCGGTAGAACTTCACAGTGAAACAGGCAAGGCTTCAGAGGGAAGGGAAAGGGAAGGGAAGGGAACTGTCCAGCCTTGGTAATGGCAAAGATGGCCTGGCTTACCCAACGGAGGCAGGGACAGGAAGGGACAGATCCAACCGCAGGGTAACGGCAAAGACGGCCTGACTTACCCCTCCGAGGCGAGGACGGGATACTGACGAGACAAACCAGCACCTACACTGGAACCCAGGGCCACTTATATTCCCAGCCCCAAGACAATCATCAGGTGCCTATGATTAAGCCTAACTGAAACAAGGGACAGCTGGAAGACCCGGAGTCCGGAGTCCATGGACCTTACCGTGAAATGGAACGCAGACATCACGGACTGGACCATGACACATGCCTCTTTAATTCTCTTTATTCCACATCTAACTTTAGCTTCTCCTTCTTTAATGTCAGGGTGAATTTGATCCTATTAAGATCACTTGCCTCTAAGAGTTATTTGAACTGAAGTGACCTAATATATTCCGGATCATTACAATACCCAATCTAGAATAGCTGATCTAAAAAAGCATCTTGTAGGCATTCTAGGAATTCCTCCTCTTGAGAACAACACCATCCTAATTTTCCTAATCACCTGCATGACAATCCCCCATGACTATTGTAACATTGCCCTTTTGGCACGCATTTTCTATCTCCCACTGTAATTTGTGGACCACATACTTACTGCTGTTTGGGGCCTGTATACAATTCCCATCAGGGATGTCAGGAAGCATCTATGGATGGGATTCAGCATTTTGGGCCAAGTTTCTTTGGGAAATCAACAAGCAAAGACAATAGAAGGTAGTGCAAAATCGGGAAAACCTTTGACAAAATTTAGTTCAAGGCTGAAAAAAAACCTGCCAAACAGAGCCCAATAGTTAACAAATACAACAAAGGCAATAAACACTTTCATCAATCCCAACACTGACTTTTTTAATGAAAATATCTTGGTCCCATTTCAATCAGTAAAATTTACAAAGATAAATAAGAACTGAAATGACAACTTTTGAAAAGTCTATTTATACTCAGATCAACATAAGATGAACACTACCATGGACAGAAGGAGGAAGAGGAATAACAAATGAAAAAAAAATCACACAACAGTCAGATAAAACTTCTGTAATCTTCTCGTAAGCCTCAGGCTCGCTCAGCTCGCTTTCGCCTAGGGGAGCTGTATTCGGCCCTACCAAACTTGGTAATCAAGTTTGTGTGGATGCTGTGTGATATACCCCACCATGCCAAATAACAGAGAGTACACCATATGCGATTAAATGATTACACTCTATAAGTACTTCTTGGTGATGGGTTAGTAGAAACAAATACAATAAAGGCACCAAGTCAGAAACTCCATCAGTTCTGTGCACAAATAATTCTTCGGAGCTCACGAATCAGGTATCCTTTCCTCCAGTCGATGTCCTGCGAACTCCGTCGACCCTCGAATAGGACTACCCTTGGTGGTCGACCAAAGCGCTCCACACAAGTCTGTCCTCGTCTCCTCTCCTCGCCGAAGACCCTGGGCCTCGTACTCCCACTCGGGGTCCATTCAGTCGCCCAGCTTACAGCATCTCTCAGCTTAACTATACGGATATAATATTACAGGATAAACAAACAGGAACAACTCCCTCAATGAAGAGAACCATTCTCAACAAACACATGTGCCCTGACCAGTGGAGCACCTCACCACAGGCATTGTTTGCGTCGTCAGTCAGACGACCGAATTATTTTCCCTCTCAACCAGCTTCCAAATGTTGCTACTCTGTCATTTTTGCCACGCCCCGCTGCTGATTCCCATCTCCTCATCATACGTTCTGACTCCGACCATCGTCCAGATCCCAAACCCTGCCCTGTGCAGACCCGCCTCTGGTTTCTGACCCTGCTCCATTGAATATCCAACTAATGGCTTCCCATTCTGCTTTCAGTCTTTAGAGAACAGTGGTGTTTTCTAACAACCTTTTAGAAGCAGGGAAAATGACCCATAATGTGGAAATGAGTTGTGATTAAGGAGGATAACTACCAATGTCATTCCCAATGTCAGAGATTAGAGGGGTGAAGAACATCTCAGACAGAACTGCAGTCAGCTCAACTTCTTCAGTCTGCAGAAAATTCAAGGGAAACCTCTTCACCCACAGAGTGATGACTTTTTGGAACCCATCACCATAGGGAGAGCGAGAGATGAACAACAGGGGAGATTTAAAAGGACCTTCTTGGAACAGAATCACTGGCCGGGTCCAGCAGGCCTGAGTACACTAGTTGTGTTATAAATTCACTAAGTACCAAAGACAGAGTTTAAAACAGAGCTGATTCATTTGTCACAGATACAGAACCTTAGAACCATAGAATACTACAGCACAGTAGAGGCACTTCACACCTCGATGTTGTGCCAACCCATATAATCCCAAAAAAAAGTACTAAACCCACACTGTCCCGTAACCCTCTATTTTTCTTTCATCCATGTGCCTGTCCAAGAGGCTCTTAAATACCCCTAATGTTTTAGCCTCCACCATCACCCCTGGCAAGTCATTCCAGGCACCCACAATCCTCTGTGTCAAAAACTTACCCCTGATGTCTCCCCTAAACTTCCCTCCCTTAACTTTGTACATATGCCCTCTGGTGTGTGCAATTCGTGTTCTGGGAAATAGGTACTGACTATCTAACCTATTTATGCCTCACATAATCTTGTAGACCTCTATCAAGTCCCCTCTCATTCTTCTACACTCCAAAGAGAAAAGCCCCACCTCTGCTAACCTTGTCTCATAAGACTTGTTTCCATCCAGGAAACATACTGGTAAATCTCCTCTGCACCCTTTCCATAGCTTCTACATCCTTCCTATAATGAGGTGACCAGAACTGAACACAATACCCTAAGTGTGGTCTCACCAGAGATTTGTAGAGTTGCAACATGACCTCTCTACTCTTGAACTCAATCCTCCTATTAATGAAGCCTAGCATCCCATAGGACTTCTTAACTACCCTATCAACCTGTGCAGCGACCTTGAGGGATGTCTGGATTTGAACGCCAAGGTCCCTCTGTTCATCCGCACTCTTAAGTAACCGACCATTAACCCTGTATTTAGCGTTCTGGGTTATCCTTCCAAAATGCATCACCTCACACTTACCCGGATTGAACTCCATCTGCCACTTTTCTGCCCAACTCTGCATCCTGTCTATATCCTCTTGTAACCTTCGACAACCTATAGCTCCATCCACAACTCCTCCAATCTTCGTGTCATCCACAAACTTAAACACCCATCCTTCCACCTCTTCATCCAGGTCAATTATAAAAATCACAAATGGCAGGGGTCCCAGGACAGATCCCTGCGGCACTCCAATAGTCACCGACCTCCAGACAGAATACATTCCTTCCACTACTACCCTCTGCTTTCTTCCTTTAAGCCAATTTTTTATCCAAATAGCCAAGGTTGCACTGATCTCATGCCTTTTGACTTTCTGGATGAGTCTCTCATGAGGGACCTTGTCAAATTCCTTGCTAAAATCCATGTAGACCACATCTACCGCCCTACCCTCATCAATTTCTTTTGTTACCTCTTCAAAAAATTCAACTAGGGTCGTGAAGCACTACCTTCCCTTCACAAAGCCATATCGACTATCCTTGAGTAAACTGTACTTCTCCAAATGCTCGTAGATCCTATCCTTAAGAATCCTTTCCAATAGTTTGCAGACCACCGATGTAAGACTCACCGGTCTATAGTTCCCAGGATTCTCCCTATTACCTTTTATAAACAAGGGGATTACATTTGCCATTCTCTAATCCTGCGGCACCTCCCCTGCAGCCAAAGAGGATTCAAAGATCATAGCCACTGCTCCAGCGATCTCTTCTCTCACTTCCCACAGCAACCTGGGGTATATCACGTCCGGCTGTGGGGAATTAATCAGTCTTGATGTTTTTAAGAAGATCCAACACTTCTTCTTCCTTAATCTCCACATTGTCCAGCACACAGGCATGTCCTATTTCGACCTCACCCTGATCAAGGTCCTTTTCACTCGTGAATACTGAAGCAAAGTATTCACTTAGGACCTCCGCAACCTCCTCCGCCTCCAGGCACATGTTGCCTTCTTTATCCTTTACCAGCCCCACCTTCATTTTTGTCATCCTCTGTTCTTCACATACGCATAGAACACTTGGGGTTCTCCTTAGTCCTACATGCCAAGGCCTTCTGATGCCCCCTTCGAGCTCTCCTTAAGTCATTTCCTAAGTTCCTTTCTGGCTACCCTATATATCTCAGGAGCCCCTCCTGCTTCCTGCTTCTTATATCTAACATATGCTTCCTTCTTCCTCTTGACAAATTGCCTCGCGTGTTTCGTCAGCCACGGTTCCCTTTTCCTACCATATTTTTCCTTGCCTCAGTGGGACAAACCTATCCTGAACCCAGTACAAGTGTTCCCTAAACTTCCTCCACATTACTTCTGTGCTTTCACCCTTGAACATCTGTTTCCAATTTACTCTCGCTAGTTCCTGCCTCATCCCTTCATAGTTAGCCCTTCCCCAGTTAATCACGTTCCCATTTTGTCTGTTTTTATCCTTTTTCATAGCTGTGCTGAAGCTAAGGGAGTTGTGGTCACTCTCACCAAAATGCTCCCCCACCAAGAGGTCTGCTACCTGACCAGGTTCATTACCCAGAACTAGATCCAGTACGGCCTCTCCTCTCGTCGGCCGGTCCACATACTGTGTCAGGAATCCTTCTTGAACACACCTGACAGATTCAGCCCCATCTATACCCCTTGCAGTCAGGAGGTGCCAATCAATATGAGGGAAGTTGAAATCACCCATAACTACAACCCTGTATTTCCTGCACCATTCTAAAATCTGCCTGCTTATCTGCTCCTACGTGTCCCGAGGGCTATTTGGGGACCTATAGACTACTCCCAGCACAGTGATTGATCGCTTCCTATTTCTGACTTCCACCCACACCAACTCAGTGGACACTCCCTCTGCAGCATCCTCCCTTTCTGTAGCCATGATACTATCCCTGACCAGTAATGCTACTCCCTCCCTCTCCTTTTCTACCTCCCATTCTATTCCTTTTAAAACACTTAAACTCCAGTACCTGCATCAGCAAATCCTGCCCTTCCTCCAGCCAAGTTTCAGTAACGGCCACAACGTCGTAGTTCCACGTACTGATCCATAGTCTATGTTCACCCCTTTATTCTAATACACCTAGGGTTGAAATAGACACATTTCAACCCCTCTAACTGGCTACATTTATGTTTTGTCCCCTGCCTGTCCTTCCTCCCCAACTCAGAACACACAGCATCATGCCCTTGTCCTTCTGCCCTAATCTCTGCACTCACATTCTGATTCCCACCCCCCTGCCAAACTAGTTTAAACCCTCCCCAACTGCTCTAGCAAACCTGTCTGCCAGGATACTAGTCCCTTTCTAGTTCAGGTGCAGCCCATCCTTTTAGTACAGGTCAGACCTTCCCCAGAAGAGATCCCAATGATCCAGAAATCTGAACCCCTGCCGCTTTCACCAACTCTTCAGCCACGCATTCAACTGCCATGACTTCCTGTTCCTACCCTCTCTGTCTCGTGACACAGGCAGCAATCTCAAGATTACCACCCTTGAGGTCCTGCTTTTTAACATCTTTCCTAACTCCCTATATTCCTTCTTCAGGACTCATCCCTACACCTATCTATGTCATTGCCCCCCACGTGGACCACAACATCCGGCTGCTCACTCTCTCTCCTGAGAATACCGAGAACTCGATCTGAGATATCGCAGACCCTGGCACCAGGGAGGCAACAGACCATCCAGGATTCTCGATCTTTCCCACAGAACCTCTTATCTGTCACCCTAACTATTGAATCCCCTATCACTACTGCTCTCCTCTTTTCACTCCTTCCTTTCTGAGCTGAGGATCCAGTCTCGGTGCCAGAGGCGTGACCACTACAACTTGTCTCTGGTAGGTCACCCCCACCAACAGTATCCGAAACAGTATACTTATTATTGATGGGAATGGCCACAGGGGTGTTCTGCTCTTTCTGTCTATTCCCCTTCCCTCTCCTGAGAGTCACCCAGTTACCTGCCTCCTGAGCTTTAGGGGTGATTGTCTCCCTGAAACTCTGATCTATTTCTGCCTCTGCTTCACCAATGATCGGAAGTTCATCCAGCTCCAGCTCCAGTTCCCCAACTCGGTTTGTCTGGAGCTGCAGCTGGATGCACCTCTTGCAGATGTAGTTATCAGGGACAATTGTGCTCTCCCTGACTTCCCACACCCTACAATCGGAGCACTGGACTGCCCTATCTACGGCCTCCATTACCAACACTGTGTTGCCGCGTGGTCAAGTGGTTAAGGCGTTTGTCTAGTGATTTGAAGGTCGCTAGCTTGAGCCTTGGCTGAGGCAGCATGTGTGTCCTTGAGCAAGGCACTTAACCACACACTGCTCTGCGACGACACCGGTGCCAAGCTGTATCGGCCCTACTGCTCTTCTCTTGGACAACATCAGTGGTGTGGAGAGGGGAGACTTGCAGCATGGGCAACTGCTGGTCTTCCATACAACCTTGCCAGGCCTGTGCCCTGCAAACCTCCCAAGGCATAAATCCATGGTCTCATGAGACTAACGGATGCTAAAAAAGAAATTACCAACACCTAAGTTAATATAATTAATTAAAGAAACTTACCCCGCCTTACCTTATTGGCAGCAAGCTCGTCCTCCGCCTTTGCTCGCCGAAACCTCCTGAGCCAAAGCCTCAAAGCTCCACTCCTTCACTGGCCGCTCTCCACTCCAGTCCATATTAAACTCCAGCCAGTCCCATTAAAGGTGAATATGCAGCAGAAGAAACTCCTCCCATGCCCAGTGACCAGGGTGCAGAACTGGGTGCGGTGAGCAGCAGCAATAATTTCAGAGTTCAGCACCGACAGTCACTCTCATAATCGCATTCATCAAATGTGATAAGACAAATATCCAGCATACAGCTTACTGAAACTTTCTCCCCAGTGTGAACCTGGTACTGTGTCACAAGTATAACATGCTGTAAGGTTTCACTGCTAATGTAATGGCCTCTCTACTATGTTTCACTGCTGAGGGAATGGTTTTTCTGTAGCAGCAATGTTTAGGTTATGACTGGAGATAACAGGGTTTTGGAGTGCGGTGCTATCCAATAGAGAAATGTTCTTCCTTGTGTGTCTGGAAGAGAGATTTTCGTGGTCTTTTGCCGGGGAGAGAAGACACGAATGGAGAAAGTGGACCCTTTCTCTTTTTTTTTGTTTTCTTTACTAACCCTATAGTCAAAATAAGAATTATAAAGCTCAATCGTTTAATCACATATAGTGTACTGTTTGTTATTTCAGGGTATTAATTTGTAAAAGGGGACACATCAAGCAGCAACCACCCAAACGAGATTTCTTAAGCTTGGCCGGGCTGGGGGGCTATCACCCCCTATATTAAGCTGACAGCCGAAGCGAGAGTTACATAAGGTTAGATGACTGAGTGAATCGCTTCCCACATTCTGAGCAGGTGAATGGCCTCTCCCCAGTGTGAACTCAATGATGCATTTGGTTGATTTGGTGAAGAGAATCTCTTCCCAAAGTCTGAGCAGCTGATCGGCCTCTACCCAGTGTAAACAACACTGGAGTCTCTGTAGATGAGATGACTCAGTGAATCCCACACACTGAGCAGGTGAACGACCCAGTATGAACAGACAGGTGTGCCAGTAGGTCAGATGACCGAGTGAATCCCTTCCCGCAGTCTGAGCAGGTGAACGGCCGTTCCCCACTGTGAACTTGCTGTTGAGCCATGAGGGTGGATGACTCAGTGAATCCCTTCCCACAGTCTGAGCAGGTGAACGGCCTCTCTCCAGTGTGAACTCTCTGATGTACCTTCAGTTTACATGACTGAGTGAATCCCTTCCCACAGTCTGAGCAGGTGAACGGCCTCTTTCCAGTGTGAACTCTCTGATGTACCTTCAGTTCAGATGACTGTGTGAATCCCTTCCCACACACTGAACAGGTGAACGGCCTCTCTCCACTGTGAACTCGCTGGTGTACCTTCAGTTCAGATGACTGAGTGAATCCCTTCCCGCAGTTTGAGCAGGTGAACGGCCGCTCCCCACTGTGAACTTGCTGGTGAGCCATGAGGATGGATGATCGAGTGAATCCCTTCCCACAGTCTGAGCAGGTGAACGGCCCCTCCACAGTGTGAACTGACTGGTGTGCCAATAGGGTGGATGACTGAGTGAATCCCTTCCCACACACTGAGCAGGTGAACGGCCTCTCTCCAGTGTGAACTCGCTGGTGTACCTTCAGTTCAGATGAGTAAGTGAATCCCTTCCCACAGTCTGAGCAGGTGAATGGCCTCTCCCCAGTGTGAACAGACTAGTGTGCTTGTAGGTTGGATGATCAAGTGAATCCCTTCCCACAGACTGAGCAGGTGAACGGCCACTCCCTGGTGTGAATTCGTTGATGTACCTTCAGTCGTGATGAGTAAGTGAATCCCTTCCTGCAGTCTGAGCAGGTGAACGGCCACTCTCCAGTGTGAACTTCCTGGTGAGCCATTAGGTCAGATGACTGATTGAATCCTTCCCCACAAATTCAACAGATGACCAGCCTCTGCCCAGAGAGAACTGATTTGTGTGTCCACAGGTGGGATGACCAACTGAATGCCTTCTCACCCACAGAACAGATGAATGGCCTTGCCCAGCGTGAATTTGCTGATGTACCTTCAATTGAAATGACTGACTCAATCTATTCCCACTGTCTGAGCAGGTGACAGGCATGCCAGTTGGTCAAATGACTGAGTGAATCCCTCCCCACAGTCTGAGCAGGAAGGATGATCGAGTGAATCCCTTGCTCCTCTTCTTAAATATCTGGACAGAGACAGCAAAACTGGCGTGTTGTGTTCGAGATTTCCATAGACAAATTCCTTGTCATTTTTAACCTGTAAAAGGATTTACAAAATACATCAATGGGTGACGGTCTACATTTCAGATGAAATCACTTGAGTTATCAAGGTGTGATCTGGCATCACGCTGTTACAGTGAAGTCAACCCAAGTTAGAGAGAGAAATCATCTTCTAACTGGGCACAGTGCTGGTATCTGGAATGACCAACAAATTCACTGATGCTCTTCCCATCTCTATAAGAATGGGGCATTCCTGCCATCTCCAATCTGGGACCTGGCTCAGTTTGACTCTCTTCATTGGTTTTATTCCCTGTTCCCACTGAGCTGCATGGGTTCCTGGCCACACAGTAACTGAAACACTCTCACACAAATAGCCGGCAGTGTATTCCACGCACCCACCACTCTGTGTAAAAAAACTTACTCCTGACATCCCCTCGGTATCTATGTCCAAGCAACTTAAAACTGTGCCCCCTCATGTTAGCTATTTCAGTCCTGGGAAAAAACATTTGGCTATCCACACAATCAATACCTCTCATCATCTTATACATCTAAAAAAGGCTCTAAACATAAACAAGATAATTACACATTGCTCTGAGGATTTGTTCAAAGTCTACAAAATTATGAGGGTATATATAGGGCAAATGCAAGCAGCTTTTTCCACTGAGGTTGGGTGGGATGACAACCAGGGGTCATGTGTAAATGGGGAAGGTGAAAATTTAACGGGAACATGTGGAAAAGCTCTTTACTGAAATGGTCGTGAGAGTGTGGAATGAGATGTCAACACAAGTGGTGAATATGAGCTCGGTTTCACCATTTTAAAGAAATTTGGATAGGAGCCTGGATGGTAGGGATATGGAAGGTGATGGTCCCAGTGCAGGTAGTTGCATTAGACAGCTTAAATGTTTTTTCAGCATTGACTAGATCGGCCAGATAGCCTGCTTCCTTACTGAACTTCTCCATGTTTCTATGACAGAGAAGCTGGTCAAATTTGTTTGGAAGGGAAATGGTAGGAGTGATAATGAAGCAGCAATGACTGGAGTTTCTGGGAGCAATTTAGGAGCTGAGTGATCGATACATCCCAAAGAAGTGGAAGCATTGGAAAGGCAGGAGGACACAACCGTGGCTGAAATGAGAAGCCAAAGCCAACAAAAAAGCCAAAGAAAGGCAAACAAAAGAGCAAAAGTTATTGGGAAGCTTTTAGAAACCAACAGAAGACATCTGAAAAGAAAGTCAGATGAACTCAGGACTTGGAATTATCATATTGTAGTCATTAATGAGTCTTAGTAGCACCCAGCAGTCTGAGGCATTTAGAGGAACAAAATAGCCGGGGCCTCAAGATCTCTTGAAAACCTTGTTTCCCTGCACCAGTTACCTTTCAACTTTTATTTTGACAGGCACATACAAACTCTACACCCTCAAAATTTCACTTCTGGAAGCTTCCCACTTAGCAAGAACTCATTTGGCAGAAAACAGCCTGTCCCAAACACACACTTGTCAGATTCTTTCTAACACCATCAAAATTGACCTTTTCCCAGTTTAGAATCCGAACCCGTGGTAAAGACCTCTCTTTTTCCATATTTACTTTCAACCTCATGGCATTATGATCACTAATTTCTGTCACCAGCCCTGGATCATTTCCTAATAGCTTATTGCACACTTCTACGTCAGGAATTCTACGTACTGATTAAGGGCACATTTGACAAACTCTACCCCATCTTGTCCTTTTACAGTATGGGAGTTCCAGTCAATATATGGAAAGTTAAAATCACTTGCTGAATCAACATTTGTTTCTTTGCATGGTCTGCGATCTCTCACCAAATTTGTTCCTCTAAATTCGTCAGACTGTTGGGTGCAACCAAGTCCCAAAAATGGCTACAGTATCATAATTTCCTGTCCTGAGCTCATTTGGCTTTCCTACGATGCTTCTTGCATTGTGATAGACACAGCTCAGCACATCCATCGCACTATGCTCAACCATTTGATTGCTGACTCTATCTGAGGTCTGAACAACATCTGACTGGTGTCAAGAAAACAAACTCCCCCTCATTGTCACAAAAACAAAGGAGCTGATTGTGGACTACAGGAAGAATGGAGACAGGCTAACCCCTATTGACATCAATGGATCTGAGGTTGAGAGGTGAACAGCTCAAAGTTCCTCGGCACAAACATCACCAAGGATCTCACATGGTCTGTACATACCGGCTGTGAGCACAACAGCACCTCTTTCACCTCAGATGGTTGAAGAGCTTTGGGATGGGGTCCAAAATTCTAAGGACTTTCTAGTGTGCAGATAAATCTTGTACCGTGCATTTTTTTTACCCAGTGACAACATGCGCACAGTGAATTTTATATAGAGAGGTATTCATTTTAACAGCTAGCAAATCACTGTCGATAAGAACTTTGATCTCCTCTGGGTTCCATCAAGTTCATCTGCACTCTCACACAACCCATGTAGCAGGCATGTAATGGGTAATGAAGGATTTTCTCACCAGAGCTTTTGCACATTGTCCGTATGTGGTTTGCTTGGCAAATAATGCTTTAAAAAGTCAAATTTCCAAATATCACTTCACTTCTTCCCATTTGTAAATTCTCGAGCAACTTTTGCATCACCACAATACACACAGGTAGCACAAGTTTCTATATTGGACATAAATATTTCCCCTGAACCCTCCTGAGGAATTGAGGATATATAAAAAAAATCATTTTGAACCGATGTAACCTCTGGCTAAAAAGAATACTTGGGACTGAATAGGAATTTTTGAACTGAAGTAAACTCCCATCTTCACTGGGTAGCTAAGACAGGCTCATTACCAGTCCTCTGTGGCTTGCAGCGACACACTGAGAGCTGATAACATTATACATTGTACACTCATTAGTTGATAACATTATACATTGTACACTCGTTAGAGTTAAGGGAGGGGGACTCGCCAAGAAGGACAGGCATGAACATCTGTCTGTAATTATGTCAGGGCCTTGCAAAGGGAATAACTGATAAGGACTGGACAGTACATCCATCTGTAATTAAAACCTTGATTTAGCGAACTCTCTTATCTAAGTGATTAAATTATGCATCAACAGACTTGGCATGCGTACCAGTTCAAATGACATCTTCCAATAGTAACGTATGGGGCTTACTATGTATAAATGTATGGCTGTCACCTGACTAAGTCAGTCCACTTGACAAACAGTGGCAGAGCTTATGTGCCTTCCCTTCCAAAGCTGGCTCTCAAACTCCTGTAGGAGAATGCGCAATAAACTGTGGTGACAATAAGAAGCTGGTCTCTCGAGTTTTATTCAGATTTGGTGTCACGAACAGGATCCCAATAAAGGGAGTGCCAAGCAGATGGGCTGAGTAAGCGGCTGGACCACTCTGGGGACTGCGGAGACCGACTGGGCGCCCAATAGGTATTTTACCTTTCGTTGCTCTCCGTTAGTTCCTTTGGAGGTACGGTCCCTTGCCCAAAGCTGATCACATAACCTTGACAGGATCGGGAAAGAGTCTGTCGGGAGACTCGTATAAGGTAGGCAAAATTTTACTAAGTGGGTAGGAGGTGATACCGGGTAAATTTATCAATTGAGCAGGTGGTGCCAGCTGGGTAAATTTATTAAGTGGGCAGGAGGTGCCAGCCAGGTAAATTACTTAGAGAACATGGGTCAATTGCAGTCGATTGATACGAGTGGGCCAGGAGCAGCCCTACACAAAATGTGTGAGAGTTTTCCAGACAAGGAAAAAGATTTGCGAATGTTGAGTAGAGCACTGAATAAGAAATTGGGGAACAAAATGGTCTGCAATCTCTCAACAAATTTGTACCTCGAAATCACTCAGACTGTTGGGTGCAACCAAGTCCCAATAATGGCTGCAATATCATAATTGCCTGTCCTGATGTCATCTGGCTTTTCTACAATGATTCTTGCATTGTGAAATGCACAGCTCAGCACATTCATTGCACAATGCTCAACCATTTGATTGCTGACTCTATCCGAGGTCTGAACAACATCTGACTGGTGTCAAGAAAACAAAATCTCCCTCATTGTCACAAAAACAAAGGAGTTGATTGTGTACCACAGGAGCAATGGAGACGGGTTAACCCCTATTGACATCAATGGATCTGAGGTTGACAGGTGAACAGCTTTAAGTTCCATGGCATAAACATCACCAAGGATCTCACATGGTCTGTACATACTGGCTGTGAGCACAACAGCACCTCTTTCACCTCAGATGGTTGAGGAAGTTTGGGATGGGTCCACATATCCTAAGAACTTTCCACAGGTACACAATTCAGAGTGTCCTGACTGTCTGCATCACTGCCTGGTATGGGAACAGTACTTTCCTTAATCGCAGGAACCTGCAGAGAATGCTGCGGACAGCCCAGTGCATCTGTATATGTGAACTTCCCACTATTCTGGACATTTACACAGATAGGTGTGTAAAATGGGCCCAAAGGATATTGGGGACACAATTCTCCACAACCACAAACTGTTCCTGCTGCTACCATCCAGGAAATGGTACCACAGCAAAAAGACCAACAGGCTCCGGGACATCATCTTCTACCAGACCATCAGAGTGATTAATTCATTCTGATACAAATGCATTTCTATGTTATACTGACTGTCCTATGAACAAACTATTTATTATAAATTACTATAAATTACACACTGCACATTTAGATGAAGACGTAACGTAACGTAAAGATTTCTACTCCTCATGTATATGAAGGATGTATTAAATAAAGTCAATTCAATTCACCCTCTCCACTATCTGTTCTGTCATCGTGCCTCCCATTCCCCCTACAACATATTTTAACCACCTCACCCCTCTCCCCACACTGGCACTAGCAAGTCTTACCACTAGGATATTAGTCCCCTCTTGTTCTGTTCCCCTAACGAATGAATTCCCTATCACTCCTTTCACTTTCCTCTGCTAGGTAATGCCCCCTAAGTTTCTAAAGTGGTCCTCCTGTTGTTGTGTGGGATGACCACAAGAGTACTCTGTGATGGCTATTTAACCTCATTCCCCTTCCTGACTCTCACACAGTTTCCTGTATCCTGCACCTTTGGTGTAACTCACCTCTCTTCATGTCATATCTATCAACCCCTCCATCTCCTGGATGATCTGGAATTCATCCATTTCAAGTTCCAACTCCTTAAAGTGCAGTGATACCAGCTGCAGCTGGATGTACATCTTGTAGGTGAGGGCATCAGGGACACTGGAGGTCTCCCCACCTTCCCACCAATGTCCTCTCTAATTTGTAATGACCAGTGTGCATATAAATTCTTTTACCCAGTGACAACATGTGCACAGTGAACTTTATAGAGAGGTATTCATTTCAACAGCTAGGAAATCACCGTCGGTAAGAACTTTGATCTCCTCTGGGTTCGATCGAGTTCATCTTTACTCTCACACAACCTATGTAGCAGGCCTGTAGCAGGTAATGAAGGATTTCCTTACCAGAGCTTTTGCACATTGTCCATATGTGGTTTACTTGCTAAATAATGTTTTAAAAAGTCAGATTTCCAAATATCACTCCGCTTCTTCCCACTTGCAATTTCTCCAGCAACTTTTGCTTCGTCACAATACAGATAGGTAACACCAGTTTCTGTATTGTACATAAATATTCCCCCTGAACCCTTTCCCAGGTGACAGACAGTGGTGAACTCATTGACGGTAATGCCAATGAATATGAAAGGAAGGGCAGTAGTCCGTCTCATTGGAGTCTGGCACATTTGTGATGTGACAGCTACTTGTTGCCCAGGGCAAAGGTGTTTGATATCATTATGCACCCAGAGAGAATGGGTCAAAACATGTTCCCACAGGTAGAAAGGTCCAGAACAAGCAACACACACAAAATGCTGGAGGAACTCAGCAGGCCAGGCAGCATCTATAGAAAAGAGTACTAATGCTGAGTTCCTCCAGCAATTTGTGTGTGTTGCTTGGATTTCCAGCATCTGCAGATTTTCTCGTTTGTGATTGGAGGAGAACAAAGGTGATTTTCTCACCTGGTGATGTAAAAGATTTTGTTCCCTTTCTCCGAGTTCCCAATTCTTGCATTTAGACAGCTGTAGCTCAGCTCTGTATGAGAGATCCATCGGTTCCCATTCACTCATCAGCCGGAAGCTCCCCGGGACCCGTGTACGGATCCTGGGGCACAGAGAGAGGGAAGAGAGGAGAACTGTGCCGGGATTGCGGGTCACGGTATCCGGAGTCACAGCAATTCTCCCTCAGTCGGTGTTGAAAACCCTCACCCTGAGATACTCGCTTACCCGCGTCCGATACTGCAGCCGCGCCCCACGGTCTTTCGTGTCTGCGCGCATGCGTGATATTCGATAACGTCATCAACCTTGACGCCTGCGCATTTGATCGGTGTTGCAGCACCGGCGAGATTTTTAACACAGAGCTTTATATTGGCGAGACCCGACGCAAACGGTGAGATCGCTTTGCTGAACACCTACGCTCTGTCCGCCAGAGAAACAGGATCTCCCAGTGGCCACACATTTTAATTCCATGTTCCATTCCAATTCTGACATGTCTATCCACGGCCTCCTCTACTGTAAAGATGAAGCCACACTCAGGTTGCAGGAACAACACCTTATATTCCGTCTGGGTAGCCTCCAACCTGATGGGATGAACATTGACTTCTCAAACTTCCGCTAATGCTCCACCTTCCCCTCGTAACCCATCCGTTATTTATTTATATACACACATTCTTTCTCTCGCTTTCCTTTTTCTCCCTCTGTCCCTCTCACTATACCCCTTGCCCATTATCTGGGTCCCCCCCTCCTTTTCCTTCTCCCTGGGCCTCCTGTCTCATGATCCTCTCATATCCCTTTTGCCAATCACCTGTCCAGCTCTTGGCTCCATCCCTCCCCCTCCTGTCTTCTCCTATCACTTTTGATCTCCCCCTCTTCCTCCCACTTTCAAATCTCTTAAAAACTCTTCCTTCAGTTAGTCCTGACGAAGGGTCTCGGGCTGAAACGTAGACTGTACCTCTTCCTAGAGATGCTGCCTGGCCTGCTGCGTTCACCAGCAACTTTGATGTGTGTTGCTCCCATAAACAATATACTCAATATAGAAGTGTATCTAATGCCAATGTACGATCGTCTTTCAAAGGCAGATATAAAACACAAGAGATTCTACTGTTGCTGGAAATACACAGACACATACACACAAAATGCTGGAGGAACTCTGCAGTTCAGGCAGCAACTAAGCAGAGGAGTACACAGTCTAGGCATGCTGAAGGGTCTCGGCCTAAACGTTGTCTATTTATTACTCTCCACATTTGCTGCCTGATGTGTTGATTTCTTCCAGTGTTTTGCATTTTTTCAATCAGTTTCCAATTGTTTCTGATCTTTCATCTGTAGGAACATCCTGCTGGTCTGATTCTTCTTCCTCCTCCTCCTCGTAAACTCTAGGCCCCATCTCTCTCTGGAGCCCCAAAGGCCTGACTCAGGCTGGCAACTCTTTGGTTTCTGACTCTGCCCTATCGAAGATTTCACTCGCTAGTCTGCTGTCAGACTTTAGAAGCGCATTGCAACAACTTGAGGCACAGCCCTTTGAAATTAGCGAAAATGATCCAAAACGTTGGAAAGAGCAGGGAAGAAGGAGTTTACCCACTTTAGTCCAGAGCTCTTGACAACGTCAAAACCACAGTGAGTTCATCGTCTTATTCAGCCTGGAGAAAACCATGCAGGGAATTGATGCAAGTGTATAAGATGATGAGAGGCATTTTCTCATGGAATGGACAGAGGCTTTTTCCCTGGACTGAAATTTCTAACACTCAGGGGCATAGTGTTAAGGTGTTTGGAAGTAGTAGCAACAGAGATGTCAGAGGTAATGCTTTTACTTAAAGAGTAGTGGGTGTTTGGAATTCACTGCCGGTGATGGTGGTAGAGGCGGATGCAATGAAGTCTTTTAAGAGCTTAGATAGGTACATGGAGCTTACAAAAATAGAGGGCTATCTGCGTAGGTAACAATATCGGCACAACATTGTGGGCTGAACAGCCTGTAATGTGCTGCAGATTTCTATAATTCTATGAAATTCAAGGGAAATCTCTTCTCCCATGGAAAAAGAACTGTGGAAAGAAGTGGAAATTGTTGAAAAGGAAATGGAAGGAAAAGGCAAATGTAAAGTGGAACAGTATATAATAAGCAAGTTGGAGGAATAATGCATGTGACAAACGGTTGGAGTTAGGTACTGCAGAAGGAACGCCAAAGGTTGGGAGACAGTAAAAGCGGAGCGTGAATAGGTGGATGGGCGCTGAAAACGAGAGCAGGAAAAACAACATAAGCAAACCAAGCCCAGCCTAGATAGGAGAGAAGGGCAGGAACGTCAGTCTAAAATTCGAACTGATAGGGAAACAAGGGATCCTGGACCCATGTCTCGCATACCGACCCTGTTTTAGGACAGTGACCGTGATGAGGATACCCCCCCCCCACCTTACCAGGGGCCAAGTGCACCCAGTGCTCCTGAACCCCAAACCTCCCAGTACACAGATACAGTGGCCGCTCGGGTAAAACAGCGGCACAGCGAAGGGGAGGCACACTATACCCTGAGATGCAGAAAGGGAATACTGAGGATTATTCCGAGACTGGGAGGGAAGAATCCAATAAAACTCCAGAGTTAATGGCTCCACCTAGACAATTGCCCACCCGAATGCTGCCCAATTCACGAGCTCTCAGTGATTCCTGTGCATGCACCCTGGAAGCCTCAAGAAATGATAATGATCATAAATCAGCCCCCAGACAGAAAAGAAAAACCAGCACAGTTTGCTCAGTATGTCCGCAGTACTATACAAATGTTTAATGCGACCCCGCAAGATCTATTCAGTCTCTGCTGCATGATTCTCTCAGATGTTGAGGGGCGGAAATGGAAGGCAGAATTGAGATAGCAAACCTATCAGGAGTTACAGGTGGGAAACCATAATGAGAATGAACAGACAGACCAGAGTATTCAAGCCTTGGACAGGGCTCTCCAGTAACCTGTAAACATCACTGAAGTACTTGAATGCAAACCTAAGCCTGGGAAATCGGGACCAGACTATTGGGAGGGATTTGTGGCCTGCAGCAGCACTTTCACAGGACACCAAGCCTTTAATAATGGGAATCCATCCCCCCATTTTAATGTCTTACTGCTCCAATACTTACCAGTTAAGATAGCCAACATGATTAAAACAAGTAATATGGATTGGCCTAACAGGCATCGAAATCGAATACGATGAGCTTTGACATATTATTGGGACCCGACTTTCGAATCCCGATCAAACCCGAAGGGAACTAATATTAAAGATGAATATATTCAGTGGGAAAAAGGACGCGAGCGGGCTATATCTGGGGATCAGAAACGGGAACAAAAACCTACAAGGGACAGGTGTGGCCAACAACCCGTTTAGAAATTGATAAGCAGGGATGCTTCCTACCATGAGTACCAGCCCTCAGGAGGAGCCCAATGTAATATTGCAAGTTGCTGGAATTCCAATTCCGTTTATGATTGATATGGGGGAAACCACAACCACTCCTGATCAGGAAATAATATTGGAAAGGGGATTTCAGCTATCAGACACTACAATCACTCTGTCTGGGTATGAAGGCACGGGAAGTACGTATTCACGTACACAGCCACTGCAGGTGCAATTCCAGGGGGACCTAGTGTGAGGTTTCATTTACAGTCACCACTAGTCGGGGGTGTAATCTAGCAGGGAGAGACTTGCTCTGTCCATTGGAAGTTGAGATTCTATTCACGGACAAGGGTATCACTCTGGGACTAGCGAACAACCGACATCTTCTCCAGTTTCCAACCCCCAGTTGTGGGTACTTAATTTGGACTCCACTTCGTTTGAACCCCTTCTGCCAGAGTCCAACTCTCTTGTGACTCTGTGCTATGATGTTACAGGGTACTCAACTGAGGAAAGCCAATATTATGCACCGCTCAAGGGGCAGAAGTTCCCATTCACGGTGATTGGAGAGGTTAAGGGAATAGAGGGCAGTGCATTACTGGCCGAAGTTCCGGATTTCCATTGGCGACAGACAGGACTGGTGGTTCCCCATACCACCGTTAGGGTTTGCCCTGGGTTCAAGCCAAACAGCCCAGAGTTCCTTGCCTACACCTTGACGAAACAAGCCTCCAGCATCGAGAGAGACTGGCAAAACTTGGCTGCAGGCCAAGTCCGATACTGGAAGAAGTCTGAGGTGAACACGAGACATCTGGTAAGACACCCTTTTAATATTGAGCAAACCCAAGACGTTGTACCCCATCTCTAGGCAATTTCAGGCCACGAAGTCGGCCGCACCAACTGCCCCCCCTGTCCGTATCACTGTGAAAGAAGGACAGGCTCTCCCATCCATTCCACAATACCTCAAGCCCGAGGCAACGTTTTATGAGGATGGAAGCTCTTTTGTGGATCCAGCAGGAAAACGATATTCTAGCTATGCGATAGTGACGGACAGTGAAATAGTTGAGCAGGCCTCTATTGAAGCAGCTGTCTTCGCCCAGAAAGCTAAGCTGTTTGATCTGACTCATGCCTGTACCCTAGCAATAGACAAAAGTGCGAACATTTACACAGACTTCTGTTATGCATTTGGAATTTTACATCACCACGGGGCTGTCTGGGAACATGGGGATTCCTGATTTCCTCTGGCCACCCCATTAGTAATGCCACCTTTCTAAATAACTTACTCACCGCTCTACAGCTACCTCCAGTTTTGGCTATTATTAAATGTGCGGCCAACACCCGCATGTCCGATCAGGTCACTGAAGGCAATGCTTTAGCAGATAAGACAGCAAAAATTGCAGCACAATCATCGGTAGTTGTAGTCCCTTCGGGTTCCCGTCAAGCAGCCCTCTGTGACTTAAGCAGAACGGTTTCCCCAGACAGGTGGGAGGCACGTAATTTTCAGGGGGACGCCTCTGAGGAGGAGCGCAAACTGTGGTCCTAGATGGGGTGCCAGAAAGACCTTGACCTGGGCCTTTGGACCACCCCAGCGGGACAGGTTTGTGTTCCTACACATTTTTTTTACCAATATTGGTCGATTATATACATAATTGTACACACCTGGAAAAGGTGGGAATGGTTGGTAACCTGTACTCTGCACACCGGGTATGACTCCCTTGCCAGGTTGACCTTTTTCGTGTCTACAAGTTAATTTTATTGAATTGCCATTGCAAAAGCTACAGCTTCATTATTATAGATGTGTTTAGTAGATGGATTGAAGCTGTTTCAACTACCAATAGTACTGCTATGACCGTTGTGAAGGTATTATTACAGGAAATAATTCCCAGTTACTGCCTGCCAGAGACGCTGAGCTCTGACATTGGCCCACCCTTTGTGGCGAAAGTAAACGAAGGGGTATGTAACAAACTAGCTATCAAGCAACAATTCCACTGTGCACACCACCCATGGGCTGCTGGCATTGTGGACAGAGCTTATGGCACTCTGAAGAGGAAATTGGCCAAACTAACAGCAGAGACTGGACTCATTTGGCTGAAGGTGCTACTGTTAGCCCTATTCCACATGAGGGTTACCCCATAGGGGAAAATAGGGTTGTCACCAGCTGAAATCATTTATGGACGGCCTATGAGGACACCCTGGGGACAAAGACCATGTATACTATTTCTGCCAGAAAATCTACCAGCAAAATTGGATATGCATAACCTCGGGGAAGAGATGGGGAAATAGATATGCCAACTAACCAAAATTCTCCAAGCATTACATTCACAGGTACGACAGGCTTACAAGGAAGAGAACTACCCAGTAGAGAGGAGTGACTATCCCACCACAGAACCTGGGAATTTTGTCCTGATCAAGAACTGGGGTCAAGGGAAACTCTGACCTCGGTGGGGAGGACCACATCAGTTGTTAGTGACCACTCCCGCGGCTGTGAAACTGAAGGGGCAATCGTGATGGATATATCGAACAGACTGCAAACGTGTTACTGAAGGAACTGAGTAGAAGGACTCTTTCGGACTAAAGGAAAATGTATTGGCTGATAGTGGTATGATGAACTCCTAGGTTTCTTGTTGTGGATTGTCCTTTTAAGAGAGAGTGCCTGAGTGACTTCGTCCGCTGGCTTTCTCGGCTCCTGTTTGATTCTTACTGAGAGAGAGACAGAGAGAGAGAGAGAGCGGGGGGGGGGGGGGCGGGCGGAACTATTTGACTATGCAGCGTGTTTACACTTGCTTGCAGCTTGTGCTTGTATAGCTTGTGGTTTGTTTTATTTAAGTAAGGACAGTCACACACAGTCAGACGGAGAGAAAGAAAGATGGAAGGTTTGAAACAAAGGACCTAGTGGCCAAAGGTCACTGTTTGGATTCTCCTATGCCCACAAGGGGTGGGTTAATTATTGATCCATCGGATACCGGATGTGTGATTGTCACTTTGTTTGATCCATAAACGTGGGTCTTTTGGTTTGGGAGTATCCTGTGAAGATCACTTGTGCTAACCCTTGCCTGGGTGTGGTAATTGACTTGAAGAGCGTACCCCTGTGACAAATCACTGTTGGTGATAATTCGTATAATCCATTTGTGGATTTTCTTGGGAGTATCCCGTGGCTACCACTTTTGTTAACCCTTAGCTGGATTCGGGTGTGTAATGTGGTAACCACTTGTGAGAAGGGATATTCTGTGGAAATCACTGTCAGTAATACTTTTGTTGGATCTGGATTGGGACTACCTTGTCGGATCTACCTGTGTGTTAACCCTTGTTTGGGTTGTAGTTCCCTTTGAAGATGTTACCCCTGTGATAAGCTACTTTTGGTGATAATTCGTATGTGGATATGGAGCGACGACAGATAAGACCTACGGTGACTGTCATCCTGTTCTACAACAGTGGAATTTGTGGAATTCGACGTACTTGCCTTCTCTCGACATTCATCTTGGATTACAAATCTCTCTCTCTCTCGTCACTTATTGCGTGGATGAACTGAACTTCCATACTTTACCATCTCAAGACTTTAAGCTTGGTATTCCCTGAGCTCAATGGTTTGGGAGTTATATTTACACATATGTATTCTCATAATACTGTAAACTTTTGATGATTTTCCTTAATTTGTTATATTATAAGCAGATACCAATAAAGATAGTGCTTTTAACATCAGAACAAGACTCCATGTGTGGCCTATTCCTGCTGGTTCATTTAAACCGTTATGGGTACGTAACAGTGATGTTCGTGTTTATGTCTTTGAGAGGGCTCACCCCAGCATCCGGGGACTCCCAAGTTAACACCTTTCTGTCTTTCTGTCACACCTATGCCAAACAGGTAGAACTAGGGGCCTGCTGGGTGCCAAAATTCCGCAGCATGGTAAAACTATGATCCCAATGTCAGTAATCCTGCTCAACCAGTGTGAGGAACTCTCAGCCTGGGCTTTCTCAAATAATACCCGGGGAACTGAGGTGAGGAACTGTAGTCCAGTCAGAGCTGACTGTGGCTGTCAGTGTTGTGAGGGATGGTATCTCAGGCCGCCACCAAACGGAACTTCCTATCCCGGGATACATGCATCCTGTCCATACTTGCAGCTGCCCAGCAGCGGAGATGAATAACTGAGACTGAGCGTTTTTGGTTGATCACTTTTCTCTCCTATGGAGTAGCCAGCAATTCACGAGAGATAATCAATTTGGCTACAGCACTTGAGGGGCTGTCCACAATATTGCAAGGGCCCTGACAGAAACACAGTCCCAAGTAACAGAAATATCCACTGAAATGATTGCAATCTGGCAAACAGTCCTACAGAATCGTATGGCTTTTGATTTTATCCTAGCTAAGAAAGGGGGAACCTGTGCTATTATTGACACAGAATGCTGCACCTATATCCCTGATGAGTCTACTAACATTACATCCCTCTCCGAGCACACTGCCAAGGAGATTGACAGCATCAAGAAAGTAGGGCAGGATTTACACGGGTTCACCGAAGGGTCGAAATGGTGGTCTTTGAAGGCCTGTTCGGTAATATGTGGGGCATGATCTTGCATTATGGCCTAATAGTTGTATATATCATTGTCATAACTACTGATGTACGCTGTTTTTACCCATTGATAAGTCAATGCTGTACTCGTTTACTTTCTTTGTAAAAAATTACTGCTTTGTTGATCATATAATGATCAAAAGGAGGTAATGATAAAGTATGTAAAAGGGTTAACACTTCCTTAAACAATAGCAGCCTGTTTTTCTGAAAGAAACTGCTGATGATCAACAGATGTGCTGAGCCATGCTGAACCATATTTCTTCTTGCGGGTCGCTAGCTAGGGTTTCAGGATGCTTACCTCCTTGTGCACTCATGCGTAGAGCTAGGACAGCTTCAGTCTATTCTGTGTGTGTAAGCCATTATGACTATTTTGTAATTTGTCTTTAGGGGCTGTCATGTAGTAAATAACTTTGGCTCCAGCCTGTCTTGTGTGGAGGGTATCTGGACGGATACAACTGTGGTGTAAGGGGAATTGTTAGTCAGTTAGTGGATTGGGCGGGACAGTCATAGACTGTTCCTGTTTCAGCGTCTAACTGAGTAAGCCCCGGGAGCTTGGAATAAAGAGTTTGTACTTATACGGTCTCCGAGTGACGTTATCCGGATTCGACTTCCACAGAATGGGTGTGGTTTTAAAGGGCTTCGCTGCTGGAAGCACATTACCAGGTCTGGAGTGACTACAACTGGGTCTGACAGAGGTATACTGGTTCTTCTGGGCACATTCAGTCCCACTCCAACGATTTCCAACCTTCCTCTGTACAGTTATGTGATGTCTAAAGGACCAGTGTTTGAGTAAATGATACTCACCAAACTTTCCCCTGACTGAATCACTGGATTCTCTGAGTCAGATGGGTCCTCTCCAGTTGATTCTCTCAATCCTCTGGCTGGTTCACTTGTTGCTGTCCCCTCGTCTTCAGTCGTGGTTTGCTTCCAGATGGGGGTTTTCTTCCAATAAATCTCTCACTGCAGAGGTAACTTTATCAAGAAAGATAATGAAGCACATTAACAATAAAATGGAGAACCAAACATTCCTGCTTAATGTTTCTAAAGATAAAACTCACTGAAATTTAAACATTGGAAGTAAATATATTGATCTCAGTAAACAATCTTTTTATTGTCCCTCACACGTCACAAAACGATATGGGATAAGAAGGAGCCATCATTAAGTAATGGTAAGACGTAAAACACAGGAACAGAATTAAGTGATTCAATCCATCTGGTCTGCCCCACCACTCAACCATGGCTGAGTTTTATCGCAACATCATATTACTGCCTTCCTCTTGTAACCCCGAAGGTACTCATCCTTTCCTCAGATTAGCAGTCATTGGTTCCAAAGGAATTCCGGAAACAAATATCTGATCCCAGACCAGAAACAATCGCTCAACACCTCATAAACTTGGGCAGCTCGATCACCGGGGCCATTTTACCTGGATCAAAAACTGTGATATCCCAGGACCAAACTCAGAGAGTCACACAGCTGAATCTGCCACTGACCGACCCTGAGAGTCTCACACATCGTCCCCACATCTCAGACTGGGTAGTGCAATCCAGGATTTCCCCACAACCAATGCCCAGCTGCTCGAAATTTCCACTTCATTGCAGAAGAATGACCATCCAGCCCCATCTGTAGAAGCACTAACCAAAGTCAAAGTCAAAACACCGACGGTTCCATATGCCTGGAATGTAGATCGCAGGATTATGGCATAAGCACGAACTCTCACTACGCTTTGCTGCCAGTAAAATGCTGCAGTGTGTCAGTCAGTCACAGTTCAAAAACTAGCACCTCCACACCAATGCACAACAGAACTGGTACCTGATGACGCTCCTGCATTCCAGCTAACAAAAACCGATTCCAGAAATAACTCAGCGAGGCCAAAGGTACAAATGAACACATCACAATGAAGATTAACGTTAGAAGAAAGATTGCTGATATATAACATTGAGGTGGTGGGATACAGGGTGGACTGAGGTTGACCCAGATGGTTGATGCATATCACTGAAGTGGGGCGGCGGGTGGGGGTGGGGGGTGGTGGTTAGGAGACTGGATAAAGTTTGAACAAGGTGGGCAGGGATGAGCAGATGGAACCAGGTGGGAGAAGGGATCAAAGGCAATCACTGATGGTCCTCCAGGAATACACAGATACTGAATACCATTGCATAAAAGATTCTAAAATGACAAAGTTAGAACAAACAACAAGAGCTTTACTATATATACTTTGACCCTCACCAAATTTTTATCAACACACCACAGAAAGTTTCCTATCCGGACACTTCATGCCTTCCCATGGTAACTACTCTGCCCATGACCGCGAGGAACTGCAGAGACCTTTGGATACAGTTCAGCACATCACAGAAACCATTCTCCCTTCTAGACTTCCCAGTCCCTCAGTAAAGCAGGCAGTGAAATCAAAGATCCCCACAACCTGGGACGTTCTCCTTTCTCACCCACCCCAATCGGGGAGAAGACACAACAGCCATAAAGCTCAAGGACAAGTATAAGGAGCCACAGGAAGAGAGGCGAGTTGGGGGAAGTTAACGGGACTCAGTGGTCAACATCAGATTCCCCAACACAACATGGAGGAAGCATCACCACGTAATCTTGCGTCACAAAGCGGAGGGCTCACATGACCTGTTGCGGGACTTCCATTTCAATCCTGCGGAAATAGACAGCTTAGGCTCCTGGTTTGGATCGTTCAATGCAGATTAAGTTAAATCTACGCATTTTTGACGAGCTCAGATAACTGGAAATAAATGAGTGATTGACCCTCAGTTCGGGGCTCTCGGCCAATATCAGATCTGCCCGCTTGGGATCGGTCTCAATACTCACCGACTGGAAAGTGATATCTTCGGCCCGCAGTGAGTGATCCCGACCCAGGAGGCGAGGAAACCCTTCCTGATCCCGCAGATGAGCGGCTTCAGGACTGCGCGGAAAGGAAAACACTGACCACCCGGAGAGTGTGAACATGAGCGAAATGAGTGTTACGTCATCCAGAGGGTGGTGCCTCGGAAAAAGACGCGCAGATGCTGCCCATCTGCGGTTAAATGGGAGGGGCAAACGGGATCACGTGATCAGTGGGGACTACTACCCCAGGCAGGGACTCCAGCTACCAACTACACACCTTAAATGTACTCGACACTTCAACCCCAGGGAAAATATATCATCTGTCAACTCTTACTGTCCCTCTCGTAATCTTATAAACGTCCATCCAGTCTCACCCTAGCCTGCGCCGCTCTGGAGAAAACAACACAAATTTGTCCAGCTTCTTGTTACAGCTCATGCGCTCGAATCCAGGCAGTATCCTGGTAAACTTCTTCTGCACCCTTTCCAAAGCCCTCACATCCTTCCGAGAATGGAGGCGACCAGAACTGTATGAGACACTCCAGATGTAGTCTAACTAGTTTTATAAAGCTGTGTTACGAACTGTAGCGTTTTAGAAACGAACCAGAAGCAGCAGAGTTCACACTGGAGATTGGTTTTGATGTTAAAACCATTATCTTTATTAGTATCTACTTACAATAATGTAACGAAATAAAGACCAGTTATCAGTGTTATGTGTATGTGTGTGTGTAACTATAACTCCCAAACTATCGAGTCCGAGGGAACAAAGCTTCGAGTCTTGAGATGGTAAAGTAGGAAAGTTCAGTAATCCACGGAATAAATGGTGGGAGAGAGATATTTGTAATGCAGGCTGAAACGCAGAGGAAAGGCCGTTGCATCAAAATAACCGTCGTCGAAGTTCTTATCCGTTGAATCCGTCCACACACGAGTTATCAGCGAAAGTAATGTGTCACAGGAATACCGTCTTCTAGGGGTTACCACACAACATACAAAGGCAAGGGTGAACACAAGTTTTGGTCACCGAATTATAGGAAAGATGTCAACAAAATAGAGAGAGTACAGAGAAGATTTACTGAAATGTTACCTGGGTTTCATCACCTGAGTTACAGAGAAAGGTTAAACAAGTTGGGTCTTTATTCTCTGGAACGTAGAAGGTTGAGGGGGGACTTGATAAGCTATTTAAAATTATGAGGGAGATAGATAGAGTTCACGTGGATAGGCTTTTTCCATTGAGAGTGGGGGAGATTCAAACAAGAGGACATGAGTTGAGAGTTAAAGGGTAAAAGTTTAGGGGTAGGTAACATGAGGGGGAACTTCTTTACTCAGAGAGTGGTAGCTATGTGGAATTAGCTTCCAGCAGAAGTGGTTGAGGCAGGTTCGATGTTGTCTTTTAAAGTTAAATTCGACAGCTAGATGGACAGGAGCGGAATGGAGGGTTATGTGCTGAGTGCAGGTCGGTGGGACTAGGTGAGAGTAAGAGGTCGGCACGGACTAGAAGGGGCGAGATTGCCTGTTTCCGTGCTGTAATGGTTATATGTTTATATGGTTATACGTCTCCCGTGGAGAGTCGTACTCATTCCAATGGTTAATGTTTTCCTCCATTGTGATGATGGATTTGTCTGAGTTGGCTTCTCAATTAAGTTTTCTGGTCTGTGTTTCTGATCAGACTCGCATATGCACTCACATGGAGTTCTGAATCATGTTCATTTTTGATGAAAATATATATTTTAGAAATTTGATCAGACTGTTGGGTGATTTTTTTAAATTGTCTGTTATACCTCTTCTTCCATCTGCCTTCGGTAGTTTTCATCTAAGTGGAATTGAGTGTAAAGAGTGTTCGCTAAATATTCCATTTCAGTTCTTATTTTTCATTGTAAAGTGTCCAGATCGGAATGGGACCAAGATATTTTGCTGAAAGAATACATTAATATTCCTCCTCCCCCCCCCCCACCTCGCTCTTCTCACTCACCTCTCCCTCAAGCTTAACCCTTCGTCCTCACCCCACTCCTACACTCCTTCTGCTTCACGCTCGTCTCCCTCACCCCTACCAAATCGTCACCCTGCCAAATCCGTCACCCCTCCTCCCCTCCCCACGTCCCTCTCACCCCTCATTCCTCTCTACCCATCCTCACTGTCCCTCTCTTTGCTTCCCCAAACACTCACCGCTCTACATTGCTGCACTCACACCCATCCAAATCCGCCCCCTCGTGCACTCCCCTCATCGCTGTCTCACAGAACTATCTTCTACCCTCTCTTCTCCCTCTCTCCCTCTCTCTGTTGGTATCCCTCACACTGCACCTACACTCATCGGTCCAGACACTTTCTACTATCTCTGCCTTCTCTTCCTCCCCTCTCTTTCACCCCTCTTCTCACTCTCTGTCCCATTCTCTCCACGCATTTTCCCTCCAATCCTTGCCATCGCTTTTCCCAATCCCTCCCCATCTCTTTCCCCTCTCCCTCCCTATCTCGCCCTGCCTCCACCTCCATCTCTGCCCTTTAGACCCATCGCACCCCCATTTTCCTTTCTCCCCTCTATCTCCCTTCTTTCCACCCTTCCGACTCCATTTTTCATCCCCCTCCCCCTCTTTCCAACTCTCCCCCTTTCTGTGAATACCCCCATTGTCCCCACTCACTCTCGGACATGCGCGCTCTCTCTCTCTCCTCTCTCAACCGCTCTCTCCCTCGCCCCTCTCCCTTCGTCTCTTTTCTACTCTCTCTCCTCTGCCTCCTTGTCTTCGTCTATGCATCTCCGTCTCTCTCACACTCAGCCCTATCCCTACTCTCTTTCTCCCAACCCCTATGTCTCCCTTGACCGTTCTGCTCCCCGTACATCACACTCCATCGCAGTCCTATCCCACTTTCCCTCATTTTCCCCAACGTTCCCCCGCACCCTCTCTGTACCACTCTTAACATCCCACACATCTTCCTCCACCCTATACACTCTCCCTCCTCCACCCTCACACACTGACGCTCCGACTTATTTCCCACCTCTCCATCCCTCTGTACAACACTCTCACCATCCCAATCTCAACCCGTCCCCTACCATCAGACAGACCCTACTCGACACCCACACTGCACTCACCTAACTCGCCGTCTTTTCCCCCACTCTCCACGTCATTACCGGCAACTGCATTGTCAACTTTCCAAACAACCGCCCCATCCACTTCCCCTCACCCTCCTTTGCCCCTCCCGCTCGTTTTCACCTTCACCCTTTCACTCCCTCACTCTCAAGCTCCCTTTGCACTCCCCATCAACCTCTCCCCGAGCTCTGAACCTCGAAATAAACCTCTCCCTCAAACTTACCCTCACAATTACTCTCATCACCCCCCACACTCACCCTCAACCTCACTCTCTCACTCCCCTTAGAGTCACCCTCATCTTCAGCATTTAAAATGTAAGTAGCAATTGCAAATGGGAAACTTGACGGCTCCATTCTCTATTGTTGTTTTTGATATGCAATGGGCTGATTTACTTTTAAGGAAAGATGAAGAATATTTTTGAAGGCTTTGCGAATGATTGGAGTCTAATACAAATTAAACACTCGGGTTTTTTTAAAATTAAGTTAGTTTTTCAAATGGTCGTCCATGCAGCAGAAATGGCTTATGCCAACATTAAAGCGATTTTGTTCACATCTGAATGTTAGTGTTTTGAGAAGCAGATTAAACTTGATTTCAGTTGAAATGCCGCTCTCCTGTTCCGGGAAATTTGCTCGGACACGCAGTTGCTTACACGGAGACCCTGAGCTCCGAGACTCACAGAACAACAACGCGCACCTGAAAAAATCAACAATCATCTGACCTTCCCCACACCCCACCCCGTCCCTTCATTTCCAGTCCACATGAAAGCTATGGGCCTGTAACATCGACTGTTCACTTCTACGCATAGCTGCTGCCTGACCTACTGAATTCTTGCAGAATTCTTTGTATTGCCAGGACTACGAAATATCCGCGAAAGGGCACGTGCGGGGCAGTGAGCGGGGCGAGTTGAAAGACACGACTTGAAAACATCAATAATGTCAGAATATTCGAGGGGAATAATTCAACTACAGATATTTATTTCGTCTCTATATGTCCAAGCAACATATTTCTGTTGTTTTATCTCATTGATCAGTAAGTTTATCAACTCGCTTGAAATCTCCTTCGGTGGTGATGATGTTTGTGTTCCTACAGTTTCCTGTTTACACGGTTGAGATTTTCCATATATTATGCCAAGATCAAATAACAGTACCACAGAGCGTGTTAAGTGTTTCAAAGCAAAGGCTATATATCAAACCCCTGCTAGGTTTTCAAATTGTCTTATTTCAGATGACTACATCTATTCTGGGTAGATTATGAGTGTTTGGCCAATAAAAGCAAAGTTTTCGATTATATTCAAGGACCAGATGATTGATGAACGCGGGGCTGAAGAGCTGTATGGAGCTGGGCATGATGAATGCCAACGGAAGTGAAAATGTGTCAAGCTAACTTTAAATCAGGTTACTGTCCGGTGTAGCAGGTTTGAGGGGCCGAGTGGCCTACGCTCATGGGTATGTTCACAAAGAAATCTATGGCAACTTACTTAAAGTAATCGAATCTAAGGACTTCGCACGAAAGTACGTGCGATTTTTCGACGGTTGAACAGGCAATTAATATTGGACTAATTAAGCTAATTTTATCCAAGTTAGGAACGAATGAGCAGACAGGACGGAGACTGAAAATCTGAGCCGTGCCACAACAGACACAACTCACTCACCGTCCGCAACGAGCTGATTATTCACTTCAGGAGGAGGAAACCAGAGGTCAATGAGCCAATCCTCCTCGGAGGATCGGAGATGGAGAGGATCAGCAACTTTAAATTCTCCCGGCGTTATTATTCGGAAGACCACTCCTGGGCCCAGCTTGTAAATGTAGTTACCTATGAAGCATGTCAGCGCCTCTACTTCCTTACGTGTTTGTGAAGATTTAGTACGACATCTAAAACTTTGACAAACATTTGTAGATGGGTAGTGGAAAGCGCATTGGCTGGCTACATCACAACCTGGTATGGAAACACCATTGCCTTTGAACGGAAAGTCACATAAAAAGTAGTGGATACGGTCCCATCCATCACGAACAAAGTCTTCCTCACCACTGAGCAATTGTTGCAGAATAACATCATCCATCATCAGAGAACGCTGCCATGCTGTCTTCTTGCTGTTGCATCAAGAGGAAGGTAGGAAGCCTCAGGATTCACACCACCAGATTCAGGAACAGCTATTGCCGCTGAAACATCCGGCTCTTGAACCAAGGGGAATTACTTCACTTACCCTGGCATTGAACATTTCCTACAACCAATAGACTCACTTTCAAGAATCCTCAGCCCATGTTCTGAATATTTATTGCTTGTTATTATTATTATTATTATTATTATTATTATTATCGTCATTGCATAGCTTGTCATCTTTCCACACTGTTTGTACGCCCAGGATGTTGCGGTCTTCCGTTGATTCTAGAATTATTACTTGGGGTATATTCCATCACGCACTAGGGCCTTAACCAACTTATTGCTGTTTAAGATACCCAACACTCCCCCCTCTTATACTTCAAAATGCATGAGCATATTAATACTCTTTGCAATGATCTCCGCATCCTTCACGTCCTTCTCTTTGTTAAATATTGATGCAAAGTACTCGTTATGGACCTCATCCACATCCTTCGCACCCAAGCAAATGCTCCCCAACTCCTCACCCTCCCACTTTATCGTTGTGGGGTCCCACCAATTCCCTCGTTATCCCTTCCCCTGATGTATGTACAGAATGCCTTGGGGTTCTCTTTAATCCTACTTACCAAGGGCATTCGTGGACCCTGCTGGCTTTCCTAATTCCCCTCCTAAGTTATTTTCTGGCTTCTTTATAATCCTCAAACGATCCGTTTGATTCCAGATTCATCAGCTTTAACTATTTTTTAAAATTTTTATTCGGGACTACATTCATGACCTCTTTCGACATCCGCTGTCCTCCTTGTCCTTCCTTCTGACTGGAATATACCTCTCCTGTACTCTGTGTAGTTCGACTATAAACACTTTCCAAATGTCGGATGTGGATTTGCCCAAAACTGCAACTGATTCCAAATAATTCTCCCTAGTTCCTGCATGATGCTCTCGTAATGTAACCTGCTCCACAGTAATACTCTTTCAGAAGGCCCATGCCTGTAGCTATAGTAAAATTTAAGGAGTTGTGGTAACTGTGTGGTCTGAAATGTCAGTCAACTGGCCAGGTTCATTACCTAACGCCAGATCCAGTACAGCTTCTGCTCTTGTTGGACAATATACATATTAATTTGAGAAACCCACCTGGATGCCCCAATTAAACCACTTGCACTGACAAGGTTTCATCTTATAGTCCTTTGTTTGCTCTGATATAGGTGATCATGGTCTTTCCATGACGATATGTGTTCGGCAATTTTTTCTACAGGAGTGCTTTTCTATTGCCTTCTTCCAGACAGTGTCTTTACAAGACATCTGACTCCAGCCATGATCAATACTCTTCAGATATTGTCTGCCTGCTGTCAGAGATCACATAAGCAGAACCTGTGACATGCATCGGCTGTTCATGATATCGTCCACGACCCTCACAGGACCTGGATTTGGTGGTCGTGGTAAAGGGGCGGGCTGATGTGGTTATGTAAGAACTACATCTCTCCCTAGGGTGATCTGCAGGTTAGTGGAGGGAAGAAGAGCCTTACACATCCTTTGGTTGAGATGTTTCTTGTACAACTCTATCAAGTCATTTCTCAACCTCCTTTGCTCCAGAGAGAATGTACAGAATATAGTATCCAGACAGCGTCATGGTAAACATTCCCTGCACCCCCTATAAAGTTTCCATATCATTTCTACAGTGAGGTGTTCAGAACTGAAAACAATACTCCAAGTGTGATCGGACCGGTATTTTAGAGTTATGACAATACTTCGCGGCACTTTAACTCAAGCCCTGGACTAATGAAGGCAGCACCTAATATGACCTATCAACTTGCAAAGAACCATTGAGAGATCTTTGGATGTGGACCCCATCATTCCTCTCTTCCACTATATTAATAACAATCCTGCCATTAACCCTGTGTTCCGCCTTCGAATGTGTCCTTCCAAGGTGAATCACTCCTGCGCCCTGTCCTGCATCCTGTCAATGTCCTGTTGTAACCTACGACAATCTATACCACAGTCCACAACTCAACCAACCTCCATATCACCTGCCAACTTAATATTTCCAATCTTCCACATCCTCATTCAAATCAATTGTAAATGCCACAAATAAGGAGGTGGTCCGAGAACAGATCTTTGCAGAAAAACACTGGCCACCAACCTCTAGGGAGATGAGGCTCTGTGCATAGTGATTCCTTGTCTTCTATGTGCTAAAGCTAACTCTGATTCAAACAGCCATCATTCCCAGAACACCATGCCTACTGACTTTCTGAAGGGCACTGCCACGATCAACCTTATCAGATATCTTACTAAATATCAGCATAAACACCATATCAACCTCTCTATTTGTATCATCTTCTTTTTCGCAACGCAGAATTCAAACAGGCTGGTGAAATTTCCAGCACATTCGCTTTCTTCACCTCTACATGTTCTAGCGTATCAACCCATTTAACGACCTCACAGACATTAAGATCCCACTCACTGGTGAACACTGAAGGAAAGTCTTCATTAAGGACCTGCCCCACCTTCCCGATTCCAGGCGCATGTTTCATCTTTTATCCGTGACCTATCCTTCCCTCACTCTAGTCATCCTCTTCTTCTTCACATAAATCTGGAATGCCGAGAAACTTTCCTTAATCCTCTTTGCTAAGCCCTTTTAAAGACCTTCCAAGCTCTCTTAATTCCATTCTTCAGTTCGTCTCTGGCTAAATTGTAACGCACGACAGTCCTGTCTGGTCGTTGCGCCCGAAGCCTTAAATCAGCTTCATTTTTCTCTTCACGGGATGATCCACATTTCTTGTCACCCGTGGTTACTTCACTCTACCAACCTTTCCCTGCCTTAATGGTGCAAACTTACCCAGAACCCCATGCAAGTACTGCCTAGAATACCTCCACATTTCCGTTGTGTATTTTTCCTTAGCACATCCGTTCCCGATTTAAAGTCCGTTTCCAAATTTAAAGCATCATAATTCCACTTCCCACAACTAATTACTTTAGGAATTCAAACAGAGCAGCGGGGAGATAGTGGGATGGAATGATTCGAGGTCTGACACGGGCTGAGGGGAGGTCGTGGGACAACGTGATTAGTTTGGAGACTGACAAGGGCGGGGATTGGTCAGGAGAGAGGGGCAGTGGAATTAGTTTGGGGACTACTGTGGGCCTGTGGTAAGAGAACGGGGCCGTGGGATTAATCTGGGGTCTGAAACAAGCTGTAAGGAGAGAGTGAGGCAGTTGCATTCGTCTAGGGACTGGCATGTACCGTGGGGAGAGAAAGTGGAACAGTGTGATCAGTTCGCCGGCTGACATTGACTCTGGGAGAGGGAGTGTGACAGTGTGATTAGCTTTGAAACTGCCGCGGACTGGGGTTAGAGTGTGACAGTGTGATTAGATCAGGGACTGACACGGGCTGTGGGGATAGAGTGGGAGAGGGTGATTAGTTTGGGGACATGGGCTATGAGGAGAGAGTGGGACAGTGTGATTAGTTCGGCTACAGAGAAGGGCTGTGGGGAGAGCAGGATGGTGTGATTAATTTGGGGACTGACACAAGTCAGTGGGTAATGATCAGGACAGTGGTGTTCGTTTGGAGATCGACGCGAGGCTGTGGGGCAATCGTGGTGCATTGGGAATACTTTAGTCTGACACGTGTCTGTGGGATTATTTTGGGGACTGACGTAGGGCTGTGGGATTAGTGTGTGTTCCCTGTTTATGAACGGAGGCTGCTGGCACAGAGTGAATCACAATAAAATATTAATAGTATCATATTTTACACAAGTCGTCTGTTTGTGCTATTCCATAAATAGTTAAAGTGATCTATCGAGCTAAACTAAGACCACATAGCAACTCCTTCCTCTCCATCCTGGAGCTCCCCCTGACGGCCCAAAGCCGCATTACCGCGCTGTCACTCAACCCTCTCTTTGAGGTCAGGACAACGGAATCCCGAGCCCAGGAGCACCGCCAACCCCAAAAGTGTTGAGAATCCGGTATTCCCCACCCCACCCCCGATTTCCCTGCCTCCGATGGCGCCATGCATCAGCCTCCCGGAGATCAGATATATCTCCAAACACCCATTCCCTTCGTTCGACACCGCTGGTCTCAGGACCATATAAATCGGAATGTCTCTGTAGCGGCATTAAGTTCCTCCCTGTCGTCGGGCAGAGGAAGGAAGGGCCTGCCATGACTCCTACGGCCGTCTGGATGGTCACACATCTCCGGTATAATCCTCCATAACTTCCCGGGAAGCTGAAGCCGAGATGAAACTCGTCGCCTACCCCTTATGGGCCAGAAAGTGTTACGAAGCATTTCTGTACACACTCCCGTGAAGTTCCCCTCCTCCCGCTCCCTCAGGGCCTGAGACAGAAGCCTGCGGTAGCTCTGGAATTCCACACAGGAGGTTCGGGTGTTCAGAGCCGGGAAATGAGGCTGAGCACCAGCGGGTCTCGCGATTGAAGAGAGGTAAATGGGAACGGAAGGGGTTGGGTGCTCCAGGGTATGGGCGACCACAACCCGGGCCAGATCCTCGCCAAGAGAAAAGCTGCCTCCAGGACCTTCATAGAGTTCCATTCCGTGCCGCCTCCAGGGTGCATTGAGCAACATCTGCGACTCCAGACCGGACAGGAAGCTGGCTATGTCACAAGATCACAAGATCACAAGACAAGATCGGGTCCTGAATATTCTAAAGGGGGAGGGTGAGCAGCCAGTTGTCTTGATATATGTTGGTACCAATGACATAGATAGCACAAAGGAGGAGGTCCTGAAGAGAGATTTCCAGGAGTTAGGAAGGAAGCTGAGAAGCAGGACCTCCAGGGTAGTAATCTCGGGATTGCTACCTGTGCCACGTGCTAACGAGGGCAAGAGTAGTCGGATCAGGCAGATGAATGCCTGGCTGAGAGACTGGTGTAGGGGGCAGGGCTTCAGATTCTTGGATAATTGGGATCTCTTCTGGGGAAAGTATGACCTGTTCAAAAAGGACAGGTTACACCTGAACCCGAAGGGGACCAATATCCTGGCGGTAAAGTTTAATAGAGCTGTTAGGGAGGGTTTAAACTAATTTGGCAGGGGGATGGGGACCGGAATGATAGAGCGGAGGAAGGGGAAAACAGAAATAAATCTAAGATAGTGAGCAGTAAAGATGTCAGGAAAGACAGGCAGGTGATGGGGCAAATGTGTAAATATTGGGATGAGTTGCAGTGCAATAAAGTTGCAGTGAAATCAAAGCAAGAAGTATCAAGTACTGGTCTTAAGGTGTTGTACTTAAGTGCACGCAGCATAAGGAATAAGGTGGATGATCTTGTTGTACAGCTACAGATTGGCAGGTATGATATTGTGGCCATCACTAAGACCTGGCTAAAGGATGCATGTCTCTGGGAGCTGAACGTCCTAGGATACACGGTGTATCGGATGGATAGGAAGGTAGGCAGATGGGGAGGCGTGGCTTTATTGGTAAGAAATGATATTAAATCATTAGAAAGAGGTGATATAGGTTCGGAAGGTGCAGAATCTTTATGGGTTGAGCTAAGGAATAGCAGGGGTAAAAGGACCCTGATGGCAGTTATTTATCGGCCTCCAAACAGCTGCAGGGATGTGGACTACAAATTACAAATGGGAATAGAAAAGGCTTGTCAGAAGGGCAGTGTTATGATAATTGTGGGGGATTTTAGCATGCGAGTAGATTGGAAAGATCAAGTCGGCATGGATCTCAAGAGAGAGAATTTGTAGAATGTCTGCGAGATGGCTTTTTAGAACAGCTTGTTGTTGAGCCCAGCAGGGGATCGGTGGGACTGGATTGGGTATTGCGTAATGAACCGGAGTTGATTGGAGAAATTGAGGTGAAGGAACCCTTACGAGGCAGTGATCATAACATGATTGAGTTCACTGTGAAATTAGAAAAAGAGAAGCCGAGATCTGATGTGTCGGTGTTTCAGTGGAGTAAAGGAAATTACAGTGGCATGAGAGAGGAACTGGCCAAAGTTGACTGGAAAGAGACACTGGAGAGAAAGACGGCAGAGAAGCAGTGGCTGGAGTTTATGCGAGAAATGAGGAATGTGCAAGACAGGTATATTCCAAAAAGGAAGAAATTTTCGAGTGGAAAAAGGATGCAACCGTGGTTGACAAGAGAAGTCAAAGCCAAAGATAAAGCAAAGGAGTGTGCATACAAGGAAGCAAAAATTAGTGGGAAGACAGAGGATTGGGAAGTTTTTAAAACCTTACAAAAGGAAACTAAGAAGGTAATTAAGAGAGAAAAGATTAACTATGAAAGGAAACTAGCAAATAATATCAAAGAGGATACTAAAAGCTTTTTCAGGTATATAAAGAGTAAAAGACAGGTGAGAGTAGATATAGAGCCGATAGAAAATGATACTGGAGAAATTGTAATGGGAGATTGTCAGAGGAACTGAACAAGTATTTTGCATCACTCTTCACTGAGGAAGACAGCAGGATACCGGACACTCAAGGGTGGCAGGGAAGAGCAGTGTGCGCAGTCACAATTACGACAGAGAAAGTACACAGGTAGCTGAATAGGCTAAAGGTAGATAAATCTCCCGGACCAGATGGAATGCACCCTCGTGTTCTAAAGGAAGTAGCTGTGGAGATTGTGGAGGCATTAGCGATGATCTTTCAAAAGTCGATAGATTCTGGCATGGTTCCGGAAGACTGGAAGATTGCAAATGTCACTCCGCTATTTAAGAAGGGGGCAAGGAAGCAAAAAGGAAATTATAGACCTGTTAGCTTGACGTCGGTGGTTGGAAAGTTGTTGGAGTCGATTGTCAAGGATGAGGTTACAGAGTACCTGGAGGCATATGACAAGATAGGCAGAACTCAGCATGGATTCCTTAAAGGAAAATCCTGCCTGATAAACCTATTACAATTTTTTGAGGAAATTACCAGTAGTCTAGACAAGGGAGATGTAGTGGATGTTGTATATTTGGATTTTCAGAAGGCCTTTGACAAGGTGCCACACATGAGGCTACTTAACAAGATAAGAGCCTATGGAATTACAGGAAAGTTACATACGTGGATAGAGCGTTGGCTGATTGGCAGGAAACAGAGACTGGGAATAAAGGGATACTATTCTGGTTGGCTGCCGGTTACCAGTGGTGTTCCACTGGGATCAGTGTTGGGGCCGCTTCTTTTTACATTGTACATCAACGATTTGGATTATGGAATAGATGGCTTTGTGGCTAAGTTTGCTGACGATACGAAGATAGGTGGAGGATCCGGTCGTGCTGAGGAAACGGAGAGTCTGCAGAGAGACTTGGATAGATTCGAAGAATGGGCAGAGAAGTGGCAAATGAAGTATAATGTTGGAAAGTGTATGGTTATGCACTTTGGCAGAAAAAATAAACGGGCAGACTATTATTCAAATGGGGAAAGAATTCAAAGTTCTGAGATGCAACGGGACTTGGGAGTCCGCGTACAGGATTCCCTTAAAGTTAACCTCCAGGTTGAGTCAGTAGTAAAGAAGGCGAATGCAATGTTGGCATTCATTTCTAGAGGAATAGAGTATAGGAGCAGGGATGTGATGTTGAGGTTCTATAAGGCGCTGGTGAGACCTCACTTGAAGTACCGTGGGCAGTTTTGGTCTCCTTATTTAAGAAAGGATGTGCTGACGTTGGAGAGGGTACAGAGAAGATTCACTAGAATGATTCCGGGAATGAGAGGGTTAACATATGAGGAACGTTTGTCTGCTCTTGGACTGTATTCCTTGGAGTTTAGAAGAATGAGGGGAGACCTCATAGAAACATTTCGAATGTTAAAAGGCATGGACAGAGTGGATGTGGCAAAGTTGTTTCCCATGATGGGGGAGTCTAGTACGAGAGGGCATGACTTCAGGATTGAAGGGCACCATTTCAGAACAGAAATGCGAAGAATTTTTTTTAGTCAGAGTGTGGTGAATCTATGGAATTTGTTTCCACGTGCAGCAGTGGAGGCCAAGTCATTGGGTGTATTTAAGGCAGAGATTGATAGGTATCTGAGTAGCCAGGGCATCAAAGGTTATGGTGAGAAGGCGGGGCAGTGGGACTAAATAGGATAAAATGGATCAGCTCATGATAAAATGGCGGAGCAGACTCGATGGGCCGAATGGCCTACTTCTGCTCCTTTGTCTTCTGGTCTTATGGTCAAAGGAGAAGTAGGCCATTCGGCCCATCGATTCTGCTCCGCAGCTCCCCCATGAGCTAAACTATTCACCCATATAGTTCCAAGTTCCGGCTTTTACCCCATATCCCTTGATACCCTGACTAATTAGATACCTGTCAATCTCCTCCTTAAACACCCTCAATGATCGGGCCTCCACAGCCATATGTGGCAACGAATTCCACAAATCCACGACCCTCCGGCTAAAAAAATTCTCCTCATCTCTGTTTTAACTGGGTACCCTCTAATTCCAAGACTATGGCCTCTTGTCCTGAACTCACCTACCAAGGGAAACAACCTTTCCACATCTACACTGTCCAACCCTTTCAACATTGGAAACTTTTCTATGAGATCCCCTCTCATTCTTCTATACTCTAATGAATACAATCCAAGAGCCGACAGACGCTCCTCATATGTTAGCCCCTGCATTCCAGAAATCATCCTCACAAATCTTCTCTGAACTCTCTCCAACATCAGTATATCCTTTCTAAGATAGGAGGCCCAAAACTGCACACAGTATTCCAAACGAGGTCTCACTAATGCCCCATACAGCCTCATCAACACCTCCTTACTCTTCTACACTATTCCTCTTGAAATGAATGCCAACATAGCATTCGCTTTCCTTACCGCCAATCCATCTTGCTGGTTAACCTTTAGGGTATCCTGCACGAGGGCCCCCAAGTCCCTTTGCTCTGCCGATTTTTGAATTTTCTCCCCATCTAAATAATAACGTGCCCGATTATTTCTTCTTCCGAAATGTACAACCGTACATTTGTCAACCTTGTATCTCATCTGCCATTTATTTGCCCACTCTCCTAAACTGACTAAGTCTCTCTGCAACCTTTCCGTTTCTTCAACATTTCCTGCTCCTCCACCTATCTTGGTGTCATCCGCAAACTTGTCCACAAAACCATTTAATCTATAATCCAAATCATCGATATACATCGTAAAAAGAAGCGGCCTCAACACCGACTCCTGGGGAACACCACTAGTAACCGGCAAGAAATCAGAATAGGATCCCTTTATTCCCACCCTTTGCTTTCTGCCTATCAGCCAATGCTCCACCCATTTCAATATCTTTCCTATAATTCCATGGGCTCTCATCTTATTAAGCAGCCTCATATGCGGCACCTTATCGAAGGCCTTTTGAAAATCCAAATACACAACATCCACAGCCTCTCCCTTGTCAATCTTATTCGAGATTACCTCAAAAATTTCCAATAAGTTGGTAAGGCAGGATATTCCCTTCATGAAACCATGCTGGCTTCGGCCTATCTTGTCATGCACCTCGAGGTATTTCATAACCTCGACCTTGAGGATTGACTCCAATATCTTTCCAACCACCGATGTCAGACTAATAGGTCTGTAATTTTCTTTTTGCTGCCTCCTTCCTTTCTTGAGTAGCGGAACTACATTTGCGACCTGCCAGTCCTCCGGAACCATGCCAGAGTCTATTGATTCCTGGAAGATCATTTCCAATGCTTCCATAATCTCCAAAGCCACCACCTTCAGAACCCTTGGGTGCACCTCATCCGGGCCGGGAGACTTATCTATTCTTAGTCCACTTAGCTTCCCAAGCACTTTCTCTCTAGTTATCTTGACTGTACCTAATTCTATTCCCTGATACCTCCGGCTATTAGGAATATTGCTCATGTCTTCCACTGTGAAGACTGATGCAAAATACTCATTCAGTTCCTCCGCCATCTCTTTGTTATCCATTATAATTACTCCTATTATTTTCAATCGGTCCCATATCTACCCTTGTCACTCTTTTACTCTTCATATATTTAAAAAAAAACTCTTAGTATCCTTTTTTATGTTAATCGCCAACTTCCTTTCATAATTCATCTTTTCTTTCCTAATGACTTTCTTAGTTTCTTTCTGTAAGTTTTTAAAGGTCTTCCAGTCCTCATTATTCCCACTAATTTTTGCTTCCTTGTACGCCGTTTCTTTTGCTTTTATTTTTGCCTTAACCTCTCTCGTTAGCCACATTTGTGCCATTTTTCCATTCATGATTTTCTATTTTTCTTGGAATATATTTTTCCTGCATTTTCCTTATTTCTTGTAGGAATTTCATCCAATTCTGCTCTGCCGTCCCTCCATTTAGTTTACTTTTCCAATTGACTTGGGGCAGTTCCTCTCTCATACCACTGTAATTTCCCCTGTTCCACTGAAATATCGATACACCTGATACCAGCTTCTCCTTTTCAAATTTGAAACTGCACTCAATCATATTATGATCACTACTTCCAAGAGGTTCCTTTTCCTCCAGCTGCCTAATCGCCTCAGGTTCGTTACACAGCACCCAATCCAAAACAGCCGGTCCCCTGGTGGGCTTCTGGACAAGTTGCTCCAAAAAGCCATCCTGTAGGCATTCTACAAACTCCTTTGATCCTCCTGGTTGACCTTCGGCTCCCACCGATAGGCAGGGAGACCGTGCCGTCCGATAAGCTCAGCGTTCGGATGCAGGGAGGGTTATCACTCTGGAGCGAGGGAGCGAGGCTCAGGTCGGAGGGAAGAGAAAGGTCGTGGAGATGGGAAGAAGTGCAGTGGAAGGATGTGAACCTATGCATCAGATTGATTGCGACAATATGGCAGGTGTGCATGCGGCTGTTTGATAGCGCGGAGTGTATCGACTGGACCTCTTGCGCGTATGAGGCGCTCTCTTCGCGCCGCATTTGAATGTCCGTGTTTTTCGTCTCGGGTGGGTTCGGTTCGTAGCTCCCACACTAAATTCCTCATTACATAACATGACTCAGTACAAGGAGTTCATCATACTACTCTGCACGCTCGTTACAGGAGCAGTGTGATGTGGTCACAGAGACGGAGAAATCGCGAAGACCTGTTGAGAAAACGGAGATCGCGGATACGGTGCGGAAGGAGTGGGGTCAGGCAGGCGACTAGGAGAGGTCAACGAGATTACACAGGTTGCTTCTTTCAGAGGGACTTTGGAATGGGAGAGCTGTAATCCCAGAATGCCCAGCAGGAAGGAAAGACCTCTCATTGGTCAGAGCATTTATGGACAGTGTTCTCTGAATCACACTTCCCTACCTTATCCCGTCTCGCTTTCTCAACGTCCAGAGTCTATTTCCCTCCCCAAGTCTTTTACCCTCTCGTCTGTCTGTATTCAGCCGACTCTCCAAACCCCCTGCCTCTCTCTCCCCAGATCCACTCCTCAATCCGGGTGTCTCAGTCCCATAAATTTCTCTCCCTACCCGTCGTCACTCCTCTCCCCTACCCCCAACACCTCCCCTCCCCCTCCCCACGTCTCGGGCTCTCCCCTCCGAGTTCACTTCTAATCTCCCTCCTGACACCGATGTCTCCCCATCCCCGGCCTCCCTCTCCCTGGTGTTTCTCTAACTCCTTGGTCTCTCTCTACTCTACCGGTCTCTCTGCCAAATCTCCCTCCATCTCTCTGCCCTAACTTTGTCATACAAGTCTCCCTCTAACCCGCCCCTACTCTGTCTCCCTCCGGTTCCCTCTTCCTCTGCCGTTTCCACTCTCCTAGAATCTCGGCTGTGTGTGTGTGTCTCTCTCACTCTCTCCCTCTGGTCCTTCCCTTCTCAGAGTCTCGCCGCCGTCTCTCTACATACCCCAGACTGTTTCTCCTCCCACCCGTCTCTCACAGTCTCTCTACCCGTCTCTCCGTAACCCCGGCCTCTCTCTCCCGTCTCTTTCTCTGCACACGCCAAACCCGCGCCCTCCTCCGGACGTTCCCTCCGCCATTCACTTTCTCATCCAGTCACTCCTTAGGCCCCCGGTCTGTCTGAACTCTAAAACGAAACTGCGTCATAAGACGAATACGCAGCATAACGGATTATCTGACGAATAAAATAACGAACTGAATTTAAAGCTCAACTGGAAAAACTAACTACGTCACACCAGGGTTCTCCCCTTATATACCTGGTGAGAACATGTCATCACGTGACCTCTCATCGGCGGAAAAATTACACCATGTGACCTCCACAAGACTATTACATCATGCTCATCAGACACTCAATTACATCATGGTCATAAGGCAGTCACAAGATACCCATGAGGTATGTAACAACACACATACTTCATTCCATTCCTCAGCTCTTTTCTGAAATTCCTTTGTGTCAATGTATAGATACAAGTATTGGTGCACATGCTGAAAATACGCAACATGAACCCAAATTGTTGCAGGATGTATACCAGGGAACTCAAATATCTGTCCTGGTAAAAATAGTTTTCCGGTTGCCATTTCAGGGAATGTGCTACATAGGGCATCCAAAATAATATGAAATTAGCTGATATAGAAAACAACAAGATAATCGATTTTCTGCGGTTTTCCACCTCGGCATCTCTCCGATTGCCGCTGCTGTGCCGAAGACTTCTGCGGATTCTATTTGCCATAACGATATGTCTTACGGTTAACCCGTTAAACACTAGGATTAAGCCGATTGGTAGCAATGGTGTTAAAATGCTCTCCAGTAATTCGCATCCTTTCTACACGGGTGAAGTAGCGTATTTTTATGTGACGCTGCACCGCCACGGCCTGTTGTCAATGATGACGTAAGGTTCAATAGCAAAATAAAACGGGGCACATCTCCCGCAGCTCACTATAACCACGGTCGTGATAACCACCGTTGCTGTTCTCTCAGTGCAGTATCGTTCCCGCAGCTTTCGAGAACATATTGCAATGAGGCGATAGAAGGTAAAACTGACCGCAATCCAAACAGAACCGTCCGGCGTCACAGACAATAATTAAGCCGATTGGTAGCAGTGAATTTAAAATGCTATCCAGTAATTCGAATCCTTTCCACGCAGATAAAGTCGCGTATTCATCTGTGAGGGCGCAACGCCAAGGTACGCTGTCAATAATGACGCAAGGTTCAACGGCAAAGTAAAACGGGAAACTTCTGCCGCAACTGGCTATAACCACAGTCACCAAAACCGCAGTTGCTGTTCTCTCAGTGCAGTATCGTTCCGCGAGCTTTCGACAACATATTGCGATGAAACGATCGAAAGTAAAACTGACCGTAAACCAAACACAGCAGTCCCTCGTCACAGCAAAATGTACAAGTGTCAGAGCGCATACAGGAGTTATGAGCAGGGATCTAAAATAAATATAGGTATTGTTGGTCTGTTCCACTAAAGCGAAAACTATAACCACCATCAGATCCGCTGTCGCCATTCCAACCAGGTTACGGGTGCGGCATTTTCCCCGAGATAGGATCACAATCGCCGTTAAAGTAACTACAAGAAATTTGGAAAAAAAATAGAAATGTGGTCAGCAGCAATTCCCTGAGTATCCCTATTCTTCCGTTGCTAGGCAGGGTATGATCTGTTTGGAAGTGGAAAGCGGGAATCCAGTGTGTGTAGTCTCCATCGCTGCACTCCGGCTGGAGGACAATGACGGATGTGAATGTCAGTGGGTTCGTCACCTTCCGACAGTTTAAAGTGAGACATCCCAGTTCCACGGCTCACGTACGGGAGAACAGTCGATCGCCACAGTAAACAACATCATTTCCATTATTAGAGGTGAAAGAGCTGACAGGATTATTATAGCGGAGTCAAAGTGGCATCAAGGAGATATAAAGCATGATTTCTCATTTACTGCTTTACAGAAGAACAGGCGGGAGTGTCGAAAATAAACTGGATCGTCATTTAAATAAGCTGCCGCGTTGTTATAAGGTCGAAGTGTCTGCACTGATAGAGACTCAGACCCAGAAAAGCAGCGACCATGATCACTTCAGAAAGTCTAGCGAGGTGAAATTATGAAACGACGACAATATCGACACCAACGTAATTGATAAAAGAAGAAAACACTGCGATCGAGATATGGAAAATGAAAATAAAACCATTGGATACTTGAATCGTCCATTCCGGAAATGCGTTTCAGCCGCTGGTAGCATCTGTGCTTAGTAACAGTGTGGATACCGCAGCAGAGTAACGACGGCACTGTACATAAAGTAACCGGCTCTGGCATCTTACCGGGGACACCAACCGCTACAAGTGTGGGATAGAAAATGCCCGCGATGTAGTAAATCGCCGGATATCCCATATGTCTTCAGAAGCAGCACTCAGCTCTCCGGAGCGTTTCAGCTGCTCAGATGGACTGGGGATCGGTTTAGCAGACTTTTATTGGGGTGAGAGCAATTCCACTGAGGCAATTAGCGTGGCTATCACGTCAGGGACATTAGTGATAACCAACTGCACAAACACTTACCCTTTAACTATTTATATTCATTCTGTTCCCGTGTCATGAATTTGACTCCTCAAGGGAGGCTATTACTTTAAAACAAAATATGATGTGCTTTTTTTCCATGTTATTTTCCATGATACCTGGCTCCAGCTATTTAAATAGCATATTTTATATCACTGTTGCTTTAAAACAGGCATTCATCTTGAAGTCGATTTATTTTGTAATATTTGAACGTGCACATTCACTTCCGAAATTGAAGGAAGGAGTTTGCTCTGGCAGCTGAAATGGAGAAAACTTCTTTATTTAACGGGAGCATTCGTTCATTCTTTTCTTTCGTCGGCTCCAGTCATTTCTGCGGTTTTAGTGATGGAATTGACCATGACAGCTGACATGTATTACAATAACACTGCACTTATGTTACTCCAAACACTGTTAAAGATGTCTATTAATCCATGTGTCCCCGGGCTTTTACTGACTTTTGCAAAATAAACAACAGACAAATATTTTTCTCGAAATGAAATGATTCGCTCTACTGAAATTAGGCATTGCACTGCAAGTGCCGCCAATGACATAGTTTCAATGTAGAATTTTATAACGATATTTGATTAAAAGTGCTTGAACTCAGCTATCATTGTGACAAAGTTCAACGTTGAGGGATCACTGATGACAAAATACTACTACGTTGAATATATATGTTGTACTTTATATTGGCCACTTTTCAGAAATGCTTATTTCAGGGTAGTGCTATAAAATGCATGACAGCACACATTAGGCTACCGCTGCTGCAATGCTATCACATATTTTCTAACTCTAGACATGTATACATTGCCAAAAATCACTATAAGCATTATTCCCCGCAGATGGTAGCAACCAACCCTATTGGCTCACGGACTACAACAGTATGTTCTGCTCCAAAGAGCAGATTGTGGAATCAAAGGTTATGGGGATAAGGCAGGAAAGGGATACTGATAGTGGATGATCAGCCATGATCACAATGAATGGCGGTGCTGGCTCGAAGGGCCGAATGGCCTACTCCTGAACGTATTATCTATTGTCTATTGTCCACAGTATTACTGCTGTGTGACGCCGTACTGGAACGTCGTACAACGCTTTCCCCGTACAGGTAGATGACATTACCAGCAGGACATGCAACGTACAAACAAATAAATTTGATGGTACTGGCGGGCTACTTGCTATGAAGGTTAAGGATGATGAATTTTGGCAAAGGATCAATGCATGCAACCGGATATTGTATTCATTATGGAGACAAGTTTGACAGTGGAAAAGAACAAGTTGTTTAATATTCCAAGTTCGTGATGTTTCATGAAAGGTAAAGGTAAAATAAAGTTACATTTGTATTGGTAATCATTGACTATCACACCTGTTTGGATTTGCCTCCGCTTAGAGAAGCCGATACGAGATTGTTTTGTCTTAACCAAGTTAGCCATGTCCCGGCTAGTCTGTTGTCACCTGTTGGTGTTTAAAAGCTTCCTAATCCTCCAACTTTCCATTAATCTTGCTTAATTACACGTCCCCTCGTTTGCTTTTGTTTGTTTTTTCTGTTGGTTTTGACATCTCTTGTTGGTCGTGGCTGTGGCATCTTTTATTTACAATATTTCTTCTCCTTTGGGATGTATATAACTGTGCCTTCCAAATTGCTTCCAGAAATTCCAACCATTACAGTTCAACTGTCGTCCCTGCCAGTCCTCTTTTCTACTCAATTCTGGCCAACTCCTGACTCATGGCTCTGTAATTCCCTTTACCCCCACTGCAGAAGTGAAACATCTGGTTTTAGCTTCTTCTCAAATTTAGGGGGAATTCAATTATATTATAATCACTTTCCTCTTAGGGTTCTTATAGCGGATGCTCCCTTATCAATTCTGGTTCATTGTGCATCACTCAGTCCGATATTCGAGTGCGCTCAAAAACAAGCTGCTCTCAAAATCCCTCTCGTAGGCACTCTAAAAATTCAGGCTACTTTAATCAGGCACAGCCTGATTTTCCCAATCTACCTGCATATTGATGTCCTCTATGACAATTGCAAATCTCTCATGACGATTGTTACATTACCCTTTTGGAATCCATTTTCTATCTCTCGTTTTAATTTATAGGCCACGTCCTCACTATGGTTTGGGGCTGTTCATACAACTCCCATCAGTGTTTTTTTTTACCCTTACAGTTCATTCGCCCATCCGTAATAATTAAACACCATCTAACCCCATGTCACTTCTTTGTAAAGATTTGATTTAATTTTTTATCAACAGAGCAACGCCGCTTCCTCTGCCTTTCCTACCAGTCCTTTCCAAACAATGTGTATCCTTGGATCTTAAGCTCCCATCTATAATCTTCTTTCAGCCACGATTCAGTGATGCCTACAACATCACACCTAGCTGGCGAATAGCTATGTTGTTCCATCATACGGAAACCGATATCAGGATAATACGCGTAACTACAGAGCGGCGAGTTTGCCTTCAGAACGAGAGTTACGGGATTTTGCAAATATTCCAACAGGCCATCATAGCCCTCATCCAATTTATTGACATATACCGTAAAAATAATCTGTCCCAAAAGAGACCCCTGTGGAACACTTCTAGTCACCGGCAGTCAGTCAGAGAAAGTTCCCTTTATTCCCTATCTTCACCACCTGCCAGTCAGCCACTGTTTTATTTATACCAGAATATGCATTGCAATTCCATGGGCGCGTAGCTTGTCGAGCAGCCTCATGTGTGGAACCTTGTCAAATGCCTTCTGAAAATTAAAGTACAGCACATCAAACGATTCTGCTTTGTCTATCCGGCTTGTTACCTCTTGAACGAATTCCAGCAGGTTTCTCAGTCGAGAGTTTCCCTTGAGGAAACCATGCTGAGTACAGCCTATTTTGTCTCGTGTCGCCAAGTAGCCTGAGACTTCCTCCATAATAATCTACTCCCACATATTCCGAAACACCACCATCAGACATAGAAACATAGAAAACATAGCAACATAGAAAATAGGTGCAAGAGTAGGCCATTCGACCCTTCGAGCCTGCGCTGCCATTCAGTATGATCATGGCTGATCATCCAACTCAGAACCCTGCACCAGCCTTCCCTCCATACCCTCTGATCCCTCTAGCCACAAGGGCCATATCTAACTCCCTCTTAAATATAGCCAATGAACTGGCCTCAACTGTTTCCTGTCGCCGAGAATTCCACAGATTCACCACTCTCTGTGTGAAGAAGTTTTTCCTAATCTCGGTCCTAAGAGGCTTCCCCTTTATCCTCAAACTGTGACCCCTCGTTCTGGACTTCCCCAACATCGGGAACAATCTTCCTGCATCCAGCCTGTCCAATCCCTTTAGAATTTTATACGTTTCGATAAGATCCCCCCTCAATCTTCTAAATTCCAACGAATATAAGCCTAGTCGATCCAGTCTATCATCATATGACAGTCCTGCCATCCCAGGAATCAATCTGGTGAACCTTCTTTGTACTCCCTCTATGGCAATAATGTCTTTCATCAGATTAGGGGACCAAAACTGCACACAAACTAACTGACATAGATTATCCTTTCTACTGCCGCTCTCCCTTCTTGAAGAATGGAGCGATATTTGCAATTCTCCAGTTTTCTGGAACCCTTCCAGAACCGACTGGTTCCTGAAAGATCATCACTAATACCTTCTCATCTTTTCAGCCAACACTTTCAGAACTCTGGAGTGTACACCATCTGGTCCAAATAACTTATCCATTGTTACGTAACCGGCAACACTGAATATTAATCAAGACAGGTTTTATAAAAATAACCAAACATTTATTAAACACATATAAACGATAAGGGAAAAAAATACAAAGGAAAACTTTAACCGGAGGTTAACAGGTATGCAGTTGTTCACCAACGCTACTCGGCTCTGGCTCTTAAAGAGTTAAATGCTGAAAACAGTTCTTAAAGCGATAACTTCGAAAGTCCAACAGTTTTACGCATTCAATTGGGAGAGACTTCTCTGGAGAAGGATTTCTTCACCGACGCACCTTTACTGCTAGTTCTGTCCACAGGATTCCAGATGCCGAAAATAAACAGTTTAAATCGACTGCCCTTAAATTGTTTGGAGAGAGAGAGCCTTTGTGCATGAACTCATTGCGCTTTTACAAGAGTTATCTCAATGCAGCTTCTCTTCAGCGAAGACACAATAAGGTCGATCCTTTGTTAAACTGCCAACCGATGCCGACTTCTCTCGATCCTTCACTTCGACGAATTCTTCACTCTCCTTTCAAAACTGTCAGAATTGAGTAAATTGGCACTTCCAGCCACAAATTTCCAGTACAAGTAATATGGAACCTTTCAACAGAACGTACAACCGTTTTAAACATGAAACTGCGTCACAAAAACAAACACGCAACAGAAACGGAGGCACAACACGTTCCACCTGGAAATTTACAAACTCAAAACCCCACTGCGTCACCTGAGTCTAGCCTTATATCGTCACGGGGCACATGTCATCACGTGACCTCACATCTTTTGTTACAATTTTTCTATCTGAAGGAGCCCAAAACTGCACACAGTACTCCAAGTGAGGTCTTACCAGTGCCTTATATAGCCTCAACATCACATCCCTGCTCCTATACTCTATTCTTTTAGAAATTAATGCCAACATTGCATTCGCCTTCTTCACCACCGACTCAAACTGGAAGTTAATCTAAAGGGTATCCTGCACGTCCCGTTGCATCTCAAATGAGGAGAGAATTCTACCAAAGTGCTTAACCCTACACTTTCCAACATTGTATTTCATTTGCTACTTCTTTGCCAACTCTCCCAATCAATCCAAACCTCTCTGCAGACTCTGTTTTCACAGCACTACCGGCCCCTCCACCTATCTTTGTATAACCAACAAACTTAGCCACAAAGCCATCTATTCCATAATCCAAATCGTAAAAAGAAGCGGCCCCAAAACGGACCACTGTGGAACACTACTGGTAACCGGAAGCCAATGGGATCCCTTTATTGGGCCAGAGAAAGCAGGATCTCCCAGTGGCCCCCCATTTTAATTCCACATCCCATTCCCATTCTGACATGTCTATCCACGGCCTCCTCTACTGTAAAGATGAAGCCACACTCAGGTTGGAGGAACAACACCTTATATTCCGTCTGGGTAGCCTCCAACCTGATGGCATGAACATCGACTTCTCTAACTTCCGCTAATGCCCCACCTCCCCCTCGTACCCCATCCGTTATTTATATACACACATTCTTCTCTCTCTCTCCTTTATCTCCCTCTGTCGCTCTGACTCTACCCCTTGTTCATTCTCTGGGTTTTCACCTCCCGCCACCTTTTCTTTCTCCCTGGACCTCCCGTCCCATGATCCTCTCATATCCCTTTTGTCAATCACCTGTCCAGCTCTTGGTCCCATCCCTCCCCCTCCTGTCTTCTCCTATCACCTTGGATCTCCCCCTCCCCCTCCCACTTTAAAATCTCTTACTAACTCTTCCTTCAGTTAGTCCTGACGAAGAGTCTCGGCTTGAAACTTCGACTGCACCTCTTCCTAGAGTTGCTGCCTGACCTGCTGCGTTCACCAGCAACTTTGATGTGTGTTGCTTGAATTTCCAGCATCTGCAGATTTCCTCGTGTTTGCAAACTTAATCTGACTTATTTTCCTTTCCGGTCCTGACGAAGCGTTCTCGGCCTGAAACTGCGGCTGTTTACTCTTCTCCATGTGCCTCGCATGCTGCATTCCTCCAACATTTTGTGCGTGTTGCTTTGGTCGACTGATTGATGTCGGCTGTAATTCTTCGGAATACGATGGTTTCGCAGTCTTGGAGGACTGTTTGATATAGGCTGCAGTTCCTTGGAGTTCGGATGGCGTCCCCGTATCAGAGGACTGTTTGCTGTCGTCTGTAATTTCCCAGAGCTCGGACGTCGTCGTTGTCTCGCCGGACCGTCTGACATTGGCTATAATTCCCCGGACTTCGGATGGTGTCGGTGTCTCGGAGGATTGCTTAATGTAGTCTGTAATTCTTCAGTAGTTTTCCGAACGTTTTGCGTTTGTTTCTATTATCAAAAACTTTGCTCTTCCTGTTTATTCTTTCACTTCCTCACACATTCGATCAAAGGAACTACGCGGTCCTGTCTCTAAATCAGCAGCACCATTTTAGTACTTAAAGTATGCCTTCATATTCTTAACAAAACGTCTTTTTTTTTTGTATTTTCCTTGTGTTTCATTAATTTAATCGGTTTAGACCATGAGAAAAAAATATATTGGAACAAAATTAGGTCATTTGACCCACCTAGCCTGTTTCGTGATTTATCCTGCCTGATCCATTTTCCCACTCAGCCCTAATCTACTGTCTCCTCCTCGTAAATATCTGCAGTAAGTACACATAAAGAATTTGCCTCCACGGCTGAATGTGGCAACGAATTTCAGAGATTCGGCATTCTCTGGTTAAATAAATTCCTCCTCATCTCCTTTCTAAAAGGAAGCCCTCAATTCAGTGAGCGCACCCTCTTGTTCTAAACACCCCCAGTGTCAGCAGCAAATGAGACATGTTCGTCGATGTACAGTAAAGTCCTGGGGGTGGTCTCTATTAGAATGACGGCAAAAAAAACTCTCCCCGGGAGCACACCCTTCCGAACTGCGCAGTCTATCGTTGTCCCACCGCTGAAAGGTTCCAGCTCATTTGTATTCACTCCCCATTCAGACTGGTGGTGAATGCACTTCGTCAGTCTACCGTGCGATCGCAGTATGGCACTAAATGTCTGCTGTAACCCCGATCCATCGGCGACTATTTCCCCAATTTTTTTTATCCTATGTTGTACAACTAATCATTCACCTTCAGCAATCAGCCTCCGTTACGTGTACTGCTGCCATTATACTTTAAAATGCTATTCACAGCTTTCTAACACGCTCTCGGGGTCGTCTATATAAAGACGAACAGAGTCGATATTTCGAACGCGACACTTCCATCACAGAATTAACACGATCCTTCGGGGCATGGATTAAAAGCCGGAATCTTGATATGGGTTTCTGAGTGCGAAGATATTTCGGGGTTCTCGCAGATCTGGGGTGTCTACGGATTTGGAGGTGTGACGAATCTCAAAGTTGTTTCATTTATAGATACGGCAATAATAAATTTGATTTCAACTTTGACCTCTGTTCTTGTGTGTTTTTTTTCCAGTTTAGCCAGCCATTATCCGAACTATTTAAAATGATGCTTATTCTGCGATACAGCGGAGTTCCCATTGGGTTTGACACAGGGATTTTGGGGTGCTGACTTATTTAGGGATGGGTGCATTTTGGAGGTGGACGAGGATATTCGGGATGCGCACAGATTTAGGTGGATTTCAGGTTACACATAGATCTGAGTGTACCGGCGGATCTGCAGCTGAACACAAATTTTGGGATGTGTGCGGATTGTAATGTCGAGGCAGCTATTTCCAGAACTGGAATAAACTAAAGTGGATGTGTGGGTGTCAGCCAGTTTGGGGTACGCACTGAACTGCAGATTGCGGCTAAATTCTCGAATATGGGGATGCAAACTGATTTGAGAACTGTACAGATTTATGGATATGTTCTCCAGTAAGGAGTTGCGCACGGAATTGGTGCTGTGCGTGAATTTTAGGGTGTGCTCTTATTTGGTGATGTGAGCTGATTTGGAAGTGCAGACGGATTTGGTGATGTGTACACATTCAACGCTGTGTTGTCGAATACAGAGGCGCACACTGATTTGAAGATGTGCATATATTTAGGGGTGTATCGGCCAATATGGGGATGTTTACCGATTTCTAGCTTCTCACAGATTTGTACTCTCTGCGGATTTGGATTTATGACGTTGCATTTACAGATATTTTCAGAATAAATGTCTTTGAACTTTCAACATTATTGTTATTATTTTATGCTGGAGGCAGACATTTTGTGAACTATTTGAAATTATTTTTGTTCTTAAATATTAATGTGGGTACACTTGTATTTGAGGTGCACACTGATTAGTGGATGACCACAGATTCCGGTGTCACAGCAGATTTGGGGTTGAACACAAATTGTAGACTGCTTGTGAATTTTTTATGCCGAGACAGATATTTTCTGAAATGATTCTTGCTCTTGAATAATCTGATGTCAGTGGGGTTTGATGTCAGTGGGGTTTGTCTGCACACTGAATACGGGATTGCACACATTTAGGGCAGTTTCGGCGAACATGGGGTGCACATGGATATGCAGATGAGCACGGTGTGTACTGAAATATTAGTTATGGATTTCAAGTTACTCCCAGAGGCCGATCTACAGTTGCTATCGGTTTTTGGGGTACGTGGGAATTTTTAATATCGAAAAAATCATTTCCCAAAGTTTGAAATGATTTCAATTATGTATGTGGTGTGTCAGCGCGTTTAGGGTGCACACTGACTTGGTTATGTTCACAGATTTGTTTCTACACGCGGATATGTTGATGTGCGCTGATTTGGGTTTGCATTTTCAAACATTGGCGTGCACACCTATTTCGGAATACACACAGATTTAGGTATGTTAGCGGATAAAGATTTGCACAGGAATGTATGGTTGAGTTCAGAGTATGAATGCGGAGGCTACTAATTTCTCAACTGTTTGAAATGATACTGTCATGCTCGGTCCGTGAAGTCCGCATTCCGGTTCACGGTCCGGTCCGTGGACTCAGGACTCCGGGTCTTCCAGCTGTACCTTGTTTTTATTGAGTTAATCATAGACATCTGATTCCCATCTTGAGGATTGGGATATACGCGGCTTTGGGGTCGAGTGTGGGCTGCTGGTTAGTCTTGTCAGGATCCCCTGGGAGCAACCTGCTGGTGGAAGGCTAGTGAGGCCATTTGCCATCTTTAGGCCGAGTTAGAAAGCGATTGCTTCATGAAGCCTTGCTGTCGGTAGTCGGAGCCGTCTTTGCAGTATGGATTCGGCTGTTTCCCGGGCCAGCTGAGTGGCCGTCAGTCACTCCGAGCTAGGTAGGGATCCGGCTGTTTCCGTAGCCAGCTGAGGTTGCTGGCCGAGCTGAGATTCAGAGCTACCTTGAAGCAGAGATGGAACTGTCCGTCGTTCTTTGGTGTTTGTCTCTTCTTGTCCTCGCCCCGATGGGGTAAGTCAGGCCGTTTTGCCGTTGTCCTGCGGGGGAATCTGTCTTGCCTTGTCCTCGCCTCCGTGGGGTAAGTTCGGCCGTTCTGCCGTTTCCCAACAGGTGGACCTATCCCAACTTGGTGTGGAGAAAAAGTTGAGTCCCGGCTTCTCTGTCTATGCACTGTCCAGTCTCATGTTAGCGTCAAGTTAAAGATAAGTCCCGGCTTTTCGAAGTATAAATCCCAAGCCCAAGCCTCAAGACCCCAGCCTGTCTCCAAGCTCAAGGTCCAAGACCCCAGCCTGTCTCCAAGCTCAAGCCTCAAGACCCAAGCCTCCTGTCCTGTAGTCATGTCATGACCTTGCCTTGTTCTGGGGCCAGAGCCTGAAGGAAGAACGAGGTTCTGGGTCCTTGTACAGTCTCTGTCTCGGGGTCCAAGCCCAAATCTGCGTTCTCGTCCCTGCTCCTTGTCTGTATCCTGTCACGTCCCTACTATCATGGACAAGGATAGATCTGGTCCTAGGGTTGAGGTTCTGAACTGGAAGAAGGCCAAATTTGAAGAAATGAGACAGGATCTAAAAAACGTGGATTGGGACAGGTTGTTCTCTGGCAAAGATGTGATCGGTGGGTGGGAAGCCTTCAAAGGAGAAATTGCGAGAGTGCAGAGTTTGTATGTTCCTGTCAGGATTAAGTGCAAAGTGAATAGGAATAAGGAACCTTGGTTAAAAGAAGACACGAGGTTGCCTTGGTAGTCAAAGTGAAGGATAATCCAAAGAGCTTTTACAGGTATATTAAGAGCAAAAGGATTGTAAGGGATAAAATTGGTCCTCTTGAAGATCAGAGTGGTCGGCTATGTGCGGAACCAAAGGAAATGGGGGAGATCTTAAATAGTTTTTTTGCGTCAGTATTTACTAAGGAAACTGGCATGAAGTCTATGGAATTAAGGGAAACAAGTGGTAAGGTCACGGAAACTGTACAGATTGAAAAGAAGGTGGTGCTTGCTGTCTTGAGGAAAATTAAAGGGGATAAATCTCCGGAACCTGACAGGGTGTTCCCTCGGACCTTGAAGGAGACTAGTGTTGAGATTGCAGGGGCTCTGGCAGAAATATTTAAAATGTTGTGTCTACAGGTGAGGTGCCGGAGGATTGGAGAGTGGCTCATGTTGTTCCGTTGTTTAAAAAAGGATCGAAAAGTAATCCGGGAAATTATAGGCCGGTAAATTTAACGTCGGCAGTAGGTAAGTTATTGGAGGGAGTACTAAGAGACAATATCTACAAGCATTTGGATAGACAGGGACTTATTAGGGAAAGTCAACATGGCTTTGTGCGTGTAGGTCATGTTTGACCAATCTATTGGAGTTTTTCGAGGAGGATACCAGGAAAGTGGATGAAGGGAAGGCAGTATACTGTCTACATGGACTTCGGTAAGGCCTTTGACAAGGTCCCGCATGGGAGGTTAGTTAGGAAGATTCAGTCGCTAAGTATACATGGACAGGTGGAAAATCGGGTTAGACATTGGCTCAAAGAGTGGTAGTAGAGAATTGCTTCTCCCAGTGGAGGCCTGTGACTAGTGGTGTGCCACAGGGATCAGTGCTGGGTCCATTGTTATTTGTCATCTATATCAATGATCTGGATGATAATGTGGTAAATTGGTTCAGCAAATTTGCTGATGATACAAAGATTAGAGGTGTAGTAGACAGTGAGGAAGGTTTTCAGAGCCTGCAGAGGGACTTGGACCAGCTGGAAAAATGGGATGAAAAATGGCAGATGGAGTTTAATACAGACAAGTGTGAGGTATTGCACGTTGGAAGGACAAACCAAGGTAGAACATACAGGGTTAATGGTAAGGCACTGAAGAGTGCAGTAGAACAGAGGGATCTGGGAATACAGTTACAAAATTCACTAAAAGTGGTGTCACAGGTAGATGGGGTGGTAAAGAGAGTTTTTGGTACATTGACCTTTATTAATCAAAGTATTGAGTATAAGAGCTGGAATGTTATGATGAGGTTGTATAAGGGATTGGTGAGGCCGAATCTGGAGTATTGTGTTCAGTTTTGGTCACCAGATTACAGGAAGGATATAAATAAGGTTGAAAGAGTGCAGAGAACGTTTACAAGGATGTTGCCGGGACTTGAGAAACTCAGTTACAGAGAAAGGTTGAATAGGTTAGGACTTTATTCCCTGGAGCGTAGAAGAATGAGGGGAGATTTGATAGAGGTATATAAAATTATGATGGGTATAGATAGAGTGAATGCAAGCAGGCTTTTTCCACTGAGGCAAGGGGAGAAAAATACCAGAGGACATGGGTTAAGGGTGAGGGGGGAAAATTTAAAGGGAACATTGGGGGGGGGGGCTTCTTCACACACAGAGTAGTGGGAGTATGGAATGAGCTGCCAGATGAGGTGGTAAATGTGGGTTCTTTTTTAACATTTAAGAATAAATTGGACAGATACATGGATGGGAGGTGTATGGAGGGATATGGTCCGTGTGCAGGTCAGTGGAACTAGGCAGAAAATGGTTCGGCACAGCCAAGAAGGGCCGAAAGGCCTGTTTCTGTGCTGTAGTTTCTATGGTTTCTATAGTTTCTGCTCTAGTCAAGTCCCGTTCCTTAGACTTCAGTGTCTGTGTCTTGAATTTGGGTCCGTTCCCAGCGCCCCTTTGTGACAGATACTTCCTCTGGATTAATCTGAATTGTATGTAGATGTGTCAGCCGATTTCGGGTGCGCACTGAATTGGGGATTTCGCAGATTTATGGTATGTCGGCTAATATGGGTTGAACAGTGTCTCGGGGTGCACACGGATCGGCACGGATATTGGGTTGTGTTCTCGATTATGGATATGCGCAGGAATTTAGGGATAGCATATTTCGTAGTGTGTCGTCGAATATGGGGGTTACACGTTTCTGTGGGTGTATATGCGGATTTACACAGATTTGTGGTGATTCGGGTGTGCCATCGCATTTGGAAATACGCTCACGGACTTTCAGAAGCATGTAGGTTTTTATTGTCAGGACAACTATTCTGTGTTTGAAATGAAACCTCGTCTGGTCACTAATGTGCGGGTTGGGCTGCACACGCATTTTGGGCTGCGTTCTTATTTGAGAACGTGCGCAGATCTGCGTGTGCAGAGGGTTGCAATGTTGAATATGACGGTGCACGCAGATTTGGGGTGACAATACATTTAGTCGTGTCGGCCGATGTTAAAACTGATTTTGGGCCGAGTGAGGGTTTTTATGTCAGACAGCCAAGTTCTGAATTGTTTGAAATGATTCCTGCTCTGAGATAATTAATTATGCCTGTGAGGGTGTCAGTGTGTTTGGAGTCCGCGCTGATTTAGGGATGACGCAGTTTTAGAGCGGTGTTGGCAAATATGAGATGCACACTGATTTGGGGATGCGAACGGATTTAATGATGTTACCGCCAATATAGAGGTGCACACTGATTTGGAAACGCTCATTTATTTAGGGGTGTGAAGGCCAGTATAGTGAGGTTTTCGGATTTCGGGGTTCTCACAGGGATTTGATGTCTGCAGTTTTGGAGATGTGACGTGTCGAATCTTCTTTCATTTATAGATACTTGCATAATAAATGCAATTTGAACTTTCAACAGCATTCTTGTTACTTTATGTTCGCGGCAGCCGATTTGTGAAGTTTGAAATGATTCTTGTTCCAGGACAATCTAATGTGCATTTGGAGGAGTCAACGATCTTAGGCTACACAGTGAATTGGGGATGGAGCAGAGTTAGGGGTATTGTGGAAAATGGAGTCTGCAAGCATTTGGTTTTACTCACAGATTTGGGTGTGTTGGTCGATCTGCAGTTGCAAAAGAAAATTGGGGTACATGTGGATTTTTATTATCGAGCTATGCATTTTGCGAACTGTTTGAATTTAGATTAGATTAGACTATGAGGACACGCAGTCCTCTTTTATTGTCATTTAGTAACGCATGCATTAAGAAATGATACAATGTTTTTCCAGAATGATATCACAGAAACACATGACAAACCGACTGAAAAACTGACAAAGACCATATAATTATAGCATATAGTTACAACAGTGCAAGGCAATATCGTAATTTGGTAAGAACAGTGTACGTGCTCATCTTTCTGTCTGTTAATATGGTCTTCATTTTTTATATTCACATATTAACAGACAGAAAGATGAGCACGCACACTAAAAACAGAATACTGCAGTGCTACATTTATTCTATCCTGACTTATGGAAGTGAATGCTGGACCATTTCTCCAGCAATGGAAAAGAGACGAGAAGCAGCTGAATTATGGTTCTACAGGAGAATATTTAAAATATCATGGACCACACACACATCATATGAAGAAGTTCCCAGAAGAGCCCAAGCAGTTCGATCACTCATACCAACAAGAAGAGAAAGACAACTCAGATTCCTCGGACACATCATGCGGAAAGATGAACTGGAAAAACTCATACTCTCTGGAAAGATCGTGGGGAGTAAACCTAGAGGAAGACCTCGGCTTATGTACATCAAAAGCATAGCCAGCTGGCTACACATCGAGGAAATGGAAGTCATACGAAAAACGAAGGCTAGATCTACATGGAAAACCATGGTCACCAAAGTCCACATCGGATATGGTACCTAGACAGAGAGACAGATAAGAACAGACCATGGGCACGGTAAAAAATCTCAAATTTGAGGCGGATAATTTCTGGACAGTTTGAAATGTTTCATTCTCTTGGATCATCTGACGTACATATGGAAGCGTCAGAAGGTTGTGTGCAAATGATTCCTACTTTGAGATATTCAGTTTTGCATGTGAGTTTTTGGCAGTGATTGCGGTGCGCACTGATTTGGGGATAGCGCAGGTTTAACGCCGTGTTGGCAAATATGGGATGCACACTGCAGATTTAGTGATGTGACAGTCAACGTAGACGTGCACACTGATTTCGAGATGTTCATTAATTTAGGGGTGCTTAGACCAATATTCGGATGGTTACTGATTCCAGGATTCTCAAATTCGAGATTCTGCGAAATAGAAACTGTAATGTATCTGAAGGTTGTTTCATTTACAGATACTTTTACAACCAATGCACTTTGAACTTCCGGCGGTATTCTTGCTACTTTATCGTGGAGGCAGCAATTTTGTGAACTGTTTGAAATGATTCCTGCTCTGGGATACACAGCTGCGGGTTGCAGCGTGTTTGGAGTGCACATCGATTTCTGAGTGCGCGCTTATGCTGTGCGCAGATTTGTGCGTATACATGAATTTGAGGGTGCACCTGGACTAGTGGATGAGCACAAATTCGATTGTCTTGAGGAATCTCGATTTCTCCACGTATTTTAATGTCGAGGCATCCATCTACTGAAGTGTTTGAAATGTTTCTTGCTTTGGGATAATGTAAAGTGCAGGCTGGGTGTCAGATGGTTTGGGGTGCGCAATGAATTGGAGATTGTGCAGATTTAATGTTAATTTCTCTAATATGGGGATGCAAACTGATTAGTAATTTGTGCATGTTTTGGGGTGTGTTGTCGAGTATGAAGGTGCAGAGGGATTTACGATTAACCGTTTGAAATGATGCTTAGTCTAAGATAATATAATGAGCATGTGGGGTTGTCACCGGGTTTGGGGAGAACATGGATTTTGGGGTGCGTTCTTATTTGGTGAGGTGAATAGATTTAGTGGTGCTCGCAGATCTGGTGATGTACACAGATTCAGCGGTCTGTTTTCGAATACAGAGGTTCACACTGATTTAGGATGGAGACAGACATTTTGTGAACTGTTTGAAATGAATCTTGTTCTGAAATACCATTGATTAGTGGATGAGCACAGATTTAAGTTTCTCGGCGGATTTGGGGTTGCACAGGAATTTTGGGCTGCATGCAGATTTTTAACGTCGAGGCAGATAATTTCTGGACAGTTTGAAATGTTTCATGCTCTGGGATCATCGTACATATGGAAGTGTCAGAAGGTTGGAATGCACACATAATTGGTGATTGTGCAGATTTATGGCAGTGTCGGCGTATATCGGGTGCACACGGCTTTGAGGTGCAAATGGATTTAGGGATTAGTTGTGTGTTCTCAAATATGGGTGTACTCACTGAATTAGGGATTGCGTGGATTTAAGGGTGCAGTGGTAACAATGGCTGTGCACACTCTATTGGGGAGTGCACACGTGTTTGGTAATGTGCGCACATTTAGAAGTTTGTTGCAAATTATTGGGGCGCACACGAGTATGGTGATATGCGCATATTTAGGTATGTGTTGTGGAATATGGGGTGGACGCGCATTTGGTGTTACACCCAGAGTTGTGATTGTCGGCCGATCTACAGTTGTAATCGCATTTTGGAATGCATGGGGATTTTTAATGTCAAAACAGCAAATTTCTGAACTATTTGAAATGTTTCCTGCTTTGGAATTAACTATAATGTGTGCAGAAATGTTTGGTTGTATGCGTAATTATTCTTCGCTTGGAAAATCTGATGTGCATAAGGGGATGTCAGCGTGTTTGTACATTTAACGGCGCATCCGATTTGAGGTTGCACACAAATTTGGGGATCTGCATGGCGGGTATGGATACACACGAATTGGAGGTGACAGTGGATTAGAAGGTGTGACAGTTCTCAAGCTTGTTTCGTTTGAAGATAGTTCAATAATAAATGTAATGGAACTTTGAAATTTGTGCTGGATTTTTTAAAGTTGGAGGCAGCTATTTTATGAACTGCTTGAAATGACTCTTGCTTTTCTGTAATCTAATGTGAATGTAGGATTGTCAGTGGGTTTGAGGTGCACTTGGATTTTGGGCTGCTCTCTTATGTGTTGATTCGCCCAGATATGGGGTGCAAACCGATTTGGTGATTTGCGCAGATTTAGGCGTTTGTTGTCCAATATGTAGGTGGAAACGGATTTTGGGTTACACACCGACTTACAGTTGAAGTCAGAAGTTTACATACACTTAGGGTGAAGTCATTAAAACTCATTGTTTCGCCACTCCACAGATTTCATATTAGCAAACTATACTTTTGGAAAGACGTTGAGGACATCTACTTTGTGTATGACACGAGTAATTTTTTCAACAATTGTTTACAGACAGATTACTTCACTTTTAATTGACTATATCACAATTCCGGTGGGTCAGAAATTTACCACAAAATCAAAAGAAATCAGCCAAGACCTCAGAAAAAATGTGGACCTCCAAGTCTGTTTTATCCTTGGGAGCAATTTTCAAATGCCTGAAGGTACCTCGTTCATCCGTACAAACAATATTACGCAATACTGTGGGATCACGCAGCCGTCATACCGCTCAGGAAGGAGATGCATTCTGTCTCCTAGAGATGAACGTACTTTGGCACGAAAAGTGCAAATCAATCCCAGAACAACAGCAAAGGACCTAGAGATGAACGTACTTTGGCACGAAAAGTGCAAATCAATCCCAGAACAACAGCAAAGGACCTTGTGAAGATGCTGGAGGAAACAGGTAGACAAGTATCTATATCCACAGTAAAACAAGTCATATATCGACATAAGCTGAAAGGCTGCTCAGCAAGGAAGACGCCACTGCTCCAAAACCGCCATAATAAAGCCAGACTGCAGTTTGCAAGTGCACATGGGGACAAAGATCTTACTTGTTGGAGAAATGTCGTCTGGTCTGATGAAACAAAAATTGAACTGTTTGGCCATAATGACCATCGTTATGTTTGGAGGAAAAAGGGTAAGGCTTGCAGGCCGAAGAACAACATCCCAACCATGAAGCATTGGGATGACAGCATTTTTGTTGTGGGGGTGCTTTACTGCAGAAGGGACTGGTGCACTTCACAAAATAGATGGCATCATAAGGAAGGACGATTATGTGGATATATTTAAACAACATCTCAAGTTATCAGCCAGGAAGTTAAAGCTCAATCGTAAATAGGCCTTCTAAATGGGCAATGACCGCAAGCATAGCTCCAAAGCTGTGGCAAAATTGCTTAAGGACAACAAAGTCAAGATATTGGAGTTGACATCAGAAAAACCTGGCCCCAATCCGATAGAAAATTTGTGGGCAGAGCTGAAAAAGCGTGTGCGAGCAAGGAGGCCTACAAACCTGACTCAGTTACACCAGTTCTTTCTGAAGGAATGGAACAAAGTTCCAGCAACTTACTGTGAGAAGCTTGTGGAAGGCGACTCAAACAGTTTGACCCAAGTTAAACAATTTCAAGGCAATGCTACCAAATACTAACAACGTGTATGTAAACTTCTGACCCACTGGGAATGTGATGAAAGAAATAAAAGCTGAAATAAATCATTTTCTCTACTATTGTTCTGACATTTCACATTCTTAAACTAAAGTAGTGATCCTAACTAACCTAAGACAGGGAATGTTTTCTAGGATTAAATGTCAGGAATTGTGAAAAACTGAGTTTAAATGTATTTGGCTAAGGTGCATGTAAACTTTTGACTTCAACTGTAGGTGTATCGGCCGATCCGGCTTTGAAAACGAATTTTGGGATGCTTGCATATTTTTGTCGAAACAGCCTTTTTCTGAACTGCTTAAAATAATTACTGTTTTGAAATAATTTATGATGCCTGTGCAGGTGTCAGCTTACTAGGAGTGCGCACTCATTCTGGGATTGCACAGTTTAAGGGCGGTGTCGGCAAATATGGGTATACAGACTGGTTTGATGATGAAAACAGATTTAGCGATGTGACCGGCAATATATAGGTGCACATTGATTTGGAAATGTTCATTTATTTAGGAGCGTGTAAGCCAATATGGGGATGGTCACAGATTTCGGAATTCTCAGAGAGTTGTGGTGTTTGCGGATTCGGATGTGACGTACCTGAATTTTGCTTTATTAATAGACACTTTCAGAATCAAATCACTTTGAACATTCTTGTTACTTTATGTTGGAGGCAGACATTTTGTGAACGATTTGAAATGATTTTTGCCCTGGCAGACTGTTGAGAAGCGGACTGACTTGGGACGACACAGAGCTAAGGTTATGTCGGCAAATATAGGGTGCCCACGGTTTTGAGGCTGGGCATGGATTTCGGTATACGTGCAGATTTAGGCGTGTGCTCTGTAATATGGGGTTGTGCAAATATAGTGTGTGTTGTCGAATATCCTGAGGCACACGGATTTGCTGTTAGACCCAGATTTGGGTGTGTCGGCCGATCTGGTCCTGAAATCTAATTTTGGTCTGTGTGAGGAATTTTAATGTTGAAACAACCATTTTCAGAAATTTTGGAAATTATTCCTGCTCTGGAATAATCTATTATCCATGTGGAGTGTCATGTTGTTTGCGGTGCGCTCTGATTTGCGGATTGCAGCAATTTAATGCAGTGTGCACAACGATTTGGGAACGCTCATTGATTTAGGGGTGCCTACGCCAATATGGCGATGCTTATTGAATTCGGGCCTCCCACGGGTTTGCAGTCTCTGCAGATTTGGAGTTGTGACGTATCTAAAGGTCGTTTCATTTATAGATATCTGAGAAATCAATGCACTTTTAACTTTCAACGGTACTGCCGTGGTTTATGTGAAACGGAACACCTCTCGTTCCATTTTCAGGGAGAGAGAGAAAGCCTGTGGTATATGGAATATCGTGTGAATTTTGGGGTACCTCAAGTCTGTGTCTTTATTGATGCTTTGCAGCATGTTTGTGCTCTGTCGGCGGTGCCGATGCCTATTTGTTGGTGGAGAGCTCGTAGCTCGTTGTTTTGCTGCTGTTTATGCGTCGGAGGGGGAGTTGGCGAGGCTTTGCCGTTCTAACATTTAACTGTCACTGAAGCACGCCTCTTTTTTTCGTGGATGTTTCGTGGAAATCAGACGTATATTGGATACATTTCTCTAACATGAAATTTGCCTATTGAATCCTATTGGAGGCAACAATTTTGTAAACTGTATGGAACGATTCTCTCTCTGCCATACTCCACTGTGGATGTGGGAATGTCAGAGGGCTTGGGCTGCGCAATTACTTGGGATTGCTGTGGACACTTCGATTTGGGGATACGCGCTGATTAGCAGGTGAGCACAGATTCGGGTGTCTCGGCGGGTTTGAGGTTGCACACGAATTTGGGTGTGTGCGGATTTGGGGTGTCGGAGTTGGGACTGTGACGAACAGCAAGGTTTCGTCACTTAAACACATATTTGGGGTATCTACAGATTTGCAGGTATTACGACTCTCGAGGTTGTTTCATAGAGGCATCTATTTTGTGAGCTTTCTGTAATGATTCTTGCACAGCGACAATCTAATGTGCATCGGGAGGTGTCAGAAGGCTTGGGAGGAGGGATTTGTCGTGGCATGAGTATTTGGCTGTACACGCTGACGTGGGGTTGCTTGCGGATTAGGAGGTACGCACGGAGTTGAGTATTGAGCAGCGATTTGGTGCACACGCATTTCGGGATGCTCACCGAGTTTGGAATTTTTCTTCAAATATACGGTTTACCGGACTTTGGAGTGTGCACACATTTCGGTTTGTGTTGTCGAATATTGTGGTGGACTGGGAATTGGGGTACGCACAGAGTTGCACGTGTCGGTGGGTTTAAGAGTGCGTGCGGATTTCGGCGTGTCGGTCATCTGTGGGTGTGATGAATCTCAAGGAACTTTGAAGTTTGAACTTTGTTCTTGCTATTGTTTAAACTGGAGATACCAATTATGCGAATTATTCTTGGTGTGGGATAATACTATGTGCACGTGGAGGTTTCAGCGGATTTTGCTGTGTGCACGGATTTGAAGATGTGCCCAGAATTCTCGGAGTGTCGACGAATATGGGGTTGCACATGAATTTTGGTGATGAGCTGAGATTTGGGTCTGCTGGCGAATACTGGGAGTGCACACATTTCCGCGGGTGTCGGTTTATTCGGAGGTGCACACTGATTTGAGTCTGCGGATTTGGCGATGCGCGCAGTTTTCGGGCTGTTGTGGTGAAAAAGTGTTCAAATGGAACGGAGTATGTTAGTTGATTTGGACATATGACAAATTCAAGCATGTTTCATTTATTGATACCTTTAAAATGCACTTTGAATGCTGATCTCTGCACTTGCTATACATTTTTTTCATGTGGATCCAACTATTTTTCATTCTGTTTGAAAGGAGTTTTGATCTGGGATAATCAATTGTTCATGTAGTGGATTTAGCCATGCGTACGGATTTTGGTATGCACACGATTTTGGGATGTATGCTGATTTGGGGATATGCACGGATTTACCAATCTGTATGCGCATATAGGTACACACGGATTCGTCATGTCGGCATGACTAATCTCAAAATTCTTTCATTATGCATGTTCTTGCTATTTATTCCAGGTGGAGGCGGCTATTTGGTGAACGGTTTCTAAATATATTTTCGTTGGGATAATCACTTGTGCACAGCGGGGTTTGAGCATGAGTGTGCACGGTTGAGTGATTTCCATAGTTTTAGGGGTGTGTCGTTGAATAGAAACATAGGAACATAGAAAATAGGTGCAGGAGTAGGCCCTTCGGCCCTTCGAGCCTGCACCGCCATTTATTATGATCATGGCTGATCATCCACTCAGAACCCCGCCCCAGCCTTCCCTCCATACCCCCTGATCCCCGTAGCCACAAGGGCCATATCTAACTCCCTCTTAAATATAGCCAATGTACTGGCCTCAACTGCTTCCTGTGGCAGAGAATTCCACAGATTCACTACTCTCTGAGTGAAGAAGTTTTTCCTAATCTCGGTCCTAAAAGGCTTCCCCTTTATCCTCAAACTGTGACCCCTCGTTCTGGACTTCCCCAACATCGGGAGCAATCTTCCTGCATCTAGCCTGTCCAATCCCTTTAGGATTTTATACGTTTCAATCAGATATCCCCTCAATCTTCTAAATTCCAACGAGTACAAGCCCAGTTCATCCAGTCTTTCTTCATATGAAAGTCCTACCATCCCAGGAATCAATCTGGTGAACCTTCTTTGTACTCCCTCTATGGCAAGGATGTCTTTCCTCAGATTAGGGGACCAAAACTGCACACAATACTCCAGGTGTGGTCTCACCAAGGCCTTGTACAACTGCAGTAGTACCTCCCACTCCTGTACTCGAATCCTCTCGCTATAAATGCCAGCATACCATTCGCCTTTTTCACCGCCTGCTGTACCTGCATGCCCACTTTCAATGACTGGTGTATAATGACTCCCAGGTCTCGTTGCACCTCCCCTTTTCCTAATCGGCCACCATTCAGATAATAATCTGTTTTCCTATTTTTGCCACCAAAGTGGATAACTTCACATTTATCCACATTAAATTGCATCTGCCATGAATTTGCCCACTCACCCAACCTATCCAAGTCACTCTGCATCCTCTTAGCATCCTCCTCACAGATAACACTGCCACCCAGCTTCGTGTCATCCGCAAACTTGGAGATGCTGCATTTAATTCCCTCATCCAAGTCATTAATATATATTGTAAACAACTGGGGTCCCAGCACTGAGCCTTGCGGTACCCCACTAGTCACCGCCTGCCATTCTGAAAAGGTCCCGTTTATTCCCACTCTTTGCTTCCTGTCTGCTAACCAATTCTCCATCCACATCAATACCTTACCCCCAATACCATGTGCTTTAAGTTTGCACACTAATCTCCTGTGTGGGACCTTGTCAAAAGCCTTTTGAAAATCCAAATATACCACATCCACTGGTTCTCCCCTATCCACTCTACTAGTTACATCCTCAAACAATTCAATGAGATTCATCAGACATGATTTTCCCTTCACAAATCCATGCTGACTTTGTCCGATGATTTCACCGCTTTCCAAATGTGCTGTTATCACATCTTTGATAACTGACTCCAGCAGTTTCCCCACCACTGACGTTAGGCTAACCGGTCTATAATTCCCCGGTTTCTCTCTCCCTCCTTTTTTAAAAAGTGGGGTTACATTAGCCACCCTCCAATCTTCAGGAACTAGTCCAGAATCTGCTCCAGAATATGTGACTACGGACAGACTTTCAGGGTGCCGGTGCGTTTAGCGGCGTGACAAATCTCAAATTGTCTCATTTATAGATACTTTATTAATACATCTATGAATTCTTTAAAACTGCACTCCGCACTTGCTATTTATTTAAGCTGGAGGCAGCTGATGTTTATGAACTGCCTGAAATGTCTTTTTTTACTCGGAGATAATCAGATCTGTAAGCGTGTTTGGGCTTGTACACGGATTTGGGGATGTGCGCAGTTTTTGGGGCTGTCGACAAATATGAAGGATACACAGGCATGTTGGGCTGCACACGGATCTGGGGGAGCCGCTGGATGTGGGGTGGTGACAAATCTCAATATTATTTTTATTTTCGATAGTTCATTAATAAACGCACTTTCAAATTTGAAATTTGTTCTTACTGTTTTCTAAAGTGAAGGCTGATAGCTTGTGAACTGTGCAATTAATTTGCTCACCGATAATGTAACGTCCATATGGGGATGCCAGCGGGTTTGGTGGTGGGCGCGGGTTTGGGGGCGCACACAGATTTGGGGTTCCGCAAGGTTTTGTGGCGCGTGCAGATTTAGGAATGTGCACAAACTTGGAGGTGTGTCGGCGAAAATGGGTGCACACGGATTTGGGGGGCAGTGAAAAATCTGAAGGATATTTCATTTATAGAATCTTTAATAATAAACGCACTTTGAACGTTGAACTTTGTTCTTGCTTTATTTAGAAGTGAGCCAATTATTTTGTGAAAGATTTCAAATCATTCCTGCTCTGGGGTAATCTAATGTGCAGCTGGGGTGTCAGCAAGTCATTGAAACATGGAGGGCATAGACAGGGTGGACAGCCGATATTTTATCCGGAGGATGAAATTACTAATACCAGAAGGCATGCATTCAAGGTGAAATAGGGAACATTACCTGATTAGTCCTTTTTACACTTTTTATTTACTTTGCAATTTGGTATAATTTTGTATATTTCTCCAGTCGACTGCTTTAACGAAGGAAGGGAAGATGCTTTTGATGGTGGGTCCCATTGTTCATGGCGAAGCTACAAAGAATTGTGTGCTGGACGTGGACGCTGGTCGAATGGCAGATCAGGGCAAGAGGTTTTTATCATAGCTGGGGTGGCGAGTGGGTGGTATGAGGGCAGATCTGCGCGAAATGGAAGAAGTGCGTTTGAGGACAGGGAAAGAGGAAGCCCCTTTCTTTGAAGAAAAAATACATCTTCATTTTCTTCATTCTGAAATGAAACGCCACACCCTGAGAGCATAAGACGCGGAGATAGGAGGAACTGATATAAGAGGATGGCATTTTTCCAAGTATTTGCATGGGAAGTTGTATTGTCGAGGTAGCAGTGAGAGTCGACGGATTTATAATAGAAACAGTAGGTAAGCTGTATGTAGCGATAGAGACATCGCGAAAGTTTTACATTAATGGTTTTGATGAAGGGATTAAAAGTAACATTAACAAATTTGCAGGTGACTCAAAGCTGGGTGGCAGTGTGAAATGTGAGGGGGATGTTATGAGAATGCAGGGTGACTTGGAATGGCTGGGTGAGTGGGCAGATGCATGGCAGATGCAGTTTAATGTGGATATGTGAGGTTATCCACTTTGGTGGTAAGAACAGGAGGGCAGATTATTATCTATATGCTGTTAAATTAGGAAAAGGGGAAGTACAACGAAATGGAGGTGTTCTTGTACATCAGTCACTGAAAGCAAACATACAGGTATAGCAGGCAGTGAAGAAAGCTACTGGCATGCTGGCCTTCATAACAAGGGGAATTGAGTATAAGAGCAAAGAGGTCCTTCTGCAGCTGTACAGGGCCCTGGTGAGACCACATCTGCAGTATTGTGTGCAGTTTTGGTCTTCAAATTTGAGAAAGGACATTCTTGCTTTTGAGGGAGTGCAGTGTAGGTTCACAAGGTTAATTCCCGGGATGGAGGGACAGTCATATGATGAAAGAGTGGAGCGACTGGGCTTGTATACTCTGGAATTTAGAAGGCTGAGAGGGGATCTTATTGTAACATATAAGATTATTAAGGGATTGGACACGCTGGAGGCAGGGAGCATGATCCCGCTGATGGGTGAGTCCAGAGCCAGAGACCACAGTTTAAGAATAAGGGGTATGCCATTTAGAACGGAGTTGAGGAAAACCTTTTTCACCCAGAGGTGGTGGATATGTGGAAAGATCTGCCCCAGAAGGCTGCAGAGGCCAAGTCTCTGGATGCTTTCAAGAAAGAGACGGATAGAGCTCTTAAAGATAGCGGAATCAAAGGTTATAGGGATAAGGCAGGAACTGGATACTGATTGTGGATGATCAGCCATGGTTACAGTGAATGGCGGTGCTGGCTCGAAGGGCCGAATGGCCTACTCCTGCACTTATTGTCTATTGAATGGAGAAGGTGATGTCGGAAATGGACCAGGTAAATTTGAGGGCAGGGTGGAAGTTGGAGGCGGAGTTGATGATGTTGGCGAGTTCCACATGTCGATGTAGCGGGGGAAAAGTTAGGGAAAGATACCAGTGAAGTCTTGGAACATAGATTGTTCCTCGTAGCCGATAGAAGGCAGGAATACATCCAATCCAGGCGAGTACCAGTGGCTACAAAGGTCTTCCAAGGTGGTACTGCAGGAGCAATGGGTATTTTTATAGGTACTCGACTTGGTATCACTTCAACGAGAATTGCCAATTCAATACATTTAATCGAATCTGAGTTGACAGTATTTAAATTCACATAATATCGTTGAGTTACTAGTGGGAGAAGATAAGGAGCGAAAATATTGTGAAAAATAAAATGATGGAACTGCATAAGCAGTTTAATTCTCAAGGATTGCAGAGATGGGGCACGACATGCAGTGATTTTATCGGAATATTTTAAAAATACACATAAAATGCATCTGCTGATAACATACTTGTTCGAAGGTCAACAGTGAAAGGCTGTTGAGCCCATCGATCACTACTAAAGGAAGTTACAATATTATTATTAAGTACCCTGTCTTGGATATGGGCTCCAGCCACTTTACACAAGGTTCACCTATCTGACATTCCGATTTGTTCTCCATCAACCCGTGACAACGTGGATATCGCGAAGAAATTAACCTGGGATTAACATGAGAAAAATGTCACCATTAACGGACACAAATTTGTGTCGGGACAGCGCTCTGTCACATTAGATACCTCCAAGTGTAAACACAGAACCACGTGAAGATTAAAAATAATACAGCGAGCGTTTCTGTCAAAAGACTGGGCCATTCTCGATATTATGGCGAGTAGAATAACAAAAATTAATTGTAAATGCATCTATTTTCCTCTGTCCATGTGGTCATTCGCTGGGGCCCCTTGTTCATAAACAACTCTCCTTCATACTGTACTTGATCTGGTATTGGGAAGTGAACTTGGTCGGGAGTCAGAGAGCATTTGGAGATATGATCACAACTCTATCTCCCTTACCTTAACATTGGAGAGGAATAGGAACAGACAAGGTAGGAAAGCGTTTATTTGGAGTAAGGCGAAATTTGAAGCTATCAGGTAGGAACTTGGAAGCATAATTTGGGAACAGATGTTCTCAGCGAATGTACGGAGAAATGTGGCAAATGTTCAGGGAACACTTGCGTAAACAACAGGAATTCTGCAGATGCTGGAAATTCAAGCAACACACATAAAAGTTGCTGGTGAACGCAGCAGGCCAGGCAGCATCTCTAGGAAGAGGTGCAGTCGACTGCACCTCTTCCTAGAGATGCTGCCTGGCCTGCTGCGTCCACCAGCAACTTTTATGTGGGAACACTTGCGTGGGGGTTTTGCATAGATACGTACCAATGAGTCAGAGAAAGGATGGTAGGCTACATGAACCTTGGTGTACAAAGGCTGTTGACAATCAAATCAAGAAGTAAAGAAAAGCGGACGAAAGGTTCAAAAACCTATGTAGTGATAGAGATTCATAAGAGTAGAGGCCAGCAGAAATGATCATGTGAATGAAATTAGGAGAGCCAGAAGGGGCCGTGAGAAGGCCCTAGAGTGCAGGGTTAAAGAAAGCCCAAACGCATTCTACAAGTATGTGAAGAGCATGAGGAGAAGACATAAAAGAATAGGACCAATCAACTGTGACAGTGGAAAAGTGTGTATGGAACCGAAGGAAACAGCAGAGGTACTTAATGAATAGTTTGCTTCAATATTCACTGCGGAAAAGGATTTTGGCGATTGTAGGGATGACCTACAGCGGATTGAAAAGCTTCAGAATGCAAATATTAAGAGAGGATGTGCTGGAGCCTTTGCAAGGCATCAAATTGCATATGTCAATGGGACCGGACGAGATGTTCCTAAGGCTACAGAGGGACGCGAGGAAGGAGCCTCTGGCAATGATCTTTGCAACGTCAGTGGGGACGGAGTGGTTCTGCAGGATTGAAGGGTTGCCGCTTTAGTTCCCTTATTCAGGAAAGAATGTCGAGAGAGCCCAAAGCTCCAAAGGAGGAAAGAGGGCAGTTCCTCAGTGGAGTTACACTCAAAAGATGAACATGCATAGGATCCACAGAGAATAAAATGTTTGGATTCGGAATTAGCTTGCTCACAGAATACAAAGTCGGATGCGATCTGGACGTGTGTCATTTCTGATGTTCTACAAGGAACTGCTTGTGAAATATTTAAGTGTCCTGGATGGAAACGTTTCCAGGCGGGGTATGAAGTTTCAGAGAATATAAGGATTGGTAATGTTGTAATTAGTGTAAACGACAGGTAAATGATACAGCGAGATATTGGTTAGTTAAACCTCTGGGATTTTACTGACAGATGGAAATTTACCACGTCGAAATGGTGGGTATTGCATTCTGGGACAATGATTACATTCACTATTATTGGCAAGTCGATTAATATTGTTGATGAGATTCCAGTTCACATCTCCCTCGGAGTGTCTGTACAGGTGGTTGGTTTGTGATAAAGGTAAATGCGAAAGTTACATTTCTTATTACTGTCGAGGATGTGTCTTCAATAACCTGGATGCTGCTGCAATTTAAAATGCCAGTTCGGCCGCATTTGGAGTTGTAATTGCCCCATTATAGGAAGGATGTCGACGCGTTGGAGAGAATATGGAAGAGTTTTACTGATACGCTGCATTGTGTTTACTAGTATGCTTATAGAGAGAATGTCTGAAAATAGGAGCGGCTGCACAGACGTGTGTTTTCTCTAGACGGCAGAGGCTGAGGGCAGATATGATAAAGCTTAATAAGGTTATGAAGGGCATTCATGCAGCAGAAAACCTGTTTTTTTTCCTCATCCGTAGGAATACAGACATGAAGCCGCAGAGATTCAGCACAACAGGCAGATTCAAGGAGATCTGGCATCGAGACCGGAAAGAAACAGGGAAGAAGACAGAATATGAACACAGGGAAATGGAATGAGTACAAGGCTTCAGCTGATAGGTGAAAATAAGTGTAGGGGAAGTTATCTGAGTGAGGGGGGAAGAATTAAGAAGTTCTGACAAGATGGAAACATCTGACGGAAGAGGAAAGCCACGCATGAGAGAATTGGAAAGAGAACAGGCACCAGTTAGATGTGATGGGCAGGCGAGAACAGAAGAGGCATGAGCCGCAGAGACTGAAGGCGGATATGATAGTGGTTTATAAAATGATGAGGAATATTGACACAGTAGACGGCTTGTGTCATGTTTCGAGGGTTGTAATGTCTCTTACGAGAGTGCTTGCAGTTAAAGTGTGAGGAGGCAGTTCAAAAGGAGATGTCAATCCAGTTTTTTTTTACCACAGAGAGTGGTGGTTTCCTGGAATGTAAAGCCCATGATGATAGTGGAGGCAATTAGAATAGCTACGATAAAAATATTCTTAGATCGACCTTTGCAAGAGCGAAAATTCGCAGGACAAGGACGTTGAGTACGGAGTGAAACAAAGGAGATGATTTCACTTGACCATTATTGCTATGGTCTCTGCACCAATGGCTTCACTTTCTTGGACTCTTCATCTAATGCTCTCGATGTGTATTACTTGTTTTCATTGTTACTTGCACAGTTGGTTGTCTCTGCACATTGGTTCAACCCCATGTTGGTGCGCTCTTCCATTGATTCTGTTATGCATATATTTCTATAAATTTATTGAGTATGCCCGCACTTAATTGTGTGGGCACGTGGCCAAGTGGTTAAGGCATTGGACTAGCTACCTGACGGTTGTGAGTTCGAGCCCCAGCCGAGATGTGTTGTGTCCTTGAGCAAAACACTTAATCACCCATTGCTCTGCGACGACACTGGTGCCAAGCTGTATGGGTCCTAATGCCCTTCCCTTGGTCAACATTGGTGTCATGGAGAGGGGAGACTTGCAGCATGGGCAGCTGCTGGTCTTCCATACAATCTTGCTCAGGCTTGTGCCCTGGAGAGTGAAGACTTTCCAGGCGCAGATCCATGGTCTCGCCAGGCTAATGGGTGCCTTAATGCCCGCAAGAAATAAATCAGGGCTGTATTTAGTGATATATACTGTATGCAATTTGTTAATAAATGTCGTTGAAATCTGAGGAGGTATTGATTTAGTTGGACATTGGATTGCTAATTTGTTCAACTCGGCACAATAGTGCAGAGAAAAGACCCGTTGTTTATTGTTTCAAGTGTATCTGCCTCACATACATTCGTCTGATATTTGTCTGTAGGACACCCTCTGGGTGATGACGTTATCCCCTGGGTATGTTTTAAAACTTTCCACTCTCACCTTAAATGTAAATGTTGTGGTTTCGATGGTCTAATACAGCGATTGACCTGGCTTCATTCACCACATCTAAGCCCCACATGAGTCTTTACAGTTTTCCGATTCATCCTGCAAAGGGACAAAGTCCCAGCCTTCCCAGTGTCTCTTGATACCTCGGGCTGTTGCGGCCATGCAATATTCTCTAAATCGTCTGCAGCTTAATAATATCCTTCCTCTACCAGTGTGACCAAGTAAGGTTTTATCAACATCTTGTAATTCTGCACTACAACACCCCTAACTGATCAAGGCAAGTGGGCAAGCACCACCCGAACCACCAATTTGAGGGACATAGATAAGGTGGATGGTAACAGTCTTTCCTCTAGGGTCGGGGAGTTGAAAACTGGAGGAAATAAGTTTAAGCTCAGGAGCGAAAGTTTTAAAGGGGTCGCAGGGGGCATGTTTTCACATATGTGGAAGGAACTGCCGGAGGAATTGTCTAATGCAGGTACAGTAGCAATGTAGCAGACTCGTGCATCGAAAAGTTTTAACGGAACATAAGCTGGCAAATAGCTCTGGGAATCTTGGGCAGCATGGACCGACCAGATAAAAGTGTTACACAACTCTGTGGAAGAATGCGTGGGACCAGGCGACGGAAGAGACTGTCGTCTCACTAGGATCTCCACCCTCACCACCTCCTTTATGGTGAATCAATCTGTAGAGGATGCTTCCTGTGGTGGAGCGTGTAATGCTAGGGGGCACAGACTCAGAATAGAGAGGCGTCCGTTTACAACTAAGGTAAGGAGGATTGCTTCAGCGAGAGAGTAGTGAATCTGTGGAATTCATTGCCACAGACAGCTGTGGAGGCCAAACTTTTAATTATATCTAAGACAGAGGTTGATATATTAATGATTGGTCAATGTATGAAGGGATACGGGTGGGGGCGGGGTCAATGCTGAAGACAGGGACTGAGAAGAGAAATGGTGGAGTAGACTCGATAGACCAAATGGCCTAATTCTGCTCTTATATCATATGGCATTTTGTTAATGTACTCTATGTTCTGAAACTTTGTTTCATAAGTCAAGAATCTCCTTTTCAGGGAAGGTGGTGGGGATGTGATTTTCATTTGGTCAGAAGGCCCCCCCCCCACCTCCCACCACCTTTGGCACACACGATCTGCCTCCAACTCTACACCGCTCAGGCGGCATTGCACCGTCGCCATTCCCAGCATCCCTTGCTCCCGTCACATTTACAAACTCGTTTTCCACTCCATTTTGGCGTATTTGCACTGACAAATGTTTTAGCCCCCCTGGCTCTATGCACAGTACTATAGTTCCATGCAGAGTTTACGGTGGATATTCTGCAAAACCGGACGCCTCTGAAATTTCGAAAAAACAGTGGGCTTTGCTCAATCGCTGCCTATATGAATTTGTGTTTACCACATGACTTTATCAGATTACGAACGATGGAGAAGTAACATCTGTTCAAATGTCACAGACGCACAGTGAAAAACTGATCACAGGCAGGCTGAGGTGACAGAAGATTTTGGGGCTGGGTAATGCAATCAATTTTCTATAGCTTGATACCCCATTGAGAAATTTATATTACGCAACCCTTCCCGTTATCCTTGCCTTCAAAACGTCCGCTTTGCAAATTCCTCTTGAGACACAACCACCAGTTTACTGAGTCAACAGCGATATTATCGTACTTTCCCTGTTTTCAAAGGCTCTCCCTTTACTCTCATTCACCGAAAAATGTCCATTTTGAAACATCGGAATCTCTGTCAGTTCAGAAGCAATTCTTCTCCTTGTGATTGTCAAGTGTCTGTGATAATTTGGAATTTATTCAACAAATGTAACAATTGCACCAGCTCATTGACCATTTGGCCAGTTTCCTACTTGAACTGTATGAAGTATGCAATCTTCCGCCGATATTTGAGATTTCAGAATGGTCAGCCACATGATTGTTTGAATTTATGACTACTTTTCCATAATTAATCATTTTTAAACTGTTTTGTTTGAAAACTCTACTGAATTCCAGTGGGACCTGGACATTATCTACACAGATGCCCTTTTAAGGTAAACACATACTTCATTCCATTCTTGAGCTCTTTTCTGAATTTCCTCTGTGTCAGTGTATAGATACAAGTGTTAGTGCACATACTCAGAGTTTGCAACATGTACCCAAATTGCTGCAGTACATATACCGGGGAACTCAAATGTCTGTTTTCAAAAGAATAATTTTGCGATTGCCAAATCAGGGAATGAACTACATAGGGTATCCAAAATAATATGAAATTAGCAGATATTGCAAACAACAAAATCATCGATTTTCTGCGGTTTCCTACCTCGGTATCCTTCTGGCTATCATTGTTGTTCCGAAGCCCTCGGCGGACTCTATTTGCCGCAATGATATATCTTACTGTTAACCCATTGAACACCAGAATTAAACCGATCGGTAGCAACGGTGTTAAAATGCTATCGAGTAATTCGTATCCTCTCCACAGTGGTGAAGTAGCGTATTTAGATGTGAAGGCGCAACGCCACGGTATGTTGTCAATAATGACGTAAGGTTCAATGGCAAAGTAATACGGGACACATTTGACGCAGCTCACTATAACCACGATCACGATAACTACCGTTGCAGTTCGCTCAGTGCAGTATCGTTCTCCGAGCTTTCGACAACTTATTGCAATGAAACGATCGAAGGTAAAACTGACCGTAAACCAAACAGAGCAGTCCCTCGTTATAACCCTAAGTACAAGTGTCAGAACGCATACAGGAGTGATGAGCAGGGATCTAAAATAAATGTAGAATTTGTTGGTCCATTCCACTAAACCGAAAATTATAACCACCAATAGATCCGCTGTTGCCATTCCAACCAGGTAACGGGTGATGCATTTGGAGAGTCCGCATTTTCCCTGAGATAGGATCACAATCGCTGTTAAATTAACTAGCAGAAATTTGGAGAAACAAGAAAAAAAAACAGAATTATCGTTAGCTGCAAATGTCTGAATGCCCACTATTTTTCCAATGCTATGCAGTGTATAGTTATTTTGGAAGTGAAAATCAGAAATTCAATGTGTGCGGACTCCGTCGGCGCACTCCGCTGGTGGAGGATAATGGACAGGAGTGACGACTTTCGGACAGTTTAGAGCCGGCCATCCGATTTCCCTTGCTCACGTAGTAGTGAACCCTCGCTCGCTCCAGTAAACACGCTATTTCCATTATTAGAGGTGAAACAGCTGTAGTGAAATTCACGAGGTTCAATGTATAAGTTATTATTCAATGATTTTTGGAAGAACAGACAAGAGTGTCGATATTCAACTGCAAGGTCATTTGAAAAAGCTGCTCATCTGCAAAACCGCCAACTGTTGCTTCAGAATAACGAAGAAGATCAGACTATGAAACTATGGCAATATCGGTACCAAAGTATTTGACAAACAGAGGGAAACAAACCATCACATCGAAAAAGTACGGAAACTGAAAAACAGAAATCAGATGCTTGAATCCTGAATTTTGGAAGCATGTTTCAGACGAGGGTAGCGTCTGTGCTGAGTAAAATGTCGAAAAGTGCGGCGAAACAAAAGCCAGAATACGGCATCAGACATAGATTGACAAATTCCATTAACTTACCTGGGACACCGATCGCTACAATTGCAGGATAGAAAATACCCACGATGTAGTAAATCGCTGGATATCCCATATTCCGTCAGAAGCAGCGATCAGTTGTACGGGATGTTCCAACTGCTCATATGGACTGGTGATCGGCTATACAGAGTTATATGCAAGTGAGAGTAATTCCACTGAGGAAATTAGGGTGGTTATCACGTCAGCCACATAAGAGACAACCAGCTACACAAACACTGACATTAAAGTGTTTTCGCAGTCTGTCACTATACCGTAAAGTCGTCTCCCCAAGGGATATTACAAGTTATTAACTTTTAAGTAAATATGAGCATTGCTAATTTAATTTCCAAGACACCTGGCTTCAGCTGCTGAAATGGGACATTTTCTTATCAGTGTCATGTCTAACATAAACAATCATCCTGAACAATCAACATGGACAATCAACTTCAAACTGATTTATTTTGTCACATTGGCGGAGCACATTCGCATCTGACATTGAAGGCGGGACATTAGCTCGGCAGGTTAAATGGACTACACTTTATTGAAGGGGTAGATAGGATCAGTTTTTTCTTAACGATCGTTCTGGTCATATCGAAACATTTGATTGACGAAAGGGACAGTAACAGCTGATACATGTATCACAATAAAACACGCTGTACATGTGCACTTCTAAGCATACAAAAGAGTTCGAGAGCAATATTCCAGGGACCCTTGATAATACAAAGTTACGAGCTCACACCATATTCACTGCCGTTTGTGGACCGATTACCGGACTTTCTCTTCCTGCACAGACACACGGGCCGCTAGGTGTGAGGAAATGAACCGCTCCTGGGGAAAGACTTGACCACTTTACCCATACCCGTGTCGTGCGGTGCAGTCTATTTAATTTTAAAGACATCAGCCAGAGCTGCCACAGCTCAACAACCATGTACTCATCCACATTCGCTATGAACAGACGTAGAATTTAAAATCTCTGATCTATGAAGTTGCAGACTGGTCTATTATTTGCCATGAAGACATAATTAAATACTGTAAAATGCAAAGCATTATATTCGGACTGAAATAGTGCGCTGAAAATCCAAAGTTGCTGATTTGGATACAAGATCGGATTAGCAGAGAGTGGATGGTTGTTTTTTTTTTAAACTGTCACTAGTTTGCCGTTGGGATTGGGGTCAGTCCCGTTGTTATTTATCATCTATGATAATGATCTGGTTGTCACTGTTGACAGGTAGATCAGAAAAAATGCGGACGGCCCCAAAATTGGGGGCGCCCTGTACAGCCAAGAAGGTTAGCCAAGCTTGAGTGTGATCGTGGCTGGCTGGGAAATGGGTTGAGAAATGGCAGATGGAATTGAACAAATGTGATACGGTCTGTGTTTGGAGAACAGCATACAGCAGAGAATGTCTCAGATTATCGGACAATGTACCAACGAGTGACGGAAACATAAGTGGAACGGAAACGCATGGAACCTCGGCTGTTGTTGTTGATTTCGTACTGATATCAGGAGTGACCCGGTGGTTAAGGAGAGATATTACCTCATTTTTTTATCATCACATTGGGTCGTCTTTATATTTCGAGGCATGGGCACGTATTTGTTTTCGTATATCTAAATGAAATTCGGCGATATTTATTTGCCTGCCCTTTTATTTAGCCATTCACACGAAAATAAATCCGGAGATTGTTCCGTGGATTTCCGGATTAAGAACCCCAAAGGCGAAAATTGATGCAGTTTGTGTTCTGTATTAAGGTAATGGAAACGACCGGGGAACATATGGATGCCGAGCGTTCCGCATTTACACCTTGACACAACCGATGTGTTTTACATTGATGTCTTATAACAGAAATAAAATAGTATATATAATTGTTAAAATACACTGTATATACGTAAACATACGTTTAACATACATAACTATTGAAAATAAATGTGCTGAAGCTGCCAATATATGTGTATGTGTTTTTTTTTCAATCGGACTTTGTGATAACAACAAGGGAGAATTATTACACATCAGTAATCAGATTAATCACTGTTAAGGTGAGATGCAGTTAACCCGTTATATTTCGGCACTTGCAGAACTACGGAATACGCTCTGTTATATGTTTGTGTAAAATAAAATAAGACAGCTTTTTTCCATTAATTGTTTTTGAAATACTTTGTAAAATTGCTCGAATGTGACAAATCATTGCAAGGAACAGAATAAAGCGGTCTCCGCGGATGGGCAGTAATGTAAAACACAGCCGGGTGAATACGCACAAACTCAGCACTAAGGACACTCACGGTCATTTATCTGAGTTACTGGAGAGCCAATACCTAGATCTGGATTGGAGGTCAGCGTATATAAAGCAGACACATTGTCTGTAATGTTGAAACGTCAGAACGATTACGGGGCTGGTTTATACTTCACAGAGACATATCAGTTCTCTATGCAGAATGATCCGAGCTTTGCTAACACGTCAGACCATGCTGATGTAATCACTGTTTCCCTGAACCATCAATGAGCTGAAATGATGATATCATCGCTGGCCAGTCTGACAGCATCATTGATAATCCTACTAGCTATCGTCAACCCTACTGGTAATGTTGTCGCTTCTGCAGCCTCAACTGATCAGAGTGATAACATCTCGGCGTAACTTCGACTTTCCTAAGACATGATGCATTCCTAAGACATCCATATTTTGAAATTCTCATCCATGTACAAAATGCAGCTTGTGCACATTCAGACAATCTCCCCGGTCTTGCGTGCTCTATCTGGGCACCGAAGGCGGTTGGCATGGCTGCAGCAGGTACGATTGGCAGCCAGGAGGGCCCGCCATGCCCCCTTCCGGCAGTGGAGCACCTGGGTCTTGACCAACGGGGCTTTCACCGAAGACTCCTCCGCAAAGAATGTTGGGGATTGGTAACCAAGAAGATAGTAAAGTGTGACATACCCTTTGCAGAGGAGGGGTGTAAATAGTGATCCTAGAGAAAGTAAATCGTCGATATTGAACAGTTAGAGTCAGCATGACAACGCACAAATTTGTACACCTGTCGATTTGCTCTTACTGACCGACAGTACGTCTGTGCATTATAACAAAAGGAGAATCTGACTGCAGCGAAGAGTATCTGGTTCACGAAGGCTTGGAAAACAGCTGGACAGTTAGAAAGTGGGAAAGGCACAACTAGTCATTCGTAGTGAGTAGTGGGCGTTATGGTCTCCGTCTTCCATTCATCACCTGGCAGTTGCAGATCCATTGTACGTACGCTGTAGATCCGGACAAGTGAAGAGTGGAGCATTTTGAGTGTTTTACATCCGCTCCGGCTGTCGAGTAGTCATTCATGGCATTGTCTGCTGAGGGGTGAAGTCTCGGGGAGCAGTAATGCTGACAAGGAGATCATCGCGCAGCGTGTTGTCCGAGATGAGGCAAGTTGCTGGATTTCCATTTTCTGAAGGCGATAGCTAAGTCCTGATGTTCCAGTTGGGAGTTGGCTGATGTCGAGGATTTCGTTCGCCTCCGGGGTTTTACTGGGTGAAGTGAACTGAGGTTGCGGGCCAGTTGTCCGGTAAGTGAGTCAACAACTCAGCAGAGAAACGGATGACCAAGCGAAGTGGGGGTCGTGTGTGGAGAGGCAGGGTTAACCCACGATCAGAGGGGTGTTGGCTGAGTCGATTAGATGGAAAATGATGTATTTGTGGTACTCTATGATGCTCACGTGCACAGGCCGTGTGCGCGCCCTGACCAACCAATGCCTACAGGGAGTCCGGCAATGGCCCTGATGTTGAGGCAGTGCCAGAATGGCTCGGTGGGGAGCACAGGCAGCACACACAGAGTCCACACAAGCAGGTTGCTGCTGCGTTGGAAATCACCAGAGCTGACCAAGAACAGTCGTCGTGGTATACCGTTAAACGAGGGCAGAGCGGTGGGCGCCATCAACACAGGTGGAGGCCGTTAATATGGCAGGCTGCTCTGAATAGTAAGTTCGCATGGAATATAGGGAGAATTGGCTAAATAGATATATTGGCTTCAAGGTAGAAAGCAGAGGACGATCATGGAAGGTTGTTTTTTAGGACTACAGGGCCCTGACTAACGATATGTGTCAGCTATTTGTTCCGGATTTATTGTTTTCTGATTTCTAATTCAACGGTCGGAAAACAATATACGTGCCACTGTTCGACATTTTGCAGAGGTTACCGGTATAGGTAGTTTAGTGGACAGTGAAGGGCGTTATCGAGATTCTCATTGGAATTTCGAGATGCTGCATTTGGAAAAGTCGATCAAGGTAGACTGTCCACTATAAACGGTTTGGCCCTGGGGTTTGCATTAGAATAGAGGGAGCGAAAGTCTATAGTTCCCTAAACGCGGCAGTGTAACATCAAGTAAGGCTGCACATGGACTAGTCTGTTCAGTTTTAGCCGGCCAGCTCCAGAAGAAGCTACGTTACACTGAAAGTAGTGCTGGAGTGATTTATCAATATGTAATAGAACACAAAAAATTCCAATGTGAGAGAAGTTGAACAGCGAGGGCATTTTTCTTTGGAGACGAGCAGAATGAAGGGACAACATATGGATGTGTCTGAGATAACGAGGAGTATCGACAGGGCAAATGCACTCAGCCTTTTTCCCATATTTGTGTAATATGCAATAAAATGGTATTCGTGAGCAATAAACAGCCAGCGAAAGCCGTGGAGACAGGCACAAAAACAACATTGAAAAGCAGTTGAAGAAATGCATGCTTTCGGAATCTTTGGAAAGTTATGCGCCAGAATTTGGCTTAAGTGGGCTGTAAGGCCAACGGGATGGGCAGTAATGTGAATTCAATGGGGTGTGAGGAGAGAGCGTCAAACTGAAATAACTAACTTTTCTCCATCGACAGATTATTTGTCTATTTATCCATTTAACAGCTGTGTAGGCGCAGGTGACTCCTACGGATTATATATGTCCTGTCAACATAACGCCTTTCAGGCGGGCGGCCACACTCTGCAGCAGCGCCAGACATGGGATGGACTATCCAGAGAGCCAATCCCCTTAAGGCTACCGACTAAGTCAAAATCTCAGACCAACTACTCACTCACTGTGCACACCAGATCACTGATGGACATCTTCAACACATTAGAAGCTTCTGTCCAGACGTATTAAGTCAGCCACTATGAAATATCAGCATCAATTAGGTTAATATTCTGTGTGAACTAAAATATTAAAGGGACGATGCAACACTCAGTCAATGACAATATATAGACAATAGACAATAGGTGCAGGAGTAAGACATTCGGACCTTCGAGCCAGCACCGCCATTCACTGCGATCATGGCTGATCACCCACAATCAGTATCCAGTTCCTGCCTTATCCCCATAACCTTTCATTCCGCTATCTTTAAGAGCTCTATCCATCTCTTTCTTGAAAGCATCCAGAGACTTGGCCTCCACAGCCTTCTGGGGCAGAGCATTCCATATATCCACCACTCTCTGGGTGAAAAAGTTTTTCCTCAGCTCCGTTCTAAATGGCCTACCTCTTATTCTTAAACTGTGGCCTCTGGTTCTGGACTCACCCATCAGCGGGAACATGCTTCCTGCCTCCAGCGTGTCCAATCCCTTAATAATCTTATATGTTTCAATAAGATTCCCTCTCAGCCTTCTAAATTACAGAGTATACAAGCCCAGTTGCTCCACTCTTTCGACATATGACAGTCCCGCCATCCCGGGAAATAACCTTGTGAACCTACGTTGCACTCCCTCAATAGCAAGAATGTCCTTCTTCAAATTTGCAGACCAAAACTGCACACAGTACTCTAGGTGTGGTCTCACTAGGGCCCTGTACAGCTGCAGAAGGAGCTCTTTGCTCTTATACTCAATTCCCCTTGTTATGAAGGCCAGCATGTCATTAGCTTTCTTCACTGCCTGCTGTACTTGCATGCTTGTTTTCAGTGACTGATGTACAAGAACTCCTAGATCTCGTTGCACTTCCCCTTTTCCTAACTTGATTCCATTTAGGTAATAATCTGCCTTCCTGTTCTTACCACCAAAGTGGATAACCTCACATTTATCCGCTGTAAACTGCATCTGCCCACTCACCCGGCCTGTCCAAGTCGCCCTGCATTCTCCTAACATCCTCCTCACATTTCACACTGCTACCCAGCTTTGTGTCATCGGCAAATTTGCTAATGTTATTTTTAATCCCTTCATCTAAATCATTACTATATATTGTAAACAGCTGCAGTCCAGGCACTGAACCCTGCGGTACCCCACTGGTCACCGCCTGCCATTCCGAAAGGGAGCCGTTAATCGCTATTCTTTGTTTTCTGTCAGCAAGCCAATTTTCAATCCTAGTCAGTACTCTGCTCCCAATACCATGTGCCCTAATTTTGCCCACTAATCTGCTATGTGGGAGTTTATCAAAGGCTTTCTGAAAGTCCAGGTACACTACATCCACTGGCTCTCCTTTGTCCATTTTCATAGTCACATCCTCAAAAAATTCCAGAAGATTAGTCAAGCACGATTTCCCCTTCGTAAATGGTCAGACAGCGGACAGAGTACTGAGAGCGGTGTCAGGAACCTTATCCCGGAAAAAATGCGCTTTCATTGCAGACGGCCCAAATGTTGTACACGAGAGTGATGCCGAAATGAAAGGGTTAACGTACAAGGAGTGTTTGGTGACCCTGGTTCCGTCCTCGCTGGAGTTAAAGAAATTAGAGATGGAACTCATTGAAAATTATATAATATTGAAAGCTCGAGTGAGAGATTGGATGTGGAGGGAATAATTCGCACAGTGGGAGCGGGGTCTGGGAACAGACGACACTGTCTCGGAATGCAAGGATATCCCGTTAGAAGAAAAATGTGGAGATAATTCTGCAGCTAAAGGGAGCTGAATCTTTGGAATTTATTCTCACAGATGCCTGTCGAGGCCAAGCCATTGGGTAAATAAAACAACAACAAAAAATGATACGTTACAGATTATTAAGGAGTCCAGGGTTATAGAGAGAAGGCAGGAGAATGGGTTTGAGGGGAATAATAAAGCAACCACGAGAAATGGCGGAGTAGAGTGGAGTCGACGGGCCGAATGGTCTAATTCTGCTCTCATATCTTATGGCTTTGGTCAGTGCCATCCACTGGTACCGACGCCAATCATCCTGAAGTACTTCGAACTGCCACAAGGGGCACTCATCAAATTACTTACTGACAGAACCGCCCACCATCATTATTTGCCGTAACGTATGTCGTGGGCAATGATAATGTCTATCACCATGATTGTTCTTGGCATTTGTTTTCTACAGCAGTAATTTGCCTTTGCCTTATTGTGGGCAGTGTCTTTGCAAGATGGGTGACCCAGCCAAGATTAAAAATAGACAATAGACAATAGGTGCAGAAGTAGACCATTCGGTCCCTCAAGTCTGCACCGCCATTCTGAGATCATGGCTGATCATCTACTATCAATACCCGGTTCCTGCCTTGTCCCCATAACCCTTGATTTCCCTATCCATAAGATACCTATCTAGCTCCTTCTTGAAAGCATCCAGAGAATTGGCCTCCACTGCCTTCTGAGACAGCGCGTTCCACACTTCCACAACTCTCTGGAAGAAGAAGTTCCTCCTCAACTCTGTCCTAAATGACCTACCCCTTATTCTTAAACCATGCCCTCTGGTACTGGACTCTCCCAGCATCTGGAACATATTTCCTGCCTCTATCTTGTCCAATCCGTTAATAATCTTATATTTCTCAATCAGATCCCCCCTCAATCTCCTTAATTCCAGCGTGTACAAGCCCAGTCTCTCTAACTTCTCTGCGTAAGACAGTCCGGACATCCCAGGAATTAACCTAGTGAACCTACGCTGCACCTCCTTCACAGCCAGGATATCGGATGTCCTTCCTTAACCCTGGAGACCAAAACTGCACACAATACTCCAGATGTGGTCTCACCATTGCCCTGTACAAATGCGAAAGGATTTCCTTGCACTTCTACTCAATTCCCTTGGTAATAAAGGCCAACATTCCATTACCCTTCTTCACTGCCTGCTGCACTTGCTCAGTCATCTTCAGAGACTGATGAACAAGTACTCCTAGATCTCTTTGTATTTCTCCCTTACCTAACTCCACACCGTACAGGTAATAATCTGCCTTCCTGTTCTTGCTCCCAAAGTGAATAACCTCACACTTATTCACATTAAACGCCATCTGCCAAGTTTCTGCCCACTCATCCAATCTATCCAAGTCACCTTGAATTCTCCTAACATCCTCATCACATGTCACACTGCCACCCAGCTCATCAGCAAACTTGCTGATGCTATTCACAATGCCTTCCTGTAAATCATTGACGTAAATCGTAAACAGCTGTGGTCCCAATACCGAGCCCTGTGGCACCCCACTAGTCACCACCTGCCATTCTGAGAAACATCAATTCACTGCCACCCTTTGCTTTCTATCTGCCAACCAATTTTCTATCCATGTCAATACTCTCCCCCCAATGCCATGAGCTCTGATTTTACCCACCAATCTCCTATGTGGTACCTTATCAAGTGCCTTCTGAAAGTTAAGGTACACCTCATCCACTGGATCTCCCGCGTCTATCTTCCTGGTTACATCCTCGAAAAACTCCAATAGATTAGTCAAGCATGATTTGCCCTTGGTAACTTCATGCTGGCTCGGCCCAATCTTATCACTGCTATCAAGATATGCCGCTATTTCATCTTTAATAATGGACTCTAGCATCTTCCCCACTACTGATGTTAGACTAACAGGGCGATAGTTCTCTGTTTTCTCTTCAGGGTTTGTTTGCTTGTAGTTAGAAAACACATAACCAGGACTTGTGATACGCACTGGCTGCTCAGACAACAGTCCAACACCTTCTGCCGTAGTTCCATGTGACCTTGATCAGGGTGTTAAGCTGGTGCTACACATTTCCCAGGAGTGGCCAGCGGGCTAGTGAAGGGAAAGATCGCCTTGCACCTCGTTTTCTGGAGATAAATCCCCACATACTCACGTATTAAATTTCTCGCCAATGGACATTTTTTACCATCACCATCTCAATATTTGTCCATTTTAAATGGAAACATGGAATGTAATTGAGTACCAGCACTGACAGCTCCAACCGAATATTGTAGCGGTTACCAAAACAGCATATTGAAATGTGCGATACTTATTTTTAATATCGAAAGCAGAATTCAGCAATTCGATATATTTCTCGATGGACAATTTTGTTAAGCCGTGCCCACATGCTTTGGATTTTCTAGATTACCAGCAGACTAACCCTCCTCTCAATTGATATGATACGTGTTCTACCGAAGATCCCAGAAGGGAAATTCTGTGGAGGAGAACGACATTGCCGGATGTTATGGCTAACTCCCGGGTGAGAGGTTGCTGGGTACTGCATCGCGGATCGAGTCGTTAAACTGGAGGGTAAACAGTCATAGCTTGTGGTACACTTGGCTATCGACGACCTCGGTAGGCAGAGTGACGAAGTTCTGCAAAATTGGTTTAGAGAGTTAGCTGCTATGTGTAAGAGTAGGTCTTCCAGGATTGCTACCACGTGCTAGTGGAGCCTGAAATAGGCTGAATATACAGCTTAACGCGGGATTATGAAAACTGTGGAGGAGACAGGGCAACATATTTTTGGATCATTGTTTTCTCTTCCAGGGATGCCGGGACCTGTGCAGGGGGGAGAGTTTGCACCTGAACTTGAAGGGGACTAATCTGCGACTAGGAAGAATTTCTAGTGCTGCACCGGGCGCCATGTGAGGGGTAAAAGAGAGTTGCAGGAAGTAGTAATACGATTATCAGAGTAGATATTGGAGAGGCTATGGACACAGATGTTGTTAAGACCTCAAATAGAAATCTAATGATTGAGCATTGTGCGACAATGTTATTGCTCCCCTACTTGGGCCCCAGTCTCCAAAGTGGAGAATAAGCCCTCGATGATCTCCGGTCTCCATCGTCCTCTTGTGGTCGATGGTATATTTGGAGTTCATCAACGCTTCAGCAACCCATTCCATCCTGTTCAGGGTTAGGGTTAGGGTTAACTCTAACCCTAACCCTAAACAGCTTCACCGGAACCGTTTTGACCTGTGTTACCCGTTCTCAAATATCACCGCGGAGACATACGTTTGGTCTTTGCGAGGCAAATGTGTCGAGCAGCGTATATCCCAATGCCAAAAATATCGTGGGAAAGACAGATGAGCTCAGGTAAGGAATCAACGCATGAAATTAAAGTATTGTAGCGATTAATGTGACTCGGTTGCAAGAGGGGCAGACCTGGCACCTTAATGTTTTGAAGTTCTCTGACATTATACAAGACAGAACGGGAGGGATTAGAGGGGCAAGTGTGGCGTTGCTAGTCACGGAAACTATCATAGAAACATAGAAACATAGAAAATAGTTGCAGGAGTATGTTATTGGGCTCTTCGAGCGTGCGCCGCCATTCATTATGATCATGGCTGATCATCCAACTCAGAACCCTGTACTTGCCTTCCCTCCATAACCCCTGATCCCTTTAGCCACAAAGGCCATATTTAACTCCCTCTTAAATATAGCCAATACACTGGCCTCAACTGTTTCCTGTGGCCGAGAATTCCACAGATTCACCACTCTTTGTGTGAAGAAGTTTTTCCTCATCTCGGTCCTAAAAGGCTTCCTCTTTATCCTCAAACTGTGACCCCTCGCTCTGGACTTCCCCAACGTCGGGAACAATCTTCCTGCATCTACCCTGTCCAATTCCTTTAGAATTTTATACGTTTCAGTAAGATCCCCCCTCAATCTTCTAAATTCCAGCGAGTATAAGCCTAGTCTATCCAGTCTTTCATCATATGTAAGTCCTGCCAACCCAGAAATCAATCTGGTGAACTTTCTTGGCACTGCCATGAATTTGACCACTCACTTAACCTATCCAACTCACCGTGCATTCTCTTAGCATCCTCCTCACAGCAAACACTGCCGCTCAGCATCGTGTCATCCGCAAACTTGGAGATGATGCATTTAATTCCCTCGTCTAAGTCATTAAGATATATTGTAAACAACTGGGGACCCAGCACTGAGCCTTGCGGTACCCCACTAGTCACTGCCTGCCATTCTGAAAAGGTCCCGTTTATTCCCCCTCTTTGCTTCCCGTCTGCCAACCAATTTTCTATCGACATCAATACCTTACCCCCAATACCGTGTGCTTTAAGCTTGCACACTAATCTCCTGCGTGGGACATTGTCAAAAGCCTTTTGAAAATCCAAATATGCCACATCCACTGGTTCGCCCCTATCCACACTATTAGTTACATCCTCAAAAAATTCAATGAGATTCGTCAGACATGATTTTCCTTTCACAAATTCATGCTGACTTTGTCCGATAATTCCACTGCTTTCCAAATGTGCTGTTATCACATCTTTGATAACTGACTCTAGCTTTTCCCCCACCACCGACGTTAGGCTAACCTGTCTATAATTCCCCGGTCTCTCTCTCCCTCCTTTTTTAAAAAGCGGGGTTACATTAGCCACCCTCCAATCCTCAGGAACTAATCCAGAACATAAAGAGTTCAGAAAAATTATCACTAATGCATCCACTATTTCTTGGGCTACTTCCTTAAGCACTCTGGGAGGCAGACCATCTGGCCCCGGGGATTTATCTGCCTTTAACCTCTTCAATTTGCGTAACACCATTTCCCTACTAACATGTATTTCCCTCCGTTCCTCCATCACTCCCACCAGACCCTCGGTCCCCTACTATTTCCGGAAGATTATTTATGTCCTCCTTAGTGAAGACAGAACCAAAGTAATTATTCAGTTGGTCTGCCATGTCCTTCTTCCCCATGATCAATTCAATTGTTTCTGACTGTAAGGGACCTACATTTGTCTGAGCCAATCCTTTTTTTTTTCTTTTTACATATCTATAAAAGCTTTTACAGTCAGTTTTTATGTTCCCTGCCAGATTTCTCTCATAATCTTTTTTCCCCTTCCTAATTAAGCCCTTTGTCCTCCTCTGCTGGACTCTGAATTTCTCCCAGTCCTCAGGTGTGCCGCTTTTTGTATGTTTTTGTAGGTGGCTAATTTGTATGTTTCTTCTTTGGAATTGATACTATCCCTAATTTCCCTTGTCAGCCACGGGTGCACTATCTTCTCTGGTTTATTATTTTGCCAAACTGGGATGAAAAATTGTTGTACAAACGTAGTTCATCCATGCTATCTTTAAATGCATGCCATTGCATATCCACTGTCAACCCTTTAAGTATCATTTGCCAGTCTATCTTAGCTAATTCACGTCTCATACCTTCAAAGTTACCCTTCTTTAAGTTCAGAACCTTTGTTCATGAATGAACTATGTCACTCTCCATCTTAATGAAGAATTCCACCATGTTATGGTCACTCTTACCCAAGGGGCCTCGCACGCCAAGATTGCTAACCAACCCTTCCTCATTGCTCAATACCCAGTCTAGAATGGCCAGATCTCTAGTTGGTTCCTCGACATGTTGGTTCCGAAAGCTATCCCGCATACATTCCAAGAAATCCTCTTCCTCAGCACCCTTACAAATTTCGTTCAACTAATCTATATGTAGATTGAAGTCATCCATTTTAACTGCTGTTCCTTTATTGCAGGCATTTCTAATTTCCTGTTTAATGCCACCCCCAACCTCAGTACTATTGTTAGGTGGCCTGTACACAACTCCCACCAGCGTTCTCTGCCCCTTAGTGTTATGCAGCTCTACTCATATCGATTCCACATCCTCCCGGCTAATGTCCATCCTTTCTATTGCGTTAATCTCTTCTGTAACCAGCAATGCTACCCCACCTCCTTTTCTTTCATGTCCATCCCTCCTGAATATTGAATACCCCTGAATGTTGAGCTCCTATCCTTGGTCACCCTGGAGCCATGTCACTGTGATCCCAACTATATAATATTCATTTATAAGTATCTGCACTTTCAGTTCATCCACCTTTTACGAATGCTCCTTGTATTGATACACAAAGCCTTCAGGCTTGTTTTTACAACACTCTTATCCCTTATACAATTATGTTGAAAAGTGGCCCTTTTTGATTTTTGCCCTGGAGTTGCTGGCCTGCCACTTTTACTTTTCACCTTAGTACTTTTTGCATCTCCCTCATTTTACACCCTTCTGTCTCTCTGCACTTGTTCCCATCCCCCTGCCACATTAGTTTAAATCCTCCTGAACAACAGTAGCAAACGCTCCCCCTAGGACATTGGTTCCTGTCCAGCCCAGGTGCAGACCGTCCTGTTTGTACCGGTCCCACCTCCTCCAGATCTGGCTCCAATGCCCCAGAGATTTGAATCCTTCCCCCTTGCACCATTTTTCATAACACTGCTCAGTCAGAACAGATTGGAAAATTCGTCTAATGAGGCGCTGTCGGTGGAAATGTGGAATAGGAAAGTATGACCACTTTAATGGGGCTATATTACAGAACACCTAACAGTCCGCCGGCATTACAGGAACACATTCGCAGGCAGAGAGTTGCAAGAAACGTAAGGTTGTTATAGTAGGCAACTTTGACTTTCCATACACTGACTGGGACTCTCATATACTGATATACTGATGTTCGCTTATACTGTTGTACTTATTTTTCTATAGATTTTGCTAAGTATACCCACAGAAAAAAAGAATCTCAGGGTTGTATGTGCTGACATGTATGAACTCTGAAATGTATGTTTTACTTTGAACTTTGAACTTTAGTAAAATGACAACTTCGCTGATACGAGAATGGATCTGGCAATTGTGGACTGGGACACTGGATTTTCCCACAAAAACTTTCTTGGTACGTGGAAGGCTTTCAAAAGGAAGCTTTTGAGAGTAGGATTTTGAGGACATGATTGAGAATAAAGATGTTGCACAGCAGTGATAGGCAGTTAGGAACATATGCGATAGTTATGAGTATAAGGCGTGCAGGGGAACACTTCAGGAAAAAAAATCGAAAAGTTTAAAAAATATGAGGCTACACTAGCTGACAAGGTGAAGGGGAATCTCGGAACGAAACGAATGCCAGGGATAAAGCTGGTCGTCTGGAAGATGAAAATTACAATCCTTGCGTGGAGCCAAAAGAGATGGGGTGATCGATAATTTATTGAGGAAGCAGACACAGAGTTTATTGCAGGGAGGCACAGCACTATCGACTTCATAGGCCCTATATTGATTACAAAGGAGGACGTGGTTGCTGTGTTGACGCAAACGTGTCGGATAAATCTCCAAGACCTGACAAACGCTTCCCTCTCACCCTGTGGGAGAAAATTGCAGAAATAGCTGGGGCCCTATCAGAGATGCTTAAGTCATCCTTTGCGACAAGTGAGATACCAGAGAAATTGAGAAGAGCTAATGCTGTTCTGCTCTTTACAAAAGGACTTAAAAATAAACCAGGAAATGATGGGCCAGTGCGCATGACATCAGTAGTGGGAAAGTAATTGGAAGGCCTTCGAAGGAACAGGATATATGGATTGATGAGGGGTAGTCAACATGCTACCTGTCTCGTAGGTCGTGTCTAACCATTCTAATATTGTTTCTCGTGGAAGGTGCCCGGAATATTGACGAAAGCACGGCAGTCGATGTTTTTACGTGGACTTGCGTAAGAAATGTTACAAGGCCCCACACAGAAGGCTTGTGAAGAATTCGTTCGGCACTTAAGGTGATGTTGTATTTTGGATTAGACACTGGATTTATGAAAGAAGCCAGAGAGTGCAGGTCTCTGACTTGGGGAGAACACCAGGGATCCCTGCTAGATCTGTTATTTGTTATCTATATCAGCGACCTGGTTGATAATCTGATTTACTGGACCAACATATTTGCGGACGACACCAAGAATGGGGATGCATTGGAGAGCAAGGATAACTTCGACAGCCTGCGGCGGGATCTGGACCTTGAGGAGAAATGAGCTAAGAAATGGGCGATAGAACAGGAGATGTGAGAGATATTGGACTTCGGTAGGACTAGCAAGGGTAGGTCTGCCACAATGAACAGCAGGGCAGTGACGGGTACGGTAGAACAAAGGGAACTGGGATACTCATCCATAATTTATTGAGAGTGGCGTCACTGCTAGATAAAGTTGTAAAAATGTTGCATAAGAAGTTAATGAGGCTTAATTTGGATCATTGTGTGCAGATTTGGTCACCTACCTACAGGAACTATGTAAGTCGATTTCAAAGACAACAGTGAAAGATACAAACACTTTGCTGGCAGGAGCTGCGTTATAAGGTAAGATAAAATAGATTAGGACTTTACTCCTTGGAACGATGAAGATGAGAGGAGGTTTGATAGACGTACTAAAAATGTGACTGGGGATAGAAAGGGTCAATGCAACCAGGCGTCTTCTGCTGACACGTCGTTCCACACTTGCAATACCCTTTGACTGAATAAGTCCAGTCTCATTTCAAAACTGCAACCCTCGTGATCCATCAACACGTCTGTGGTTCCTTTCACCAGGATTTCATGGTAAAGTGGAGTGGAAACGGGAGGTGGAGCTGCAGCGCTAATTGGAGAGAATATTACAGCGGCTCTCGGGGAGGACATACTGTAGGGATGGTGTACTGGATCAAGGAGGGACAGAGCTCTTCAATTGGCAATATGCGAACACCTTCGTCCACCTTTCCTCTTCCTTCGCAATCGAAATCAAATCACAACCCAAAATATTGAGACAAGCCTTTTGCCTCGACGACTCCTGCTGCAGATGCTGAATTTATTGTCTGTGCTCTGATGAGCTTCTTTATTTTCAAATTATTACATATCAGTCTCTGCTATCCACAGCCGCCGAGGCTTCATTTCAAGAGTCTTCCTTGCCATTGTTAATCACTTTCACAGCGATGGTCGACTTCGTTAATCTGGCAGTCCACCTTCCTCTTTGGCATTCCTCCCTCTCAGGCCTTAATCTTTTAAATGTTGAAATGTCGAAAGACAGGTCCAAACAGTAAACCTGGTCTCTATGATTTAAAAAATGACAGAAACACTCATGCAACACAAATATTTACACCATGAATGACTGATTTTTGGAATATATTCACATTGATGTCCAATGTCAAGGTTTACCGTTTGGTCTGTGACTACAATGTCGACTGGAGCTGTGTGGCATGAGGGGAGAACAAACATTGATACCGTGGGCAGGTTGTTTCCAATCCATTGTTTTACTGCTGATCAACATGTCAATGGGAGGGAATTGACAGGATGCACATCGCTCATTTTTAATGTTGTCAGTTTTGTGGCTCCATTATAGCAGCTCGCCCAAGGGTGCGGGCAGTTCTGTAGCACAGGCAGAAAATAAATGGCAGGATACTTAGTAGTGTGGAGGAGCAGAGGGATCTGAGGGTACATGTCCACAGATCCCTGAAAGTTGCCTCACAGGTGGATAGGGTAGTTAAGAAAGCTTATGGGGTGTTATCTTTAATAAGTCGAGGGATAGAGTTTAAGAGTCGCGATGTAATGATGCAGCTCTATAAAACTCTGGTTAGGCCACACTTGGAGTACTGTGTCCAGTTCTGGTCGCCTCACTATAGGAAGGATGTGGAAGCATTGGAAAGAGTACAGGGCAGATTTACCAGGATGCTGCCTGGTTTGGAGAATATGGGTTATGATCAGAGATTAAGGAAGCTAGGGCTTTACTCTTTGGAGAGAAGGAGGATGCGAGGAGACATGATAGAGGTGTACAAGATATTAAGAGGATTAGATAGAGTGGATAGCCAGCGCCTCTTCCCCAGGGCACCACTGCTCAATACAAGAGGACATGGCTTTAATGTAAGGGGTGGGAAATTCAAGGGGGATATTAGAGGAAGTTATTTTATTCAGAGAGTGATTGGTGAGTGAAATGCACTGCCTGAGTCAGTGGTGGAGGCAGATACACTAGTGAAGTTTAAGAGACTACTAGACAGGTATATGGAGGAATTTAAGGTGGGGTGTTATATGGGAGGCAGGGTTTGAGGGTCGGCACAACATTGTGGGCCGAAGGGCCTGTAATGTGCTGTACTAGTCTATGTTCTATGTTTTACAATAGGGCTTCAGATCTTTTAATGGAATATTTTGTTGGCTCAGAATATGGTGACGCAGTAGAAGTGACGTAATATACAATGAAAGGAGCAATGGATATAGAAGTGAATTCCATTTATAAGTAATGTCACGATATAACGGACGCAAGAATTGATGATATCTAAATCAAAATAGAGTCTTCGGCCAGAGAAAATGGAACGGTCCAACCGAGAATGCGTTTGGTGTTGATGTACAAATACAAGACTGCAGAGAGAGAGGCTGGTATGGAAGTAGATTGTTGAAATCAAATGACATTCCACATGGTCACCGGGGTGATCCACACGCATCGGGCGCAGGTTATTCACAAAGGAATATGTTCATCTGTGTTTGACTTCTCCTATGTAGAAGAGGCAAAGTTGTGAAGAGAACACAATGCATGACGTTGAAAGTTTAAGGGTCAAGGGAATTTTATCCAAGTACATATATATATGTCACCGGTGAGATTCGTTTTCTTGTAGGCATGCGCAGTACATACAAGAAACACTACAGAATCACTGGAATCCTTCACCGACCACGACAGACAAACAATCATTGTCAAAAGGCAACAAACTATGCAAATACAAAACAGAAATAATAACAATCGTAATTATCATCATCACCACATCGCCATTCAGTAATAAACAACAAGTACTGAGAACATGGGATATAAAGTCCTTGAAAGCGAGTGGAAAGAGTTCAGAGATGGAGAGAGTGAAGTCGAGTGAATAGCTACTCGAACATGGAGGTGTGTGCATTGCGGCTTCTGTACCTTCTGCTAGATAAAGACATGGTCTGGGTGGCTGTCGTGTTTTGTTTCTAATGACCCTAACATGCTCTGGTCAGGACAAACCCTGTGAAATGATAAGACCGAGTTGCAGTCCCTCTCCATTCCTGATCCGAAGATGCGAACTGGGTCAAGGACCCCAGGTATTCTCCTCATTAATACCATAAACTGCTCCTTGGTCTTACTGATATTGAGTGACAGGGTGTTACTGGGGCACAACACAGCCAGATTATCAGTCTCCCTCCATTATGCCGATTCGTCACCACATTTGTTTCGGACAAAGAAAATGAACACCACGTCTCGGTGAAGTGTAAGGAATGCCTGATTGATCTGTAATGACAGTTTCAGTCCACGCATAATGAGAAGTCAAGAGTCGATAGGAGAGGTGTTGCTGCTTCCTCAGTTGAGGACGAAATATCACACGACGAAACCAACGAATATTTCGATGACTAAACAAAATAACCAGACAAATAGGCAAGTTCTCGAAGCAATGCGAAACTGCTACAAACTGCTTCACTTCTAAGTAATTAAATAATAATCACGAGATGTTGTTTGCAAAGAATTTCTAACTAAACTATTTGGCTTAACAGGCGGAGTCTATTTAGGAATAAATGTGGCTGTGCAGTGCAGGGTAAAGTCTGGACTCCCAAATTCTCTGTTCTAGTTATTATAAAATTAATTAATAAAAACACACAATTTGATGACCAAAGTCAATGCACCGTAGAATTGACTGTAGGCGCTAATGTTAGCAGCATGAAAAAGTTTCTTATTCATAATTCATTCACCGTGACTAATGTTGTTGATTACCAAACTTATTAATATCACTACTGAGACGGTACATCAACGAGCCAATTAATTTCATTTGTTTCCCGCCACACACGTGAAAGTTGCTGGTGAACGCAGCAGGCCAGGCAGCACCTCTCGGAAGAGGTAGAGTCGACGTTTCGGGTCGAGAGCCATGCTGCCTGGCCTGCTGCCGTCACCGACAACTTTGATGTGTGTGGCTTGAAATTCCAGCATCTGCAGATTTCCTCGTGTTTGCTTTTTTAAATTCCATTTGCTTCGAGTGTTTCTTCTTCAATACTTCGAATCCTCTCAAACTAAAGTCCTGAGTTTATGGAATGCTGATGAAATTAATGAAGCCTTTGGAATATTTATTTGCAATTTCAGCCACGTTCTAGTCGGATATTATTTCTGTTATTTACATAGCAACGCATTTAATGCCAACACATATTTCAACCCATTTTTCAGCTCCTCTCTGAACTTCCTCTGCGTCAGGCCATAGATGCACGTGTTGGTGCAGATACTCAGAGGCGTTAGCATAATAGCACATTTCTGAAAGATGAAAATCGGAATATTCAAATATTTGTCTGTGAAGGAATAATTCACCGCTTGCCGGTTCATGGAGGGTATTATATAGGGCATCCACAGTAAAATAAAATTACCTGATAGAGCAAACAACTAAATAATAGACTTTCTTCGGTTCTCCACTTCAGGGTCTTTTTGATTTTCAGTGTTACTCCGGAGTCCCTTATTGACTCTATTTGCCGCTATAATGTGTTTCTCTGTTAAACTGTTACATAAAAGGATTAGAGAAATTGGCAATAAGGGTATGGTGATGCTGTCAAATAACTCGTAGCCCTTCCACAATGGTGAAGTGAAGTACTCTGGTGTGGAGACGCAACGCCAAGGTACATTGTTGACTATTACATGAGGCTCCACCATGAAGTAAAACGGGATACATCTGACAAAGCCCACGATGCTCACTGTTACTATCATCACGGTCGCTACTCTCTCTGTACAGTATCGTTTGCGAAGATTCTGACAGCAAATAGCAACGTGCCGATCGATTGTGAAAGCAACTGTTAGCCTAAAGGAGCAGTCGAAGCTTACAACTTTAAGCGCAAGTGTCAGAGCGCAAACAGGAGTGATGTGCAAGAAGCTGGCAAACAAGTAGAGATTATTGATATTCCCGACAATAACGACAATGGCAACGACACTGAGATCTGCCGCAGCAATTCCCACCAGGTATCGAGTTATACATTTGGAGAGTCCACATTTTCCACGGGACAGGATCACAATCGCTGTTAAATTCACTGCAATATACAGAGAAACGGAGGTTAACTTTAAAGGAGTTCAGTCGAATCATTTCCCCTGATTAACAAATGAGGATGATGCCGATTGTAATGATCACGCACCGGTACGCGTATCGTCATCTCTTTCAGCGGCGTACTTGCGCTTAAGAAGTCAGGTTGTAAATAACAGGGTTGGCATTGCTTCCTAAACTAAGTTGTAATGCACGGAGAGGAGTATATGATGGTGGGTCGGCCTCCCGAAAATATTGCAGACGTCCGATAAGAAATAGAGAAAAAAGACGCATAAACTTCTACTGGGCATGAGAACGCTGTGGAAACAAATGTTTAATGTTTCAGGTCGATAAATCCTTCAGCAAAATTTGAAATAAAGGAAAACGCGCTCCTGTTGTATTGAAGCGGGACTGGGGTGAGACAGAGAGAAGAAATCGGCTGTGTTCGACACCGTGACTCCTACGGTGCAGTAGCTATCAACAGCTTTGTCTGGCGTATACAATCGGCTGTCAATTTAACCCTAAAAACAAGTCGCTTTGATATCAATACGTTAAAATGTTGTGAAAACAATTTAAAAAAAAAACAGACCCCCAGAGCCTCAGGGCGCAGAGCTGCCAACTCACCTGTTGCTGAGTTTGTGCTGATTGATAAAGAAAAATGGGCTCAATGTCATCGATCGAGGTGGTGAGGTACAAGCGGGAGTGCGAGGTACACGAAATTAGAGATTTGATATTCATTCTTGAAGACTGTAGTGTTCGTCGTGCGGAAGAGGAGTTGTGGTCCAGGTTTGCGCTGAGCTTCGTTTAAACAGACAGAGATTATAAGAAATGGAATGGAACCGAATATAATACCGAAAAGGTTATCACTATCCGGCTTCTTCTCGAAATGCTCATCCAATTTTCTTTAGTTATTACCCTGCAGCAGGTATTTCCATTCTGCATCTGTCGATATGAGCAGTAATCTACCTGTGACACTCACTCAGTCATCCCTTCTCTGGTCTGACAGGGGCACCTGATGCAGCTCTGCATCTTACAATCAGGACATTCATCCGACTGTATTCTCGCTCTCTAACTCCACAATGTGCTTGATGTTATGTAGTGAAATCAAAGTTACCTTCTTTCTGGAAGACACGATGAACACAGTCAGTCTATAGCCTCACCTACACGATGAACACAGTCAGTCTATAGCCTCACCTACACGATGAACACAGTCAGTCTATAGCCTCACCTACAGTCGCCCTGGTGTTTTTCGAATGCGGATACACAATGTGATATATCTTCACCTCCGCACAGCTAGATTCTCGCTTGACCGCTGCTGTTGAAGAGTTTACGATCCCAGACGCTATGTGTCCTTCTCCTCTCACAGAAGTCGTGTACTCTGTTTTCTCCTTCCTAAGTCACTTGTTTCTTCATTTGTTCTCACTCTTCATTTGGTTTGCATTGGCACTGTTCTGATTGTCATTTATAAATCCACGAAGTGTCTCTGATCACTCCCATTTGGTCATTCTGATCACCCAAAATGAGAACATGCTTGTGGAAGACTGTCACTTCCTCCAAGTCCAAGCAACCTTTTACTGCAGCTTTTCAGTGAAGAAGAACAATCCTGTTTTGTGCCCAGATCAGTCCACATTTCAGTTGTTTCATCATGAACAGAGCGGAGAGCCAGAATGTGTCTGATGAATGGATATGTCAGCCTGAGCCGGCAGTGATGTAGCTTGGAACAAAAGTGCCAATCTAACGGAAATTTAGTTCGCTCTTACGTAGTTGTGCGACGGCGAATTGATAAGGAATAATTCGTTGCGTTATGCAAGATATATCCAGTCCTTTGCAATTCAATGCCAATCAGTTTCGAAGACCTGCTGCGACTGCAAATGAATGGTTTGTCCCTAAAAGAGCAATTGTTTCGATTTTGATGCGGATTCAGACAGAAGAAATGAATCCAAAAAATTCCTCTGATTTTGAAGTAGGGTTAACAGTTGGAAAGAAAAATATCAGCATTTCGAGGAACTAATATGTTAATATTGAGGACGGAACAGCAGCCAGATCAATTTGCTGTAAGTGCCACAAGCAATAGGAACACGATTCCATTCAAATCGCAACCTGATTTTGCGTCCTACCTGGAATGGCGACTGCTGCAAGAATCAGATAATAGATGCGTGCTACGTCGTAGATAGTTACATATGACATCCTCAGTAACAATCTCGGAGCAGTTTTTCTAAGTTGTTCCAACTGGCTTACGTGCTGGCAAAGTGCTTAGCCAGGTTTTATATAGTAGAAGGGAGATCCACTGGGACCATCCAGGGAGCGACTCTTCACTCCAGTCAGGCACAGCCCACTGAACAAACAGAATTAACTTTGTTTTTGCACGTTGTGTCATTGTGGAATAAATTTTATTCCTCGATGAGAAAAGGCATTTCTTTATGAAAATCGTCCAATGTTTTGTCCTCGACATTAGGTTTCTGATGCTTAAATTAAGTTCTTCTGTTCATCAATGTCACTTCGAAATCGCCCTATATTGCTATAATCATTACAGCAGCGCAGTACGTAGACATGTAAAATGAGGGAACGGCTTTAATAGAGAATCTGGCCGATTCACGCCACGGACTCGCTTCACGGGCTATTTTAGTCCTGAGTGTTATCGCCGCGAATGTTGTGTAACATAGAAACATTACTCAGGAAATTACCCATCTCTGCTGGCATAAATCCAACAAAATCGTTAATATGAATGACTTCAACGACGCACACATGTGTAATTTATAATAAGGTGAAGTGCATTGAATTTTTTGAGGATGTAACTAGTAGAGTGGATAGGGGAGAACCAGTGGATGTGGTATATTTGGATTTTCAAAAGGCTTTTGACAAGGTCCCATACAGGAGATTAGTGTGCAAACTTAAGGCACACGGTATTGGGGGTAAGGTATTGATGTGGATGGAGAATTGGTTAGCAGACAGGAAGCAAAGTGTGCGAATAAACGGGACCTTTTCAGAATGGCAGGCGGTGACTAGTGGGGTACCGCAAGGCTCAGTGCTGGGACCCCAGTTGTTTACAATATATATTAATGACTTGGATGAGGGAATTAAATGCAGCATCTCCAAGTTTGCGGATGACACGAACCTGGGTGGCAGTGTTAGATGTGAGGAGGATGCTAAGAGGATGCAGAGTGACCTGGATAGGTTGGGTGAGTGGGCAAATTCATTGGCAGATGCAATTTAATGTGGATAAATGTGAAGTTATCCACTTTGGTAGCAAAAATAGGAAAACAGATTATTATCTGAATGGTGGCCGATTAGGAAAAGGGGAGATGCAACGAGACCTGGGTGTCATTATACACCAGTCATTGAAAGTGGGCATGCAGGTACAGCAGGCGGTGAAAAAGGCGAATGGTATGCTGGCATTTATAGCGAGAGGATTTGAGTACAGGAGCAGGGAGGTACTACTGCAGTTGTACAAGGCCTTGGTGAGACCACACCTGGAGTATTGTGTGCAGTTTTGGTCCCCTAATCTGAGGAAAGACATCCTTGCCGTAGAGGGAGTACAAAGAAGGTTCACCAGATTGATTCCTGGGATGGCAGGACTTTCATATGAAGAAAGACTGGATGAACTGGGCTTGTACTCGTTGGAATTTAGAAGATTGAGGGGGGATCTGATTGAAACGTATAAAATCCTAAAGGGATTGGACAGGCTAGATGCAGGAAGATTGTTCCCAATGTTGGGGAAGTCCAGAACAAGGGGTAACAGTTTGAGGATAAAGGGGAAGCCTATAAGGACCGAGATTAGGAAAAACTTCTTCACTCAGAGAGTGGTGAATCTGTGGAATTCTCTGCCACAAGAACCAGTTGAGGCCAGTACGTTGGCTATATTTAAGAGGGAGTTAGATATGGCCCTTGTGGCTACGGGGATCAGGGGGTATGGAGGGAAGGCTGGGGCGGGGTTCTGAGTTGGATGATCAGCCATGATCATAATAAATGGCGGTGCAGGCTCGAAGGGCCGAATGGCCTACTCCTGCACCTATTTTCTATGTTTCTATGTTTCTATGTTTCTATGTTTCTATATCCCCGGACACAAATAAGTCTCTGCTGGAACGAACTCAGATCTCACACTCGTTGTAGTCTATTGTTTATCTCTGATATATTCGCTTTGAGAGGGCATTGCATTGTGATTGAAGAGTGACCGGGACACAGCCAACTCTTTAAATCGTTTTATTTATTTTCAACCGGTTTGATGAGGAGGCTTCTGCTCACCGCTCTACAACCCATCCACTCCCAGCGGCTCACTCTCACCCCTCGCACTGCGTCTCTCTCTACGGATACGGTAGAGCCAACGAACACAGACACACGGACTGTCACTGCTAAACAAAGGAAGGTACGGAGAGAGATTAGTGGACTTCATCCGGGCAAGGCTGTCAATGCGGACGGCATCAGTCGAAGGATAGGAATGTGGGTGCACTGTTTCAATACATCTTTAATTTGAGCCTGAGCCTGGAGAGGCTCCGACTGCTTTGGAAAACACCCTGCCTAGTTCCTGTACCCAAGAAGGCATGTCCTACCACGCCAGGAGACTACAGACCAGTAGGACTGATTCACTTGTTATGAAATTATTAGAAATAATACTCCCGACACACATCCATACCATCGTAAATCCGTTTACGATTTACCTCCCAATCACATATAGGAGACGAGTACGCCATTTTCTCCTTGCTTCAACGAGACCGATCTGGACGAGCCAGGCAACACTGGGAATCATGTTCCTCGATTTCTCCAGTGTTTTAATAACACGCGGCCTGCTTTACTACGGTGCAAGCTCACGGAAATGCAGATGGATACTTCGCTACTGTCCCGGATTGCACACTAGCTGTCCAGATGGCCGCAGTGCGTGGGACTGCAGAACTGTGCATCAGTTATTGTGGTTACAGGCACAGGAGTACCTCAGCAGACTGCCCAGTCCTCCTTTCTGATCACCGTCTACCTCAGACCTCTAGATACAACACGGAGTACTGCCACCTGCAGATGCGGCCGTAGTGGGCTATGTCAGGCAGGGTCAAGAGGCTGAGTACAGATGAGCGGAGGAAAACTTTATTGAGCGGAGTAAATCGGAACACCTACTGCTCAACATCCTGAAGACGAAGGAGTTTGTGTTGAAGTTCAGGAAGGTGAAAGCACCCTGCATTCCTACCTCCATCAAGGGAACAGATGTGGAAATCGTTGGGGACTAGAGGTACCTGGGAACGTACCTGGTGAATTATCTGGACTGCACTGAAAATCAAAGTCTTTGTACAAGTAGGTACAGAGCCGACTGTAATTCCTGAGGAGGCTCCGGTCATTCAACATCCGGAGTCCTACACTGCAGATGTTCTCCGACTCGGTGGTGGCCAGAAGATTTACACTGTATTCTTCTGGGGTGGCGGTTGAGATCACCTGACGCCAAGATGATTACAAAGCCCGTAAGCAAGGCTGTCTCTGTTAAGGGGGTGGAGCTGGATTCACCTATCGTATTCAAACTAACTGTTTTTTTTTTGTAATATAATTTTTATTGAGTTTTCAAAAAGAATACATGAAAAGATAAAATCTACCCTCCCCCCTCCCCTTAACCCTCCCCCCCCCATATATATAGTCCTACCTAAAAAGAAAGAAAGAGAGAAAAAAGAAAAGAACCGCCTGGGTGTTGGAAGGTTTCCACATTCTCCATGGGATTCAAAATAAATTTGGTATAATTATTCGTTACTTTCCCCAAGGGACCAAGGTCTTTATCGGAGCACTTAAATATGCCATCCTATCTTTTGTAAATAAGGGCGCCAAATATTCAAAAATGTTACATATTTATCTCTTAAATTATAAGTAATTTTTTCGAGTGCAATAGAACTAGCCATTTCATTATTCCAACGATCCATTCTTAAATACGAATCAGATTTCCAAGTAACTGCTATAGTCTTCTTAGCTACTGCCAATGCAATTTTTATAAATTCTTTGTGATATTTATTCAATTTAAGTTTCGGTTTTATCCCTTCAATATCACCTAATAGAAATAATACAGGGTTATGTGGAAGTTGAGTTCCAGTAATTTGTTCCAATAAGATTCTTAAATTTATCCAAAAGTGTTGAATTTTAAAACAAGACCAAGTAGAATGTAAAAAAGTACCAATTTCTTGATTACACCGAAAATATTTATCAGATAGATTTGAATTTAATCTATTTATTTTTTGTGGTGTAATATATAATTGGTGTAAAAAATTATATTGTACTAATCTAAGTCGGACATTTATTGTATTTGTCATACTGTCAAGACAGAGTCTTGACCAATTTGTTTCATCAATATTAATATTCAAATCTGTTTCCCATTTTTGCTTTGACTTATGGGTTTCTTGTTTAATTGTCTGTTCTTGAATCAAATTATACATACAAGAAATAATTTTTTTAATTTTCCCTTTTTGAATAGAAATTTCAATTTCATTAGGTTTTGGCAAAAACATTATTTGACCCAGCTTACCTTTTAAGTAAGCCCTTAATTGAAAGTAACAAAAGAAAGTATTATTAGATATTTTATATTTATCCTGCAATTGTTCAAATGACATCAATATACCTCGTTCAAAACAATCTCCTATAAATTTAATCCCTTTTTGGTACCAATTATATAAAAGTTGATTGTCCATTGTAAAAGGAATAAGTCTGTTTTGAAACAAAGGTCTCCTTGCTAATAGAGATTTATGTGTTTCATTATCAACATTTACCTTATTCCATAAATCAATCAAATGTGTTAATATAGGAGATTCTTTCTTTTCCCGTATCCATTTAGATTCCCATTTATATATAAAATCTTCAGGTCTATTTTCTCCTATCTTATCTAGTTCTATTTTAATCCATGCTGGTTTTTGATCATCGAAGAAAGATGCAATAAATCTAAGTTGATTTGCTTTATAATAGTTTTTAATGTTTGGAAGTTGTAACCCTCCTAACCCAAATTTACATGTCAATTTTTCCAATGATATTCTTGACATTTTACCTTTCCAAAGAAATGTTCTCACACATTTATTTAACTCTTGAAAAAATTTCTGTGACAATTGTATTGGTAATGTTTGAAACAAATACTGTAATCTAGGAAATATATTCATTTTTACAACATTGACTCTACCTACTAATGTTATTGGTAGTATGATCCATTTGTCAAAATCTTCTTGAATTTTTTTCAACAGTGGTAAATAATTAAATTTATATAAATTCTTTACATCATTATCAAGTCTTATACCTAAATACTTTATACCATTTACCGGCCATCTAAATTGGGTTACTAATCGACATTGACTATAGTCTCCTTTAGTAAGAGGTAAAATTTCACTTTTATCCCAATTTACTTTGTAACCTGATACGTTCCCATATTCATCCAATCTAGAAGATAATTTATGTAACGAATGTTGTGGGTTTGTTAATTAGATCAAAACATCATCGGCAAAAAGATTAATTTTATATTCCTCCTGATTAACTCTAAAACCCATAATATCTGGATCATTTCTGATTAGTTCTGCTAATGGCTCTATCGCCAGTACAAATAAAGCAGGTGATAATGGACAACCTTGTTTTAGTTGACCTTTTTAACTGGAATGGTGTTGAAATTTGAGAATTTGTCACTACTTTAGCTTTAGGGTTAGAATTTAAAGTTTTAATCCAATTTATAAAAGATGTTCCTAACCCATATTTTTCTAATACTTTAAATAAAAAATCCCATTCTAATCTATCAAATGCTTTTTCTGCATCCAAAGCTACTACTATACTCTTCTCATCCCTTTTTTGTGCCAAATGAATTATACTGAGTAGCCGGGTTACATTATCTGCCAATTGTCTATTTTTAATAAATCCTGTTTGATCCATATGTATTAATTTTGGTAAATATTTAGATAATCTATTCGATAAAATTTCTGCTATTATTTTATAATCCGTATTCAATAAAGAAATAGGCCTGTATGATATTGGTTTCATAGGGTCTCTGTCTCTTTTTGGCAATACTATTACAATCGCTGTTGAAAACGATTCTGGAAGTTTATGTATTTGTTCTGCTTGACGTATTAGTTCCATAAAAAGAGGAAATAATAAATCTTTAATTTTTTTATAAAATTCAGGTGGAAAACTATCTTCTCTTGGAGATTTATTACTTTGGAGTGATCCTAAAGCTTCTTCAACTTCTTTTAATGTAAAAGGCATATCTAATCCCTTCTGTTCTTCCAAATTCAATGTTGGAAGAGAAGTTTGTGATAAAAACCTTTCTATCTCATTAATATCATTTTGGGATTCAGATTGACATAATTCAGAATAGAAATTTTTAAAAGTTTCATTTGTTTCAAGAGGTTTACAAGATATTTTATTTGCCCTTGATCTAATTGCATTTATTGTTTTGGAACTTGTTCTGTTTTCAACTGCCAGGCAAGAATTTTATGTGCTCTCTCACCTAACTCATAATACCTTTGTTTAGTTCTTATAATTGCTTTTTCCGTTCTATATGTCTGAAGCGTATTATATTGTAACTTCTTCTTGACAAGTTGTCTTCGTTTTTCTTCTGACATATATCTTTGAGATTCTTTTTCTATTTTTGTAATCTCTTTTTCCAATTGATCTAGTTCTGCCATATATTCTTTCTTAATTTTAGACGTATAACATTATCTGGCCCCTAAGATATGCTTTCATCGCATCCCATAATATAAATTTATCATCCACTGAATGAAAATTTGTATCCAAAAAAAATTGGAACTGCTTTTTCATAAAATCACAGAAATCTTGACGTTTTAATAATGTTGAATTAAATCTCCATCTATAAGCCATTTCTTCCTTATCAGCCATTATTATTGTCATTAATAAAGGGGAATGATCTGATAATATTCTTGCTTTATATTCCATATTTTTCACTCTGTGTTGAATATGCATTGATAATAGAAACAAATCTATCCTTGAGTAAGTTTTATGTCTATGGGAATAGAACGAATAGTCTCTTTCTTTATGATTGATTCTTATCCATATATCAATCAAATTTAAATCCTTCATCAATGATAAAGTTAAATTTACTACCTTCGATTTTATAACAGCCTTGGTTGATCTATCTAAGACTGGGTCTAAGCAAAAATTAAAGTCTCCTCCAATTAATATTTTTTCATGTGCATCCGCCAAATTCAGAAAAGCTTCTTGTATTAATTTTGCATCATTTTCGTTTGGTGCATAAATATTCATAAAAGTCCATAATTCAGAAAAAAGTTGACAATGTATAATCACATATCTCCCCGCAGAATCAGTTATTACATTTTGTATTCTAATTGGTAACGTTTTATTGATCAAAATTGCTACTCCCCTCGCTTTTGAATTAAATGAAGCCACAACAACACTACCCACCCAATCTATCTTTAGTTTCTGATGTTCTGTTTCTGTTAGGTGCGTTTCCTGTATTCCTGTAAAAAAGCTAAATCTATCTTCATTTTTTTAATATGTGTTAAGATTCTTTTTCTTTTCACTGGTCCATTAAGCCCATTAACATTAAAACTCAAAAAATTCAATAAGTTAGTCATTATTCTTAACAAAGTTACTCCAATCTAAAACATTACTTATCTTCTCAACTCTCATAGTTCCTTGGGGAATCTCTTTAAACTTCACCATGTTGCTATGTGTTTCCCTCCCAACCTTCCAGGCAAAAAGAAAAGATAGAAAGAATACAAAAAAAGAAAAAACAAAATACCCCCCCCCACTAATGTTGTGAATGAAAAGATACACAACACTACCCCCTTCCATTTCACAGGACGTGGCAGAAGTCACGCTTGCACACATGATTAGCGTAGCAATCGATCAGTGCTTCTTCCAGCTCCCCCACAACAAAAAAAAATTATATATATATAGGCAAAATTAATGTTACTATTCCCAACTAATATTCCTCCAGTTTTAACCTTTCTTACCCCGTCGTATAATTAATGATATATTTATACATTCATCCAGCTTCAAAAATCCAACAAGTCCATTTTTAACCCAATCTTCATCTTCAATCTATCTCGCTCCCCTGGATTTGTTCTTGTATCTGGTGAATATTCAGAGAATCTCGCACAAACTGCTCTGCTTTCTGGTAGCCATCAAAAAATCTTTTTTCTCCACCAGGCAAAAAAATCTTCAAGGTTGCAGGATAACGCAGTATAAATTGATAACCATGATCCCATAGGGTTTTTTTCACTGGATTAATTTCTTCCTTCTCTTCAAAAGTTCATAACTTATATCAGGGTAGAAAAAAAACTTTGTTCCCTTTAATTATGAATGGCCCTTTTCTATCCTTGGCAACTCGAGCAGCTGCCCGTAGAATCCTTTCCTTGTCTTGAAATCTTAAGAATTTTATTAAAATCGATCGTGGATATTGGTCATCTTTTGGTTTTGGCCTTAGAGCTCTATGTGCCCGCTCAATTTCAATTGGTCAAACCTCCTCTTCCATTTGCAAAACATCCGGGATCCATTTTTGAAAAAATTCTATTGGTTTTTCTCCCTCCGTACCCTCTTTAAGACCAACAATTTTAATATTATTACGTCTACTGAAATTTTCCAACATGTCCACTTTCTCCAAGAGTCGATTTCTTTCCGAGTTCCAGACAAGCAGGTCATTTTCTGTATTTTCCACTCTATCATTCATATGCCCCATTGCTCTTTCCATCTTTTGAAGCTTCTTATCCATTTTGTCCTGTCTTTCCATAACTTTATTATAGCACATCTTCGTATCTCTAAGCTCTTCTCTTACTTTTCTTAGTTCAGCCGTTAATTGCAATATAGCCTCTCTTATGTCTGTATCATCTCCCTTACTTCCAATCGCTTCCAATTCTTCCTGCTCTTCATCATCTGTGTTCTGTGCAGAATCCAATTCTGACTCTGAGTCATTTTCAATTGCAGTGGCTATCGGTTTTTGTAGTTTGCGTTGTGTCGATTTGCGCATGCGCATTTCCGGTGTCTTCTTCGAAGAACCCGTTACCACCGTCATTGCACCCTGTTCTACCGAAGGAGATCCAACCTGACTCCGAGGCTCCATCGTTGCAGTAGGCCCTTTTTTCTTACCCTCTCGCGGCTGCTTCGCAACAGCAGACTTCTTTTGTTGCGGTTTAGGAGGCATATCGTAAAGTAGTCTTACAAAGTTTATAAATAGTTTTTAGAAAATATTTATTAACTTTGTTTTGTTTAAACGGTACTTTACTGATTTGTTGCGGGTGAGCTGGATTTACACGTCTCAATCCCACGTCATCACGTGACGCCCCCCTCAAACTAACTGTTGAACAGAAATATATTTGTGTCTCTGTTGTTACCTTACCATCATGTATTAGACAGTCCTGACACACTGTTGAAGAGATCATCATATTTCAATCACCAATCGATGTTTAAAAACTTCCGAAAAAAGTATCGATGGTTTTTGTATATTCCTGCCGGAACAGACAAAGGAAAACGGTCCTTTATGCCACTTTGTGTTCTTCTTTTATTTCTCTCCGTTAGTAAAGTAACCTATGTCTGAAAGTTGAAGTTCTTTCTGCAGATGGTGCTCGAATTTGCAGCAGCCTCTGCATTCATTCGTGAGAGGATATTCGGTGAAAGTGTGTGGGTGAACAATTTTATTGAAGGACATCATTCTGTGAAACTGTTGTGGGCTGAGGATCATCAGTCAGCTCCACCCAAGAAACCTATGGCAAGCCACCATTGATCTGAGGCTCACCGGTCTATGGCTTCCGGGATTATTCCTCTCTCACTCCTCCAATAATCGAACAGCATTGGCTATTCGCCAGTCCTCCGGTAACACAGGTGCGTGTGAAAAGATGTACCATATTCTGCCTTAACGATTCATTTTTTTCTTCGATTGATTCATAATTATTGTTGAATAACCCAGCCATCTTTTTACAGAGAGCATTCCATTCTATTTTGCAATCATCTCTGGCAACAATGACGTTACTCAAATCCGAACCATCCCTTGCACGTCTCCTCGAAATCAGACTATTTGTTATTAGAGAGTTAAGCTGTCTGGAAAGTTCTCTTTCCTTATACACTCTCTGCATCGGTTAATTGAGGACAAACACGGTGAACGCTCCTCGTCACCGCGTGTTTCGATGAAAATTAAATAATTTCACCCAGTTCCCACTCATATTTGAAGTGCAGCATCCGAGAAAACATAGTGAAGAAAATGCGCTGCTCCTTCTGCTGTGTAATCACGGTCATTCGTATTGTTGCGACAAAAACTACGCAAAATGTTCGGTGATCGTAACACAATTTGATAACAACGTCCTTTGGGGGAAACACACAGATTCAGAAACGATGCTCCGTCTAATAAGGCTAAGCATATTGAAATCATATACCAGAACCCTGTTCTTGCATCCTACGCAATTTCACTAATTGATGCGCAAAGTCGGCTTTGTTGCTCGTGCTTTCTAAATCCTCTGTTTATGGGATTACTTTTTGATTGATATTAACTTCCACAAAAAACATATACAATTTATCTATTGATGTTAATTTGCTCCTATTATTCCTCCTTGAATATTTAGAGCTAATACAAATCATACTGTACACTAAACTTTCACTTCCCACTTGCAAGAACACCATTATTTTCGGTGGAATATACAAAACCGTCATCTATACAGGCTTCCATTCACAAAATTAAGATTTACCTATCAACATCTGCCTTTTGTTGTCAATCTGCTTTTTGGTAACCTACCGTGCATACGTGCGGAACACTGCGAGGCAGTCAACTCCAGATAGCATAATTCCCATCGATCCCTACTATCTGTCATCCGTCGGCAAGCCAAATCCGATTTCATACTACTACTTCACCGTAAATATTATGAACATTAATGTTCTCGATGGGCTTCACATGAACGAACTTATCAAACACATCACTGAAATAATTGGAGACAATGTCCGCATTACTATCGTCATCATCCCTCTCGCAGTACTTAGGAGAAAAAACCCTCAAAATTGCGACTTATACACAACTGCCCCATACAAAGTCAGACTAGCCACCCCTAATCACGCCATGCTTTTAAATCCTACTTCCATGGATCATCTCCAGTAACCTCGCCGCCACTGATCTGTAGCTTAACAATTTATAGCTTCCAGGAATATTCCTGTCTCGCTCCTTGAAGAATCTAACTGCTTAGCTATTTGCCTGTCCCCCAAGAGCATCCGAAGGCTACAGAGAACAGAATGATACTTGTCAAGGCCAGAGCCATCCTTTCCCTTGAACCCTGGAAAGAGAGACGGAGGCGGTGTTAAGATCGCGCTAAACGGCGACTCCTTTGATTGCATCTTCGGAAATATTTCTATTTCTGTCTTTAAGATCTTTATCTTTACCTTTCAGAGTTACTTTGAAGACCCTGACCTGGAGCTAGACGCTGAATTTGGTTTTTAGCGAGTATGGGACCCTTTCTCAGGGCTTCAGGACCAGCCGTTGCTCGGCACGCCAAGGGTCCGGCCTGAGAGGCGACGTACTGTACGGAAGCCTAAGATCTCGGGGCTCTAAAGGCGGGCGGATCGAGGTTCTGGATCACGGCAGAATACCGGTGTGTCGCCGGGGACGCCGTAAAATCTTTCGTTTTGGGCCCGAAGACCCGAGATCTTTGCGATCTTCGGGCACAGAGCTCGTAAAAAGCGACGAAACGGATTTCTTAACATCGTAAACCAGAAGGTTGCTGTTATGTCCCCCGCTCGCTGTGAAAATCGGGAACAGCACCCTCTACTTTGCCAGGGAGAGGGAGAAGCTGTGGGTTACCGAATGCCGGATGAATTGGGATAGTCTTTGGGGTAACTGCAAGGTCTGTGTCTTTGCTATCGCTTATCTCACGCTTGCACTCGGTAGCGCGTGGGCTTTTGGTTTTGCCGGTGAGGGAGGGGTGATTGTTGCTCGCTGCCGCTAACGAGCGGGGCAGGGGAATTGAGCGTGGGGTGGGAGGGGGACTTTGGATTTCCAATGTTTAACTGTAGTTCATTCTTTGGGGCACTTCTATGTTTTCGTGTATGCTTTGTGACGTAAAAGCATTTCGGGGTGTATATTCTATAGAAACCATAGAAACCATAGAAAAACTACAGCACAGAAACAGGCCTTTTGGTCCTTCTTGGCTGTGCTGAACCATTTTCTGCCTAGTCCCACTGACCCGCACACGGACCATATTCCTCCATACACCTCCCATCCATGTATCGGTCCAATTTATTCTTAAATAAAAAAAGAACTCGCATTGACTACATCGTCTGGCAGCTCATTCCATACTCCCATCACTCTCTGTGTGAAGAACCTCTCCACCCCCAATGTTCCCTTTAAACTTTGCCCCCTCACCCTTAACCCATCGCTTCTGTTTTTTTTTCTCCCCTTGCCTCCGTGGAAAAAGCCTGCTTGCAATCACTCCATCTATACCCATCATAATTTTATATACCTCTATCAAATCTCCCCTCATTCTTCTATGCTCCAGGGAATAAAATCCTAACCTATTCAACCTTTCTCTGTAACGGAGTTTCTCAAGTCCCGGCAATATCCTTGTAAATCTTCTCTTCACTCTTTCAACCTCATTAATATCCTTCCTGTAATTTGGTGACCAAAACTGAACACAATACTCCAGATTCGGCCTCACCAATCCCTTATACAACCTCATCATAACATTCCAGCTCTTAACCTCAATACTTTGATTAATAAAGGCCAATGTACCAAAAGCTCTCTTTACGACCCTATCTACCTGTGATGCTACTTTTAGGGAATTTTCTATCTGTATTCCCAGATCACTCTTTTCCACTGCACTCCTCAGTGCCTTACTATTTACCCTGTATGTTCTACCTTGGTTTGTCCTTCCAACGTGCAGTACCCCACACTTTTCTGTATTAAACTCCATCTGACGTTCTTGACTCTGACACGCGGGAGGCAACAAACCATCCTGGATTATCTGTCACGACCCTAGAACCTCCTATCTGTACCTCTACCTATCGATATTCATTTAGAAACATCAAGACATAGAAAATTTACAGCACAATATAGGCCCTTCGGCCCACAAACCTGTGCCGAACATATCTTGACCTTAAAAATTACCTAGGGTTAGCCATAGCCCTCTATTTTTCTGAGATCCTTGTACCTGTCCAGGAGTCTCTTAAAAGACCCTATCGTATCCGCCTCCACCACCGTCGCCGGCAGCCCATTCTACCCATTCACCACTCTCTGAGTAAAAATCTTACCCCTGACATCTCCTCTGTAACTATATCCTAGCACCTCAAAGCTGTGACCTCTCGTGCAAGCCATTCCTGCCGTGGGAACATGCCTCTGACTCTCCACACGATCAATGCCTCTCACCATCTTATACACCTCTGTCAGGTCACCTCTCACCCTCCGCCGCTCCATGCAGAAAAGGCCGAGTTCATGTAACCTATTCTCATATGGTAGGCTCCCCAACATCCTTGTAAATCTCTTCTGCACGCTTTCTATGGTTTCCACATCATTCCTATAGTGAGACGACCAGAACTGAGCACAGTACTCCAAGTGGGGTCTAACCAGGGTTCCATATAGAAACATCGAAACATAGAAAATAGGTGCAGGAGTAGGCCATTCGGCCCTTCGAGCCTGCACCGCCATTTATTATGATCATGGCTGATCATCCAACTCAGAACCCCGCCCCAGCCTTCCCTCCATAACCCCTGACCCCCGTAGCCACAAGGGCCATATATAACTCCCTCTTAAATATAGCCAATGAACTGGCCTCAACTGTTTCCTGTGGCAGAGAATTCCACAGATTCACCACTCTCTGTGTGAAGAAGTTTTTCCTAATCTCCGTCCTAAAAGGCTTCCCCTCTATCCTCAAACTGTGGCCCCTCGTTCTGGACTTCCCCAACATCGGGAACAATCTTCCTGCATCTAGCCTGTCCAATCCTTTTAGGATCTTATACGTTTCAATCAGATCCCCCCTCAATCTTCTAAATTCCAACGAGTACAAGCCCAGTTCATCCAGTCTTTCTTCATATGAAAGTCCTGCCATCCCAGGAATCAATCTGGTGAACCTTCTTTGTACTCCCTCTATGGCAAGGATGTCTTTCCTCAGATTAGGGGACCAAAACTGCACACAATACTCCAGGTGTGGTCTCACCAAGGCCTTGTACAACTGCAGTAGTACCTCCTTGCTCCTGTATTCGAATCCTCTGGCTATAAATGCCAGCATACCATTTGCCTTTTTCACCGCCTGCTGTACCTGCATGCCCACTTTCAATGACTGGTGTATAGTGACACCCAGGTCTCGTTGCACCTCCCCTTTTCCTTATCGGCCACCATTCAGATAATAATCTGTTTTCCTATTTTTGCCACCAAAGTGAACAACTTCACATTTATCCACATTAAATTGCATCTGCCATAAATTTGCCCACTCACCCAACCTATCTAAGTCACCCTGCATCCTCTTAGCATCCTCCTCACAGCTAACACTGCCACCCAGCTTCGTGTCATCCGCAAACTTGGAGATGCTGCATTTAATTCCCTCATCCAAGTCATTAATATATATTGTAAACAACTGGGGTCCCAGCACTGAGCCTTGCGGTACCCCATTAGTCACCGCCTGCCATTCTGAAAAGGTCCCGTTTATTCGCACTCTTTGCTTCCTGTCTGCTAACCAATTCTCCACCCACACCAATACCTTACCCCCAATACCGTGTGCTTTAAGTTTGCACACTAATCTCCTGTGTGGGACCTTGTCAAAAGCCTTTTGAAAATCCAAATATACCACATCCACTGGTTCTCCCCTATCCACTCTACTAGTTACATCCTCAAAAAATTCTATGAGATTCGTCAGACATGATTTTCCTTTCACAAATCCATGCTGACTTTGTCCGATCATTTCACCGCTTTCCAAATGTGCTGTTATCACATCCTTGATAACTGACTCCAGCAGTTTCCCCACCACCGACGTTAGGCTAACCGGTCTATAATTCCCCGGTTTCTCTCTCCCTCCTTTTTTAAAAAGTGGAGTTACATTAGCCACCCTCCAATCCTCAGGAACTTCTCCAGAATCTATCGAGTTTTGAAAAATTATCACTAATGCATCCACTATTTCTTGGGCTACTTCCTTAAGCATTCTAGGATGCAGACTATCTGGCCCTGGGGATTTATCTGCCTTCAATCCCTTCAATTTACCTAACACCACTTGCCTACTAACATTTATTTCGCTCAGTTCCTCCATCTGCAACATATAGCTGCAACATTACCTCTCGGCTCCTAAACTCCACCCCACGATTAATGAAGTCCTATGTACCGTATGCTTTCTTATCCACAGATTCAACCTGCGCACAATCTTCCAGTGTCCGATGGACTCGGACCCAAAGATCTCTGTAGTCCTCCACACTGACAATAGTCTTACCATTAATACGATATTCAGCCATCATATTTGAACTACCAAAGTGAACAACCTTACACCTACCTGGATTGAACTCCATCTGCCACTTCTCAGCCCCGTTGTGCATCCTATCAATGTCCCGTTGTAACGTCTGACAGCCCTCTACACTATCCACAACACCTCCAACCTTTCTGTCATCAGAAAATTTACTAACCAATCCCTCCACTTCTTCATTCAGGTCATTTATAAAAATAACGAAGAACAGAGGTCCCAGAACAGATCTCTGAGGCACACCACTGGTGACCGACTACATACAAGAAATCCAGTTCTGGATCCAAAAAGCGACGTTCCCTTGGATCCCATGCATCCTTACTTTCTCAATAAGCCTTGCAAGGAGTACCTTGTCAAACGCCTTGCTGAAATCTATATATACTACATCTACTGCTCTACCTTCAGCAATTTGTTTACTCTCACCCTCAAAAAAATTCGATCAGGCTCGTAAGGCACGACTTGCCTTTGCCAAAGCCATGTCGACTATTCTTAATCATATTCTGTCTCTCCAAATGCTCATAAATTCTGCCTCTCAGGATCTTCTCCATCAACTTACCAACCACTTAAATAATACTCACTGGTTTCAAATTTTCTGGGCTATCTTTACTCCCTTTCTGGAATAATGGAACTACATCCGCAACCCTCCAATCCTCCGGAACCTCTCCTGTGCCCATTGATGATACAAAGATTATCGCCAGAGGCTCCAAACTCACCTCCCTCACCTCCAAAAGTATCCTGGGGTACATCCCATCTGGTCCCGGTGACCTATCCAAATTGATGCTTTCCAAAATCCCCAGCAAACCTCTTTCTTAATATCTACATGCATAAGCTTTTCAGATCACTGTAAGTCATCCCTACAATCTCCAAGATCCTTTTCCGTAGTGAATACTGAAGCAAAGTACTTATTAAATGCCTCTGATATCTCCTCCGGTTCCATACTCACTTTTCCACTGTCACACTTGATTGGTCCTATTCTGTCAAGTCTAATCCTGTTGCTCTTCGCATATTTGTAGAAGGCTTTGGGGTTTTCCTTAATCCTGTCCACCAAGGCTTTCTCACCGCCCTTTCTAGCTCACCTAATTTCTTTCTTAAGCTCCTTCCTGCTATCCTTATAATCCTCTAGATCTCTATCATTATCTAGTTTTTTGAACCTTTCATAAATTCTTCTTTCCTTCTTGACTAGATTTACAACAGCCTTTGTTCACCACGGTTTCGGTACTCTACTATCCTTTCCCTATCTCATAGGGACGTACCTATGCAGAACTCCACGCAAATATCCCCTGAATATTTGCAACATTTCTTCCGTACATTTCCCGGAGAACATCTGTTCTCAATTTATGCTTTCAAGTTCCGACCCGATTGCCTCATATTTCCCCTTAATCCAATTACACGGTTTCCTAACTTGTCTGTTCCTATCCCTCTCAAATGCGATTTTAAAGCAGATGGAATCGTAGTTACTGTTTAATGCTCTCCCACTGAGAGATCCGACTCCTGACCTGGTGAATTTCCCAATACCAGATCAATTACAGCCTCTCCTCTTGTTGGCTTATCTACATATTGTGTCAAAAAATCTTCCTGAGCACACCTAACAAACTACACTCCATCTAATCCCCTCGCTCTAGGGAGATGTCTATCGATATTGGAGAAATTGAAATCTCCCACCATGACAACCCTGCCATTATTACACCTTTCCAGAATCTGTCTCCCTGTCTGCTCCTCGATGTCCCTGTTACTATTGGGTGGTGTATTAAAAGCACCCAGTAGAGTTATTGACCCCTTCCTGTGTCATGGTCCGGTCCGTGTAGTCCGCATTCCGGTCACGGTCCGGTCCATGGACTCAGGATTCCGGGTTTTCCAGCTGTCCCTTGTTTCGGTTGGGTTAATTATAGGCACCTCATTCTCATCTTGGAGCCTGGAATATAAGTAGCCTTGGGGTCGTGAGTGGGCTGCGGGTTTCTCTTCCCAAGATTTCCTGGGAGCATCCTGCCGGTGGAAGGCTAGATTGGCCACTTGCCATCATTAGGCCGCGTTAGAGAACCATCGCTTCATGGAGACTTGCTGTCGGTAGTCGGAGCTGTCTTTGCGGTATGGATTCAGCCGTTTCCTGGGCCAGCTGAGTGGCATTCAGCCACTCCGAGCTAGGTAGGGACCCGGCTGTTTCCGTAGCCAGCTGAGGTTGCTGGCCGTAACTGCGACTCGAAGCAACCCCGATGCTGAGATGGAACTGTCTGTTGTTCTTCGGTGTTTGTCTCTTCCTGTCCTCGCCTCCGTGGAGTAAGTCAGGCCGTTCTGCCGTTGCTCTGCGGGAGGAATCTGTCTTCTCTTGTCTTTGCCTCTGTTGGGTAAGTCAGGCCGTTCTGCCGTTACCCGACGGATGGTCCTGTCCCACATTGGTGTGGAGATAACGTTGAGTCCCGGCCTATCTAAGGATAAGTCCCGGCTCTATGTCTGTGTAACGTCCAGTCTCATGTTAGTGTCTTGTTAAAGATGAGTCCCGGCTTTTGGAAGGATAAGTCCCGGCTCTATGTTGATGTACAGTTCCCAGTCTGTCTCCACGCTCCAGCCTCCGAGTTATCAGCCTCCAAGCCTCAAGACCCCAGCCTCGAGCCTCCAAGCCTCAAGACCGCAGCCTCGAGCCTCCAAGCCGCAAGACCTCAGCCTCGATCCTCCAAGCCTCAAGACCCCAGCCTCGAGCCTCCAAGCCTCAAGACCTCAGCCTCGAGCCTACAAGCCTCAAACCCCCGCCTCGAGCCTCCAAGCCTCGAGCCTCCAAGCCTCAAGACCTCAGCCTCGAGCCTACAAGCCTCAAACCCCTGCCTCGAGCCTCCAAACCTCAAGACCCCAGCCTCGAACCTCAAGCCTAAGGACCCCATCCTTGAGCCTCAAGCCTTAAGACCCCAGCCACGTCCAGTCCTTTAGCCATGTCAGTCCTTCCCTGGTTCCGAGGCAAGACCCTGGTTCTGGGTCCTTGTCCAGTCTCTGGCTTGGAGTCCAAGCCCGAGCTCCGACTTCATAGTTCCTTGTCCGGGTTCCCTGTTTCTTGTCCATGCCCTTCCCAAGATCCTGCATCCTAGTCCTGTCCCTAATACTTCAGTGTCTGTGTCTTGCATTTGGGTCCGTTCCCAACGCCACCCATTGTGACGGAACAAACCTGTGCCCAGTGTAACATCCTGTTCCTAACTTCCAGCTCCGACGTTTCCGGCCGAGACTCTTCGACTCTACCTTTTCCTATAAATGCTGCTTAGACTGCTGCGTTCACCAGCAATTTTTATGTGTGTTGCTTGGAATTCCAGTACCTGCAGATATCCTCGTGATTCCGCCCACAGAGACTAAGTAGACAATTTCTCCATGTCTTCCTCCTTTTCTGCGGCCGTCACACTACCTCTGATCAACCTGCCACGCCCCCGCCTCTTTTGCCTCTCTCCCTGTACCTTCTGAAACACCTAAAGCCTGGCACTCGAAATAACCATTCCTGCCTCTGAGCCATCCAAGTCTCTATAATGGCCACAGCATCATAGATCCAAGTATTGATGCACGCTCTTAGCTCATCTGCTTTGTTCATAACAGTCGGTGCATTAAAATAGTCACATCTATAACCATAGCTTTGACTGCGTCCCTTCTCTATCAACTGCTTATCCTCCCTCTCGCACTGTCTGAAAGCTTTCTCAAATTGTGAGCCAATCGCCTCTTTCTCCGTCTCTTCAGTTTGGTTCCCACCTCTCAACAATTCTAGTTTAATCTCTCCTCAATAGTCTTAGAAAACCTCCCCGCCAGGATATTTGTCCCCTGGGATTCAAGTGCAACCCGTCCATTTCGTACAGGTCACTCCTGCCCGCCAAAATAGGTCCCAGTGATCCAGATTTTTCTGACATTAAATAGAACCATTGAATGTTTGAACATTTCAACCTTCGAAATGCCAGATGTCACTATAGATTTATCTTTAATATTTTAAAGCAAACTCATTCTTCCCCTGAGAATGCTCCAGCAGAAGGAATAATCTCCTGTAATTCTGTAAGGGAAACATAGATGCATCTTATTCATTTGTTATCGCTCTGACATCCTCCTCCTTCAAATACATTTTTCTCCTTTATCTTTTTTCAAAAGTGACTTTAATATACGTCCTGAATTACTTTTCTTCGAGAACATACACGAAAACAGAGTGCGCCAAAGAATGAATGACAGCTAAACGTTAGAACCCCAAAACTGTCCTGAATCTACCACCTCCCACGCAAAAGCAGCAACAAGGGAACGACCAGCACCACACCTCCCTCCTCCTCCATCCAGCAAGATCTTGCCTGCGCCCACCACGGAGCACACCTGCGTGGTGCAATTCATCAATCAAGACACAGACTTGTAGAATCCCAAAGAGTACTCGTTCACCCGGTAATTCGAAAAAAAATTCTGATTTAATCGCATCTTAGTTATGCCTTTGGACTTGATACTTGGATAGAATATTTTGTATTGTCTGTAATCTAGATCGCATTTCCTTTCTGGACTTTTGTTCACGTTGATGTGTAATCGTCAAGGTCCCTCTTGAATACGTTTTCTTTTTTCTTTTGACTAAGTTCATCAGCTACCTGATAACTTTAGGTTTTCTTTCCTTGCCATCCTTGTCCTACCTGAACATGCTTTTCCTGTACTCTGTAGCTGGTCTATTAGCACACTTCAGGCCAGAAGCGAACTTGGCAGAAATCATATTTTCCCATTTAATTCTCCATAATTCCTGCCTAATGCTACCACAGAGCTAGGAGGGTGTAGCATAATAATCAAATAAAAAGAAGTTACTGGATTCTGAAAATAAAATAAATGGAATGATGAAATATCAGAACTCGCTTGGCATTTAAAAGGAAGTGAGTGAATTCGCGGCATAAATCAGTACAAAAGCGTTTGATTTAATCACAATACAGAAATCGCGTTATAGGGTGGATATGAGTGGAATGGAGTAATCAAGATGTCGGTTAAATTGAAAGGATCGGCTTGAAGGTAAGATAAGTGGAATGTCGCACGCATTTGCCGATTATCAGGACAACAGTGAGAGATGATACGAGAACAGTCACCGGGGAAAAAAATAGTGGGAAGTCAGAGGATTGGGAAGTTTTTAAAAGCTTAAAAATTTTTAAAAGAGGAAACTAAGAAGGTCATTAAGAGGGAAAAGAGTAACTATGAAAGGAAGCTAGGAAATAGTATCAAAGAGGATACTAAAAGCTTTTTCAAGTATATAAACAGTAAAAGACAGGTGAGAGTAGATATAGGACCGATAGAACATGATGCTGGAGAAATTGAAATGGGAGATAGGGAGATGGCGGAAGAACTGAACGAATATTTTGCATCTGTCTTCACTGAGGAAGACATCAGCAGTATACCGGACACTCAAGGGTGCCAGGGAAGAGAAGTTTGCGCAGTCACAATTACCAGAGAGAAAGTACTCAGGAAGCTGAATAGTCTAAAGGCAGATAAATCTCCCGGACCAGATGGAATGCAGCCTTGTGTTCTGAAGGAAGTAGCTGTGGAGATTGCGGAGGTATTAGCGATGATATTTCAAAATTCGATAGATTCTGGCATGGTTCCGGAGGACTGGAAGATTGCAAATGTCACTCAGCTATTTTAGAAGGGGGCAAGGAAGCAAAAAGGAAATTAGAGACCTGTTAGCTTGACATCGGTGGTTGGAAAGTTGTTGGAGTCGATTTTCAAGGATGAGGTTACAGAGTACCTGGAAGCATATGACAAGATAGGAAGAACTCAGCATGGATTCCTTAAAGGAAAATCCTGCCTGACAAACCTATTACAAATTTTTGAGGAAATTACAAGTAGACTAGACAAGAGAGGTGCAGTGGATGTTGTATATTTGGATTTTCAGAATGCCTTTGACAAGGTACCACACATGAGGCTACTTAACAAGATAAGTGCCCATGGAATTACGGGAAAGTTACGTACGTGGATAAAGCGTTGGCTGATTGGCAGGACAAAGAGAGTGGGAATAAAGGGATCCTATTCTGGTTGGCTGCCGGTTACCAGTGGTGTTCCACAGGGGTCCGTGTTGGGTCCGCTTCTTTTTACATTGTACATCAACGATTTGGATTATGGAATAGATGGCTTTGTGGCTAAGTTTGCTGACGATACGAAGATAGCTGGAGGGGCCGGTAGTACTGAGGAAACAGAGAGTCTGCATAGAGACTTGGATAGATTGGAAGAATGGGCAAAGAAGTGGCAAATGAAATACAATGTTGGAAACTGTATGGTTATGCACGTTGGCAGAAGAAATAAACGGGCCGACTATCATTTAAATGGGGGAAGAATTCAAAGTTCTGAGATGCAACGGGACTTGGGAGTCCTCGTACAGGATACCTTTAAGGTTAACCTCCAGATTGAGTCGGTGGTGAAGAAAGCGAATGCAATGTTGGCATTCATTTCTAAAGGAATAGAGTATAGGAGCAGGGATGTGATGTTGAGGCTCTATAAGGCGCTGGTAAGACCTCCCTCGGAGTACTGTGGGCAGTTCTGGTCTCCTTATTTAAGAAAGGATGTGCTGACGTTGGAGAATGTACAGAGAAGGTTCACTAGAATGATTCCGGGAATGAGAGGGTTAACATATGAGGAACGTTTGTCCGCTCTAGGACTGTATTCCTTGGAGTTTAGAAGAATAAGAGGAGACCTCATAGAAACATTCCGAATGTTGAAAGGCATGGTCAGAGTGGATGTGGCAAAGTTGTTTCCCATGATGGAGGAGTCTAGAACGAGAGGGCATGACTTAAGGATTGAAGGGCACCCATTCAGAACAGAGATGCGAAGAAGTTTTTTTAACCAGAGGGTGGTGAATCTATGGAATTTGTTGCCACGGGCGGCAGTGGAGGCCAAGTCATTGTGTGTATTTAAGGCAGAGATTGATAGGTATCTGAGTAGCCAGGGCATCAAAGGTTATGGTGAGAAGGCGGCGGAGTGTGACTAAATGGGACAATGGATCAGCTCATGATAAAATGGCGGAGCAGACTTGATGGGCCGAATGGCCGACTTCTGCTCTTTTGTCTTATGGTCTAAGGGTCTAACTAGGGAGCAGAATCTAGAATACCTGTGAGGAGAATAGTTCAAAGGCTAAGAGGTTAATTTTCTTGTTAAAGTATGCATGCGCAAAGGACTCCAGATAGCCATTAAATAGAGATGATCCATGGGGTGTTGAGTAAAGAAAATCCCAACCACCCACCCCGCCCAAAAGAAACAGATCTCGCAAACCCAAACAACCAACTCCATCGCAGCAAAAGAAAAAAAACAGAAACGATGTCAGTACCCGACCCACTTACTCGGAGGAAAGTACAGCGACAGTAACAGACCCCGACCCCTCACTGTCAGAACAGCGACAGCAGCATCAAACCCTTAATCCCCACCCCACTCCCGGCACACAAGGGATAACAGACAATCCATCCTCTATTCAGCTTCAAGAAGAAAATGCCGACAAACTGAAGAAATCCAATCTATCTACAGTCTGTCTCACATGAATGTCAGAATATCAGAAACATCTTTCCATCTGTAAAACTCAGTCCTTCCATGAAGAGTGACCGCAGACTTGAATACGCCAATCCAGCTGCTGACCGTCTTCTCTGGGAGCCATTGCTGACTCTGACCACATTCACCTTGAGGTTTCAGTCTGCCCTCGCTGCTTCTACATGGACCCTTTCAAAACACCGCGCCTCATCCCTGGTCTTTTCCAGGTGGCAGCTTGTGTCATTGGTCCGTTTCGATTGCCCCCACCATCTCTAATCTCCACGATGCAACTCTCCAGACAAAACATAACGCTGGATATTTCGAAACTTCACGTCACAATTTGGAACCCGATCCGCAACACACCCAAGACAAAATAAAATAAACAGATGGCGTATAAAACGTGAAATAATTGGAGAGATTTGTTATCTGGTCGATATCGTCAGAGGAATCATGACTTGCTGACACCATCTTAACTGGAATAGCAAAGGGGAAATAATCTGGCGACTGGTGTGTCTTGTCCACAGGCCACCGAATATTAACACTGCAGTAGCCCAGGTAATCAAATAATAAATGTCTGGTGCATGTGAATATAGAACGGCAGTTATCATGGGTGACTTTAATTGCCACATAATTTGGGCGCATCAATTGTCAAGGCCAATTTGAGGAAGGATTCATAGGATGCTTCCGTGATTGTTTTTTTTTCAACAACATTTAACTAACCTGCAACTTAAACTGATGTAGTAGCTCCGGTCCTGTGCAAGAGGCATGTAAAATTAATGATCTTTTAGACAAAAAATCTTCTTGATAGTGTCGTCATACAAACAGAAGGTGCAGTACTCTGAGCTAAAGACTGTGCATGATGCCTGCGTAACGGAGACAACAGTGGGATAAGGGAAGAATTGGTTAGCATGGGGTATGTGGTGGGACTGCTAAGGGACGGTGGAAGAGTTTCAGATAGATTGTTCACACTGTCCAATCGAAGTATGTATTCGTTTTAAAGTCAAGAAGAGTAACGGCAGCGATGGCGGCGGAGGTTATCAAACTAAAACTTCATGCATCCCGAGTCGCCAAGTGTAATAGCACACCGGGAGATTAAAACAAACTTTAAACATCAGCAAGAATACCTGAGCAAGTTATATGGAAAGTGGAGATAGATTGCAAAGTAAAGGAGCATTTGAAACGTAGTGCTGAGTAAACTAGTGGGCCTAAAGGTAGAGAAATCTCCTGTTCGTGATGGAATCTGCTTATTTTAATATATTTAGGATACAGCGCATAACAGGCCCTTCTTGTCCATATGCCGCGCAGCCTAGCAACTCACCAATTTAACCATGGTTTAATCACAAATAAAACAACGACCTATAGTCACGTAGATATCAAGTCAAGGCAAGTCGCTTTTATTGTCATTTCGACCATAAGCTGCTGGTACAATGAAAACGGAACAACGTTCCTCCAGGACCATGGTGCTACAGGAAGCATCGCAAAACTACATTAGACTTCAGACCTACACAGGACTACATAAAGTGCACAAAACAGTGCAAGGCAGTACAATAACTAATAAACAGGGCAATAGGCACAGTGGAAAATAATTACAAAATAACAGTAAATGATGTAGATGTAAATGTAAATGTCAACAAGGTAAACAATGATTTTAGCAGGAATTGAGAAATAAATGATCGAAAATTGCCAAGGGAGTGGAGTGGTGTTCAGTTGAGTGTGTGTGTGTGTGTGTGTGTGTGTGTGTGTGTGTGTGTGTGTGTGTGTGTATTACTCTGGTTATTGTAGCAGGTATAGTCCAGTTCTTTGTAATGGGATTAATTCAATGTGCAAAGCAGTACAGGCTAGCGATATACAACGTCGTATAACTCTCTGGCAATTCACACTGATATCTAGCGAACAGTTTAAATAACTTTGACGCAGATAGCCGAAGGAGCCGGCTGCACATAGCTCCCTTCAAAGTGCTTCATCGCTCATTGTGGTAGAACATCCCTGCGCGGAGCCTGAAGGCAGGATGGAGCTCGGGAAGGAATGCCCTGTTTGTATTGCGACGAGCCCTCTGCCTGAGCATTGGCTATTTTTTTATGTTTTCTTCGTCTCTGAGTATGCTGTATCGGATATACAACATACTCAGTTCAATGGCACCACAGGTGATCTCTGCAGGGAATCAAATGTGTCCTGGATTCGTATGATAACATAATAATTTTCCCATGTTTTCCTCTTGCTGTAGTTTGTATTGAGTAACGTAGTGCGTAATATTTGCGATAAACTTGAGAAAAAATACGATTTAACGAGCCAAGTGTCACATTTCTGTAAGCTCTAAGTAATGAATTGAGTAAAGCAAGGTATCAGTAGGAAATGATCCCATTGATGGCTGCACTCTACAACAGTGAAGCAGGGTTGTGAAGCGAGTTCTCAAGAAAGAACGAAGCGAGTAAACATGGGAGGTAGGAGTTTTCAAGAGTCAAACTACCGGCCCGCGAAGGAGTCCAATCCGGCCCGCGGAAGGATTTGGGGGGAAAAGGTATATTCACGGCCATTTATTTTGTATCTGTACGGCAGCCGCTCTCTCCCCTCGCCGCTCTCTCTCCCATCGCTGTCTGTGCCGCCTGCTGCGCCGGCAGCTTGTTGTGTGTACTTAGAAAACAATAGGCGGCAGTTAACCAGCCGCTGTGCATAAGCATCTACCACCCCGCACTGAAGACCACTAGGGCCCCTCTTACGTCGTCACACACAGAGTACTCAGGTAAATAACACCTGTATCAAGGCTAAGACTGTTTGCTGCTGTGGTTCAAAATGCTTTCCAAGAAAAGAAAAGTTGACATCGAAGGTTAGATATTCAACGATAATTGGAAAGGTTGTTTTATCTTCTGTGAAGTCAACAGCAAACCTATGTGTCTGATATGCTCGCATCAAGTGGCTGTGGCAAAAGAGTAAATATCAAACGACACTATGAGAAACGTCACACGGAGAAAAACATGACAAGTACGCAGGAGGACTCAGAACGCAAAAGGCAAACGAGCTTGAAGCAGCTCTGAAAAAACAGCAATCAGTGTTCACCAAAAGTCGAGAGACTCATGATGGAGCTGTCGAGGCCAGCTATATTATTGCCAACAAAATAGCTGCTGCGTCGAAGCCATACGCAGAGGGGGAATTCATCATTCATGCTGACGGCGGCTGAGCTGGTGCCCTGAGAAGAGACAGGCTTTTGGTAATAATAGCTTGTCGACAAATACTGTGGCAGAGAGAATCGTAGACCTCGCAGGAGATTTGAACAGTCAACTAAAAGACAAAGTGAAGTCCTTTATTGCCTTCTTTATTGCAATTGATGGGAGCACCGACGTGATTGATGTAGCTCAACTAGGAATATTTATTCGTGGTGTTGATGCATCTTTGACCGTCACCGAGGAGGTTGTGCCCATGACAAACACCACAACGGCGAACGACGTTTACGGCAGCCTCGTTGAGGCCTTGGACAGACTGGGGGTTGACCGGAGTCACGCTGCCAGCGTGGTAACAGATGGCACACCGTCCATGGTCGGGAAAAAAGCAGGTGTTGTTGGGAAACTCACAGAGAAAGTTCTGACAGAGAATCCAGAGCAGGAATTCTGGAATTTTCATTGTATTACATACCAACAGGCGTTATGTAGCAGGAGCCTGAAAATAGACAATGACATGGACGTAGTAATCAAAACGGTTAATGTCATTAGAGCCAAGGGACTCAACCATCTGCAATTTAACACTCCTTTGTCTGAGAGTAATACTGGACACGGCCTACCCTACCACACAGAAGTCTGCTGGTTGAGCAGAGGGGTTGTGCTCAAACGTTTTTTTTCCAATTACGTGCGGAAATCTCCTGGACCAGATGGAATGCACCCTCGTATTCTGAAGGAAGTAGCTGTAGAGATTGCGGAGGTATTAGCGATGATCTTTCAAAAGTCGATAGATTCTGGCATGGTTCCGGAAGACTAGAAGATTGCAAATGTCACTCCGCTATTTAAGAAAGGGGCAAGGAAGCAAAAAGGAAATTATAGACCTGTTAGCTTGACGTCGGTGGTTGGGAAGTTGTTGGAGTCGATTGTCAAGGATGAGGTTACAGAGTACCTGGAGGCATATGACAAGATAGGCAGAACTCAGCATGGATTCCTTAAAGGAAAATTCTGCCTGACAAACCTATTACAATTTTTTGAGGAAATTACCAGTAGGCTAGACAAGGGAGATGCAGTGGATGTTGTATATTTGGATTTTCAGAAGACCTTTGACAAGGTGCCACACATGAGGCTACTTAACAAGATAAGAGCCCATGGAATTACAGGAAAGTTACATACGTGGATAGAGCGTTGGCTGATTGGCAGGAAACAGAGACTGGGAATGAAGGGATCCTATTCTGGTTGGCTGCCGGTTACCGGTTGTATTCCACAGGGATCAGAGTTGGGGCCGCTTCTTTTTACATTGTACATCAACGATTTGGATTATGGAATAGATGGCTTTGTGGCTAAGTTTGCTGATGATACGAAGATAGCTGGAGGGGCCGGTAGTACTGAGGAAACAGAGAGTCTGCAGAGAGACTTGGATAGATTGGAAGAATGGGCAGAGAAGTGGCAAATGAAGTACAATGTTCGAAAGTGGATGGTTATGCAATTTGGCAGAAAAAATAAACGGGCAGACTATTATTTAAATGGGTAAAGAATTCAAAGTTCTGAGATGCAACGGGACTTGGGAGTCCTCGTACAGGATTCCCTTAAAGTTAATCTCCAGTTTGAGTCAGTAGTGAAGAAGGCGAATGCAATGTTGGCATTCATTTCTAGAGGTATAGAGTATAGGAGCAGGGATGTGATGTTGAGGCTCTATAAGGCGCTGGTAAGACCTCGCTTGGAGTACTGTGGGCAGTTTTGGTCTCCTTATTTAAGAAAGGATGTGCTGACGTTGGAGAGGGTACAGAGAAGATTCACTAGAATGATTCCGGGAATGAGAGGGTTAACATATGAGGAACGTTTGTCCGCTCTAGGACTGTATTCCTTGGAGTTTAGAAGAATGAGGGGAGACCTCATAGAAACATTTCGAATGTTAAGAGGCATGGGCAGAGTAGATGTGGCAAAGTTGTTTCCCATGATGGGGGAGTCTAGTACGAGAGGGCATGACTTCAGGACTGAAGGGCGCCCACTCAGAACAGAAATGCGAAGAATTTTTTTTAGTCAGTGGGTGGTGAATCTATGGAATTTGTTGCCACGGGCAGCAGTGGAGGCCAAATCATTGGATGTATTTAAGGCAGAGATTGATAGGTATCTGAGTAGCCAGGGCATCAAAGGTTACGATGAGAAGGCGGGGCAGTGGGACTTAACAGGATAAAATGGATCAGCTCATGATAAAATGGCGGAGCAGACTCGATGGTCCGACTGGCCTACTTCTGCTCCTTTGTCTTATGGTTTTATGGAAATTTGACTATTTATGAACGAGAAAGGGAAGCCAGTGGCAGAGTTGGATGACCCAGACTGGCTTCATGATCATGCATTTTTGGTGGATATAACAGAGGACTTAAATGTGCTTAATGTTAACATGCAAGGCCGCAACAAAGTTGTTATGGAATACTGCGACAGCATTTGTGCCCTTCAAATTAAATTAGGCCTGTGGGAGATGCAACTATCCCGGAGCAATCCAGCTCATTTCCCATCTTTGCAGTCTGTGCGTGTCGCTCATGAAAATAATGACACACGGACAAGTACAAGGACAAAATATCACGGCTGAAAAGTGAGATTCAGAATCTCACTCAGCTCGAAAAGGAATTCTCACCATTTTGCTCGCCGTTTGCCGACGACGCAGCATCAGATGTGCCAGAGGAATTCCAAATGGAACTAACTGAAATTAGGTGTAACTCGGCTTTGAAATATAATAATGAGACTGTGGGTCTGGACTCATTCTATCAATACCTGGGACCGATGTACCCCACGATGATAGACTTTGCCTCAGAGATCCTTTGCACGTTCGGGACAGCATATCTCTGTGAGCAGGCGTTCTCCATAATGAACATTAACAAATCCAAACTGCGCTCGCAGCTGACACACAAGCATCGGTGCGGGAGCAAGGAGTGCTCGAGGTCGACGGTCGACTGGAGATCGGAGGATCGGAAGATCAGCCGTTGTAGGTAGGCCGAGGAAGATCGGGACTACCTAGGCGTTACCTGAGAAGGAAAGTAAAACTGCGCAGGCGCGGGTAACGTCAGCGGCGTGAGCGGAGTTTAAAAAGAGGCCCACTTTCAGGCGCGGGCAGCGGAGTGCGCGGGAGCAGAGTGCTGGGCTTTGGCTCAGTGGGCTACGACGTAAGGGGGTCTTCGGTGAGAGGTAATCAGTGAGCCTGACTACATGCTTGCTGAGGAAAAAAGGTAAGGTCGGTAGGTACTTTTTCATTTATTCTGATTAATCAGGTAATGGAGGAGATAGTTAAAGCAGTGGTGTGCTCCGTGTGCAGTATGTGGGAGGTCAGGATCAACGCAGTTGTCCCTGGTGACCACACCTGCAGAAGCTGCAGCTCCTGTCAGAGCGAGTTAGGGAATTGGAGCTGGAGCTGGTTGAACTCCGGATCGTTCGGGAGGCAGAGACAGAGATAGATAAGAGTTATCGGGAGGTAGTCACACCAAAAAGACGGGAGGTAGGCAACTGGGTGGCTGTCAGGAATGGAGGGGGTCAAACTCATTTTACGGTCAGAGAGAACAGAGCACCCTTGTGGACATTACCATCAACAATAAGAATACCGTTTTGGATACTGTTGGTGGGGATGACCTACCAGGAGCAAGTTGCAGTGGTCCTGTCTCTGGCACTGAGTTTGGACCCTCGACTCAGAAGAGGAGGAGGGACGTGCGGACAGCGGTAGTGATAGGGGGTTCTATAGTCGGGGCCAGATAGGAGATTTTGTGGGGGAGATCGGGAGTCTCGGATGGTATGTTGCCTCTCTGATGCTGGGGTCCGGGACATCTCAGATCGGGTGCAGGTTATTCTTGAGAGGGAGGGCAAGAATCCAGATGTTGTGGTCCATGTAGGGACCAACGACGTGGGTAGGAAGAGTCAGGGGGTCCTGCGTAGTGAGTTCAGGGAGTTAGGTGCGAAGCTGAAGGGCAGGACCTCCAGGGTAACAATCTCAGGATTGCTACCTGTGCCACGTGCGAGTGAGGCGAGGAACAGAAGGATTATACAGATCAATACGTGGCTGAGAGGATGGTGCCGGAGGGAGGGCTTAAGGTTTTTAGATAATTAAGCTTTATTCCAGGGAAGGTGGGATCTGTTCGGACGAGACCGTTTACACCTGAACTGGAGGGGTACTAACATTCTTGCAGTAAAGTTTGCTAGTGCTGCTTGGGGGGGGGGGGTGATTATACTAAATTTGCAGGGGGAAGGGTTCCAGAATGTGAGAGAGAGGATAGCGAGATGAAGTATAAAAGACAGGTGGGAACTTCACGGTTCCGGAATATTAAGTATGAAATAGAGAAAGGTGAGGTGGAACGAGTGATAAGGAGGATACATGTGCAGAGGGATGGTCTGACGGAGCATGGAGTTAAATGTGCAGAAAGAGTAAGTAAATTTAAGAAGGACAACAAAATTCATGGGGTGTATAGCCCGGTGAGAATTCGGGGAGCTGGGGTATGCACAATAGGCAGCGATTAAACAAGGAGAGGAGAAATGGGTTAAAAATTCTTTATCTGAATGCACGAAGTGTCAGAAATAAGGCGGATGAGCTTGAAGCTCAGGTGCGAATGGGTAACTATGACGTTGTTGAGATAACGGAGACATGGCTACACGGGGATCAGACCTGGGAATTTAATGTACAAGGGTATACGTGCTATTGAAGGGACAGGAAGTGGACAGAGGGGGTGGGGTGGCCCTGTTGGTGAGGAATGAGTTTCAGTCCCTTGCAAAGCGGGACATAGAATCAGGAGAAGTAGAGTCAGTGTGGATAGAACTGAGGAACAGTAAGGGAAAAAGGACACTAATAGGTGTTATCTACAGGCCCCCAAACAGCAGCATGGATATTGGGTGCATGTTGAATAGGGAGTTAACAATGACATGTGGCAAAGGAAATGTCGCAGTAGTTATGGGGGATTTCAACATGCAGGTGAAATGGGAAAATCAGGTTGGTACTGGACCCCAGAATAGGGAGTTTGTAGAGTGCCTACGGAATGCATTTTTGGAGCAGCTTGTACGACAGCCGACCAGGGATAAGGCTATTCTGGATTTAGTGTTGTGCAATGAACAGAATTTGATAAGTGATTTTGAAGTAAAGGAGCCATTAGGAAGTAGTGACCGTAATATGATAAGTTTTTATCTGCAAGTTGAGAGGGATAAGGGCAGATCAGAAGTGTCAGTATTGCAGTTGAACAAAGGAGACTATGGAGCCATGAGGGAGGAGCTGGCCAAAGTTGAGTGGTCAGATATCCTAGCAGAAAAGACAATGGAACAGCAATGGCAGGTATTCTTGGGAATAATGCACAAGGTGCAAAATCAGTTCATCCCCCGAAGAAGGAAGGATTGAAAGGGGTGAAAGTGGCCACATTGGTTGACAAAGGAAGTCAGAGATAGCATAGCATTAAAAAAGAAGTATAACAGAGCTAAGATGAGTGGGAAGACGGATGTTTGGGAAATTTTTAAGGAGCAACAGAACTTAACTAAAAAGGCTATACAGGGAGAAAAAATGAGGTATGAACGCAAGTTAGCTAGGAATATAAAGGAGGATAGCAAAAGTTTTTTTAGGTATGTGAAGAGAAGGAAGATAGTTAAGAACAATGTTGGGCCCTTGAAGAATGAATTGGGAGAAATTCTCATGGGAAATAGAGAAATGGCAGACGAACTTAATAAATTTGGATCTGCCTTCACTAAGGAAGACACAAGCAATCTCCCAGATGTATGGATGGGCCAAGGACATAGGGTAACAGAGGAAGTGAAACAGACTGATATTAGGAAGGAAACGGTGATGAGTAGACTGATGGGACTGAAGGCTAACAAATCCCCAGGTCCAGATGGTCTGCATCCTAGGGTACTAAAGAAGGTGGCTCTGGAAATTGCCGATGCATTGGTGGTCATTTTCCAATGTTCCTTAGATTCAGGATCAGTTTCTGATAATTGGCGAACGGCTAATTTTATCACACTTTTTAAGAAAGGAGGAAGAAAACAAAGAACTATCGCCCTGTTGGCCTAACATCAGTAGTGGGGAAGACGCTAGAGTCCATTTTTAAAGATGAAATAGCGGCATGTCTTGATAGCAGTGATAGGATTGGGCCAAGCCAGCATGGATTTACCAAGGACAAATCATGATTGACTAATCTATTGGAGTCTTTAGAGGATATAACCAGGAAGATAGACACGGGAGATACAGTGGATGTGGTGTACCTTGACTTTCAGAAGGCATTTGATAAGATACCACATAGGAGATTGGTGGATAAAATCAGAGCTCATGGCATGGCGGGGTGGGGGGGGGGGCAGGATATTGACATGGATAGAAAACTGGTTGGCAGGTGGAAAGCAAAGGGTAGCATTGAATAGGTGTTTCTAGGAATGGCAGGTGGTGACTAGTGGGGTGCCACAGGGCTCGGTATTGGGACCACAGCTGTTTATGATTTACGTCAATGATTTAGAGGAAGGCATTGTGAATAACATCAGCAAGTTTGCTAATGATACTAAGCTGGGTGGCAGTGTGACATGTGATGAGGATGTTAGGAGAATTCAAGGTGACTTGGATAGGCTGGGTGAGTGGGCAGAAACTTGGCAGATTGCGTTTAATGTGAATAAGTGTGAGGTTATTCACTTTGGGAGCAAGAACAGGAAGGCAGATTATTATCTGAACGGTGTGGAGTTATGTAAGGGAGAAATACAAAGAGATCTAGGAGTACTTGTTCATCAGTCTCTGAAGCTGAATGAGCAAGTGCAGCAGGCAGTGAAGAAGGGTAATGGAATGTTGGCCTTTATTACAAAGGGAATTGAGTACAAGAGCAAGCAAATCCTTTTGCATTTGTACAGGGCAATGGTGAGACCACACCTGGAGTATTGTGTGCAGTTTTGGTCTCCAGGGTTAAGGAAGGACATCCTGGCTGTGGAGGAGGTGCAGCATAGGTTCACTAGGTTAATTCCTGGGATGTCCGGACTGTCTTACGCAGAGAAGTTAGAGAGACTGGGCTTGTACACGCTGGAATTAAGGCGATTGGGGGGGGGGGGTATCTGATTGAGACATTTAAGATTATTAACGGATTGGACAAGATAGAGGCAGGAAATATGTTCCAGATGCTGGGAGAGTCCAGTACCAGACGGCATGGTTTAAGAATAAGGGGTAGGTCATTTAGGACAGAGTTGAGGAGGAACTTCTTCTCCCAGAGAATTGTGGAGGTGTGGAACGCGCTGCCTCAGAAGGCAGTGGAGGCCAATTCTCTGGATGCTTTCAAGAAGGAGCTAGATATGTATCTTATGGATAGGCGAATCAAGGGTTATGGGGACAAGGCAGGAACCGGGTATTGATAGTAGATGATCAGCCATGATCTCAGAATGGCAGTGCAGGCTCGACAGGCCGAATGGTCTACTTCTGCACCTATTGTCTATTGTGTATTGTCTATTATCTAAATGATATTATGAAAATCACAACTGCCCAGAAACTGGTCACTGATGTTGACAGGTTGGTTAAAGCCAAGAGATGCCAGGTGTCTGGAAGCAACAAGTGAAAAATGAGTGACACTGTTCGATGCATTGCGACATGTAAGCAAAATGCATTATGAAATATTGAGTGTCATAATATTGTGATTCATTCATATTCTGACTACTCTATTATTGCAAACTTGATCACTTCAATAAAAATTAGAGGCTAACTGGAATCATTGTCTGAGTCTGATTGCTGGAAGCAGGCTAATAAAAAATAGGTGCAGTTGTGTAGCCTGCATTTACAATTTGTTTCGTTAGGTCTACATTTGTGTCTCCCAATGTTAGATTTCAAATGGTTTATTAATGGAAAGGGTGTGGCTCCCAAAACAATCTTAGCCAAAATAGCAACACACATAAAAGTTGCTGGCGAACGCAGCCCGAAACGTCGATTGTACCTCTTCCTATAAATGCTGCCCGGCCTTCTGCGTTCACGAGCAACTTTTATGTGTGTTGCTTGAAATTCCAGCATCTGCAGATTTCCTCGTGTTTGCGTTAGCCAAAATAGCAACGATTTTTTCTCTCTCTCATCACAACTTTCTTGTAGCCTACAACTGTAAGTTAATATCAATCTTAAAAATAATTCTTCTAGGTAATCTTCTTCATAAGAAACGAAATTCGTAAAATGAAACATGTAGTCGTTATAGCAGAGACTGGGACACATGAGAGCAGGTTGAAAAAACGAAGGCAAAGAAATCTGTGGGAGTACGCGTGCATGGGTTCGCGCGTGCACAACTGATCCGACCCGCATGAAGTCACATTTTGCCCGATCCGCCCCGGGACACCCAGCGAGATGCAAGGAGGCGCTGAAGCGTATGGCCAATGGGACCATCTACCAGGTGAGCAGGAGGGGGAGGTGGGGTTACTGGGGCCAGCGGAGAGGTAGTAATCGACGAGCTAGGAAACATGAAATACTGGGTAGGTCTTCAGTGATGCTGGTAGAAGCAATCTATTCGGCACCTTGTTTACAGCGTTGTCTACTACAAACGATCCCACTTAGCGCGGTGCCAATTTGCCGCTTGTGACTTTCAGTGGAAGATCCCTAGGTGACAACCAGACCTCCTCCACTGGCTTGAATAGCCGTCGTACCTGTCGACGGAGCAGATCAGCCTGCCGGCGATGTTATTTCTGTGCACACAGCAGAGAGGTCTTAGCTCGCCTCCATGGGCGCTTGTAGCTCTGTATGAACTGTTCAACAGCAGGAACTCCTACGTCGATCTCCCGATCAGGGAAAAGCGGGTGTTAGAATCCCTTCTGGCATTCAAAGGGAGGCATACCCGTGGAGGAAGACTGGCGGTTATTGAGGACGATCTCTGCCTAAACCAATTGAGAGATCGAGGACAGGAGTTTGGAAGAGGCAAGGTGCGCAGGGCTGTCTCCAACTTCTGGTTCACTCTCTCAGTCTGGCTATTTAATTGGCGGTGGAAAGCAGATGAGAGACTGACTGTGTCTTTTAGAACACAGTAGAACAACTTCCAAAACTGGGAAGTGAACTGTGGTCCATGATCAGATGTTGCGTCCTGAGCAAAGCCGTGGAGACTGAACATAGGTTGGACCAGGAATGTGGCAGTCTCACGAGCCGAAGGGAGCTTGGGGACGGCAATGAAGTCGGCAGCCTTGGAACAGCAATCGACAACAACCAAAATGGCTGTGTTTCCGTTGGACGCGGTGAGCTCAGTGAAGCGCTCTACATAGAGGTGGGACCAGAGACGGTCGGGCACCGACTGTGGACATTACAGGACCGCAGGACGCTGGCGTGGTCTTGTTCCGAGCGCAGGTGAGACACGCCATTACAAAGTCGCGGACATCCTGGGACATAGCTGGCCACCAAAATTGTCTCTAAAAAACTGCAGGGTCCGTTGAATTCCCGGATGTCCATCCAGACGGGAGGAGTGACATCATTCCATTACTCTGGGAGGCACCGCAATAGGGACAAACAGCCGGCTGGAAGGTTCCCCCCCACCGGCCGTGGTCCCACTGTTATGCAGCCCTCACCTCTGCCTCCCCAGATCACCCGCGAAGCAATACACAAACGAAGAAGAACAGGCTCGGGATCGGCATGTCCTCGAATTCCTCGAGCTGCCAAGAGAGAGCGTCGGCCTTGGTATTATTGTTGCCGAGACGATAGGTAAGGATGAAATTGAACCGTCAGAAGAAGAGAGCCCAGCAGGCTTGACGAGAGTTGAGTCTCTTTGCATCCTGAATTTAGGAGTGGTTCCTGTGACCTGTCCAGACAAAGAAAGGATGGTCTGCCCCCTCGAGCCAGTGTCGTCTTTCTTCCAGGGCCTCCCTGACAGCCAGAAGTTCCCGGTTCCCAACTTCGTAATTCCTCTCGGCCGTAGTCAGGAAACGGAAAAGAAAGACACAAGGTGCTGCCGGCTGTCCGCAGACGAGCGCTGAGAGAGGACATCGATGCCGACATCGGAAGCATCGGCCTCGACTATGAATGGTTGTGATGTGTCTGGGTGTTGCAGCACTGGCAGAGTGGTGAAACGCTGCTTCAACTCTGAAAATACTTGGTTGGCATCCTGAGTCCAGTCGAATCCTGCCGAGGTCTTCCTGGTGAGTGCATTTATGGAGCCGCGATAGAGCCAAAATTCTGGATGTAGCGACGATAAAAGTTCGCAAACTCCATGAAGTGCCGTTCCTGTTTGACTGTACAACGTTTGGACCACTCTTTAACTGCCTGAACTTTACTAAGGTCCATTTCAACACCGGCTGGGGTAAGTATATAGCCCACATATGATTCTCGGTCTAGGGTATGAACACTAATTCCTTCGCACGCATCACTGAAAGTGAACCAGAGTGGATAACCTCGCTTAGTCCATCACTGAATTGATTCGACAACCCATTGCCAAACTTTCAATGACGATACAGCTCACTTATTTATTCATTATAAAGATATACACATGCTTTAATTCGTATTTTGCTCATTCGTTACTTATCTGTCATTGAGTGCAATGCTGAGAGTAATGCTACAGCAGCTTCCTTGGTGGCCTAGTGGTTAGGGTTCGGTGCTCTCACTGCCGTGGCCCCGGTTCGATTCCCGGTCAGGGAATAAAAATATTTTTTCACTGTAATTTATTGTACTTATTGTAATTTATCGTGTTTATTAACCTACTGTCACAACAACTGCATTTCTGTCTATGTTTCGCCTGTATTCATCTAATTCAGGACAATAAGACCATAAGATATGTAGAATTAGGCAGCTTCGCCATTTCATGATGGATGATCGAAGTTTTTTTTTCTCAGCCCCATTCTCCCTGTATCCCTTTATGCCCTGATCAATGAAGAATACTTCAAACTCTGCCTTAAATATACATACAGACTTGACCTTCACATTTTCCTGTGGCAAAGAATTCCACAGATTCACCACTTTGTCTAAAGAACTTACTCCTCATCTCTGTTCTAAAAGGATGACCTCTTTTCTGAGGCTGCATCCTCTGGTTTTAGATTCTCCCACCATTGGAAATATCCTCTCCACATCCGCTCCATCAAAGCCTTTGCCCATTCCATAGGTTTCAATGAGGTCGCTCCTCATTCTCCTCAATTCCAGTGACCACAGGCCCGGAGCCATCAAACCTTCTTCATATGAGAGCTATTCAATCCTGGAATCATTTTCATCAATCTCCTTTGAACCCTCTCCAGTTGCAACACATCCTTTCTAAGATAAAGATCTTAGAAAGGTCTGCTCACAATACTCCGTGAGGCCTCACCAGTGCTTCATAAAGACTCGAGGTCTCATCCTTGCTTTTATATTGTATTCTTTTTGAAATGAAAGCTGACATCGCATTTGCCTTCCTCACCACAGACTCAACCTGCAAAATAACTTTCAGGGAATCCTGCATAAGCATTCCCAAGACCCTTAGCGTCTCTGTTTTGTTTTGTATTTTCTCCCCATTAAAAAAAAATAACCTGCTCTATCATTTCGTCTACCAAGGTGCACGTCCATACATTTCCCTGCGCTGCATTTCATCTGCTACGTCTTTGCTTGCTGTCCCAAACTAAGTCCTTCCGTGGCCTCTCAAAGGATCTGCTGTTGCTTTCGCTCCGAAGAATCTGTGTCTGCTGCGTGGGGTGGTTCGACCCCTCCTGGTACCTGCACGGGAACTGTTGGAATGTTTCATTAATCAAGTCTGCTTTGTCGCAGGGATCAAAGACCGCTTGATTGCACTATTCTCGGTCCATTTAGTGCTCGTGTAAGCTTCTTCATCTTAACCGTTTGCCATCTGTCTACATGTGCACGTTTAATTAGAAATAAGACAATGAACTTCCCAGTACCGATTCTGATTCGGACTATTAGTGTTTGGTCAAGGTTCTCTTGTTTACACAATCGTCCCAGTGGTGAAAGCATCAAGTATTTCCATTGTTTTGCATGGTTCATAAGAAGCGGAAAGTGAGTCAGGGACAATATGATTGCTCAGCAATATGACATTATCTCCATCTCCTGATCAGAGCAGTAGTTGTCTTAGTAACCAAGCATTCTCCTTTACCATTATCTTCCATATCGTGCCTGTCCAATGATATCTGATGCATCCCACTGATAAGAGTCGTGAGGGAATTCGTGACTCCCTGTTTCCTGCGGGCGGCCCATATTCATCCAGCCCCGCCCTTCCGTGAAACTGTTAAACCTGCCAGAACTACTTCTTCTGGCAGCTTGGTCCTCATATTCACGAAATCCATGTTGCTTTCAAACCTTCCCCTCTCATTCTAAATCTATTTCCCGAGTTTGGCTCTCCCCTGCACAGGAAAGACTGTTATCATTGACCTTATCTCCACCTTTCATCATTTAAATCACTTCCTCCTCATGTGTAATCAGCAAATGCCAAGCTTGGACAAACTCTCAATGCAACCCGGTTCTTCTTGCCCTGACAACGTCGTTGTATAACACATTCCAGTTTGACGGCGTATTTTCTATAAATCCCAAACTGCACATGGCATTCCAACCGCAACCCCAATAAAGACTCACACAACTGCATTATAATGTCCCAACTCATGCTGCTTCCCGTTTCCCTAAACCAGGAAAGCCGGCGTGAGAAACGGTTTTTCACTATTCTATCGACCTGTGATGCCGACATCAGCGAACTGTTCACTTATGCCCCTGGGTTCCCCGTGTCAATTGCAGTCTCCAATGCCCTGCCATTTATAGCACAAATATTTTGCAAAATTTGATTTCCAAAATGCACCACATTATACTTATCTGCATTGGGATCCACTTGCCACACCTCCGCCCACATCTCTAACTGATCTACATACGCCTGTCATCTGCAATAATCATCAACAGCACCGCCTAATTTTGCGTCATGCAGAAACCTGATCAAGACGTAATTTAGCATCAAAATTACCGACATAAAGAACGAATAAGGAGCAGCAGCGACCACTGTGTCATACGACGAGTGTCCCATATCCAGCTGACTACCATACCTCCTGGCTTGCCCTCTCCAGTTCCTTTCCAACTCTTGCCCCATTCCTAGCTCCCCATACTGGTCATCTACCCTCTACGTTCAGTTCAGCGGCAGTGTGTGGATCCAAAATGTGTACTATCACTTTCCATCCACAGATACTCCTTGTTCGATATTTGTTCTATATGACATTTGTTTGATAAGGAGAGCGTGAATTTGAAAAATATCCGAAGTGCAGAGTCAATAAACCCCAAAACAGCTATGTGCGGTCTTACAGACAGTAACTTGCAAGAAAACATGTTTGATCTTCTTCACTACTCACTGCATCTCAATCCCTCGCCTGTTAAGCACACTCAGAGATGTTGTCTCTCTGTACAGAGGGTGACCATACATTGCCCGCATTGGACTCTAGTCCTAATTACTCAATTTGCCTACATCACCAAGACTCATCTGCTCAAACCTCTGTGAGTATTGTCAGGTCCAGTCGGGTTTATTGTTGTGTGTCAAGGGATGGTGAGGTACAAGTACAATGAAACACTTGCAGCATCATTGCAGGCGGGTGGAGACAGACACTGCGCAGAACATAAAATTTTATACTATTTTCAGACTAGGAAATGATTCCTCGACCAGAATATTGACATAGATTGGGAACAACTCATCTCCAAGCATCTGTCCCTATTGTATCCACTGGGATAGCATGCCGGCCCAAGAAAGGCCTGTTTTTTCTTTAAACACCCAGACAACAGAAAGAAGGGCAGGCCTCTCGTCCTCTTCCGGCAGCCCTGGCATTCAATAAGATCAGCCTGGCCCAAACCTGCTCTCAATCCACACCCATTCCACACTTTCCGGTTAAAAGTCTTCCGGTGTCCTCCACCAAGCCTTCTTCCTTCTCCTTAGGTGAAAGGAGATAAACTTCTGTCCTGCGCCTTTAATTCGATGCACTGACAACGCCCCCAACTTTGGACAGAAGCATATAGATATAAGTGTCAATAATAAATAGGACGTTGTTGAGTTTTGCTCAGGACTGACAGGACTTAAGGGAGGCAGAAGCAGTCAGCGTCTGCGGGAGAGAACAAGACCAGGGAGAAACCATTTCCGCCTTTGGTTAACACAATAGATTGACATCTGCACATACCAATTGGAGTAAGTAGGTTGCACATCATTTGAGGAGGATTGGCTTGTGGGTTCTTGACTGATGACCGGCGCGTGCACAGCCGGTACACCGCATCAGGGACAACCTGCGAGGGTGATATTGACGGAAGATCAGCGAACCTGCTTGTGTACGACAATAGGCGGGGTCGCTCGCTGCCCAAGGAGGAAATGGAGTGTCTGCAGAGTAAGTGACATGAAACGGAGAAAGCTTTTCTCGTTCTTGCTTGCACCGGTCTGCGCAGTTCAGCGACAGAGTAATAATCTCAACATCTCCTATCCCCCTCAACCTTATTGAAATATGTGAATAGTTTATTAGTTCAAAATTCAAGTCTTTTCAGCTAATCGAAATCTCAAACGGTAGTCGTCTCCTAACGGAGCACTGAAGCAAAGTTCCGAGAAGAGATTTGATGGAAAACCGCGACTCCTCCATGTCCTGTCTACTGTTCTCCCCGACATTTCATCACCAGTTCATATCCTCTCCCCTACACTCAACCCCAGCTGTCTTGTAAAGGAATACCTATAAATTCCCTCTACAATCACGCAGTACATTCACTGAACACCGACATTGCTTGCTAAACGTTTGCCTCAGCTTGTGCGGAAAGTGTGGCAGTGAGGAGGAAGGGAGAATGTGGAGAGAGAGAGAACGAGAGAGAGAGAGAGAGAGAGAGAGAGAGAGAGAGAGAGAAATATGCGCGCACGCCCGTGTGTGTGTGTGTGTGTGTGTGTGTTAGAGAGCGAGACATGGAAGTAAGGCAGGAGAGAGAGGCACATCGTAGACATGGTAGGATTGGTAAATGGAGTAGTGTGAAAGGCAGTGGGTGGGAGAGGGAAAGGTACACGGCAATTTACCAATTTCATGTTCACTTTGGGCCACCATTTTCTGCACCGTTTTCTTGACCATCAGACAGCAATATTTCATCCTAACAACAAAACGAAGTGGATCTTTCAGTCCCTTTATTCAAAGTCGGAAGCTGGTGGGCTCGTAAGTATTATCACCCTTCGGACTGAGGAGGGGAAATGGTTCATGCCTCTGCACATGGCCCTCCAACAGAGGGAGCAAGAGAGGGCGCAACGTTATAGTTATTGATACCAAATCTCCCAGCTTCTTCAATTATAAAAGCAATTAACATTAAATTGGTGTCATTTATTCTTAAAATTCCACAGTTAGCACTGATTTGGATGCAAGAATTCTGCTCAGTGCGTAAATGGTCCACAGCCTAACTGAAGGAAATACGTTGGTGAACGAAGAGAGACGCTCTGCATCCATAGAGCTCTAGAACACAACCGACGTCATCGTCCTGTTTCTACTCAAATTCAATTGTTAGATACTCGGTTACAATGTGAAAATATATCAGCTAAGCAAACTGTTTTGGCATATCCATGTGGCTCGTTTCCAACTGTCCCCAGCCATCAGCATGTAGATGTTTCATTGCACTTGTGCGCACACGAAGATATATAAATTAATGTAAATTCGAGTTCACTTTGAGGTAATCATATAATACATCTTTACCTCGATTAGATCCGTTACCAGATTCGGGTGAATTAAATCACTGTCGATAAATTTTGTGCAGTGGGGTCGACCAGCATCTGCGGGTGTGGTGTGGAGGGGTGGATGGAGGCTGTAAGAAATGTTCAACATTTTGCGTTGAAACACTGAATCAGGACCTCGGTAATCTCCTGTTCATTCACATGATTGAACTGACAGAAATACGGGATGCTTATCAACTCCACAACGTCTCGAATCTCCCCAGCTGAGGGAACAGAATTTATTGAAGAACATGTTACCGGCTCCAGTGCTGTGTTGGAACTCAGTACATCGACATTCCATAAGACCATAAGACAAAGGAGCAGAAGTAGGCCATTCGGACCATCGAGTCTGCTCTGCCATTTTATCATGAGCTGATCCATTTTTTCCTATTTAGTCCCACTCCCCCGCCTTCTCACCATAACCTTTGATGCCCTGGCTACTCAGATCCCTATCAATCTCTGCCTTAAATACACCAAATGACTTGGCCTCGACTGCTGCCCGTGGCAACAAATTCCATAGATTCACCACCCTCTGACTAAAAAAAATCTTCGCATTTCTGTTCTGAATGGGTGCCCTTCAAGCCTTAAGTCATGCCCTTTCGTACTAGCCTCCCCCATCATGGGAAAGAACTTTGCCACATCCACTCTGTCCATGCCTTCTAACATTCGAAATGTTTCTATGAGGTCTCCCCTCATTCTTCTAAACTCCAAGGAATACAGTCCAAGAGCGGACAAACGTTCCTCATATGTTAACTCTCTCATTCCCGGAATCATTCTACTGAATCTTCTCTGTACATTCTCCAACGTCAGCACATCCTTTCTTAAATAAGGAGACCAAAACAGGTAAAGAAGCTCGAATCCAGGAAGTACGGCGTCGGACAGAGCTTCTACCTCATAACCTCAGACACCCAAGTTGAAAACTAATATCTGGTGCCATCTGTGTCGATGTTACTCCTTTGCAGTTTGGAAGAATTTTTATCGGGAAGTGTCACGACGGTCTACTATTGTCACTCATTAATGAGCTGTCCGTTCTGCCGATCGTGTGAGACTGATGACGTGAACGTATCTGGACAACGGACTGCAATGAGAATATTTAGGCTCCGATTGGTTAGTTCAGTGAGTGGCTCAAACTGGACAAGAGTGTCTATTGCAGGAATGTGTGAGGTCTTGTACTTGGTTGGGATTGGCATTAAATAAAGGACGATAGGTTGCGGTGAGACTATCAAAGGAAACTATTCACGAAACAGAGGTGGTGAGCCAGTGGGTGGATCAGGTATTTTGAAAGGCAACTGCAGATCGTAGTTTATTGCAACTAGATTGTAAATTAGAAATAGAGAAACCGTTGTCATGTATGGGGTTGCTTAGGTCGGCGCTTGTGCGGTAACCATAATTTTACATCCATTATTTGCTGAAGGGTGCAGTCGCACTGGGGAAGCTCGGAACAATTTGACTGACTTACCTCCCGTGATGAATATATGTGCTCTAACGAACAACTGAGTTAAAACTCTGCACTGTAGAATATAGAATTAGGGCTGATTCTAGGGTCATGGCTGAGAGGTGCGGTCGAGGTAAATTAGTTCGACTGTGAGGAATTAATCATTTAAAACCGAGTTAAACCGGAATAACCACGCGTACCTTCCTGATATCATAAAATACTCCGCGAGGTATGGCTGCGAATGTTATCACACAGGATGCTATTTTAAATAGGACGTGGGAGCATTTAGGAAATATTAAGGACATTTCGGATTGTGAAAAAGGCAAAGAAAACAGTTTGAAACGTGGTGAAGTGCAGCCATGATCAGACGGGATAACCGGACGGAAACCATCTATAACTGATGTGGACCCCCAGACTGGAAAGACGTTTCGGAATTTTCTATCCAGCAGCTAATTAAACTCATGGGACTGACGTCCCCGGCTGACGTTCGTGCAGAACAGCGATTAAAATGCCAGGACTCTATTATCAATTTAATGACGTCAAGCTGACGAATAGTATCACTGTCAGGAAGAATACTGCATGAAATCTCAGGGTCTGGGGCATCCGTAGTCAATGACACTGTTTCTCACTCGCCACACATTGCTCGCTTCTACCGCTTGCTGCCCGTGATCGGCAACATCTCCAGGTGCAGGGAGATACCGGAGATTTAATCAGGGGGATGCTCTGGCTGCAGCTGAGGGAGACGCTATTGCTCTCGAGCGGACTCTGGCAGAAGTACAGTAACACAGGAATTGATTAAGGTCAGAGTCTGACAGAGGATGAGAAGACGTCGTCATGTGTATCGTACTGCGAATGGCTGGAGTCCGCTTCTCTCCGCTGACGCTGAAGAATCTGCTCTGCATATTTCATTCGTTCAGTTTTACGAGACGGTAAAGCTCCAAATTGCAGAGAGTTTAAGCTGCCTCAAAGAGATTGATCAGAGTTGGATAGAAATGAACTCTTCACGGTGAGTAGGAACGCATTGGACTGAATTGTACTAAAGAGTGTAAATACCTACTTCGCGGCCGTCAACTCAGGGAAGTTGCAGCGCTCAGACAGCAGGCAGGGGGTTAAACTTTATAGGTTGGTATTTGGATTTCTGGTCCTTTGTAGCGCTGCGAGCAGGGTTCGAACCTGCGTGGGGAATCCCCATTGGATTTCAAATCCAACGCCTTTGGCACTCGGCCATCGCAGCTCCATGTATGTTCTGCACCTATGTTCGGAACGGACCCCAAGCCGGAGTCCGAGGCCCAAGGTCTTCGGCGAGGAGACGAAGACACTCGTGTGGAGCGTCTGGTCGACCACCGTGGTTGGTCCCTGGCGGTCGCAAGGGAGCGACTGGTGGATAGAAGACCCCGTTAATTAAGCTCGAACTGTTGTGCACGAAGTGATTGAACTTTGATAGGATTGCTGCCTTTTACATTTTATCTCTATTAGTTACATAGTTCCAGTAATATCTAAAATTTGTAATCATTTAATCGCATATGGTGTATTGTCTGTTATTTGGCGGGGTGGGATACATCACACAGCATCCACTCAAACGTGATTACCCAGTTTGGCGGGGCTGAAGGCTGCTTCCCCTAGACAAAAGCGAGTTGAGCGAGCCTGAGGCTTACTGGGGGGTTACACACGGTTTGAGACATAGGTCAAGATCAGAATCAGTTTTATTATGACGGACATGCTTTTTTTGTTTTATAGCAGCAGTATCTTGTAACACATGTAGAATAATAATATAAGATCATAGATCCATAAGACAAAAGACCAGAAACAGGTCATTCGCTCCATCAAGTCTGTTCCGCCACTGTAGTACAGCTGATTTATTATCCCCCTCAAACCCATTCTATCCGACATTGGCATTGATATCCTTAACAATCAATAAATTAACAACTTCTGATTCTAACACCCAGTGCCTTGGCCTCTATAGCCGTCTATGACGACTAATCCCACACATGCACCACCCTCCGTCTCATCCCTGTTCTAAACCATCATCGTTCTCTTCTGAGGCCCTGCTCTCCAATCCTAGATTGGCCTACGAAAGGAAGCACCCTCCGCACTTCTACTATAAGTAAACATTTCAATATTCGATCAATTTCAAAGAGATACCCTTGCAGTGAGCACAGACACCGAGCTATCAAAAGCACGTCGTTTGAAGACGTAAACCAAAGCGTTCCCGGCATCATTCTCATGAACTCCCTCTGGACCCTCCAAGTGTCTTCTGACCAGTATCTTGCATCTGTAAACATTACATTTTCGCGTTTATATTCTACTTCCCCTGAACTGAATATTAAAATTGCATTTCCCTTCCTTTACCACTGACTAAGCCTAGAAGTAAAGATTTAGGGAATATTGCAAAACGTCTCTTTGCACCTCTGATTTCTGAAAACTATCCTCATTTAGAGACTTCTTTTATCATTTCTTCCAATATGCATCACCATACTACACGATTATCAATTTGACAAATCTTCGTCCATTCTCCTCAACTGTCTTCATCTTAAATGTGCTTTGAATATTTTGAAATTTCGAACACGTTAAAGTCAGGCTACCTGGCATATAATTTCCTTTCTTTAGCTTCCCTTCCTCCTTCCAGAGTGGAGTGAGATTCGCAATTTACAAACCATCAGGATCTATTCTAGAATCTGGCATTTAGCATTATCATAGAAAAGGATAGAATCAGAGAGGACAGGAAAATTTTTAATTGGGGAAAGTCAAATTATGAGGCAATAAGGCTAGAACTTCGGGTATGAATTGGGATGATGTTTTTGCAGGGAAATGTACTGTGGACATGTGGTCGATGTTTAGAGATCTCTTGCGGAATGTTAGGGATACATCTGTCCCAGTCAGGAAGATAAAGAATGGTACGCTAAAGGAACCATGGGTGATCAGTGAGGTGGAAAATCTAGTTAGGTGGAAGAAGGCAACATACATGAGGTTTAGGAAGCAAGGATCAGAAGGGTCTATTGAGGAATATAGAGAAGCAAGAAAGGAATTTAAGACGGGGCTGAGAAGAGCAAGAAGGGGGCATGAGAAGGCCTTGGCGAGTAGGGTAAAGGAAAGCGCAAGACATTCTTCAATTATGTGAAGAAAAAAAGGATGACAGGAGTGAAACATAGAAACATAGAAACATAGAAAATAGTTGCAGGAGTAGGCCATTCGGCCCTTCGAGCCTGCACCGCCATTCAGTATGATCATGGCTGATCATCCAACTCAGAACCCTGTACCAGCCTTCCCTCCATACCCGCTGCTCCCTTTAGCCACAAAGGCCATATCTAATTCCCTCTTAAATATAGCCAATGAACTGGCCTCAACTGTCTCCTGTGGCAGAAAATTCAACAGATTCATCACTCTCTGTGTGAAGCAGTTTTTCCTAATCTCGGTCCTAAAAGGCTTCCCCTTTATCCTCAAACTGTGACCCCTCGTTCTGGACTTCCTCAACATCGGGAACAATCTTCCTACATCTAGCCTGTCCAATCCCTTTAGGATTTTATACGTTTCAATCAGATCCCCCCTCAATCTTCTAAATTCCAACGAGTATAAGCCTAGTTCATCCAGTTTTTCATCATATGAAAGTCCTGCCATCCCAGGAGTCAAACTGGTGAACCTTCGTTGTACTCCCTCTATGGCAAGGATGTCTTTCCTCAGATTAGGGGACCAAAACTGCAAACAATACTCCAGGTGTGGTCTCACCAAGGCCTTGTACAACTGAAGTAGTACCTCCCTGCTCCTGTACTCGAATCCACTTGCTATAAATGCCAGCATACCATTCGCCTTTTTCACCGCCTGCTGTACCTACATGCCCACTTTCAATGACTGGTGTGTAATGACACCCAGGTTTCGTTGCACTTCCCCTTTTCCAAAACGGCCACCATTCAAATAATAATCTGTTTTCCTGTTTTTGCCACCAAAGTGGATAACTTCACATTTATCGACATTAAATTGCATCTGCCATGAATTTGCCCACTCACCTAACCTATCCAAGTCACCCTGAATCCTCTTAGCATCCTCCTCACAGCTAACACTGCCGCCCAGCTTCGTGTCATCCGCAAACTTGGAGATGCTGCATTTAATTCCCTCATCCAAGTCATTAATATATATTGTAAACTACTGGCGTCCCAGCACTGAGCCTTGCGGTACCCCACTAGTCACCGCCTGCCATTCTGAAAAGGTCCCGTTTATCCCCACTCTTTGCTTCCTGTGTGCCAACCAATTCTCTATCCACATCAATAGCTTACCCCCAATACCGTGTGCTTTAAGTTTGCACACTAATCTCCTGTCTGGGACCTTGTCAAAAGCCTTTTGAAAATCCAAATATACCACATCCACTCGTTCTCCCCTATCCACTCTACTAGTTACATCCTCAAAAAATTCTATGAGATTCTTCAGACATGATTTTCCTTTCACAAATCCATGCTGACTTTGTCCGATGATTTCACCGCTTTCCAAATGTGCTGTTATCACATCTTTGATAACTGACTCTAGCAGTTTCCGCACCACCGATGTTAGGCTAACCGGTCTATAATTCCCTGGTTTCTCTCTCGCTCCTTTTCTAAAAAGTGGGGTTACATTAGCCACCCTCCAATCCTCAGGAACTAGTCCTGAATCTAAAGAATTTTGAAAAATTATCACTATTGCATCCACTATTCCTTGGGCTACTTCCTGAAGCACTCTGGGATGCAGACCATCTGGCCCTGGGGTTCTATCTGCCTTTAATCCCTTCAATTTACCTAACACCACTTCCCTACTAACATGTGTTTCCCTCAGTTCCTCCATCTCACTGGACCCTCTGTCCCCTACTATTTCCGGAAGATTATTTATGTCCTCCTTAGTGAAGACAGAACCTAAGTAATTATTCAATTGGTCAACCATGTCCTTGCTCCCGATAATCAATTCACCTGTTTCTGTCTGTAGGGGACTTAATCAATGTTTTCCTTTTCACATAGCTATAAAAGCTTTTACAGTCAGTTTTTATGTTCCTTGCCAGTTTTCTCTCATAATATTTCCCCCCCCCCCCCTTCCTAATTAAGCCCTTTGTCCTCCTCTGCTGAACTCTGAATTTCTCCCAGTCCTCAGGTGAGCCACTTTTTCTGGCTAATTCGTATGCTTCTTGTTTGGAATTAATAATTTCCCTAATTTCCCTTGTCAGCCACGGGTGCACTACCTTCCTTGATTTATTCTTTTGCCAAACTGGGATGAACAATTGTTGTAGTTCATCCATGCGATCTTTAAATGGTTGCCATTGCATATTCACCGTCACCCTTTAAGTGTCATTTGCCAGTGTCATCCTAAGTGTCATCTTTTTAAGTGTCATCTTAGCTAATTCACGTCTCATACCTTCAAAGTTACCCTTCTTTAAGTTCAGAACCTTTGTTTCTGAATTAACTATCTCACTCTCCATCTTAATGAAGAATTCCACCATATTATGGTCACTCTTTCCAAAGGGGCCTCTCACGACAAGATTGCTAATTAACCCTTCCTCATTGCTCAATACCCAGTCTAGAATAGCCTGCTCTCTAGTTGGTTCCTCGACATGTTGGTTCAAAAAAACCATCCCGCATACATTCCAGGAAATCCTCTTCCTCAGCACCCTTACCAATTTGGTTCACCCAATCTACATGTAGATTGAAGGCACCCATTATAACTGTTGTTCCTTTATTGCACACATTTCTAATTTCCAGTTTAATACCATCCCCACCCTCACTACTACTGTTAGGTGGCCTGTACACAACTCCCACCAGCGTTTTCTGCCCCTCAGTGTAATGCAGCTCTACCCATATCGATTCCACATCCTCCCGGCTTATGTCCTCCCTTTCTATTGCGTTAATACCTCTCTAACCTGCAACGCCACCCCACCTCCTTTTCTTTCATGTCTATCCCTTCTGAATATTGAATATCCCTGAATACTGAGTGAAGGTAGGACTGATTAGAGATAAAGGTGGGAAAATATGCCTGGAGGGTGTGGAAGCGAACGAGGTACTCAATGAATACATCTCTTCGGTACTCACCAATGAGAGGGAGCTTGATGATGGTCAGGAAAATATGAGTGAGGTTGATGTTCTTGAGCATGTTGATATTAAGGGATAGGAGGTGTTTGAGTTGTTAAAATACATTAGGACAGATAAGACCCCGGGGCCTGACGGAATATTCCTCAGGCTGCTCCAGGAGGCGAGAAAAGAGATTGCTGAGCCTCTAGCTAGGATCTTTATGTCCTCGTTGTCCACGGGAATGGTACCGGAGGATTGGAGGGAGGCGAATGTTGTCTCCTTGTCAAAAAAGGTAGTAGGGATAGTCCGGGTATTTACAGACCAGTGAGCCTTACGTCTTTGATGGGCAAGCTGCTGGAAAAGATTCTTAGAGATAGGGTCCATAGACATTTAGAGAATCATGGTCTGATCAGGAACAGTCAGCATTGCTTTGTGAAAGGCAGATTGTGTTTAACAAGCCTGATAGAGTTCTTTGAGGAAGTGACCAGGCATTTAGATGAGGGCAGTGCAGTGGATGTGACCTATATGGATTTTAATAAGGCATTTGACAAGGTTCAACACGGTAGGCTTATTCAGAAAGTTAGAAGGCATGGGATCCAGGGAAGTTTGGCCAGGTGGATTCAGAATTGGCTTGCCTGCAGAAGGCAGGGGGTGGTGGTGGAGGGAGTACATTCAGATTGGAGGATTGTGACTAGTGGTGTCCCACAAGGTTCTGTTCTGGGACCTCTACTTTTCGTGATTTTTATTAACGGCCTGGATATAGGGGTAGAAGGGTGGGTTGGCAAGTTTGCAGACGACACAAAGGTTGGTGGTGTTGTAGATAATGTAGAGGATTGTCAAAGATTGCAGAGAGACATTGATAGGACGCAGAAGTTGGCTGAGAAGTGGAAGATGCAGTTCAACCCGGAGAAGTGTGAGATGGTACACTTTGGAAGAACAAAGTCCAAGGCAGAGTACAAAGTAAATGGCAGGATACTTGGTAGTGTGGAGGAGCAGAGGGATCTCGGGGTACATGTCCACAGATCCCTGAAAGTTGCCTCACAGGTGGATAGGGTAGTTACTGTGTCCAGTTCTAGTTACCTCACGATAGGAAGGACGTGGAGGCATTGGAAAGGGTACAGAGGAGATTTACCAGGATGCTGCCTGGTTTAGAAAGTATGCATTATGGTCAGAGATTAAGGGAGCTGGGGCTTTACTCTTTGGAGAGAAGGAGGATGAGAGGAGAGATGATAGAGGTGTACAAGATAATAAGAGGAATAGATAGAGTGGATAGCCAGCGCCTATTCCCCAGGGCACCACTGTTCAATACAAGAGGACATGGCTTTAAGGTAAGGGGTGCGAAGTTCAAGGGGGATATTAGAGGAAGGCTTTTTACCCACAGTGGTTGGTCCGTGTAATGCACTGCCTGAGTCAGTGGTGGAGGCAGATACACTAGTGAAGTTTAAGAGACTACTAGACAGGTATATGGAGGAATTTAAGGTGGGGGCTTATATGGGAGGCAGTGTTTGGGGGTCGGCACAACATTGTGGGCCGAAGGGCCTGTACTGTGCTGTACTGTTCTATGCAATGATACATGAAGGAGTACTGTAAGTGCCTGCAGCATCTCTTCAGTTACCACTTTCATAACCCTGGGGTGTAGACCAACTGGTCCCAATGACCTATAACCACAGACCTTTTCGCTTCACAGGCACCTTCTCCAGAATCATCACATCTACTCTCACTTATGCCCTCTGACACACGCTTATTGGTGCCATTATGCTGGTACCTTCCACAGCGCAGCCCTGAGCAAAATATTCATTCAGTTCACCCGTCTTTTCTTTTTCCCCCAGGTCTACTTCTTCCTCGTCGTTTTGCAGCTTTCTGATATCCACTCTCGCATCCTCTTTATTCTTTATATGTCTGAAAAAATGTTTTTTTTACTCTATTATTAGCCATATAATCTTTTCTCATATCAATTTTTATTTCCCTTCTTTTGTTTTTTGAAAGCGTCCCAAACCTCCAGCTTCCCACTAATGCTTGTTATATCACAAGCACTCACTTTTGTCTTTATGCTGCCTTTACTTTCAACTATCAACCACTGTTGCCTCATCCTCCCTACCGAATATTTATTTTTATTTGTGACGCTTTTCAATTCGCCTACCGGAGCAACAAGTCAACGGCAGATGCCATCTCTCTGGCCCTACATTCCTCCTCAGAACACCTGGAGAATAAAGACACAAATGGAGGAAACTTCTTCATTGACTACAGCTCTGCCCTTAATACCATCATTTCAAATAAACTATTTCCTAAGCTCCAGAACCTGGGCCTTAGCACTCAGATCTGCAGCTGGATCTTCAACTTCCCCACAGACAGGACCCAGGCTGTAAAAATAGGGGACAAGCTCTCCTCTACAATCACTCTGCGCACCGCTGCCCCACAAGGCTGTGTACTCAGCCCCCTGCTGTACTAACTGTACACCCATGATTGTGCAGCCAAGTTTCCATCGAACTCAATATATACGTTTGCTGATGACACAACAATTGTAGGCCGTAACTCGGGTAATGATGCGTTTTGAGTACAGGGAGGAAATTAAGAACCTGGTGGCATGGTGCGAAGGCAATAACTTATCCCTCAATGTCAGCAAGACGAAGGAATTGGTTGTTGGTTTCAGAAGGAGTAGCGGACCGCACGACCCCATTTACATCGGTGGTGCGCAAGTAGAACAGGTTAAAAGCTTTAAGTTCCTCGGGGTCAATATCACAAAAGACCTGACTTGGTCCAACCAAGCACAGTCCACTGCCGAGAAGTCCCACCAATGCTTTAACTTCCTGAGGAAGCTAAGGAAATTTGGCCTGTCCCCTGAAACGCTCACTATTTTTTATAGATGCACCGTAGAAAGCATTCTTCTGGGGTGCATCACAACCTGGTATGTAAGTTGTCCTGTCCAAGACGGGAAGAAGCTGCAGAACATCGTGAATACAACCCAGCACATCACGCAAACCAATCTTCCGTGTTTGGACTCACTTTACACTGCAACTGTCGGAGCAGTGCTGCCAGGATAATCAAGGACACGACCCACCCAGCCAACACACTTTTCGTCCCTCTTCCCTCCGGGAGAAGGCTAAGGAGTTTGAAGACACTGGAAGATTCGTTTTAAACAGTTCACAAAACAGCTGTCTACAGCTTACAAAGCAAGAACAAAGTTGACAGTTTAAAGTGCATTTATTATTAATATGTTGTTGTTGTTCGTCCTTCGTAGTCGAAATTGACCATGGCTTCAAAGTCAAATGGGAGATTGGTGGCTGTGGGTCCGGAGGTGCCTGATGAGGCCAATCCAGGCCCTGAAGGCTCGCCCACATGTGGGACACAAGTGAGTGGGTGCTGTCGTGGCAGTGAATGCTGCTCGGGCCTTGCGCACAGCACGTTTTCGTTGCGCCCCGATGATGCGCCTGACTTCAGCTGCATAGGCTTCTGTGGTGATCTTGCTGCGCCAAGCTGGACGGTCGAGGGCAAGCGTCTCCCGCGTGTTGAGGTCGACACCCAGGCCTTTGAGGGACGCTTTAAGGCAGTCTTTGTAACGTTTCTTTTGCCCCACGACTGAGCGCTTGACCTGACACAGTTCTCCGTACAGCAGCTGCTTAGGCAATCGGCTGTCTGGCATTCTGACCAAATGTCCAGCCCACCTGGCTTGGGCTTTCAGCAGGAGGGTGTAAACGCTGCGGAGCCTAGCTCGTTCCAGGATTTCCGTGTCGGGAACTTTGTCCTGCCACCTGATGTGGAGGAGTCTGCGGAGACAGCTCAGGTGAAAGTAGTTGAGCTGTTTGGCGTGTCTGCTGTAGACAGTCCAGGTCTCGCTGGCGTAAAGGAGGGTGGTAAGGACCACTGCACAGTAGACCTCCAGCTTGGTGGTAAGGCTGAGTCATTATTAATATATCTCTAAATGAAACATCCGTGTGACGTTACAACCCCAAAACCATCGACGCGCCCTAAATCCGTACGCACCACCAGCATCGGTTTCAGCACACCTTGGACATGATGATAAATTCTTTGCCCCCTCAAATTGATCCAGTATGTTTTCATCAACTTTAACCACCGCAATTTTAAGAGTATTCGTCCCATTACAATCAATAAGGCCGAAACAGCCGACGACTTTACTGCTCCAGAGCACGAACTTAAAGCCTGTGTTGGTATATATCCAAACACATTAAAGGGGAAGATGAAGCTCATCTATAAGCCACACCGTCTTAATGAGGAACAGATATAAATGGTGAACAAAGATTTTCGTAAAGCACCCCAAGAATACCGACTTAGACGCCTAAAGAGATTTAATGCTCCTTCACATTTATCAATTATTTTACGAATATGGTTGTTCCGTGTCAGCATATTTTTCAGTCACATGGCTAGAAATCTTGCCATAGTCACTTCTTCAAGAGTTTGATCATATAATTCCAAATGAAGTGCAGGTCTATTAATCCTATTTGTAATACACATAACTGGTGCTTTTGCGTTTGGATTCTTAAATCCCCAACTATTTGCCGACTGTTCGACCTCATGAATAATAAAGCTCATCCTATATACAGTCAGGTTGAAATTTCTGCCTCTGATCATATAGTGAAGTGCCTACCCCAGTACCCATCGCAGAGAAAATATCATTAATCATAATATTAAATAATAAAGGGCTACAAATGCTGCCTTGTGGGGTCCCATTCTTTTCCTTACAGAAAAAGCAAAAATAACTCGCTTACCCTTACCTGCACAGATCGTTTGACTAAAAAAAACTCAAAAAATCATAAAATCACTCCTAATATCCAACTTTAATCAGAAGTCCTTCCTTCCATTATATACCACGTGCTTTTTAAATATCAGAAATACTGCCATCACTGTATCTTTAGCTAGCTGCATTCCCAATGCCACCTTCCAAACATAAAAAAAGAATCGAATGTCATTCTACCATTCTGACATCCACTCGGATAAAACGACATGTCGCCTCTATTTTCCAAAACATAATCGAAACGATCGAGTACCATATGTTCCATAAGTTTACAGAAACGAGACATTCACAGTACAGACATATAACTGGAAGTATCAGACGGCGAGCTCCCAGCTCTTAGAATAGACACTACCACTGCCAGTTTCCATAAGGAATGCAGGCGGCTTAACCTCCAAACACAATTCAGAAATTTTAATATTCCCTCAAGAGATTTGCCAGTCGTATGTCTAACCATTCTATCCTTGGGGCGACTGGCCTGCATTAATAGTAGCATTCTTAAATTCACACAAAGGAGACTCGCCATCAGTAAGGCTATCGTCGCTACAGTTGCCTTCCAACACATCAGGGTACTCAGTGAGAAACTTATCCCCATATTGTTTAACCGCTTCACATAAATTACCATGATTATGTATCGCAGCAAATGACCCGCCCATTAACTTTTCCGTCCCTATTGCATTAACAATCATTTTGCCCTCATCAAACAAACCCCTCTTTTTAATAAATCCACAGACATTACCAAGTTGTTATCCCTTCGAAATGTTATCTCCTATTAATGGCATTTTTAAAAGGAAACCCTTTAATGAACCCTTACAAAAATCCTCATCATCCGCAACATACAGCGACGACAAACGTTCATCACTTAAACTCTGCTCCCAATTTGCTTGACCAAAATATCCACCACCTCAAAGTGGCCTCCTGACCGCTATATAAATCCAATAACAAAGCTTATAAACATGGGGAAGTGATTTCTCGCCGATGTTTCATCACCCATATAATCCCACACACTCACGTCGGCACACTTCCTACCACACATTTCCAGCCCGAATGTTCGAAACTAAAGTTCAATCAGTTTCAGATTTTTTTTATGAATATTAAACTCAGAGTAACAACTAAGATTCCTGAATGCATACACAGTGGCACGCAAAAGTTTTGGCACCCCTTGTAAGAATATTCTGTCACTGTGAATAGCTAAGCGAGTAAAAGATGACATGATTTTCAAAAGGCATAAAGTTAAAGGTGATAAAGATACAGTTTCAAAATAATTTAAAAAAAAGGAAAAGGGCTCGAAGCAAACGTCTGGTCACCCTGCATGGTCAGTACTTAGTAACATCCACTTTGGCAAGTATCACAGCTTGTAAATGCTTTCTGTAGTAGCTAAGAGACTTTCAATTCTTGTTTGGGGGATTTTCGCACATTCTTCCTTGAAAAAGGCTTCTAGCTCCGTGAGATTCTTGGACCATCTTACATGCACTGCTCTCTTGAGGTCTATCCACAGATTCTCGATGATGTACATTCAAACTAATTCATGTCCCAGAAGGGCTGGGTCAAAGGCAGGCAGATGTGACTAATTTAAGTGGACAGCAGTACGGTATGGAACGGTTGGGCCGAAGGGCTTGTGTCAACGCTGTAGTGGGGAGGGGCTTTCATCCGAACCGTGACTCGATTCCTCTCAATAGATCCTGGTTGACCTGCCAAGTTTCTTGAACAGTTGCATTCATTTCTACCTAGTATTCTCTACAAAGGATCGTTTGTGCTGGAAGGCTGCAGAGACGATTCATCATGAATGTGGGGGCTTGTTCCATAATACGATAAGACAATAAGTCTTGGGAGCAAAATTATTCCATTCAGCCCATTTAGTCTGCTCCACTGATCCCAGATCCCACACTGAATCCCTTATACCTCGCCATGTCTTTCGATGTCCTGACCGGTCATGTAATGATCAACTTCTTGAATATACACAGAAATATACACATAAACATTGCCTCCGACGAAGTCAATGGCAGAGCATTTCATAGATTCACTACCCTCCCACTAATAAAATTCCTCCTTCCCTCTGACAAACAAGAGACGATGGAAATCCAAGCAACCAATGCTGGTCGATCTCAGCATTGGTAAAAAGAACTGTTGACGTCTTGGGACGAGACCAGTCGGCAGGAATGGAGAAGGAGGATGAGGTGTAGATTTAAAAGGAGAAACACAAGGTGATAGGTGACATCGGGAGGGGAAGGGTTGAAATAAGTAGCTGCTGAAGCTGATTGGTGAATGAGATACAGAACTGGAGAAGTGCGAGTCTGATAGGTGAGGGTAGAAGACCAGGGAAGACAGCAAAACAGGTAGAAGCCACGAAGGGAAGCGATTGGCGGGCAAGGAGATAAGGAGAGAGACGGAAAAGAGGGTGGGGCTTGGTGAAGGAGGGCGGGACAGCCATTACCGGAACTTTGAGAAATCGACTTCATGCAATCAGTTTGGAGGCTTCTCCGACGGAATATAAGGTGTCGTTCTTCCAACCTGAGTATGGCCTCGACGCGACAGTCGAGGAAGCCATGGTTTGACGTATTGGAATGAGAATGGGAAGTGTCGTTAAACTGGGTGACCACTGGCAGATATCTCTTCTTTTAGTTGCTGGGTGAAATGGTCTCCCAACCTACGTCGTGTCTCACCGATATACGGGAAGCCTCCCCGGGAGCGCCAGTCACTGTAGATGACTGTGTTGGTCTGCAGAGGGATCTTCGAATCTGAGTTTATAATGCGCAGGTACTGGTTCCAGTGTCAGGCAGCTATGCCAGTTGTATAAATCTCGAGGTTAAAGCAGAGGATTTGGATGGTGGGGAGAAAAGGCTTACCAGGATACTGCCTGGATAACGTGAGCCTGGACAATAGACAACAGGTGAAGAAGTACACCATTCGGCCCTTCGAGCCTGAACCGCCATTCTGAGAATATGGCTGATCATCTACTATCAATACCCGGTTCCTGCCTTGTCCCCATAAACCTTGATTACCCTATCCATAAGATACCCATCTGGCTCCTTCTCGAAAGCATCCAGAGAATTGGCCTCCACTGCCTTCTGAGGCAGCGCTTCCACACCTTCACAACTCCCTGGGAGAAGAAGTTCCTCCTCAACTCTGTCCTAAGTGACCTACCTCTTATTCTTATACTATGCCCTCTGGTACTGGACTCTCCCAGCATCTGGAGCATATTTCCTGCCTCTATCTTGTCCAATCCCTTAATAATCTTATATGTCTCAATCAGATCCCCCCTCAATTTCCTTAATTCCAGGGTGTACAAGACCAGTCTCTCTAACCTCTCTGAGTAGGACAGTCCGGACATCCCAGGAATTAATCTAGTGAACCTACGCTGCACCTCCTCCACAGCCAGGTTGTCCTTCCTTAACCCTGGAGACCAAAACTGCACAAAATACTCCAGGTGTGGTCTCACCAGGGACCTGTAAAAATGCAAAAGGATTTCCTTGCTCTTGTACTCAATTCCCTTTGTAATAAAGACCAACATTCCATTAGCCTTCTTCACTGTCTGCTGCACATGTTCATTCACCTTCAGAGACTGATAAACAAGTACTGCTAGATCTCTTTGTGTTTCTCCCTTACCTAAATAAACTCCGTTCAGATAATAATTTGCCTTCCTGTTCTTGCTCCCAAAGTGAATAACCTCACACTTATTCTCATTAAACGCCATCTGCTAAGTTTCTGCCCACCCACCCAGCCTATCCAAGTCACCTTGAATTCTCCTAACATCCTTATCACATGTCACACTGCCACCCAGCTTAGTATCATCAGCAAACTTGCTGATGTTATTCACAATGCCTTCCTGTAAATCATTGACGTAAATCGTAAACAACTGTGGTCCCAATACCGAGCCCCGTGGCACCCCAGTAGTCACCCCAAGAATACCTGCCATTGCTGTTTCACTATCTTTTCTGCTAGGATGTCCGACCAGTCAACTTTGGACAGCTCCTCCCTCAGGGCTCCATAGTCTCCTTTGTTCAACTGCAATAATGACACTTCTGATCTGCCCTTATCCCTCTCAACTTGCAGATAAAAACTTATCATATTATGGTCACTACCTCTTAATGGCTCCTTTACTTCAAGATCACATCAAATCCTGTTCATTGCATCCCACTCAATCCAGAATATCCTGCCTTATCCCCGGTCGGCTCTCGTACAAGCTGCTCCAAAAATGCATCCCGTAGGCAAATTTAGTTGAAACCCCGCCAAGCAGCACTAGCAAACTTTCCTGCAAGAATGTTAGTACCCCTCCAGTTCAGCTGTAAACGGTCTCGTCGGAACAGATGCCACCTTCCCTGGTACAAAGCTCAATTATCTAAAAACCTGAAGCCCTCCCTCCTGCACCATTCTCTCAGCCACGTATTGATCTGTATAATCCTTCTGTTCCTCGCCTCACTCGCACGTGGCACAGGTAGCAATCCTGAGATTGTTACCCTGGAGGTCCTGCCCTTCAGCTTCGCATCTAACTCCCTGAGCTCACTACGCAGGAGCCCCTCACTCTTCCTACCCACCTGGTAGGTCATCCCCACCAACAGTATCCAAAACGGTATACTTATTGTTGATGGGAATGGCCACAGGGGTGCTCTGATCTCTCTGCCTGCTCCCCATCCATCTCCTAACAGTCACTCAGTTGCCTACGTCCCGTCTTTTCGGTGTGCCTACCTCCCGATAACTCTTATCTATCTCAGAATCTGCCTCCCGAATGATCCGTAGTTCATCCAGCTCCAGCTCCAATTCCCTAACTCGCTCTGATAGGAGCTGCAGCTGGATGCACCTTCTGCAGGTGTGGTCGTCAGGGACAACTGCGTTGACCCTGACCTCCCATATACTGCATACGGAGCACACCAGTGCTCTAACTATCTCCCCCATTACCTGATCCCAATTTAATCAGAATAAATGAAAAAGTACCTACCGACCTTACCTTTTTTTTTTCTCAGCAAGCACGTACTCAGGCTCACTGATTATCTCTCACCGAAGACCCCCGTACGCCGAAGCCCACTGAGCCAAAGCCCAGCACTCTGCTCCCGCGCACTCCGCTGCCCGCACTGACGCTACGCGCACCTGAAAGTGGGCCTCTTTTAAAACTCCGCGCTCACCGCTGACGTCGCCCGCGCATGGCAGTTTTATCTTCCCCCTGTAGGGAAATTTTCACCGGAACGGCTAAGACTGGGGCATGCTGACACAGTTTATAGGAACTTCAGAGGCACAAGCAGAATGGATAGTCGGCATTCTTTTCTCTAAGGAGTAACTTTATAAGGCTAGAGGACACGCATTTCATGAGAAAGGATGAACACTCCCTCAATAGTTCCTTCTTGTACTCTTGCTATAGTTTGTAATTCAGTGGCTATTCTGTGTTTTTCCCGACACTGCTGCTGTAAAGACACACTTTAGTCAGATATTAATGTTAAACTCAGAATATTTAAAGAAAATGCGTGTGGCCAGTTTTGATTTTATTACTCATCGTGGTGGGCGCAGTGAATGAATACCAGTGGCGTTGGAGGAGGCAGACGTGATAGAAGCTATTAGACACCAGATGAATGTGTGGAGAATGGGGGGATGCAGATCCAGCTAAGGTTGATAGTATGGAGTTGGTAAGGCATAAAATGACCAGGTCAATTGGTTCAGGAGAACACAGCGAGCAGAAGGCCCGGATCCCCTGCTGTACTGCTCTACGTTGTTGAGACCACATCTGGAATACTGGGTGCATCTCTGGACGGATTTGATTAACCTGGAAAGGTGCAGTAACTGTTCACGTCTTTCGTTGCCGGGAGTGGAGTACTCGAGTCAGAGGCGCTGTAGCAATGTAATCGTAGGGTAATGAAAAGGGTGTCAAACATGGAACATCTAACATAGAAATCTACATAAAATTAAAGACCCTTCGGCCCACAATGCTGTGCCGTCCACGTAGACTATTCTAGAATCTGCCTAAAATTCCCTACCGCATACCGGTCATTTTTTCCTAACTCCACGTAAGTATCGAAAAGTACCTAAAAATACCCTATTGTATCAGCCTCCACCGCCGCCGCCGGCAGTGTATTGCACGCACGCACCAGTCTCCGTCTCAAAAACTTACCTCTGACATCCCCCCTGTACCTACTGCCGAGCACCTTAAAAGTATGCCCTCCGTGTCAGCCATTTCAGAACAGGGACCAAACCTCTGGCCATCCAAACGATGAATATCTCTCAGCATCGCATAGCCCTCTATCATCAACCGTCGGTCCAAGGAGAAAAGGTCGTATTCACTGAATATACGTCATAAGGAATACGTTTGAATCCTTATAAATCTCCTTTACACTCTCCCTAGTTGGTTCACATTCTTCTTGTAGTGAAATGACGAGAAATGGGGTCTAACTAAAGTCCTATCTAGCCTTCACGGTACCTCAACGCTCTTGAACTCAATCTCACGGCTGATGGAAGCTATCCCACCATACTCCTTCTTTATCACAGTCTATCTCCGCAGCATCTTTGAGTGTCTTATGGATGGACAAGGACCCCGATTTTTCGCTGATCCTCCACACTGCCAAGGCCTGGGAGTCTAGTGGTTCATCAATATGTTAAGCAAAATTAGTATGATATATTAACCACGTATTACAAATCGGCCAAGCGATAATTTAACTAGCATTGTCGGTGTGAATTTGTGCCTGAATGACAGGTATGATACAGAAACATCTTACATCCATTTATCAGTATACACTGCAGAATGGGTTTCCGTTACATTAGGCTGACAGTAAGTGGAGGAAATTTGTACGTGTGAAGTTGTAATTTGTTCAGATAACTTTTCCGATTTGATGAGTCTTAAAACAGCTCATTCTTGCTGTAGGTCCGATTTACTGCTATAAAATCATCAAATGTAATTTCATATACAACGTATTGATTTGCATATCATCTTCTTGATTTACATGTCATCAGAGGTGTTGCGGGGAAGGAGCGAGTTGACTGTTCAGCTGCAAAAGATGTTAAACTTCAACTCTGGATATAGACCTTCCACTAAGAAATTAGAAGCTAAGGGATTGGTGGGCTTAACAATTATGGGCTTTTGCCATGACTTTTGTCGTAATGGGTGCAAATGGTTAACATATCATACTAATTTTAGTTAATGTATTACAGTATACGTTTATGGGAAAAGGTGGTAAAACAAGAAGGGAAGGAATTATATAGACACGACTTAGAAATGGCCATACTCTACTTCATTATTCCTTACGTCTTGTTGGAAAACATCATTCTGGGTCGTGTAGATTTTGTCATTATGAAAAAATTGCACACATACTATTTCAGCGTGAAGCATGTCCGCTGGAAAGAAATCAAATTCACGATCCAATAGAATTTTAAATGTTAATAGTTATAATTTTTAAAAATTCTTAGGTTGTGGGAGTGATTTAAATTTAATTCACAGCATTTCGTTCCACTGAGTATAATCTATAGGGCTTCTGAGTTTTTAATTTTTTAAAAATTTCAAAATATACTTCATTCAAAAATAAAATTATATACAATTAACCATAATTTACCATTCATCGGTAAAGAAAATAAGCAGTGAAGGTTTTATTTACAAACTCCCAGTGCAGTATGACAGTGCAGTTGGTGGCGGGAATGCGCCTTCAGGTTGGAGTGTCTACCGCCATTTATTCAAATCCTGCCCTGTTTTTGTTACGTTAACCGTCATTCAAG